>NC_064924.1:236487760-237184654 GCF_023897955.1 Schistocerca gregaria | reverse complement strand
ACAACATCAAACTAAGGAAAAAGACGATATATGGGAACCTCTAAATGATGTAAAAAAAGTAATAAAAGCGCCGAAGAACAAGAAAGCAGCAGGACTCAACAATATACAGAATGAACATATAAAAGATGCAAAAGAGGCTCTCCAACATGTATGGACCAAGCTATTTAACAAAAGCCTGGAACTTGGAAGAATTCCGACACAATGGAGACACTCGACAATAAAAGTTCTCTATGAATGTAGAGGAGACCCAACGGACCCAAACAAGTACAAAGGCACAGCCCTGGAAAATACTAAATTCAAGATGTTTTCAAAGATAATTATACAAAAAATCCAAGGCTCTATGGACAGTTATGTCCCAGAATGAAAAATGGGTTTCAGATCTGGAAGATCAAAACTTGCAGCAGTCAGGCTTCTTCTAAACAACATCGATGAAGTGCTAGAAAAGAAACAAATGTTCTACACAGTGTTCATAGACTTTACCAAAGCCTCTGACCTACTGGAAAGAAATCTCATAGTCCGAAAAAGGAAAACAAAATGGGGGAGGATAGTGTATGGGCAAGAATAATCAAGTCAATCCTCGAATACAACTTAATCACAATATCAGACAACCTCTCTTTTTCGAAACCCGTTCTGCAATCAAACGGAGTCTTACAGGGAGACCCAATGAGCCCTTTGCTGTACATTTTTGCCACTGAAGAAGTACTCCAAATTGGAGAAAATGAAGAAGATATATATGTGTATGCATACGCTGATGACATATCTGTAGGTTCAACACATATACAGAAGCTGCAGAGAATCATTGAGAAAATATAGAAATTAGAAATAGTGCAGTGAACACAAACTACACATAAACATAACAAAGACAGAAATGGTGATTTTCAGAAAAGGAGGCAAAACACCCAAGAATGCGGAAATCAGCATCAGAGGACAAAAAATAAAAATATCATCATACTTTAAATACCTAGGGGTGACATTGCAACCAACAGCCAAATGCTTCACAAAACATACAACAGAACGTGCAGCCCAAGCAACAATAGCAATACAGGACATAAAAAACATCCGCTTACTCAGCTTAGAAACAGCCATGAAATTATTTAACACAAAAATCTTGCCAATCCTGCCCTATGGGATGGAGTTTATATGAGACCACCTGACAGAAAATAATCTAGAAACACTAGAAAAGGTAAAATCGGCTTGTCTAGAAAGAACACTAGGTCTCTCAAAGACAACAAGATCTAGACTAGTGTACCTGCTAGCGAGAGAGACATTCGTAATTGAAGACATCAAACTTCGATATATGATGCCACACACCAAGCCTTCCCAAATCGTTTCCACAAATATTGAGGAAACAGACAGTGGTATAAAAACAAGGTTCTCAAACATCTCAAGGAGGATAAATAAATTATGAGAGTACACTGTCACAGTATTTAGCAGTTAATTCTTTAACATGATACAGATAGGTGGTAAAAGTCAAAATTGAAATCTCACAATGAAGAGCAGCCTACCCCACTTTTACTTCCCAACAAGGAGCTACAATAAACAAACAAGGAATCTCAGCTTAACTTCTCAGCTACTTACCTTTGTTGATAGCGAAGATATTCTGTTAGAGGTTGTGGCAACACTACTTTCTAGAAATTTCATTGCAGAAAAATACGGCCACCGAGAATCCGACACTATGTCAGGAGAGCCGCTTTTTATTTTCTGTAGTTTCCTAACTTCTTGAGCAAAATTGGGTCTTCAAGTTATGCCACTTTCTTTGTACCTCTTTCACTGACGTGTCGAATATTGACGAGATTTCGTTCAATGCATACATCTGCTTCATTCTATCCTTGAAGTCCTGGTTATGTACGTCCCAAATTTCGGGTAGCTCTCCATGGCTTCAATAAAATTTTCTGTGTCTTGCTTCATCCATTCTTGTTTCGCCACCATTTCTGAAATTTGTTGGCATATAATACGTGAGATGGCTGCATAAAATTAAGTCACCACATTAAGTAAGCTGTTAAATATGAGTGTTATGCAGATGACATACTTACTATAACTTGCGCTTCCCATTTGCAGGAAATAGAAAAACCCTGCAGTATAAAATTGATTTAGGTGCATCTGACGATACAGTCACACAACTTGTAAAAAATCAGGAAAACTTAAAAGACACAGTAGATACGATTACGATACAAATGGACACTCTAAAACTTGGTTCAGAAGAACACAAGGAGGAAATTAGTAAATGATCGGAAAAAGTTGCTGAACTTTCGGATCAGTTAACAAATTTATCTATGAAGGTAGATGATGATTTGAATGATAAAAGACTGGTAGCCTCTGATACAGAGGAGTGTGAGGAAATTAGGAAACTCAAAGAAAGTCAGAAACAAATGAATACGCAACACAAAAGAGAACTGCAGGAAGTTCAAGATCAGTTGGCACATGTGACACAAGAACGACATATTTCAGAGGATACTTATGCTCCGACAAGGGAAGAGGGACTTAGAAATAAGGAAAACACATGGTATTTTGGAGATTTTGAAACGAGTTGGCAAGGTGCACCGAATGAGATGGAACCGCCGACATGACGTAACAATCACCGATTTGCAAGTTCTTCATCACAATGTGTAAATTTGAAACATTCAAGAATTCTAGTAATGATATACATCCACAAGCTTGGTTTCAACAATTTTCTCATTGTTTTCCTCCTAACTGATCATTAGAGCATCGATTAGAATTAATATGTTGCAACTTAGAAAATGAACCAGCGGTAAGAATGCGATTGGTTATTCGCGACTCTCACAGTGGAGATTTTTATCATGTCTTCCTTTCTGCATACTGGTCTCAGGCTACTCAAGATCGAGTAAAACACAATATTATAATGATGAAACAGCCCTGTAAAATATTTTGAAGATATGTTACATAAGTATCAGTATTTGTCAGACCCATACAGCCCCTCAGAACATATTCGCTTTTGCTTCATTAAGTTGCCTGAACACTTAAAACATATTATTTTGGCTGGACTTTGTAAAGATAATATCGAAGCTTTTCAGGGACTTTTGCAAGAATTGGAAATCGAGAAAGTCAATCACATTATGCGAAAACAGAAAGACAACAACAATTACTGGTCACATCCATCACAATTACGTGATGACAGAAATAATAACTGGACACAACAAGGCTACTGTTACAATGCAAATCATGACCAAAAGAGATATCGCCCATATGACAACCAGTGGCAGTATAACAATTGCTTCCAGAAAAAATCATCACAGAGACAACAGCAGAAATAGACAATATGGGAACCAAAATAATTATTATCGAGGGAGACAAAACAACTTCAGAGGCAACAGTCCAGCTCGTAATTACGATTCCAGGAGAAATTCTCCACCACTTAACCGACAAGAAAGAAATTATAAAAATTACCAACAAGATGACAGATGCTATAGTCGTGACAACAGACCCGAATTTAATCAGAACTGGTGTGATTCAAATAGCGCTGAGCTCTGTCGACACGCTGAAATGCTAGAAATTATATCTTCAAATCCCAGTAATGACATGCAACAACAAAGAAATAAGAGACAATGACCCGCACTGCAGGCAGCCACGAAACATGCTTATGAAGCTGACAACGTAGGTGCCATGACTATCAATTATGTGAAAATGGAATACATGAGGGACATTTTACTCCACGAACATGACATGAAGCAGAACAATATTGCACATCTTGTAATTCACATCACAACAAATGACATAAAATTTATGGAAGTACTTGACTCTGACGGTCCTATTTCAGTTATTAGTGAAACAGCTTTCAGAAAATCCAGCAAATCGAACACTGGCCCCACACTTCCTTTATGCAAGATAAAATTACAAGATGCAATTTTTGGAAAAATTGTAGATGTACGCCAACAAACTAACTTAGAATTCTTTTGTCAAAGCCACAGATTTACTATGAATTTTCTTATTGTTCCATTATTGTCTATGGAGATTATATTAGATGTAGACTTTTTGAATGAGTATAAAGCAATTTTATGCTTTCACGATGCTGAAATAAGGTTAGAGAAAGAAGGTAAGTCAATAGCTTTGAAATTTGAAGATTAGCTTTCAGACCATGACGAGGAAATCAATCGGCTTTACCTTTTGTCAGATCACAATTTGGAACTTTCGACGGAATTTGACACTAATAATCGCTTTGCAAGTATTGAAGGGATGATATTGATGACGTATTAGATACTAATGTTTTAATTCAGAAAAAATCCAAACAATTAAGAATTGTAATGACACTGATAGGCAGGACCATTTTGACATCTTACAAGCACTCTCCACAGTTTTTACTCAAAAAACAGTAACAATCAAAGGATTTCAATACAAAATTTGTGTTCGTGAGCATACCAAATTTTGCAGCAGATCATACGTAATTCTTGCACATTATAGGGACCGTGTTAGAATGTAAATACAATCTATGATTGATGAGGGCATAATTGAACCAACGGTAAGCTCATACAATAATCCATTACCCTTTGCTGAGAAGAATAAAGGATCGATCAGGCCTTTCTTAGATTCCAGACAGAAAATTACCATAATCATTCCTGAAAGAGACAGGCTGCGAAGGTTGGCAGAACTTCTTCCAAATTTCACTGACGTAAACTGTTGTCTTCTATTGATCTCAGATCCAGCTTTCATCAAATTGAACTTCATCTAGAATGTAGACACTTTTCTTAGTTACGGCGTTTGTTGTCAATTTCGGAAACTTCCTTTTGGTTTGAACATTTCTTCAGCAGCAGTCATTCATGGACTAAATTTCATATTACCTGAGTTCTTAAAATGACACATCACCTCATATGTGGACGATATTTTAATAGCAGAAGCCTCTTGGTGACAACATTATTGTATCCTCAATAATTTTGTATGTATTTTTGTTGAATCTATAATTACAGTTAACTTGGAAAAATTTGAATTCGGTAGGACAAAGGTGACGTTTTTGGGTAACATTATTTCTGCTGAGGGCATTCTGACAGATCCTGAATAGTTGGAAGCAATGAGAGCCACTCCAGTTCCATCCACAAAAAGGCAAGTTCACAGTCTTCTAGGACTCCTGAATATGCAAATCCTAGTAACACCAAAACTTTGTTCTCTCACTGGCAAAAACACTATTCGGAACTGGGACGAACAGGCACAGTTGGCATTTGATTCTTTGAAAGAAGCGCTACTTAACGTGCCAGTCTTAGCCCACTCAGATCTGTCACAAGATTTCTGTCTTAGCAGAGATTCTTCTAAAGTTGGTCTTGGTGCCCATTTTTTTCAAGAAGCCATAGAAAATGACTTTGCTGTTCAGGAAACCATCGCTTTTGCTAGCCGGATGCTAACAAAATCTCAGAAAAATTATTCCATCACTGAATTAGAAGCATTAGCTATCGTCTGGGCATTTGACAAATTTCGTTTCTTTCTATCTGGCAAACATGTGAAAGTTTATAGAGATCATCGAGCATTACAATTTACTATGTCGTCCACATTAAATCTTGACTGGTCGAAACGATGGGCAATTTTTTTGCAAGAATTCCGCTCCACAATAGTCTACATTCCTGGTATGGAAAATATCGTAGTGGTCGCACTGTCACATGCAGTGGCTGTCCTTGACAAAAGCATCACAGAAGTCAACCTTTAGAAAAATTTCAGTATTCTTTATATTCAAAACGTAGCCTTTGAAAACTTCTTCACTGCATCTTTAAAGGACATTGCTCATGAGCAAGACAAGTATCCTATTTGGAAAGATATTCAAAGTATATGGCATGAAAAGACACACACACACACACAGATTCATCATTATTATCTGGTTAGAAACAACATACTCTTCAAACTTTGACTGTTAATGACAATCGATGGGTATTTTGCATTCCTGATGATTTTGTTTGGTCCACGAAAATGTTATCATATTCTTTGGATGACTTTTTATTTTAACAACATGGAAAAGATAATTAGAAGAGTCTTGTCTATTTGTAAATTGTGTCAAAAAGCTAAACCATCTACCATCTCACATCGTGCTCCATTGTCCACTATTACTCCTACAAGAATTAGCTGTTGTTGATCTTTTGGGACCCCTTGTCAAAACATTGAATTGATTTTCGTACATTCTCGTCGCTGTTGAACTTACTTCAAAATTTGTTTCTTCCACACTGTTATGCAAGGCCACTGGACGGTCTGTATCAAGAGCCTTTATTAAAAATTTCTTACATGAAGTTTCACATGTTACCAAGGTCATTTCAGATAACGGACGACAACTCAAACCTGCTGTTTGGTCATGCATGCTACGGAATCGTAAAGTCAAACCTGTATTTCGTTGTACTCTCCATATTGTCATCTGTCTGAACGTATTATGAAAGAAATTAATAAGCTTTGCAGACTTTATTCTCACAGGTAGCATCAGTATTGGGACAGATACGTACACCTATTTCAAAATGTACTGAATGAAATGCCTCATGACTCCACTGCTTTACCACCTTTTCCTGTACTGAAGAATGTGGAACCACTGAACAGAACCAGAGGGCTTGTACCTCTACTTAGTACACGTAAACTTCGACAGAAAGATATAAATGATCTGCCTATGGAAAATATAAATTCTGCTGCTGACAAAAGGAGAAAACTACACGGTAAGACAAATGCAAAGAAGCTACATGTTGGTAAGAAAGTTCTCATTAAAGCCCATTCATTGCACATAAAAAGAAACATTTGAATTACAAATACTTTCTGATTTACAATGGACATTACAGGATCCGATGTATACCTTGTGATAATTGTATTGAAGTTGAAATTCTGTGTACTACGAAAAATAAAGGATTACACCACATTTATCGTGCAAAACCCTTTATTGAGAAATAATTTGCTTTCTGACTTAGTCGTTGCTATAAAATTTTTCACTTCAAGGTGGTGTTATGCTTCATCACATTTAGCATGCAGCGATGTTTTGAAGTTAACTATGTCAAGAACCTATGGAACTTATTAAGACAGTAGTTTCACGAGTTCACTTTTACAGGGAACAGGTGACACAGTGTTAGTTGCACGATTACGTCCCGACTATAAGGTTCACATTCTTAGAACGTATACTGCTAATGAGGGTTTACTGAAACACGTCTGTTTATTTGAAAAGAAACTTTTTTTTTAATTTAAAGTACTTTCTGACAGGTCATAGATGACACAGTATTTGGTTTGTTTGACAGCTACACGATTATATTACGACGCTACTTATGGGTGACACAATTTTCGTTGTTGCTTTTAAGGTATAACTGTTTTGTGTCTGTACAGTCTCACATCAACATCTTATGGTACACTACTTTACAGTACTTTCAAGGTAAAGGCAATGAACGTAATAACTACGACATTTATACGCATAGCACTTTACTTTTGTATATAACAAGGTAAGCACATCAATTTTTGGAGAATTTTGCTTATGGAATTCGATAACTATGACACGGGGCACATTTTTACCGTTAAACAATGTCAGAAATTTTCTTACACCAAGAAGCATGACAAGCATTTGAGAGATTACCTTTTTGTACTTCGAACAGTTTTAGAAATCTTTTTGAACTACAATGATACAGAGAAAGTTTTGGGTGATACATTTCATTCTGCAGTTTTAATCTGCAACATCTGATGGATAATTACATTATCCCTCATGGGGGTAACCCTACTTTGTGTACCATGTGTATGGCAAGCGCAAGGAGCCCTAGCTAATATGGTATTTGCTTATACAATTTTATACATCGGTACCATATTTCTCTAACACAGAATTAGACAGATATCTGGGCATTTAACCAAGAGAAATGAACATTTTTACTATGTCTATGGCATATGTCTAGATAATTACACAGTGGGATTATTCACATTTATGAAATTGTACTTAGTCTGCATTTTGTGAACCGTTCACATTTACTTTACAAACCATTGTAATACTGTAGTCCACAGCTCGTGGTCGTGCGGTAGCGTTCTCGCTTCCCATGCCCGGGTTTCTGGGTTTCAGGGATTTTCTCTGCCTCGTGATGACTGGGTGTTGTGTGATGCCTTAGGTTAGTTAGGTTTAAGTAGTTCTAAGTTCTAGGGGACTGATAACCATAGATGTTAAGTCCCATAGTGCTCAGAGCCATTTGAACCATTTTGAACCTCACTCTAAACATTTCTTTGCAGAACACACCACAAACACAACATACACTATTACTTGTAAACATATGATTACACTCTGGAGTTTGTACTTTGTGCTACATACTGAAATGCTTGTGAATTGATGAGCAATATTCTAATGTTTACACACCTAATTATTATAAGTGTCTCTCTATGAGAGTTGAGAGAATTTCTACTGACTTATGAAATTCCACATTGGCTGTTAATGATGTTTTTATGTTTTGCTTCGTACATAATTGCTCAGTTCATTTGATATCTGGTTTTTATAAAACAAAAATCAATACATATGCTAATGTGAACTCTTTCTGACAACAGATTTGTTAAATAATAATTTTATGATCCACATACTTAAAAAAAGTGCACCTGGGAAGGAGAGAACAATAAGAAGGAGAAGGGACTAGTAACAGGAACTGCATACATAATTTTCATTTGAAGAACTTGGTAATTTTTGGTAGAATAAGTTGTTGTGGCGTACCACTTTAGTTTCAAGATGTGACATAGAATCATTGCATTTCACATGGGAGATAGAACAGATTTTGTTCCTTGTGCTGGTGCTTTGCATAGTTATGATGATCAGAGATTCACACATGCTATTGTATGCTCACACATATATATTATTTGTCAGGCAATGTCCTACTGAATTTTACTTTGTATTACTGCGATTGGCCAGTTTTACCACTGATTTATTTCTCTTGTTTGCTGTATATAGCCTTATATTAGTTGTAATGTTGCGTTTGCTTTGTTAATTTAGAAATATTGCTGTTTGCTTTGCAACTTTTCATTTTTTTGTTGTTGTTTGTGTTAATATTTGTACTGCTGCGTTGCCTTGTTCTCTAGTTTATGTGTATGAACTCAGGATATTTAAGTTAGCTTTAGAGGGTAGTTGGGCGAATGTTTTGGCTAGACATTAGATCATGTGTGCAAGCCTCCATGCTCATCGTCCTTTGCCCCTATATAAGAAAATGAGTTATGATGAGTTGGGAAGAAATGCATTGAGAAGCTATAAGAAAAAGGTTTGGCCAAAAAGTATTGTATAATGAGAAATAATTATTTTGAAAGAGGAACTAAGGTATTTTTGCTATTGAATTTATAGAAAAAAATTATCAGATTAATTCATGAAATTGGTTTAAAGATATTTGGTTTCATTTATTTCATCAAAAGAATATTTTAATTACAAACAATATTTCATATTTTATTCATTACAGAATTTCAGAGAAGGGAGTACCCCCTCTACAAATCTTAAGCAGATTAAAAATGTTTATTAGATTCAATTAAAAACAAAAAAAATTCAGAATATACAGAAATGAAATATAACCAATGTCTTACAATTTAAATATATTCAAAAGGAAACAAAACAAATAACATCCATCAATTTAAGTAAAAAGAGATTGTTTTTAGTGTCTGTTAGGAATACAAGTAACTGATAATGAGTTTAAGAACTAAAGCAAGTGATGAATTTACAGATTATTATATAACACCTGAAGATATATTTTGTGATTATTTGAAATGTATGAAAGAATATCAAACTATTGAGTCTTCAAAAAATTATTGAACAACAAGCTATAAATTTCGAAAATAAATTAAAATAGAAGAGGTACAACTTATTGTACAAGTAGATGAAGAGGAATCTAAAACTAAAAAGTAACACAGGTATCTAAAATACAACTGAATGATATTATCTAATCATCAGCACTGATGCATTACAAAAAGATAATTTCTTTAGAATTGGTGAAACAACAATCAAATTAACCAAATCTAGATTAGCTGCATCCAATACAGAAGAGCAGCCTAATGATAAAGTTTATTACATCAACTAGATGTGAGGGGTCTAGTGCAAATGTGCACCAACACTGGGAATTGAACTTGGGTCTCCTGCTTACTAGACTGGTGCATTAGCCACTAAACCACCTTGGCACAATGGTTCACACAACTGCACATATTACCTGGCACACCTTCCGTGACTCAAATTTTCACTGCCATCCCAGTCTACATTAAATTCCTACTTATACATGAACAGAATTGACAAGACTCTCCATGTTGTGGAATAGCACCTCAGCATCGGATATAAATGAGGGAATGAGTCCGAAACCCATGAACAGGTACTTATACAAATTGTATAAATATCTGCACCTCAGTTTTGAAGTTCATAAACACCATGTTTCTTCTCTCTATTTTAAATCATTGGGAGACAGATCACTAACTATAATGATGCCAAATAAAATAATTCTTTTGATTTTTACATCACACTCAAATATGTATTTTAGTATTACATCACCAGTAACAAATTGAAATTTCAATGTACGTTTGTCACACATGCATATTTGAACATCACTTAACTGTCATAGGTTTGTTGTTAAATATGCCTTTGAGGAATAATCTCTAAAAGTTTTTTCAGTTTTTTATAAAATAGTTTGCTGGATAGTTATTCAACTGTATTACAATAATTGTGTATTCATGTTTTACAACTTGATGATTTTCTAAGTATTGATTGGTAACTCCATTATAACCGCCTACTGCAACTTTGAAAACTACAAATCTTCTACCTTAAAATCAATATATCCTTCAGTTACTTTCAAAATATTACGTAATTCGTTTTTAAATTTCCTACTTTTGGATCAGTTCGTGGTTCTAATTACTTAAGTTTATTCTCCCATTATACATGTCACATTTACGATGCACTTTATTTCCAAAAACGCCGATTTATCTGATTCAAAATTTCTTTAAACGTATCTGACATCAGTTTTAAAACAAATATATACAAATGGCCACAAACTGCTTTAATAAAATTATCTATTCATTGTCTGTTTTAGTGCAATACGCTCAAGCCAAGATATTTAGTCAGTTCTTCAATTATATTTCCTCTTTAATGAATCCAATACAAACCTTTTAGATTTATTCATATTACAACAGATAGAATGTGTGCCAGTATGATCAGGTGTATCGAAATTTATTATTCCAGATACATGTTCTCAAGGATGATTAGGTTATTTATTAACTATAAAACACACAAAAAAGTTTAATATTAAATTTATTAGCAAATTTTTGTATATTAAAATTACTTATTGCATTAGAGCATATATCGATTAATTTTGGAAATGTTTTTACTCCAATTCCTTTCATCTCCAATAACAAATTATATCTTTTTGGACTTCTTATTCAGCATCATCTTTTTTGTGTGCGTTTCTGCTTTTTCAGTACCAGCTGCTCCACCAGCTAGTGAACCAGTAGGTGCTAGATACGGTAATGCTGCCAAAATAAATGGAAGAAAACAATCTTCATGTTTTGTTAGTCCTCAGCCTTCTTTCTTTTTCGTTAAATATTCAACATATTTTTACAACAAGAACATCTATTGTTATGAGCAAGTTGCCACCACTTTTTTCATCTCTGTTTCTTTTTTGTACATCAGTTAAAAAAGATCAAGATTATGTAATTGGTCATTATTGAGCTTCATATAGATTGATTTTGATTTAATTTTGCCATTAGGTAGGAAAGTATAATTAATACTAAAGTTATCCATTTATATAGATAAAATTTTTATGAGAACTATTATTTTAGATATCATGTTGTTTAGATGCTTCATCTAGTGGATTTATTCCTTGATCTTCTCTAGCTAATCTTTCATCTAGTTTAGTGAATGATATGCAGTATGAAAAGCTTGGTAGATGCATCTCTTGCACTATTATATTATTTAAAGCTCAATTTACTAATCCTTTACCATGGTTTTCACACTTCTAAAATCTGTATAGTAAGTTATTTAAAAATCTAATAAAATATGGAATTTCTTTAAGATGGTTGATGATGAAATCATTGCCAGGAAGTTTCAATGAAATCATTAAATTTATTCGATAACATGTGTGTTAGTCCAACTTTTTCGTTAGGATAATTTTTTTCAGCTAATTCTTCACTATGAAGTACTTGTAATCAGTGGATTAAATCTCTAACATCATTCACCTAAACATATTCAGTCGTTTTTTCTGTATATTTCTTAATCAAGCCATTACCTGTTTTAGCATTTGAATAACCTGAATTATCTGATTGTTCTCATTTGGTAAGCAATATCAAGAACTTCATTTACAAAGTGATCTGATAATTCATCTGGATTTATTTGTAATAGCCTAAGTCTTGGGAAGTAAAACTGCACTATTTATGTCATCAGATTATTTTTTTTCCATTTACTCGATTTTATTTTTCTGTATTATTATCAGAATGTTTAGCTCCCCAATGAAATAACACATTGTTACGGAGCTCACTTATTTCCAAGTCCGTAGCGATCTTAGTACTAAGTTTTCACTGAGTTTCCATGTGTGATCACTGGCTGCAGCTTAGATGGAGGCTTGTGATGAGGAAAGAGGTGGCTGCCTTGGTGTGGACAGTTTGGCTTGGCTGGGGTTTCGCGTCTGGACGCCGAGTGGGGCCTGATCAGAAGACCGGACCGTGATTTTACGGTTAATAGTGTGGACAGCGATGTTGTATTTTTATGTCATGTTATTGTTTTTTTTAATTTGTTGATCACTGGTGTACTGTTCCAAGTATTAAAATGTTTCATGTAGCTATTACTTGGGTGGAACGTGTGGAACACTATGGAGAGAATAGTTGCTTGCCTTACGTGTCCATTTTTTGTGCCGCTGGTGTCCATTGTTTGTTTTGGTGCACCCATATCATCTATAGTAATCTGATTTTTAGTTAAAAGATATATTTGTCCATCTGTACCTTCATGTTCCTTCCCATTAGTCATCAACTTATCTCCATTGAATTCAACTGGGTAACTACCAACATACTTGGACATACCAACTGGTCTCAATCCAAAAACTGTATCTTCGTTATTGTTAATACACTTTAACATCCTTTCACTTACATTAATTTTTTTACTAGCATCCTGCCCTTGCTCTTTTAATTTCTTTCTATCTTTAACCTCTTGTTCATACTTCCTCAATCCATCTTGTATTTCTGATTCACATAATGTATAGTCATTACATGAATATACATGATCATAAGACCATTCACAATGTTGACTTTGGTATCCCAGAAAGACCACAACAACGAACCATTTGTTTATCTTTAATTACTTTCAGAAAATTATCATCAAATCCTTCAATTCCATCTTTAAGTTTTTCAATTGTGTCAGTAACAAGTTCATCTACTCTTTCATATTTTTCAAATTCTGGTCTTGGTTGTTTGTTTCATTTTTATAATTCTTCTTTTAATTCTTCAGATTTTTCTATTTAGTTTTGTTTTTGTAAAAAGATCTGGGTCATAGTTTTCAAACATTTATTGGTACAAACAGACGGAAAAAGGCCTGAGAGTATTAGGGTCTCCAAATCTACATGATAGAAATGAAATCAGAAAAATCACAAGCACACTGGGTTTTGAGGAAGAAGAGAAGAACTAACAGACATACCTGGTCTACGCAATGAAAGCTAGCCCATTCACTGTTTATGAAGAAATACTGGGCAAAAAGAAAGGCCAACAAATGTTAATTACACATGGTCCTAAGTGATCCATCTGTGAAGAAGAAGAATGAAGAAGATAGATAGCTGTCAGTTTTACTCATTTTCATTGAATGTGAGAATCAAAAATAATTTAAATATTAAAAAATCTGATAAAACAGTCTCAATCACGTTTTCAGATTTTTGTTCATTAGTAACTGGTTTTCACCCTTTCCTCAACCATCCTCAGCAGTCTTTACTTCTATGGATCTCACTACACTTGCTGCCACCAGCAGTCATAAGGGCGCGGAAAAGTCTGAAGATGGTCTGAGGAAAGGGACAAACTGGTTGCCAACGAATAAAAATTTGAAAACACGATTGAGACTGTTCTTACTTGATTTGTAGTTTTTTTAACATTGTTTACATGTTGAGGAAGTTTACCTCCAGCACCTTTCGTGATTCAATTTATTTCCACATGAACGAGATATGACATGCTCATTTCATTTCTGAAGATGGTCTGAGGGAAAGGTCGAAACGGGTTGATAATGAATAAAAATATGGAAACGCGATCAACACAGATTTTTTTTTTTTAGAAATGTATAAGTTTCTCTGCTTTCTAAAATTTTTGATTTGAATTTTCCTAACAAGGAGAGCAAAATTAACACAAACATAGGAAAAGGATGGCTTCATCCTAATCATGCTCAATTATACAGGGTGTCCCACTCGAAAGAGGACCCTCAAGCAAACATTTGTTTAAATTAAACTTAAAGACTTTGCTTAAAAATCAGGAAATGAAATGAACATACCATACCTTCTATATGGGGAAATAAATGTGAATCACAAAAGGTGCTGGAAGTGATCATCCTCGGCGAGCAAACACAGTTGAACATGATAATGCAGATTCTCAAACGTTGCTGGGAGAATCCTTGGTGTCAGTTCCTGGATTTCACGGATGATGCGCTCTCATAAATTTTTCAAGTCATGCGATTTGTTCCTGTAGACCTTGCCTTTAGGCCACCACAGAGGAAAAAGTCAGTTGATGTCAAATCAGGTAACTCTGGGCCACGGTCCTTTCTAAAACACTATACTGGGGAAAAATTATATGATCTCAGCCATGGTCACTCGAGAAAAGTGGCATGTAGCGCCGTCCTATTGGTACAAGCCAAAGGTAAGTTCATCATCCAACTGGTTCACCAGTTCCCAAAACATTTCGATGTAAACTGCACTTGTCACAGCTGACTCGAAAAACAAATGGTCTGATGAAGTGACAATGTGGATGCAAGTGTTGCTCGACCAGGTGCATGTGGATTTTCATTACATCACAAACGTGTGTTTTGATTACATAGCCAGACAGGTGGAACCACATCTTATCACTGTACCATGTGTACTGCAATATTCCTGCCCTCTGAGCAATAAGTTGCTGGAACCGACAGTAAAATGTAAAACATTTGTGTTTGTCACTGACATTCAGTTCCTGAACAACTATAGACCTGTATGAATACATGCTTGGTTTGTTCGCAGCTCTGTAACACATACTAGAAGACATTCCACATTCCTGAGATAAACATCAAACAGACCTTGCAGGAGAGGCCAGCAATCGTTGGGTCAAACTAGTCACTTTTTCTTCTAATAATGGCGGACGTACCATGTTGTGAGGATCAAACACTGTTCAACTGCTCTCCACCTCGTTGAAAAAATTTTGTATGCAGCATTTAGATGGTATATTCTAGTCACCAAACCGTCCAACAAACATTCACTGACATGAAACTTCTTGGCAGATTAAAACTGTGTGCTGGACCAAGACTCGACCTCGGGACCTTTGCCTTTCGTGAGGAAGTTCTCTACCATCTGAGATTCTGGAAACATCCCTCAGGCTGTGGATAAACCATGTCTTTGCAATATCCTTTTTCCCAGGAGTGTTAGTTCTACATGGTTCACAGAAGAGCTTCTGTGATGTTTGGAAGGTAGGAGACGAGGTACTAGCAGAAGTAAGGCTGTGAGGATGGTCTGTGGGTTGTGCTTGGGTAGCTTAAATAATAGAGCACTTGCCTGCAAAACGCAAAGGTTCTGAGTTCGAGTCCCGGTCTGGCAAAAAGTTTTAATCTGCCAGGAAGTTTCATATCAGTGCATACTCCGCTGCAGAGTGAAAATCTCATTCACTGACATGTCTTGATGGAACCAGTAATCCAATATTGTTTCACAAGAAACATGCACTCTTTGACAAAATAGTTATCTATTGCCACTAAATACTTAACACTAAGCTCCAGTCACAGCACTGCATTGAAAGACAATGTTGCATCAAACAATGGTGCAGCATCGCCACATCCATCATCATAAATCACATGATCCAATTTCAGCGGAATTGTTACACATGTTTGTGGGGCCTCTTTTGAATGGGACAACCTATACATTTGGATTGTTAAAGCTTTTGGATCAGATCATCCAACATATGATGGAAAATCCAATAAAAAGTAATTGATAATTGTGTGGTAAGGCTATCTGATTTTATAACGATAAAAAAAGAAAATTATGTTCTATCTATAAGTGAACATCATTTTAGTTCATCATCAGTTTTGTTACATTTAATTCATCTTTTGCTGATAAAATAAGTGTGGAAGAACATATCCTTAACAATGAAAAATAAAAAGGAAGAAAAATGAGGTGCTTTATCCACTTGGAACACCTCGTGAATTTTTCAAAGATTATAAGGAAACTATGTGAGAGATATATGACTGTAATTTTTACTTGGATTTCAAGTGTTGGAAACTCTATTCTCAAAGGCGATGATTACAGAGATGCTCGAATTGAAATAAAAGAGACTTTACAATTACAAGGCAAAATTGTATTACAATCTATGGAAATCGGTGTAACAACTGTTAAATATTAACTGTCTTGTTCAACGTGAAAATGTACTGAAAAATCCTAAAATTCCTATATCTTTTTATGAACTTCAAACTCTTCAAGTAACAGAAATGAGTGTGAAGAAAAATTTCTAGGTAGATATTAAAATTTATTATAATTCAGTAGTGTTTGATATGTCATATTTTGTATTCGTTGCTTTTCAAAAAATCGGAAATATAATCATATGCCTAACTCTTCACTATTTGATCACGTTAAGCTACAGAATATATAACTTAAAAATGGAAGTATCGAAGTTTTCCTCTGGGGATGTGGAATATCAATCCACCAAATATTTGAAAGCATATGATGCATTACTCGATTTTAAGAGACTTACAATACTGAAACTAGATGTAGATGTTAGTTCATATAATTTAATATCAAATTATCCAACTTATATGATTAATATGACTCACAGTAAAAGCAGTGTTACTACTCAGAAGATAAGAATGAAACTAGTTGCAACTTTTAATGAAACATTCCTGCAGCTCCTCTAGCATATGTAGATATGTATGGTAAAAAGAATTTAATACACACATCAAAAAAAAGTTTTGATCACCCTCGTTCCCAGAACTCCTGAAGATAGACGTTGACTTTGGATATTGTGTCACAGACACAGTTCTTTCGACTGATCAGAGGTGTAACTAAATCCACCCAAAGAGGTAAACAATCATGCATGAGCAACATCTATTACACTCACAGGGTCCAACAGCCAATCAGTTCAAGTCATTCCACCAATTCCACCAGGAAGGAGGCACACAGCTCGTGTTCTCTGTAGTTCAACCATGCCTAGACGGCGAATACCGCGATTCGATCGCGTCCACATTGTTACTTTGTGCCAGGAAGGGCTCTCAACAAGGGAAGTGCCCAGGCAACTCAGAGTGAACCAAAGCGATGTTGTTCAGGCATGAGGAGATACAGAGAGACAGGAACTGTGGATGACATGCCTCGCTCATGCCGCCCAAGGGCTACTACTGCAGTGGATCAGCGCTACCTGCGGATTATGGCTCAGAGAAACCCTGACAGCAACGCCACCATGTTGAATAATGCATTTCGTGCAGCCACAGGACGTCGTGTTACGACTCAAACTGTGCACAACAGGCTACATGATGCGCAACTTCACTCCCGACGTCCATGGCAAGGTCCATCTTTGCAACAAAGACACCATGCAGTGTGGTACAGATGGGCCCAACAACATGCCGAATGGACCGCTCAGGACTGGCTTCACATTCTCTTCACCGATGAGGGTCCCATATGCCTTTAACCAGACAATCGTAGGAGACGTGTTTGGAGGCAACCCAGTCCGGATGAACGCCTTAGACACACTGTCCAGGGAGTGCAGCAAGGTTGTGGCTCCCTGCTCTTCTAGAGAGGCATTATGTGAGGCCGATGTACACCACTGGTGGTCGCCCCCAATCGTGCACATCTTGTGGATGACTTCCTTCAGGATAACGACATCGCTCGACTAGAGTGACCTGCATGTTCTCGAGACATTAATTCTACCGAACATGCCTGAGATGGATTGAAAAGGGCTGTTTGTGGACATCATAACCCACCAACCACTATGAGGGATCTACGCCAAATCGCCGTTGAGGAGTGGGACAATCTGCATGAACTTGTGGATAGTATGCCATGACGAATGCAGGCATGCATCAATGCAAGAGGATGTGCTACTGAGTATTAGAGGTACCGGTGTGTACAGCTATCGGGACCACCTCCTCTGAAGGTCTCAGTGTATGATGGTACAACATGAAATGAATGGTTTTCATTAGCAATAATAAAGGCAGAAATGATGTTTATGTTGATCTCAATTCCAATTTTTTGTACATGTTCCGGAATTCTCGGAACAGAGGTGATGCAAAACCTTTTTTAATGTGTGTATATGACACTCAACATGAGATACTAACTGAGAATTTTTAAAATAAAAATTTTTATACACTCCTGGAAATGGAAAAAAGAACACATTGACACCGGTGTGTCAGACCCACCATACTTGCTCCGGACACTGCGAGAGGGCTGTACAAGCAATGATCATACACACGGCACCGCGGACACACCAGGAACAGCGGTGTTGGCCGTCGAATGGCGCTAGCTGGGCAGCATTTGTGCACTGCCACCGTCAGTGTCAGCCAGTTTGCCGTGGCATACGGAGCTCCATCGCAGTCTTTAACACTGGTAGCATGCCACGACAGTGTGGACGTGAACCGTATGTGCAGTTGACGGACTTTGAGCGAGGGCGTATAGTGGGCATGCGGGAGGCCGGGTGGACGTACCGCCGAACTGCTCAACACGTGGGGCGTGAGGTCTCCACAGTACATCGATGTTGTCGCCAGTGGTCGGCGGAAGGTGCACGTGCCCGTCGACCTGGGACCGGACCGCAGCGACGCACGGATGCACGCCAAGACCGTAGGATCCTATGCAGTGCCGTAGGGGACCGCACCGCCACTTCCCAGCAAATTAGGGACACTGCTGCTCCTGGGATATCGGCGAGGACCATTCACAACCGTCTCCATGAAGCTGGGCTACGGTCCTGCACACCGTTAGGCCGTCTAACGCTCACGCCCCAACATCGTGTAGCCCGCCTCCAGTGGTGTCGCGACAGGCGTGAATGGAGGGACGAATGGAGACGTGTCGTCTTCAGCGATGAGAGTCGCTTCTGCCTTGGTGCCAGTGATGGTCGTATGCGTGTTTGGGGCCGTGCAGGTGAGCGCCACAATCAGGACTGCATACAACCGAGGCACACAGGGCCAACACCCGGCATCATGGTGTGGGGAGCGATCTGTTACACTGGCCGAACACCTCTGGTGATCGCCTAGGGGACACTGAATAGTGCACGGTACATCCAAACCGTCATCGAACCCATCGTTCTACCATTCCTAGACCGGCAAGGGAACTTGCTGTTCCAACAGGACAATGCACGTCCGCATGTATCCCGTGCCACCCAACGTGCTCTAGAAGGTGTAAGTCAACTACCCTGGCCAGCAAGATCTCCGGATCTGTCCCCCATTGAGCATGTTTGGGACTGGATGAAGCGTCGTCTCACGCGGTCTGCACGTCCAGCACGAACGCTGGTCCAACTGAGGCGCCAGGTGGAAATGACATGGCAAGCCGTTCCACAGGACTACATCCAGCATCTCTACGATCGTCTCCATGGGAGAATAGCAGCCTGCATTGCTGCGAAAGGTGGATATACACTGTACTAGTGCCGACATTGTGCGTGCTCTGTTGCCTGTGTCTATGTGCCTGTGGTTCTGTCAGTGTGATCATGTGATGTATCTGACCCCAGGAATGTGTCAATAATGTTTCCCCTTACTGGGACAATGAATTCACGGTGTTCTTATTTCAATTTCCAGGAGTGTATATACGATTTCATTCACTGTTATTATACTGAATAGCTCTTTTATGTAGATTTTTTGAAAGGGTTAATATTTGGCTGAGAATTTTTGTATTTGGAGTACTGTTGCTAATTGAGTATCTATGAATGTTATAAAAACTACAGTTCATAATAACCTTATGTCTGCTAAAAATCAAAGAACTATGGTAGGAGTAGAAAATATAAAAATATCATATATGGAATCTGTTACCCTTGTTTTCTCAAAATCGATTTTTTTCTGAAAAAGGGAATGTAAGGACAAAATCATTGTCTTTTCTTTTCTCTTAATTTTATACATATTTTATAGTAAAATTTATATATTTTTATATGAAAATAAGCGAGTAAGAAATGAAAATTTGGGGCAGTAGGAGGAAACTACGAATGGAGAAACTGATAGAAGCCAACCTCAGGGAAGATCAGTTTGGATTCCGTATAAATGTTCTAACATGTGAGGCAATACTGATCCTACAACTTATCTTAGAAGAAAGATTAAGGAAAGGCAAACCTACGTTTATAGCATTTGTTGACTTAAAGAAAGTTTTTGACAATGTTGATTGGAATACTCTCTTTCCAATTCTGAAGGTGGCAGGGGTAAAATACAGGGAGCCAAAGGCTATTTACAATTTGTACAGAAAGCAGATGGCAGTTATAAGAGTCGAGGGGCATGAAAGAGAAACAGTGGTTGGGAAGGGAGTGAGAGAGGGTTGTAGCCTATCCCCAATGTTATTCAATCTGTCTATTGAGCAAGCAATAAAGGAAACAAAGGAAAAGTTTGGAGTAGGTATTAAAATCCATGGAGAAGAAATAAAAACTTTGAGGTTCACTGATGACATTGTAATTCTGCCAGAGACAGCAAAGGACTTGGAAGGGCAGCTGAACGGTATGGACAGTGTCTTGAAAGGAGGGTACAAGATGAGCATCAACAAAAGCAAAACGAGGATAATGGAATGTAGTCGAATTAAGTCGGGTGATGCTGAGGGAATTAGATTAGGAAATGAGACACTTAAAGTAGTAAAGGAGTTTTGCTATTTGGGGAGCAAAATAATTGACAATGGTCGAAGTAGAGAGGATATAAAATGTAGATTGGGAAAGGCAAGGAAAGCGTTTCTAAAGAAGAAATATTTGTTAACATGGAGTATAGAATTAAATGTCAGGAATTCGTTTCTGAAAGTATTTGAATGGAGTGCAGCCATGTATGGAAGTGAAACGTGGACGATAAATAGTTTAGACAAGAAGAGAATAGAAGCTTTCGAAATGTGGTGCTACAGAAGAATGCTGAAGATTAGATGGGTAGATCACATAACTAATGAGGAGGTATTGAACAGAATTGGGGAGAAGAGGAGCTTGTGGCACAACTTGACTAGAAGAAGGGATCGGTTGGTAGGACATGTTCTGAGACATCGAGGGATCACCAATTTAGTATTGGAGGGCAGTGTGGAGGGTAAAAATCGTAGAGGGAGACCTAGAGATGAATACACTAAGCAGATTCAGAAGGATGTCGGCTGCAGTAAGTACTGGGAGATGAAGAGCTGCATCAAACCAGTCTCAGGATTGAAGACCAGAACAACAACAACAGGAGGAGGAGGAAACTGTAGGTTTGGGATACATTTATAAATATAACCACACTTTTTATCTTAAAAGAGGAGAAAATTGTATGTATGGACTAAATTTTTAAAAGTAAGCACAGAAGCACAGTTTTTATCTTATAAAAGTGATCTTATTTTAAAAAATTGATCCTGAATGTACAATTTACTCCTATTCCTGCCAAATGCACCCCACAGTCTGCAATAAATACTTATCTGACCAATCCCCAAGTTAATCGATGACTCGAGAGGTTGCACAAACACTACCATATCCTTAGACAGCCTACCCAAGAAGGGAGAAACAAGGTGATCAATAGCCAGATATACTCCTAGAATTTGATATCTCAACACTTCTATTACGTGGCATTTCTCCTCCAATACATTATTTACAATCACATTATCCACTCTGAACAGAACTACCTGATACACTAACGACAGCAAGGCATCCTCTGTTGTGATAGCTCGTGTCTCTGTCTTCACCTCAACTTTACCCTTGCTCATTTACACGACTCAGAAAAACAAAGAGTAATAACAAAACCAATACAGAAAGAACAGGCAGTCACAAGATACCTCTTTTTGTGTCTGATCATGAGCCACCTGGATGCTCTACACCATCTGTCTGTGTGCCCAAAATGATTACATCTAAAACAATTCAGCACCAGGAGCATAGTGCCCAAGCAAAGCATTCAGAGTAAAACGCATAGGAACCTAACAATTATCTCTAGAATTCCCTTAAACTGTGATAAGTCAGAGATTAATAATTTTCTGACCAAAGGTTGGGTCATGACAGTACAGTAGCATTGATAATGGTGAGTGTACACTTCAATTTTATAGTCCTTAACTGTGACGGTGTCAAAGTTATGAGAATTTGCTACTACCATAGTTCTTAAATCAACTGCGTGACACATGAACTCCTTAAAGTTTTGGACGAATGCTCTTAAAATGGCATATTTTCCAGAATAGCAATTTCTTGCATGTTACACTAAGCACCAATGCAAATAAACTCTTATTATTTATGTGTCTTCGTACTGATCAACTAGGATCATGTAGCAACCTAAATTCCTCCTCTATTTGGTTGTTTCTTGCTTTTCCAGTGTTCTTTCTTTATTTCCATTCGGCTCTATTCTTATTTCTGTAATCCATGCTATCACTAACTTCTTTTTCCAGAGGTACAGAACAGTACGAAATAGAGTGAAGTACAGCACAGCAACATAACAGACAACAGCCGCTACCTCACATAGTACTTAAGTTGGGTGACAATGGCTATAATCAAAAACAAATGGCTACTGTGTGACACCTACGAACGTCTGTCGACTTCTACCTATTCAGGACAAGGAAGCTTATCGGCCAAAAAAAAAATTAGCTCACTGTACAAAAATATTTGTTTCTGCTGCCATGTCTAGGGTTTTAATATTCATTTAGTTAGCCTATGATATTAATTCTAGTAGTGTTTTGTATATGAAGATGAGGTCTCCTCATCAGTTGTCGTCTACCAACCATTTTGTGTTCGATTAGTTACGTTTCTAATAATGTTCCTCATACTCCTGAAAAGATGCCTGCAATAAATGTTAGTGCCAGTGGTGTTGAGAAACAGCTCAAATCCGTAAAACCAAACAAAACTCTAGGGCTGCATGGAATGCCTGTCAGATTCTATACTTAATTTGCGGCATAGTTAGCCCCTCTTCTAACTATGATCTAATGTATATCTTTCGAACGGAAAATTGTGTCCAGTAGTTGGAAGAAAGCACAGGTCACAACTGTTTACAATAAGAGTAGTAAAAGTGATTCGCAAAACTATCTCCAGTATCATTGATTTCAGTCTGCTGTAGAATTTCAGAACAAATACTGAGCTCAAATTAATGGAGTATCTTGAACAGAACATCCTCTTCCATTCCAATTAGTCCGCAGCTCGTGGTCTCATGGTCGCGTTCTCGCTTCCCGAGCATGGGGTCCCGGGTTCGGTTCCCTGCGGGGTCAGGAATTTCACCTGCCTTGAGATGACTGGGTGTTTGCGTTGTCCTCATCATTTCATCATCATTCAAGAAAAAGGCGAGAGAGGGCTGAGCATAGGCTGGGAATTTCTTCGGGCGCTGATAACAGCGCAGTTGAGCGCCCCACAAACCAAACATCATCATCGTCCATTCCAATTAACATTGGTTCCCAAAACATCGATCATGTGAAAACCAGCTCACATTTTTCACACCTGACATACTGAAAGCTTTTGGTCAATACAGTCAGATAAGATGGATGCTATATTTCTTGATTTGCAGCATTTGACTCGTTACCAAAAGAACGATCATATTCGGTAAAAGGGAAATTTGTGACTGGATTGAGGATTTATTGATAGGGAGGACACAGCATGTTCCCTCGGATGGGGAGTCGTCCTCAGATGTAGAAGTAACTTCGGGTGTGGCCCAGGGAAGTATTTTGGGCCCCTTGTTGTTCATGTTGTATATTAACGACCTGGAACACAATATTAATAGTAACCTCAGACATTTTGCAGATGATGAAGTTATCTATTCTGAAGCACTGTCTGGAAGAAGTTGCACAAACACTCAGTCAGATGTTGATAAGATTTCAAAGTGGTGCAAAGATTGGCAACTTGCTTTAAATGTTCATAAATGTAAATCTGTGAACTCCACAAATAAGAAGACATAGTATACTGTTACTATAAAATCAGTGAGTCGCGGTTGGAATTGGCCAACTCATTCAAATACCTTGGTATAACACTTTCTAGGGATATGAAATGCGATGGTGACAAGGATCAGTTGTGGGTAAAATATGTGGTAGACTTCGGTTTATTGTAGAATGCTAGGGAAGTGAAATTAGTCTTCAAAGGAGATTGCTTACAAATCACTTTTGCAACTCGTTCTAGAATATGGCTCAAGAGTGTGGGACCTGCATCAAATAGGAGTAACAGTGGATACTGAATTTATACAGAGAAGGGCAATAGAAACGGATACAGGCTTGTTTGGAATGTGGGAAAGTGTCACGGAGACGCTGAAGAAACTGAACCGACAGACTATCCGAAGTAAGCCTACTTACAAAGCTTCAAGAACCAAATGATGACTCCAGGAAACCACTGAGGTAACAGAAGTCATGGGACAGCGATATGCACATTACACAAATGGCGATAGTATCTTGTACACAATGTGTAAAAGGGCAGCGCATTGTTGGAGCTGTTATTTGTACTCAGGTGATCCACGTGAAAAGATTTCCAACGTGATTATGGGCACACGATGGGAAATAACAGACTTTGAATGCAGAGTGATAGTTGGAGCTAGATGCACGGCACATTCCATTTTGGAGATCATTATGAAAGTCGATATTTCGAGATACACAGTGTCAAGAGTGCCCCGAGAATACGAAACTTCAAGCACAGCGGCCGATGGCCTTCACTTAACGATCACTGCAGCTTTATTTGCGTAGATTTGTCAGTGCTAACAAACAAACAACACTGCGTGAAATAACCACAGAAATCAATGTGGGACCTTCGACGAACGTCTCCGTTAGCATATGTTAAAAGAAAAGAAAAAAAATTCCTTGACGTCCATGTGTATGTGGTGCTCCATGACTCTGCTGTCAATATCTTTATTCTTGGTTTGTATGTAACTTCTGTGTTTTCTTTCAGTAAATGTGTTTTTTTCGTATCCAGGGTGTAATTACAAAGCTAATAAAATGTTTTCTTGCCTTTAATTAATATTTTTCATCAGGTTATGGGCCCAGTACACGTGTAAAGGCAAACAACATAGTTTAATCAAAGCAATATTTAAAATGAACCTCTCTATAAAGAAACATGACTGCTAGCGGCAATTATAAGGTCAGCATTGATAAGCTTGAACAACCGGACGACTGGGCCAAATGGAAATGGCATATTTATATGGTGCTGCGTTCATGTGGACTAGTAGATATTATTAACGGTACACGCGAACGTGTAGAGTTGCCGCAAGATGCGACAAGTGCACAAAAAGAACCGTATATGGAATGGCACAAGGACGACGCAAAGGCAGCAAGTCTTATAGCAAGTGCACTAAGTAAACCTGTTGCAGAACTCGTCTTAACGTGCAAGAATGCTAAAGAAATCTGAGACAAATTACGCGCCCGATTTGAACGTAGCTGTACCCAGCGTTTGAATATTTTGATTGAAAAATTTTTTTTGTGTTAAACGTGATGAAACGGAAGATATTAGTGCACATGTGGCCAAACTGCAAAAGTTATTTATGGACCTGAACGATGAATTAGCAAAACATGAAGAAAATACGCTATCTGAAAGAATCTTAAATGGTCAAATTTTGCCTACACTGGGAAAAGACTACGACAATTTCAAGGATCTCTGGGATACGATACCGACAGAAAAGCAAAGCTTGAATTTATTGATTGAAAAACTCTGTACTATTGAATTGTGTGAACAAGACATTAATGGAAGTGCAGGTTTTGTCGTTTCGAAAACAAGAAAACGGCAAACAAGTAATCAGCAAGTAAAGATGACGAAGTCACAATTAAAACAGAAGTTTCCGTGTAATATATGCAAACAATTAGGTCACTGGGCAGCAGAGTGTCCACAGACCACTCGCGACAGCAACAAAAGAAAAGAGAAGAAGCGAGAAAGTGAACACGCTGCATTTACTCCATACGTTATTGGTGTGTGTATCGGTAATCACAGTGACCCAAATAAATGGTATTGCGACAGTAGCGCTACAAATCATATCACTCCCAACAAACAGTATTTTGTTTCGTATATTGAATTTGATGTTCCTCAAGTCATTTGATTGGGAAAACAAGATGTCAAAATGTGTGTGTACGGTCAAGGAACAGCTTACATCCAAATTCGACGAAACAATAAATGGTACAATGATAGAATGGACAATGTTTTGTACGTCCCTAATGCAAGTGCTAATCTGTTCTTTGTGAGAGCCATTGCCTGCAGAGGCTACAGTACTAATTTTAGTTATAATAATGTCTGCATTCGAAAACAAGTCAGTGGCAATATTGTTATGACAGGTTACCTGAAAAATGGACTTTACGCTTTGAACATGTGTGTTGTTAGAAATGCAAAAATGAATCGTGTGAACTTGATGACTTCATACGAAACATTGCCAGTGTACCATGAAAGGTTTGGTCATCAAAATAAACAACATGTGAAGAATATTTTAAGAGGAATGAACATTAATGTGGAAGATGCCAAGAGCGAATTTTGTGACGGCTGTGCGTTTGGAAAGATGCATAGGCTACCATTCAAAACACGAATAATACGCGCTACCAGTACTGATGAATTAATCCACGCAGATGTCAATGGACCGATGAGCACGAAATCTTTTGGAGGCAAGCATTATTATGTATGTTTCAAAGACGATTTTGTACATTTCGTCGAATTTTCTTTTTAAGACGCAAAAGTGAAGTGTGTACTGTGCTTAAGCAGTTTTTAAATGAAGCACGAACTAATGGCCATGTCAAAAAATTTAGATGTGATGGTGGCAAAGAATTTAACAATAAGAATGTAAGTGAACTGCTTGCAGACAGGTGAATAGAGCTACTGATTCCTCCTCCTTACATTCCTGAACAAAATGGTGTGGCTGAAAGGGAAAATAGGACCATTGTTGAAGCTGCCCGGTCAATGCCAAATCCGAGCAAATTACCTAAAGGGTTGTGGACAGAGGCATGTAACACAGCAGTCTACCTAATAAATCGTACTGGAAAATCTTCAGTTGAAAATAAAACTCCTTATGAACTATGGCTTTATCGACCAGTAGGACAACTCGATCATCTCAGAATTTTTGACACAGGCTGCTATGTTCACATTAACAAACAATTCCGTTCAAAGTTTGATAATAAGGCAGTTTTTGGACGACTTGTTGGATATGTTAATGATAAAGATGGGTTTAGAGCTTGGATTTCATCTAAAAGAAAAGTGGTGTTGAGTCACGATGTGAAATTTAAGCCAGAATTGTTTGTGATTGATCCGAATTCATCTAAAGATGACCAACGTAAATCTCCTAGACTGTACATTTCTGGAGGAAGCCAAACTCAAGAAAAAATTGGCACTCTCGATTCCAGAGAAAGTCAAGAGTCGAGTGAATCTGATGAAAATAAAGAATTAACAGATTTTCTAAATGCAGAAGCTGCTGAATCTTCTAATGAAGAGAAATAGAAGAATAAAAGACAACGAAGAAAACCAACCTGGATGGAAAGTGGTGAATTTTGTATGGCAACAAAAGTTGATGCACTTGAATACAAAGATCCAAACTGTTTTTCAGAAATATTACAGTCAAACGAGAAGGAAGAATGGATGCAAGTGAAGAACTTCAATAACTAAAGAAAAACAATACCTGGGTACTGGTTGACCGTCCGAAGAATGCCAAAGTATTGCAAAACCGCTGGGTTCTACTGCGGAAGGTCGAAGTCAATGGAGGTACTCGCTTTAGCCAGGTTGGTTGCAAAAGACTGTATTCAGAAAGCAGGGATTGATTATGACGACGCCTTTAGCCCCGTGGCACGTTATGACACCATACGAACTTTGTTGGCTGTAGCTGCTTCAAAGAAAATGCTGCTAGAACAATTCGATGTAAAGACAGCTTTTTTTAACGGAATACTTGAAGATGAAGTATATATGGAACAACCAGAAGGTTTCGAAGATGATGCAGGCCGAGTATGTTTCTTAAAAAAAAGTCTTTATGGGTTGAAGCAAGAACCACGTTGCTGGAACAAACGTTTTGCTGAGTTCGTGAAGAAAGCTGGTTTCGAAGATGGTACAGGTCGAGTATATTTCTTAAAAAAAAGTCTTTATGGGTTGAAGCAAGCTCCACCTTGCTGGAACAAACGTTTTGCTGAGTTCGTGAAGAAAGCTGGTTTTTGAATCAGTGATGCAAATCCATGCCTATTTTATCGTAGACGAAATGGAAATAGCCTTTATGTGGCAATCTACGTTGATGATGGCCTGATTGACGGCAGTAAGAAGAAAGAAATTGCTGTTTTTATGGATGTTTTACAACATGAATTCGAATAACAACTGGCAGTCTTGACAATTTTTTTGGCATAAAAATAAAGCGATATGAAGATGGAGCAATAATGATAAGTCAAGAGAAATACACAGAAGAAATTCTCCTAAGATTTCGAATGACAGAATGCAATACAATCTCCACTCCTACTGGACGTGAGGACAATAATCAAAAGGAAGAAGTTTCGTCATCTGTACCCTACCGTGAAGCAATTGGTTGTCTCATGTACCTTTCAACAGTAACTTGTCCAGACATCATTTTTGCAGTCAATAAAGCTGCCCGAGCTATGGAGAAACCAACCACTGAAGACTGAAATAGAGTAAAGCGCATTTTCCGGTATTTGAAAGGGACATTAAATTTTGGAATTGTATATAATAAGAAAGAAGAGTTAAAGATTTACACTGATGCTGATTTCGCAGGTGATAACCGGACAAGGCGTTCAGCAACTGGAATTCTTGCAAAGTACTCAGGTGGTGCAGTGTCATAGACAAGTCAGTTGCAGAGAGTAGTGGCCACATCCACAACCGAGGCGGAAATAATTGCAGCTAGTGAAGGAGCGAAAGAGTTAGTTTGGTTACGTCATCTGCTATCAGAATTAGTGGAAACGTCGGGGCAGCCTCCAGTTCTTTACATTGACAATGCTAGTGTATTGAAGTTGGCAACAAATCCAGAATATCATCGACATTCTAAACATATAGAGGTCCGGCATTTCTCTGTTCGCGAAAGATATCTGAACGGTTAGATTTTCTTGAAACACGTTGATGGACACAACCAGTTGGCAGATATTTTGACGAAACACCTTGAACGAGTTCGAGTTAATTTTCTATGTTCAGAAATTGGCAAGCAAGAGACAAAGCAGTAATTTCATGATTTTCTTCTTTTGGAGGAAGTGTTAAAAGAAAAGAAAAAAAATCCTTGAAGTCTATGTGTATGTGCTGCTCCATGACTCTGCTGTCAATATCTTTATTCTTGGCTTGTATGGAACATCTGCGTTTTCTTTCAGTAAATGTGTTTTCTTCCGTATCCAGGATGTAATTACAAAGCTAATAAAATGTTTTCTTGCCTTTAAATAATATTTTTCATCAGCACAGAGCGTCGAAACGTGGCCTTAAGGGGCTATGGCATCAGACGAACGGCACTAGTACCTTTGTTAAAAGCACGACATCGCCTGCAGCGTCTCTCCTGGACTCGTGCCCATATCGTTTGGACACTATACGACTGGAATACCGTGGCCTGGTGAAATTAGTCCCGATTTCAGTTAGTAAGAGCTGATAGTAGGGTTCGAGTGTGGTGCAGACCTCACGAATCCAAGGACCCAAACTGTCAACGAGGTACTGTGCAAGCTGGTGGTGGTTCCATAATGGTGTAGGTTGTGCTTATATAGAATGGACTGGGTACACTGAATGTTCGGCTACTTGGAGACCATTTGCAGCCATTCCTGGACGTATTGTTCCTAAACAGTGATGGAATTTTTGTGGGTAACAATGCGCCATGTCACCAGGTCTCTATTGTTCGCAATTGGTTTGAAGAACATTCTGGAGAGTTCGAGAGAATGTTTTGGCGACCCTGGTCGCCCGACATGAATCCCATCGAATATTTGTTGGACATAATCGAGAGATCAGTTCGAGTACAAAATCCTGCACCAACAACACTTTCGCAGTTATGGGTGGCTTAAGGGCAGAATAACTCGATATATCTGCAAGTGACTTTCAACGACTTGTTGAGTCCAAGCCACGTGGAGTAACTGCACTATGCAGGGCCAAATAGGTCCAACATGATACCTGTGCTCCATATATGAATGGAATAACTGATATAATGGGACATATCTTCTACCATGCACTTCACAGTGGTTTTGCAGAGTATAGATGTCGATGTAAATATGCATTTCTTGTTGTAGATATTTTCAATTGAAACATATGTTCTTTCCATTTTGTTATCTCTTACATCTACAACAAAATTTTTCTAGTCCATTCTGCCATATGGTTTATCGAAGATGTTTAAATTTACTAACGTGCTGTGTTTTACATACTTGTTTTTCAGTGCATTTTGGTAGATTTTTTATATTTCTGTTTAGTTCACTATTAATGTGAAATATATTAATTCTTATAGTATAAGCCAATGTCACTTATTAGTTCTTTATTTCACCTGATCTCCCTGTCTGTGTTACCGGTACTTGTAATACCTCTTCTTAGCCTTAGCCTTTAAGACTAGAACAAGTACCATTTAATAATCTAACATTACATGTGAAAGATTTTGTGTGTGTATCATAAGCCTAACTTTCTGGAGTGTGCGTCCCTGGGCGTAAATTAGATGGGAAACACGCTTCCGAACGAACTGACTGTTGTTGCGTCTCTTGTACAGTGCCAGCAAATTTCCACTGTAATTATTATTCTTAAAATTATTAATTAATCAGTAGTACTGGCGACCGTTCCAAGATTAAGCTGGTGCAGTAATTAAATGATGTAAAACATGTTGTGTAACATTAAACTGCACCAATTTTTTATTTACTTTCTTTCATGATGTCAAACACCACAAGGTATGTATAAATTACTAAAGGCTAATCGGAGGAATTTTACAAACAACACCTAAGGAAGTATAAAGCTTTCATTACTGCACTTGCTAACGCCTAGGTCAAAAGTAGTATAAGTATCTTACTGTGTCCAATCATAAATCAGTAGCATTTTTTAAAGCAATAGATATTGGATTAACATTATTTTGATTTTTTGGACTGTAGACACAAAAAATGTAAACGGCAACAGTAAACTGCAATATTGGTGTAGGCTGAATCATGTACTGATCGGGAAAATTCTCGCGATCAGTTTCAAGATTAAAATTCAATTTTATTTCATATTTATAACTTTAAAAAAGATTTACGCAATGGAATCACTTAAAAAGGCTGTGCTGTCTAATGAAAATAGTGTGGAGATACAAAATGCAAAATGGCACCGCAATGGGTGCAATGATAGTTGATAGTGACACCGCAAATTTCAATCATGTCGACTGCAGCTGGGAATATTACACAAATTCAGTTTATGCTGATGACAATAAACCCTGAAAATACTGAAAAGTCGCCTGCCCGCCCATATCACTACAACTGAAAATGATATAGAGTATTTCTTATCCACACTCGACTCGACTGATCTAATATACTGTACGAAGGGGGACCGTCGCAACCACAGAACATAAAAACAATGTGCGCGCCTCTGCAAAATAGGCAACAGCAGAATGGCAATGGCGGCAATAACCAACATGATTGGCACCTGTATGCCCCATGGAACAACAATAATACACGAAATAATTATGGTAATGGGGGAAACCGAAAGCATAAACGAGGTTTAAAGGGAACTCATAAACAGAATTAAAAATACTGGTTTATACCGAACAAAGGGGCTGTGCCCAATAAGTTTACAACGCATCCCCCGCAGGTGACATAGCCAATACAGTGGCTGGCAGAGCACACCATAAATAGACCATCTGGCAGTCCTCTAACTGGTAGTTACAATCAATGGAATAACAATTATATATCCAGTGAGGGTCAAGGCCAAAGAGAGTTTAATTCCAGGGCAGGTCGAACTCACAAGGTGCAGGTAATTGAAGCTATTCACAGTGAAGACCAATCGGGAAAACTCGGATAGGTCGCAATAAGCCCCCATTCGCAGGCCAATGAAAGTGAGGGAGGCATGCAGTTTATCCCAAATTATTTTCTCAGGTACGACCAAGAGATAGATATGAAAGAAGAATTGTGTTGAGAAGATATAAGCAACTTAGGCAAGGATAACGAGGAGTCAGTGGAAGCTGTAATTAATACCTGAATATGTAATCTGGATGTACCTGTGGTACTTGACACAGGTGCATCGACAAATGTCATCTCACATGGTCTGCTTAACGAGCTGCAAAGACGATGTTATGCACCAACCTTTCTGATGTATAATTGGCCACAGTAGGAAGCGAGTCAGAAGGAGTTTAACTTCAGACATTAATACCCATTACCATCAGCAAATTTTCTCTAAAGTATATTTTTCTGGTAGTGAAAAAACTTGCAGTAAACTATCTGATTGGAATGGATACCTTTAGACAATAAAAAGTACAGATTGACATAGGGAAGGAAAATGTTACTTTAGAATAAACGAACAGAGGTTATCAGCAAATTTAACTAAAACCAGCACAACTGAAAACACACTCAAAGTGAGTACTGATATAAGAGTACAGTTCTCTTACCCAAACGTACTGTTTCTTGATACACAAAGGGGGTAACAGCTGTCTGAAGAAGACATGAATCCGGAGACTATCCAGGCCTAAGTAAGTGAAACTGCTTGCTTGTCAGAAGATCAGAAAGAGGAGTTACTGGGAGTAATACTTCAGTATGCACCAGTATTTAGAAGTAATCCCAGGGTAATAAAGGGTTGCGAGTATAAAATGGACGTTTACCCACACCAGACCTTCTGCTTTTCTTGATATACAGTTCCTAGGGATAAAAGAGAAGCACTGAAATGATGATAAACTGGTAGGTCATGCAACTCTACTATTCCACATATTGCAGTCCTATTTTAGCTACCGCCAATTCTGACGGTAGTGTCAGGCTTTTGCTTGATCCCTGAAGTACCAACAAAATCTTTGTTCGCATCAGGACACACCTGACAACCTTGAAGAACAATTACTGAAATTTCACATTGTGAAATACCTCACTATAATTTATTTAAAGTCTACATATTGGCAAATAGAATTACATGACACTAGTGGGAAGTGTACAGCCTTTGTGTGTGGGGGAAGCAGCTATGACCATTGTGTTTTGCCTTTTACCTTGAATGTGAGAGCAGCTGTTTTCATCCTGCATTGGACAATGTTTCAGGAAAGAACTTCTCAGTAGAGTCACTCTCTATGTTGATGACCTGTTAAATAGCTACTTCCACATGGAAAGAATATGTGAGGCTTTTAGCAAAGGTGTTATTCCAATTTACAGAATATATGGAGTCACAGTTAATTTAATGAAGTCAGTGTTTGAAAAAGAAATGGTCAAAATTTCTTGGTCATATTATCTCACCACAGGATATATTGCCTGACAGGATATGATCAAAAATTTCCCATCAACACAAATTTAAAAAAAATCAAGGCATATTTGGATTAGGCTTCATCTTTTAGGAAATACATTCCAGATCAGTTACTGAACAGTGATTCATTGTTGAATCATTTGAGTAAACACAGTCCGTGGATATGGACCAAACAATGTCAAGCAGACTTCATCAAAATAAAGGAAGCCTTTCTATGAGTATCATCACACTGACATGTCACAAGATATTTGCTTGAGTAGTGATGCTTCTTCATAGGGACTCAGAGCATGCTTACTTCAGACTACTAAAGATGATGGGGAACAGACACTAAAGATAATCAGTTTTGGTAGTAGAACACTTTCTGAATCAGATTTGTCATATTTAGTGACAGAGTTCGAGGCTGTCGGGGTTATATGGACATTGTATGCCTTTGCGGCATAGGTGTCTCACTGTGAAACCACCATCTCACCCTTGTTTGTAGTGCACTCTAGCGGATTTTCGATGAACTAACTCAATAAATCTTGCGAGAGCAACGCTGCGAACGGGAACCGGCATTCAGCGCGTGTTTTCCGTGCAAGTGCGACATATTGTGATTCATAGATTCATACACGTTGTTTTGTGTTATTCAGATGCTGTACTTTATTCAATGTAAGTAAAATTTTTATACACTCTACGACATATGTTCAAGATTGAAAATATGTCTAAATTTTGAATATAGCACATTATTTGAAATAATGAGAAGCACAAAGGTTGGTGGTTTCGCTGTGAAATCACTATGCTAATATGATATCTTTACCATACAAAGCTTCTTTTCTTGTATAAAGTCAGTTATTTAGCTTTTACTTATATTTAGATGGACAGAACATACACCTTGGCGGAATTATATGAGGTTACTGTCTACAACCTACTTTCTGAGGATATTCCAAGCGATTTGTCAGAACTGCCATAATCTGAAGAGGATGAAGATGGTAATGTGAAGGGTATTACTAAGGCCCTTGGACAGGAAGCCTCCACGCTCCTACCTTCTTTAGCAGCAGAGAAAGAAGTTTCTGAAGCTCCAGGTGATGTCAGTGGACTTCTTCCTTCTACCGAAGACTTTACAGAACCAAAGTGTGTACGTGAGTTCGGTGATTATGATCATGTACATTTGTGGTAGAAACTGGGTCTTCCCCAGGTGACTTTTTCCTTGAACTTTTTACGAATCAGATGTTGGAGGAAATAGTGTATCAGACAAATTTATATGCTATGCAAAAGGGTGATGGCATCAATCTCCACCCTACAAATACAGATGAGATGAAAGCGTTTTAAGGTATTAATTTACTTATGGGTGTAAAAGCACAACCTAGTTTTAGGGATTACTGGTCATTTTTCCCAGCATTGCAGGATGAATAAATTGCCCAAAGACTGCCATTGAATAGATTTCTGTGGCTCCTTTCTAATTTACATGTAAATGACAACGAAAAACAACCACAAAGGGGATCAGTAGACTATGACAAACTTTATAATCTACGACCATTGCTAAATTCTTTCTCCACAACCTACAAAAATTGTTACAAGCCATCTAAGAAATAAAGCATTGACGAATCAATGATTAAGTTCAAAGGGCGATCATTTATGAAAATGTGTATGCCACAGAAACCCGTAAAAAGGTGTTACAAAGTGTGGGTAACGGCATACAAAATGTGATATATATGTGAGTTTCAAATCTACACAGGGAGAAATGGAACCCAGGTAGAAAAGCACCTAGATGGAAGAGTTGCTACTGATTTGACAACATCACTGGTAGGTCAGGGTTATGAAATCTACATAGAGAACTATATCAGTACCATTGTTCAAAAACCTTCTGTTAGATAAAATATGTGCCTGTGGCACAATTAAAAGTGTCAGGAAGTACTTGCCAAAACATTTTAAATCTGATAAATGTTATACTCGTGGGGAATCAGAGTGGAGGAACTGGGAGGGAGTAACCTGCACTAAATGGATGGACAAAAAACCTGTTCTTTTTCTCTCAGACTCCCATAATCCATACCAAGAAGCCACAGTGAACCGAAGAAAAAAAGATGGCTCTCAGGAAGCAATAAAATGTCTGAATGTCATAAGTGACTACAATACTTCAATGGGTTATGTTGACAAAGCAGACATGCTCAAATCAACTTATGAATTAGACAGGAAAAGCAAGAAGTGGTGGCTCAAAATATTTTTCCATTTCTTTGACCTTACTGTCATGAATTCCTGTCCATATAAAATAAAAAGTGGAGGAACACCACTGAAATTAAAAGATTTTAAGATACTACTGATTGAGGGTCTGTTTCTCCTGTCAGGAAAAGGAAGGCAATTTTCTGGCCATCATCATATAAGAAGACATTTAGAATGAAAGTCTCTGTGGATAAAAGACAATCCAATGAACCTCATATTCCTACTCATAGCAAATCGAAACGCTGTGCAAAAGGTAGTTCAAAGAGGAGCCTCATAGGACCAGATGGTCATGCAAAGTATGTGATTTTGGATTGTGCCTAACAGATAAAAAACTGTTTTTTGGAATATCATGAAAAGTAGAAAACAAGTGTTGTAAGTAATGAACTTTGAAATTTTGCTTTAAACAATTTTTTGGGACATAAGTTTATAAAAATATATGTATGAAAGAAAATGTAATAAAATAGTGAAAATTAAAAATTAGTGGATTTCTGAAAGACATTGAACAACCCCTTGTGTCACAGTGGTTTCATAGTGAAACCACATATGTATTTTTTTTATAGAAATTGAAAAACCGTTAAAAATTTGTAATGTACTCCAGTAATGTAATAGAGAAGGATAAGATCAAATTTCTGTGCATAACAAGTCCAAAAGTATTTGTGTGACTCAAAGGGTTAAGAAATTTTAGTACTACTTATGGGGCAAGCACACCAAAGTCTACTATGACCACCAAGCACATCTTCTGTTGATGTTCAAATTATTACATCACAGGTTACCCAGGTGGTGAATGTACTTGCAGGAGTTCAATATTGAAATCGTATGCATCAAGAGTAAACATTGTCATGGTTACCTCAAGGGCACGACGAATTCTTACAATTCACAGAACAGAACTCTAAAATTAGGTTTCTACTTATGCAGGACGAAAACCACAACAATCATATTATGTAAAGATATTTAAGAGTTTGGAGCAATTGCATGATGCCGACACGTGATGGGAAATAGCAAGGTCGAAATTATCTGAACATAATGACGAGAGTTTGAAGAAATTCTATCCTGTATACAAGGGAGTCCAATTTCTTCGGCGCACACAAAATCAAGAACAATGGTGTGTGTGTGTGTGTGTGTTTACGAGAAGGTAAACGCATTGAGTCACTGTGGGGTTTCCAAATGCATCAACAAAATAAATAGGTATTGCTATTTTCCCAACTTACAGAGAGGAGATCTCCACATAATTCAGAAATGCGTTACTTGCCAAAAGATGAAGCACTCAACCAAGTCCAAGTTGATTGAACTGCATCTTATACCGCCCACAAAACCTTTAGAATTAGTGTACTTGGATTCTTCTGGACCTATCCACAAGGGAAGGGAGTTGTCAAATACGTTATTGCTGTGTACGATGTTTTCACAAAATATGTTATGTTGTATGTAGTGTGGTTTGCGACTGCAGGTTCAGTTATTAGGAGGATTGCAGAAGATTATTTCCCAGGAGTGAGGAAGCCTCAGATATTGTTAACTGACTATGCATCGTACTTTGTAGGCAATAGTTGGAAAGAATTTGCTAACACAAACAAGATGAAGCGTATATTGGTATCCAGATTTCACCTGAGACATGCCCAATAAAAATGATATTCAAAGAATTTAACAGGTCTACACGTACCTGTACATCCCAGAAGCATACATAATACGTTGAGTTTGTCTCACCATTTCAGCAAATTATTAATAAGTTACCACACACTTTAACCGGTTTCACACATACTAAATTGATGTTTAAAAGGAGAAAAGTCGACAGGTGGAAAAAACTATTGCCTAAGATACCTAGGCGAGAGATGTCAGTCGAAGAAAAAGTACAGCAATCTTGGATTAATCTGGAGGAAAACGCTGAACGGAGGAGAAAGTTGTACCACAAGAGATTAGGGCACATTGTACAGTTTCAAGAAGGACAAGAAATTTTACTAAGAACGCACCTTATATCTACGAAATATGGGAGGCTAGATCGTAGAGTGCAGCTTTTATACACTGGGCCATTTGTTGTGACAAAAATCCCACATCTAGATGCACATAGATTAGCCTATACTAATAGTGGAAAGGACTAGGGAATTTGTCCTCACTAGGATCTAAGAGAATTTGTACACTAAAAGCAATGGACAAAGATCAAACGTCTCTTAAAGTAATGTACACAAACAAATGAAATATTTTAATATGATATGTACGTAACAACTGTGGACTTAATTTTAAGAGAAAATTATCTTTTACTTGTTTATATGTTTTTAGATGGAAGGAAGGTAAGTTATAATAATTTAAGACTCTATTTAATGTCAAAAGGCTATATGAAGCCTGAATACCAAAGCGAACACAGTAGTGCCGATTAATTCTACAACATGTGCATTTCCCACATACGCTGTAACAGTGCACTCGAGATGTAAGCAAGTGAACTAACATTACGAGACGGAGAGGATGCGCTGGTGTATAGGGAGCTAACACACAGTCAGCAACATTAGCTCATGCGCATAAATAGCTCAGTCCATCACGCCATCAAATAAGCTATCTTCTGGAGGTTTCAATATAAGTTAATTTCTATTCAAATGAAGGAGTCTACACTATAAGGATAAAACTAATACAATAAAAAGGTTTAAAATAAAAGAAAATTTATAGGGGAAGAAGGAATATCTACATACAGAAACCTATCTACGGACTACTCTAAAATTTACAGTATTTACAAATTTACACAGTAGTTATATACACAATAGATAAAACGCTATAAGTATCTGCATGCAACGAAAGAAAGAATAATTGCAGGACTATGGTTACATTCTGAGCAAGTTACGAAAGATAATGAGGTTGTGCCCGTCTACAACACACATAAATGCTGGTATAATGTAAGTCGAAATGGCGGACATACTCTGAATATTTGCGCTCTTATAAAAGAAGAATTGGTTTTGACAATTAAAAAGGAGTTAATGAATTTACACATCCACGTATTTAAAGTAAGTGTGTGAGGAGAAAAATGACACGTTAGTTAGCCGGGGAGCGACTACGCTCTTAGTTTCTAAATTATTATTAACTTTCTTTTCCAGGTAACCATGCAAGGAAACATTCTGGTAAAGGCAGAAAGGAGAATTTAGGTAGCTGGCACCAAAGAAAACGAGCGACACGGCATTTTGAGTAATTATATGAAGATAAATATGTGTATGAATGTGACAGTGTTTATGTAAAAAGATAACAGTACACAGAATGTTATTAAATGAAGCTTAGGTGTAGTACTACCAAGGCGAAAAGGGGTCAAACCAAATATTGAAAAGCGCAAGCTACTGATATGCGTATCCATGATGCATTTACACGAGATTACCACTTATCTGAACGTTCTTCTGCAATATTTTCTAGGCACAGCCTGCATAGTGATATATTTAAATATATTATACACACAAGAGTAGTATCCTGAAATATGGATGTAAGTTAGATAGAATGAATTACGCTCACTACAGGTACTTCCAAACGTGTAATACTGACAATTTATATCACTGTCATAATTCTACTATTAGTTCAGCAAACAATGAGTAAGTAGTTTCACAAAGATAGAAAGAAGGGTGCACAGAGAATTTACTCAATTATTCTATGGTGTAAATGGCAGATTGCAGCAGCAGATAAAAGAAGACTGCTTCTTTTCACTCCCTGTCACATTTCCTTGTAGATCAGTAGACGCTTTCCTGGCAGACTTGAGAGAGGCAGGGCTAGGTATAGCTATGTTTGCTTGTGTTGGTTAATGTGTAATGAAGATTTCTTCTCTTTCATTAACAATTTGGATTTACAGGCACTTGAGTCAGGTGAAACGTGAGGACAGTGGTTTATGCATATCATCAAACTTGATATATTTATATCGTCCTCTTAACCTTGAAACTGAAAAAACGATTTTCATCATTATTCTGGGTGAGGTAATACTATTCCTTGAACTCAAAGATTAAATGAGTTACTTGCTCATGACAAATCTATAAGAGACGAACAGCCTTTGAATAGTTAAAGAAAATGTCAAGTATTGTGTATTTAAAATGTCAGAATATGTTGTGTGCTTTGTAAAGGCGAAAGAGAAATCTTAAAGGACATGCAATGGTACTGAAATGTTGCTTTCTGCGCAAATTATAAATGTTGTAGTTAATCTGAAGGTGAATGTGTATTAATTGTACTTTGTACATTGCTGACATATCAGCAACATGCAGATACAGGCTTATGTATGTTTATGTTAAATCATATGATGATGAACTGTAATGCTTATTTTGTATATATGAAACCACATATGTACTGACAAAACAGAGGTAAGAGGAAATACTAAATTATCAAACGCTTGGCGTGTGCTGTAAAGAAGTACATTTACGTGTGTTATAGTGAGTGAAGGTGTGGGTTCTTACAATGTGCCTGCTAAATGTCTGAACACAAAAGGCAATATTGATCCTACCTCTTAGCTTAGTAGACAGACTGAAAAACGGCAAACCTGAATAGAGGGTAATGCAGGTTCTAGAACATTTTGTTAGTGTACATTGCTTACATTCAGGGACAGACTTCATTTATTTATGACCCTCTCCTCTTAACCTATTGTTCTGTTAATTGATTACTGACCCCCTGGTGGTTGATTTATGACCCCTTGGGGATAATCTGTCCTTCTGCGAAGCACACCACACCTACCCCTGCCCCTCGATCTCTCCCAACCCTCTTCTCTCCCCCTTACCAAGCAAACTTGTGACATCACAGTAATCGATAAAATAATTAAATCAATCAATTAATTATCCTCTCCCCCTCTGGGAAATCTCCCAATCCACCCACTTCCCTCCACTGTCTGGAAAATGGTGGAAAAGGGAATCAGTCTGTGCCAGAGGGGAAGGATCTCACGACAGGGGATTCAATTGCATAGCAAAGGATATATTGTTTACTTCTAAGGTTCAGTTCACAGGGGTAGAATCCCTCTTTTATTTGTTGGGAAAAGTTGATCATTCTCTGCTGCTTGGGAAGATGCAGATCTTGTAAAATATATCCAAAAGAAGTAATTCAATAGATAGCTCTTTTTCCGATCGCCCAAGGAATACCTTCATGAAATACTGAGCAACCGTAATTACTCCATTAAAGATCTTTCGATACCATGTTCACACCTACTGCAAGGCAGACGTGCCGGCTTCTGCCTGTACTCCCTCACACGCAGGTCAGAAGAAAGACCACATTACGCCTGCTCGGACCCGCGACTGGTGTCGGCTGCCTCACCGCCAGTCGGCTCGCATGTTACCACACACAAAGCGCCGTATCTTCGTTAGCCTGAGAACAAAGCGTCAGGTCACGGCAACCCTTTGATACTGATACCTGAGAAATTCCATTCGAAACACATCCTCTCTTTCTCCCTCTCCCCCCCCCCCTCTTTCTCTCTCTCTCTCTCTTTCTCTCAATCCCAAGTAGTTGCTTCTTGTTAGTGTGAACCAATGTATGCAAACACATGCATACCAAGATATCCTCCGGACCCTCTTCCGTTCCCTCCCCCTTCCTTGTCCCGCCCCCCTCAGCACTCATGCAGATCTGGCGTTCATGCGTTCGTAGTCGGTACATCCCTTTGTTCTCAGACTTCTGGAACAAAGACATTCGCAAAGAAGTTGGTAGCATCTGTCATGTGTCACACCAATACCAACTTTGTCCTTAACAAAGTAGTGGATACCTGGTAAACCCCCAGTTGTTGATGTCTTGGAAATATTCCCTCACTCAATCAGACTGATTGACTAATGAATTAAATCACCATTTGTCTGTGGCCCGTTTGTCTTGCATCCTACGTGTGGGTACAAGGACTGGCATATTTGACGAGATTCAGTCCTGCAACTGCCTGCTTTCCAAATGCTATTTTTCTCCCTTCTGGATTTTTTCCCCTTATCTCCTATTGATGAATACAGGCACTATTGGGTCATTTGTAGGAAGTTAATTACGTTGGAGTTAGCTGAAAATTTAAAATTTCAGCTTGATTGCATGCTATGTCCTTAAACAATTTGTGGCAGGGGCTGGACAGATGCATCCCACCATCGGAAACAATAAATTGATCAATCGGGAATTTGATGTTGCGATTGGGTTTTCAAAGCGCTATGGAATTCCTGAGTTGGTTCTCTCTGCTACATTCGGAAGTAGATGGGGAGACCTACTTCATGACAGGATAGAGACAATAACAAATACCACTGCAAGACGAAGTCCACTGAAATGTATTAAGAAGCCCGCAAACACGAAACACTTAAATGACGATCCAGTCTGTAGTAGTAGTTGCCGTGGCTAGTTGTCAGCGACCACTGAAACATTTGCACATCCCGTGCACTCACCCCCTAAATGTCCATACTCAGCATGCCCGTCCCCTCATACACCACCAGTACCAATGCTCAGAGGCGAGAGGAAACTGCTGCCATGACTGCAGCCACAGTCGCGGACCACCCCAGCCATGAAGGGCATCCAGGGATGACTGGACTGGTAGCAATTCAGATATTATCAATATGTCCAGCGCTGACACCTGGCACTGATAAATATTGACTCATTCAATTTTTTACGAAAATACAGGCAACACACACAATCGCGAAGACAGCCCAATGATTAATGAGTATTAGTTCACTATTCAGCTATCCACAGAGCTCTTCAAGGGCTGGTGCTGGGACTTGTCCGGCATGCAGTGTGCAAGAACTGACTAGCTGGCTGGCCAGAACTTTTCTTTGCACCCACTGCTCGCAACAGCCTTAACCCAGAAATATCAATTCATTCCAGTCACCAACTATCCCTGCCACTCATTAGAACAGCCATCACAGTCGTCCTAGGAAACCAGCCACACATTTATCACTGTAATTACAATAAAATATGACAATTGCAGCCCCAATTTGGTGACATTCGACAATGAGCGAAGTATTGGAGATACTTCCTCCTGACGGGTGTAGCTACGGGACGAATCTCACGCTGAAATATCAATATGTATATCCTCCTTATGATTGGATATAACTTTCCACATAAAATCTTTCGTTCACCTTATGGCTATCGATGCGCTGAAACTGAAACTTTCCTCATGAAATCCATACCTGCCTTACGACTGGGCATAGTCATTTTCTTTGCACATGTCGAAACACTGACCACAGTAACTACACATCCCAACAGATACTTTACAGGCCTGCTGATCACAGCGAATCTATCACACATCCTCTACGAAGTACAGTACTTCGCCAATAACTGAACGCTGGTGACATGAAACAATATTGAGCGAAAATCAGCAATCGATGGGCATGCTCCATTTCTTTTTCCTGCGAGTGGTACCAGTGTGTCTTAGGAACAGAGATGAAATCGTCTTACAAGCGACTAGCTATTAAAAACACCATCGCAACGACCATGTCACTGTCACCTTGCAAAAGAAAGCAATCTTGATTCTACAGGCACACAAAAGTATCGCTAACGACATCCATGTTAAAAACTACACATCGAGGTATGGTATTGTTTCCGAATGAAGTGGCCTTCCGCACAAATACAACGACATTTAATATAGATGGTGATTGTGGGGTGTGTATTAACAGATCGAAAACGCGAGTGAACGCCGCCAGCGCTGCAAGCTCGTAATAAAATCGCCCTCAACACCGAATTTAGAAAAGTGATTCGGCTAAGGAACGTGGTACTAAGCTGATATTTGCAAATCCCACATGCCACCACCAGTTGTTTCCCACACTAACAAACATTATCTGTAACACAATCTATCTCGATACCATGTAGACAGTGTGACAGAGGTTCTGTGATGCATCCATAGGGTTATAGGCGAGTAAGGATGAGAATGACAACATACATTAGGTGGCGTAGGAATCACATAAAAAATGCAAAAGCCTGTGACCAATACACTGATTTTTCAGATCTGTAGTGTTGCGCTTCCTGGTAGAAATCTATCTGTGATTTGGAATCAAGTCTTCCCTTCAACTGCACACATGCATTGGATCCCATGGAGATGTCTTTTAATGATTAGAACCACTTTCATGTCTCGAAACGAGTCACCTTTTTCCAGCCTGACTGCTACAGAACCCATACAGCAAAACTCCAGCATTCTTTTAGACAGTCTGTATGCATCTTATAACTGTTACTCAGTCTCTGCGCCGCCCTCCCTGCAGTATTGTCCATGTGATCATTCCAGTTTAAGTCAGAACTGAGCGGAAGTCCGAGAGCACTACATCTCCCACCTTCTGTATCCCATGGCGAAACAGGGTGAACTGAGTTAATGCCACAGGACCGTGTTTTGATCACTTGGAGGAAATGGGAACATGATAACATAGCTCCACCAACCATATACAGTGTGTAGCACCAGCACCAAACGAAGCTTTCTCCTGCAACACAAGGTAGTAGAAATGAGAGTGCGAGCAGTTATGATGGTGTTTCTTATCAGGAAAATACGAAGACTTCAGATCACAAGGGAACTGGAAGAAGGACGACGAGTTTGCTACTGCATGGCAGTGCATTTCCTAACTACATAGAGGTACTGCAGTCCAAAGGAGATCTGTGTCTCTCAGGGTGCATTCATGTCTGTCACCCAAACATTCTCTCCCTCCTTGTTATTTTGTACCATCCGACAGAGAAGAACTATGAACTATAAAAACTTCGTTAAAGTCACACAATAGAGAACTTGATATTACTGTATCCCTCTCTTCTGACAAATCAAAAACAAATAACGTCTGCATGCTGACATCAAGCATATGTGATGATGCTATTACATACACAGGAATTGCTCCGCTGGAGCAGGTAGTTAGTGATCGAAGTCGCTTGCACAGACCAGCATAAAGTTTCGTTGCCCACGATGTAGGACGACCATATCCCACAGACTATCAGTCACATGAGAGGGTCCCTGCGTTGTTCTTTCATAAGCAGTATGAGACAATTTTTTCTGCTGTAACATATCCAGTCAGTGTATGACTACATTTTTGTACACTGCCATACAGTTGGTTTTTCCAACATGACTTTGAAGTCTCTCTCGGATGCTAAACCGACATTAACACGTTTTGATCCATCAGCTCTCACAGAAAGCTGGCCATCGCATTGTGTAAACTATGCCGCTTTCACAACACACAGGGTGGTTGAAATAATGGACAGAGGCGGTGTTCCTTATTGGCAAAAATGTGGAGCATATCACAACATATGGAAACTGTAAGAGTTTGTGACATTGTGGAGCATTTCCAAACAGCTGTCCAAAGGTGATATTCTATATTTTTATTCTTATCTTCCTTGACTGATATGCAAGCAGATATCTAGTTGTTCCATTTCGAAGAAACCAAGAGCATTGATTCCTCATATTGCAGCCACGTACACCACCACTGTTACGGTGCTGGCCATCCCTGGAAGGTGTTGCTCCCACCAAAGACTCTCTATACCTCAAATAAATGACGTCAGTAAATCATTATGTGGTAATCAACAGCATACCACTGGATGTTTGAGATGGAAAAGGCATCGTTGATATGGGATGATGTAATAAGCACCACAGCTGATAGTGTGATCATTTCCAGAAATTTTTACCAGTTTTTCCGCAATTTCAGCGCTGACCAAGGACATGGCAGCATGTTTCCCAGTACCCATACTGTCGCTAAACCACCCCTCCACTACTTTGCTTGTACCATATATTAGGTTGCAAATGTAGATAGATGACTGTACAGTACGTCTATTCGTGATTAATTCTCGGAAATATACACCAAAGTAAACCAGACAGCGTCCTATTGTGGGGCAGCGGGTGGAATAATTGTTAATGTTCCTATTATTTATTTAATGCTGTCGTTTTCTGTTCTCAACACTGGCTTTCTAACTACAATATTGGCAACCAGAATGTGATTAGCAAAACGTGAAGCCTGTAATTAGAATTCCCAGTGCCCACATTATCTGAGAAATAAATTTATAGCTACAGTTTATAGCTCTGAGAAATTAGGAGATTGTCTGGGATTCATAATCAAAAACCATTCTCTCTAAAATGTTCACAATATTCTGAAAGTCACAGACCAAAAAGAATCCACGCAATCCAACTACCAGAGCAGTTCACAGTCTAATACGCTGATGCCACTATAATTGTTCAAATTAAATGTTTAAGTGAATGCTCGTCATAATTTGATTATAATGTTCATCAAACGCCACCGCTAAATAATGGTAGGATGTCTGTCCTGCGGCGGCACGTGAAAATACGACATAAGAAACTGATGATAGATCATTAAAGTCATCCCAGAATTAGCACTTCACTCGAAAACGATGTCATGGTTACGCGTATCCCGAGTAACTTATTACAGCATCCGAGGCTGTTTATAGCAATGATACCGACGCTACGCGACGCGACTCCCGGCACAGGTTGTGCACTAATCAGTGTCTGGAGAGAACTGGAGCCTTCCCTTCTTGCGCAGCGTTCTTACATATAAAGCAGCGGTGCGGACGGCTAAGGGAACACCTGATCAAATCTCCTCTCCCAACTAGCCGCTGGGCTAGTAATGCACCACTTTAAGTTATCGAATAAATCATTCCTTCCTTTGCTGATGGCCGATGAAGCTTTCAATTTAATTGTGCAATCAGCACACAAGTAAGTAATCATAATAAAAGTCTGACTTGGCTAAGTCAAATATTTTGGGCGAGAGAATTAATTTAATTACACTACACGCAGCAGACGAGCTCTGAACTTGCTCTTTGGAGATACGCTACAGATATAGTTTTATAGTTATTCTGTTGAAACTTCTCACATTTTTATGATTATAGCGGATCTCCCTTCTACTTAAATTTAAGCATCCTAGCTTTATTTATTCGCCTACTTAATCTATCTTGCTTCCTCAGTTTCTAAGACAAAAACCAGAAAATCATGAATTTCAACTACAATTTTAATTTGTGATATCCAGAATACTATTTCTACTAAAATATTATGCAAAAGGAATCTAAATATAAATTTTTAAGTTTCTAGCTCTTTTCTGTTGCGCCAATGCTTTTTACAGAAAAACGTCAAATTTCGAAAATGGTTCAAGTTATTGAACTGACATTCAACACATATTGATTTAGTATTAATCCTGTCATGCAATGTTCCAGGTTATTTACTTGATTTTTAAAGTATTGCACAACATTTATGACGTCAGAGCTAGTTACAGCGGACTGGCTGGCACACAATGGAAAGACTGATGTGAATTTTATAAGGCGTTAGTAGGCTGCTTCCCTACACAAAAACGATGCAGTTAGGTTATCTACATATTTATATCACTTTGATCATAGTCCAGAATTTATGGTTACAATTGCCTGTCATCCCCTATGTGGATAGGAGTCAAAGAGATCCTCGCATTCATATGATAAAGCTGGAGATTGGAAGATCTCCTCACATTCTCTGTTCCACGTCTTGTGAAGGAACAGAATGAGCTCAGTCCATAGCTGACGTTCAACGGAGACTGTTCCACATCAATCATACTCACAGCCCCATCCAAGTGCACAAAATCTCTCCAGATGCGTGCACATCGAAGAGGTTAGCAGTTCTTATCTGTGTGTATTAGATATGGGATTGTCGTGGTGATGTAACAGACGGTTAAGAAGGAACGCATGGTTTATGCAGACAGATGGAGTTTAAAATATTTTACTTAAATGTACTGTGCTATCAATTCTAAAGGATTGTTCTAGTGTCTGGGGTCAGAACCAAGAAGATACTGGCGAGACAGAAATGATCATCAAACATAAACATACACACACCAAGGCTACATGGTTCTCCACTTGCTATAATGTTCAAGCCATGTGCTTTCCGGAATATTAGTCATGCAAAGAGCAATGCTTTTAATAGTCTAATGCAGGACATATATGTTCAATATCTGACATACTTCCATACTGCAAGTTTTCTATCCAAATCACTACTGTGACAAACTTTCAGATGATAAAACTACTTCCTTCTACACCAACGAAAAACATAGATTCTTTATGGTAATGCACAAATTAGCTCTCTAGGAGTGTATAGTGCCCACTGTTCACATCCAGTTATGGCTCAGAAATTATACTATGCTCACATCAGTCCTATAAAATAATCAATACCAACGAAAAATGCATCTACAAGAAAACAAACACATAGCATTGCTGCTTGACATGTGAGATTACACGTCGTGCTGCACTAGCTCTATGGAGCAAATACATACACAGGATTTACAGTACCTCACAAACCCCTGTTACTAACTTAGAATCACTGCAGTTATGAAACTGAAGATTCGTTTTATATCCAAGAGCTGGCAGAGAAATGAAGTACTTTTCACACATCTTCATTCGTCTAGGGGAGGATGTAGAGATAGGCTTTCCATCGATGGACAGATTCATCACATGTATGTTGTAAGGCCTTTGCAGACTGTCTTTTGTAAATGTTTGCTGTTAACGAGTGCAGGTAGACAACACTCTAAGTCACACACAGAACACGCAATTGCATGCGAGTTTAACGCAAGTTATACCATACAAGTGATGTACCCCAAGAGAATAACCGAAAAATGGTTAAATACGTGGTAAATGACCTGCTGCAACATCTGCCTCTTTCCAGAACGCGTCATCAGTCCATCATTAAAACATAACTCGTTGCTGACTGTTGTTAAAAACCATACGGCATTTTTTCTGTACGGTATTTGTTACCTGACACAACATGGTTGTGATTGGTAGGGAGTACAGAAAAAGTACATTGTAAATACCGTTTACAATGGGGGCCCCCACATGGAACTGACACAGGCACACACGCACAAACACACACACACACACACACACACACACACACACATACAGAATATATACAGGGTGAAAAGTATTTAAACCGACAAACTCTGGGAGGTTGTAGGGGACATCAAAACAAGTGTTTTTCCCTAATGTCATTTTTTCCTATGAGGGTTATTTAAACCGGTGGAGGCCGTACTGCGAGCTTCAGTTGTTAGAAGCCGTATGACGCTCTTCAGTTGTAGGCAACTGCTGTCCACCAGTGTAGTAGTGCACTGTCTATTTACAAATGGAGCGATACACCTGGAGTGAGTACACTGACAATGCTGGTGCGCTACGTAGTACAACGGACGAGCTGCACAACGGGTTTATCAACAACAATATCCTAATCGCCGTATCCCTCATCATACGACCTTTGCTGCTGTGTACCAGTGTCTGCGTGAGACCGGGTCATTTAGCAGATTACCTGGACAGGGACGCCGTCGCACGGTAAGAACGCTGCAGTTTTAGGAAGCTGTCTTGCAGCATGTAGAGCGGGATCCTTCAATCAGCACTCGTGCAAATGCACTTAACATGGGGACGAATCAGACGAATGTAAGAACAGTCCTTCGAGAGAAATTGTTACGTCCATTTCACTTACAGCGTGTCCACAATCTGGAACCCGTTGATTATCCACCCAGAGCACAGTTTTCGCAGTGGTACCTGGAACAGTATGAAATGCATCCTACATTTCCATCCTCTGTGTTGTTTACTGATGAAGCAACATTGGGGCGTGATGGAGTCTTCAACATGCACAATTCACATGTTTGGAGTGAGCATAACCCACATGCCACAGTTACTAGCGCTCATCAGGTACGGTTCTTCGTTAATGTGTGGCTCGGTGTTGTTGGGAACTGTTTAATTGGGCCGTATCTGCTACCAAGGCCATTAAATGGCAGACAATATTACAATTTTCTCGCCAGAGCATTGCCAGAATTGCTGGAAGACGTCATGCTCCTTACAAGACAACGCATGTGGTTCCAAGATGAAGAGGCGCCGGCACATTTCAGTCGTCGTGTGCGTCGATTCCTGGACCGACGGATCCCAGAAACGTGGATCGGCAGAGGTGGTCCTGTACAATGGCTTGCTCGATCCCCAGGTATGTCCCCTCTGGACTTTTTTTGTGTTGGGAGAGATGCGCAACCTTGTTTGCGGAACTCTTGTTGCATCAGAAGAGCATCTGGTTGCCCGAATAGTAGCAGTAGCAGGAACAATTCAGGATAATTCTGGTGTTTTTGCCCCTGTCAAACAGAACATGAACCGACGGTGTAACCTTTGTTTACGTGTTAATGGAGGCATTTTTGAAAATCTACTGTAATTGAAATTGGGTTGTGTTAATGTGTTGTCTCTTGGTCATAAAAAAATGGAAAAGTGTTTGTTGGTTTAATTAATTTGCCGCCAGAGAAATCTTCCTCTACCGGTTTAAATACTTCTCATAGGAAAATATGACATTAGGGGAAAATATTTGTTTTGATGTCCCCTACAACCTCCCAGAGTTTGTCAGCTTAAATACTTTTCACCCTATATATATCCTTGGTGCAGGAAAATTCTTGTACATGGGAACAAGTATGTGAGAGAAAGAAGCATAGGAGAAATAGTTGACATCGAAGCACTGGGAACCAAGCAAACAATCACTTTTGGTGTACAGCGATGAGATGGCTAGAATAGATTGTGAAGTATATGAACACGAAACGTAGAGCAATAAATTTATATATGTCGGATCACATGCCCAGGCGTGACTCCAAACCTATTGTTATGTTTGTATAGTGTCCTGAGCTAAAGAGTGTTGTATTGCCAGCTAGGGGACTGCAATATGCAACTTAGAATGTGTAGCGTCTTTGACCCTGTGCAAGACCGTTTAGGTGTTTTAAAGCCAACAGGTAGTATTTCAAATGTGCTTCTCTGCACTCTCTGCCAATAATAACCATATGGTGTCAAGTAACAAATACCTTACAAAACAGTTGCTGCATGGTTTTTAACAACATTCAGCTGTATGTCTATTGTGGTAATAGGGATACATGCAAGTTGACTACTGTCTTTAATGCTTTCCTGGAAAAGAGAATGGTCTGCCTGTAAGTTGACATGGATCTGCGCTACAGAATGATAGAAAGTAGATGTAGTGATTGGTTGAGAGGAGTTGTAACGAGATATGTTTTAATGGTAGACTAATGACGCATTCTGGAAAGAGGCAGATGTTGCACCAGGTCATTTATCACATATTTAACCATTTTCCGTCATTGTTTTAGGGTAGATCACTTGCATGGTATAACTTGCATTAAACCCGCATGCAACTGCATGTTCTGTGTGTGCCTTAGAGCGCTACCTACATACAATTGTTAACCTCTCCATACTACAGTCAGCAGAGGACTTACAACATGTGTGTGATGAATCACGTCCATCGATGGAAAATCTATTTCAGTACCCTCCTCTAGACAAACAAACACATATGCAAAGTACTCTATTTCTCTGCCTCATCTTGGACATAAATTGCCTCTTCAGTTTCGTAACTGCAGGGATTCTAAGTTAGCGACAGGGGTCTGTGAGGTTGTGTAAACCCTGTGTATACACTTGCTCAACAGTTGTCCTGTTTACAGAGTTAATGAAGCATGACTTGTGAACAGTGAGTGCTACACACATCCAGAAAGCTTTATTGTGCATGTATCACAAAGAATCCATGGTTTTCTTTGGTGTAGAAGGAAGTAATTTAATCATCTGAAAGTCTGTCACAGTAGTGAATTGGACAGAAAAGTTCCATGATGGATATATGTGAGAAGTTGGACATCATCAGCTCAAGATGTTAACTGATGTGATGGATGACCTAGAACAAAGGATCAATGAACAGGGTCAAGGTCAGTTAGTCTATCCATAAGGATTCAAGCTGTGCCATAGTCGCCGTGCCTATACTACTGATAATTTTAGATAATCTGTGCAGCCTAAGATTTGATTGCAATAACGGAGCACTGGAGAATGGAATTTGACAGTTATAAGACATTTATTCTGTTTAAACACTGGCAGACTGTAAGAAAGTTTAACCTCGATTTTAGCTGTAGTTGCATCAGTATGACAAAAAATTATGTGTTCTTAATGTTAACACTAAACATGTATACATATCCTTAAACTGAATCGTTCCGAATTATTTCAATAAAAGAATTGTTCAAATGAACTAACTAACTAACAAGTGGGCAACCATTTGTAAATTCTTATTCCAAAACCGTTAATTAATATTATAGATTTGAGGTTACTTCCTTCAGGCATATGCCATGGTGTGGAAAGTCCTACCGAAATTTGTACATTAAAAAATGCACTGAATAGTGCTTTTGGCGATGAACAGACAATTCAATACCCTTTTCTCCAGACCTGTCACGACTAGTCCTGCATCTCTGCGTGGGGACTGTGTGTTTGTGTTGTCTTCATCGTTTCATCATCATTATCATTAGTGACGTGGTGAGATTGGACTGTGTAAAGATTGTGACTTCGTACAGGTGCTGATAACACCGCAGTTGAGCGCCCCACAAACCAAACATCATCATCATCATCATCACTTGCCCTGCAAAATAGGTAGGTCATGTGAGTTGACCACTTTCCGCTCCAAAAAATCTGCGACAGAATATTCGAAAAAAGTGATGAGGGACAAAAAAGCATTTTTTCCAAAGAATGAGTTTCCACTGGTTACACTATATAGCAAAGACAAAAGTCATTATTTGTACTTGTTACAGGCATGATCGACAAAGTGGCGCACAGCAAATGGATCTACAAGGTCAGGAGTTGTTAATCAATGTTACCTGCTGTGATATTTTCAAACCAGCGTTCCTATTATCCATCACTGTAGCAGGAACTACCATCCTGAATACGAGTATAGCTCACACATTGATTTATGTGCCCAATGTACCTACTGAAAGTTTTTCACACAGGAAACCTAACCTACCTGAATAACATGCTAAACCCGACTCTGATTGCATCCCTGGATTAAATTCTAGCTGCACAGAATGACCGCACAGCAATGGAGCATCGTTTAGATAGTATAAAAGAGTTCCTTAATGAAGATCAGCAACAACTAGTAATTATGGGAACCTCAGTGTCAGCTGCCTGTATGAGTGTAGTAGTAACAGGAATTGAAGCGAAAAGTAACCCAAATCCCATCGCAGCTAATCCTCAATCCACAGGTTCAAACCAGTAACAACGGCACCAGCAAGAAGCAGTTTGACATACGACAAAGTGAACGATGATCTCTGTTCAAAGTTAAGAGCTAACGTGATCGTATAGGAGAACTGTGAGAACAATGTGAAGGACAAAAGTCCCCTCATGAATGAAGTGGAAAATGTGCAGTGTAAATACTTGTAGATAATCAATGTCTATGTTACAGCAAAATTCGAGGGCGGATTTCTTCATAGAAGGAGTAATGTAAAGGGATAAACTATATTAGAATTTGGAGCCCCTAGATAGTAACGAGATCAAGTCAGAGTTAACCAGAGCTGGCCATCGACCCATGTGCTCAGTGAACAACCACCACCATTTCTATGTTACAACCTTCCATGTGACGACAGAAGGCGAGTACTTGGGAAATTACTGCATCGAACATGCTGCTGAACACACCAGATCCCAGCCATTGCCATGTTCCAGATGGTTCAGAGTGTCACATAAATGTCGTCACTACCCTATGATTAGCAGTGAGAAGCAGCATTTAAACCGAACTGAACCAGCCCAGCATCATCAAGGACTCGTCAGTTATGTGACATCCATCCTTTATTGCTGATGACTGTGCCGACGACGCAGCCACATTACCTCCATCAGGTCACACACTCCTGCTCATTGCCTAAGCATTTGGGAACCTGGGCCGTCCAGCACTCTCCCTCCAGTTCAGGAGTATAACACGAGAACTTGCTATCCCAGTCCTCAACTGAAGACTGCACCAGGGAAGTGTGATAGGACCGCTCTTATTTGCTATATACATGAACGATCTGTCGGAGAAGGGGGCAACAGTCTGCAGATGACACAGTGCTGTACGGAGAAAGTGCCGTCATTGAGTGACTGTAGGAGGATACGAGATGACTTAGACAAAATTTCTAGTTGGTGCGACGAGTGACTGCTAGATCCAAATGTAGAAAAATGAGAGTTAATACACGTGAATGGGAAAAACAAACGTGTAATATTCGAATAGAGTCTTAATAGTGCGCTGCTTGAGACAGTCATGTCGACTGAATATCGAAGCATAGCATTGCAAAGCAGTATTAAATGGAACGCGCATGTAAAGTTTGTAGTAGTGGCGGCGAATGGTCAACTTCGGTTTATTGGGAGAATTTTAGGAAAGTATTGTTCATCTGTAAAGGAGATGGCATGTAGGACACTACTACGATCCATTACTGAGTACTGCTTGAGTGTTTGGGATCCACACCAGGTCGGATTAAAGGAAGTCATCGTAGCTGTCCAGAGTCAGGTTGCTGGATTTGCTACCAGTAGATTTGAACAATATGCAAGTATTACGGAGATGCTTCGAGAACTCAGGCGGGAATGTTTGGAAAGGTGACTTCATTTCGAGTTTAGAGAACCAGCATTTGAAGATGACTACTGAACGGTTCTACTGCCGCTAATGTACATTTTATGCAAGGACCACGAAGATAAGATAAGAGAAATTAGAGCTTGTACGGAGACAGATAAATGGTAGTTTTTCGCTAGTTCTGTTTGCGAGTGGAACAGGAAAGGAAGTGACTATAGATGGTACAGGGTAGTCTCTGCCTCTCACCATACGGTGGCTTGCGGAATGTGCGTATAGATTTAGAGGTAGATTTAGATCAACAGAGAACTTCTAAGTCCAGGGCATGGGAGTGCGACCCAGCCAGACCTTCCTGCAGCAACCATCACCACCACGTGCATTCCAGCGCGGAGACAGTACGCCAACGCAGCAGAAGCAGCGGCAGCACGCTACATGGTCAGCAGCCAGGGGCCAATGCACTGGGAAACGAAGCGATATTCTCCAGACCCGCCGTCGTTACTTGCCACTGTTAACCAATGACTGTAAACAATCCGCAACAAAGAAGCTGTTGCAAACCTAATCGGACTTTCATCGGCGGCCGAAGTGGCCAAGCGGTTCTAGGCGCTACAGGCTGCCGTGGGCGTGCATGTGTGTGATGTCCTTAGGTTAGTTATGTTTAAGAAGTTCTAAGTTCTAGGAGACTGATGACCTTAGATGTTAAGTCCCATAGTGCTCAGAGCCATTTTTTGGACTTTCATCGGCTGCACACCTCATCCTTCTTCAGCAGAGAGCCTACCGTACACTGAGCTACCCCAGACACCTCATTATAATACCAAAAAGTGCAACGCCATCTCTTGGTGGCCAAAGCAGCTTGGCTGTCTACAGTCTCATTCAAGCACTAATTGCCATGTGTTGGCAGTGAAAATAAATATTATTGTAATATTAATATATTTTAATACCTATTTTTATGTATTTGCAACTTAAGCAGAATTATAATATTTTTAGAGATTAAATATGTAAGGATTTTGTATATCACTTCCATAGCATTTGTTTGAAAAATTTATGCTCAAATTAATTTTAATGTTAATACCATTGTAGTAAAGAGTACGTTGTAGATCTGAGTAGAAGTGGTAACTTGGATTTCGGAGTGTACAGCTGTGGACTTTGTGACAGTACATGTTTGACGTACATGAAGGATGGAGGTATGCAACAAAACGGAAAGAATCATTATAGTAAAAGAGTTTTCAAATGGGGTGTGAAGAGTTTAGGTAGTGTAAAACCGACCTGATACTGATGAATTTACAATCACGATTAAGACTGTGATAGAGTGTTTTTGGCTAGTTCGAAGAATGGACAACAACATATTGTTAAGAGAAGCTAAATCCATGCACTACAAGGAAGCATTTGAAAGTTCACACAATACAGCGAATACTGTCTGGATTTTCATAAACGCAGATAGAAAAGAAGTTAAGTGGACCAAACAATGGAAACATAGTACTTAAAACAGAACGAAAATATTTATCAGGCCTACATGAAGCCAGTTCCGTTTCAATGAGCACAACATCACTCTAGTAAACATTTTCATCGGACAAAATTCTTCAAAATTAAAAATAGTAGACAGTAATGTAAATGCAACAGATTAGTTATTCTTCTTTCCCTACAGATTAAAGGGAGGCGGCAAAAATAATCAGTAGAATGTAAACAAAAAATGCAGAAGAGTCTGATGATATACTTCTGACAGTGTTTAGTAGTGCCACTGGCATTTTTAATAAACATGTGTATGTAATTGGGAAGACTCCTGGAGAATATTAATTGAACCAAGGAGGAAAACCACAAAGAAGGAACGAAAGAATGCATGACAGCGAGGAGGTCCATTTACCTCGTACACCATGAAGGTCAAGTAAGAAGTTAATGTGTATTATGCTTTGTTATGATTCTTGCGATTCTGGTTATTTCGTTTTGTGTATTTTATATATTGCTAGGATACTTCTCGATTAGGTTACATGTGTACGTTAGGGTAGGAATTATACGATGTAGTAATTGCATGAGCGATGTCTTTGAAAGAGATAGCATGCTTCTGAGGGGAGGGGAAATGATGGGGTCTCTGTCTTCGTGTCCCTGTTCATTGTAAGCGAGGATGTTACTTTAGGCAGTGCTGTACCTCTCTGCCTGCAATGGAGTAGGGGCGCTGCAGAACCATCACCTGGACAGAGGAGTTTCGCTTTCGAGGCAGTAGGATGCTATATTGTCCAACCAAAAATGCAAATTAAGTTTCGTGTTCAATGTATGGAAGCTAAGGAATGAGATAAGGAGGTTGGAGGAACTAAAATGAACAAATTATGTCCCAAGGGATTTCTAGGAAAAAACTCACATGGAAGGTCTCGACGCAAAGTTGTTCAACAAGTTAGGGTTTAATTTGAAACACAAATATGTATTTATCGTGACCATTCAGAAGAAAAACAATTTAACAAAATAATTAACAAATTAAAAGAAGGTTGCTTTAAGCCCTCACTTAATCCAGAATAAAGTACCACTCTCAAGACTACTCAGTGTGACTCTTAGCACCGTTTGAACTGCCTAAGAAGGCCCAACATTACCCACCGATAGTAATGTCGTCCTCAGATGATAGGTACCACTGGATGCGGATATGGAAGGGTATGTGGTCAGCATGTCGCTCTCCTGGCCTTTATCAGTTTTTGTGAGTGGAGCCGCTACTTCTCAGTCAAGTAGCTCCTCAGTTGGTCTCACAAGGGCTGAGTGCACCATGTTTGCCAATAGCGCTCAGCAGACATTGACAGTTATCCATCCAAGTGCTGGCTGAGCTCGACAGTACTTAACTTCGATGATCTGATGGTAACTGGTGACCACAGCAGTAAGATCGTTGATACAATGTGACTCTGATTAATAACATCAACGCAGTGGTTCAAAAGTTGGCTAATGCTCAGAATAAAAATGTACACTAAAATTTCTTTTCATTCGCAAAACAAATCAAATTCATTTACCACAGGGAATCAGCCCCTTGAACACAACTGGTTGAATAAGAAACTGCGCTCTTTAAGAAAATTAACTTGATCAAAATTACAATTAAAACTTCGTCAATAACATTGACTTAGAGAAATAAGAGTCAAAACAATACATAAGCGAGGGAAGACTAGACCTGTAAAACAACTAATCAACACAGTAACAGACAATTTGCAAAAACACCAAACAGTACAGTAAGAAACTTATTGGAAGTTTCCAACAACAATTAACAACAGTTTAACCTTGACAGTAAGTTGTGTGGACTAGTTGCAACGGGCACAGTACACAGACGGACTCCCGCTGGAATAGTTACACACAACAAGGAGTATCGCCCAGTGTCTGGATGTCCCTTCCAGACCACACTTGCGCGGGCTGGCCAGCACGACCCTCTCAGTGAGCTAAGTGTGGTTGATTAACGCAACCAAGGTAGTCTCACGCAAGTAAGTACATTAACAACTAGGATGGAAGGCAGACCTAGCACACAAGAACTTATTATTCGATGCACAAAAGGAAAAACTCGCTTTAACTGCACAGAGGGGTAGGTCAAATTTGAACTACAGTATGAATATCAAATTTTCTTCAGCCAAATCTTGTAACAGGCCACTTCACTTGGCGCCGAAACAAATTTAAGCAATTGCCTGAAATGCCTGGGCCGTATTACCTTGAAATCCGCTGACCAGATAGCAAAAGAAGTTAACTAAAAGCTTGAATACATAATTTGGAATAAAATATTAGCCAGGTCAAAAATTCACATGGCCAAGACCTGCATTACTGAGCAGCATGCTAGATGTAAAATTCCAAAACTTAAATAAAACAAGGCGATATAAGCTTCAATAGCTTACAGTTTACCACAGTTACAGCAGTGAGCCGAAGAGTTCCGCTGAGCGTGCATAGCCTGTTAAAAAACAGGTTATGCACACTCAGCAGAACAACGACACAGTTACGTAACCATAGTTTAAACTTAGTGGTGCATGTTGGCAATACTGGAACACACCAAGATTTCCATCTGTTTTCAGTACAGATAATACATAAATGTAAAACAAATCGCTCACGTGCAAACTTAAACATTGACACATTACACATAGTCGGAACCAAAGCAGGCGAAGGCAGTCATTTAAAACACAAACCCAAGCCAGCCCTGAGGCATGCTGTCAATAGAGATGCAGAAGAAAGCAATTAGATCCAGAGTTCGGAGCAGCATTTGCTTCCAGAAGATCGGCTTCGTTGTCACTAAATATGACTTCAGTGGACAAATGGGAGGCTCCAAAATTCAGTCCCACCCATTGGCCAACATGCAACCAAAATGTGGCACAATAACCAGGGAAGTGACCAATTCAAAATTCTGGCAGACAGAGCTACCATCGATATGCAGCCCGCCCAGTAGTGCATACTTAGTCGTAAATGTTCTTACCAAGCTCGGTGCATTCACCTCACTGCCGCTATGCCAGCTCTCTCTCGCTTAGCTTGCTCCCGGCCCTAGAGTGGCACGTAGACTCACACTGCAGCAGTGAACAAAAGATACGTTGGCAGTTATGAATCAACTAAAAACGAGTCGCCATGGCTCAGTGTTTACAGCGTTGCAGCAACAAGTTGCAGGTGTATTCAGGGAGATATCGGAAGAACACAGTAAGTTGCTCATGCGCGATTGGAGGAGTACATGTGGGAAGTATGGAGAGTGGTGCCACATGAGGCATAAAGTGTGAAAAGGGTATGGACAGATGCCGGAGGCACGATACTTACGACGATATTTGGGACAGTGGATGTGGGCAAGGTAAATGAGCTAAACAGAACAGCAGAAGCCACAAGGGAGTTGGCAGAAGGAATAGGGCAATTATGGACTGGCATTTCACGCACCTCATGAACTTGAAGAATGGTTTGTTGAACAACAAATACATGCTTTGGCAGCTAACAAGAATATGCCAAAACATTATCTAACTCTCTAAACTGAGATTTAGGGGCAGTGCGAGAACTGATGCAAGTACTAGATGTAAGAATAACACTAATAAGACTGTTGCAGTAGGTAGGGGTAGTATTTGGGACACAAGAGTGGAGCAGACGAAATTGCAAGAAACTGTTCATCAGGCCTTACATAGGCGATTGAGTCCGGTCCTATTGTCACTCGGGCAGTATCTGAAGGATTTGAGTAAAATGCAGGGAGAATTACCTCTAGAACTCCAGTTATCAGTAGAGCCTGGCAGCCCGAATATACCTTTCTATGAAGGGCGCTCAATAAGTAATGCAACACATTTTCTTCTTGGCCAACTTTAGCAGCACTATACATAGCCTTCAAAATGGTGTATGTGTAAGTAGGCTGTTTAGATTTCTATGTTGGTAACACCACGTAGCGCTACTGTGTTGTGTGCAGTCTGTAGTTGGTTGGCATTGTTGAAATATTCGCTATTTTAGTGTTGGGCAGTTGGAAGTGAAGAGCGCATAGCGTTGCGCAGTTGGAGGTGAGCCGCCAGCAGTGGTGGATGTGGCGAGTGAGATGGCCGGAGTTTTGAGAGCTGATGATCTGGACGTGTGTCCATAAGAGAGAGTAAATTTGTAAGACTGGATATCATGAACTGATATATATATATATATATATATATATATATATATATATATATATATATATATATATATATAATGACTTTTGAACACTTAAAGTAAATACATAGTTTGTTCTCTATCAAAATCTTTTATTTGGTAAGTATGTCTATCAGTAGTTAGTGTCTTCAGTAGTTAGAATCTTTTATTTAGCTGGCAGTAGTGGCACACGCTGTATTGCAGTAGTTCGAGTAACGAAGATTTTTGTGAGATAAGTGATTCACGAAGGTATAGGTTATTGTTGGTCGGGGTCATTCTTTTGTAGGGATTATTGAAAGTCAGATTGCGTTGCTCTAAAAATATTGTGTGTCAGATTATTGATGATCAAAATAAGTAAAGAGAGAAATGTCTCCAAACGTTCAGTTTTGCTCAGCTGTTTGAAAATCAAATAACGTAAGGGTTTACCAGCACAGTCATTCACTAATTTTTATAAGGGGACGTTTCATATGTAATGGAGGTCATTCCAGGAAGATAGCTGTCTTTCAGCTTCTGCTGGCGGAAAACCAGAGCACCGCATATATTCATAGGAGACCGCAGAATATCTACTGAGACTTGGCAGCTAGCGTTGGGCAAGACGCCTGTCATCATCGCAACAAGGTTGCAAAGGCCTGTCTGATATTCCATGTGTTGGCCGGCTGCACACAGATGGCTCCTGCAATGCTGTAACATGTGGACACTCTCACAAGAGGTGATCGCTGTATCACAATCAAGCATCTCAGTGCACAATTGGAGACCTCTGTTGGTAGTGCTGGTACAGTTGTACACTAGTTAGGGTACTCAAAGGTGTATGCACACTGTACGTCTTACCAACTGTGCACCTTCCAAACTTCATCTGTTTGGCCCAATGAAGGATGCAGTATGTGGATCATAGGGAGATAACTGATGCAGAAATACGATGGCACTGACGTCGACTAGTGGAACGATATCAAGCGGGCATACAGGCCCTCCCATTAAGGTGGTGTAAGACTGTGACTCTGAACAGAGATTAATTTGAAAAGCAGGGTTTTGTAGCCAAAAGACTGGGGAATGATGTGGTGTATTAGAAACCTAAATAAAACCGATCTGCTTTCAGAAAAAATTGAATTATTTACTGAATGCCTCAGCCTCCCCCTCTCCCTGCCATATTACTATGGGCAAACAATAGAATTGTAAACAAATAATGCATGTGATTTTACAGTTTCTCCAGGCGTACTTCGTGACAAAATAAATCTCAGGTGAACAGCGTGGTCTGAGTATACAGAAGACACAATATTTTGGCAATCGACCTTGTTGACATCATCAGGTGTGCTGATGTACTGCCAAGGGACGGCAGGCGTGAGATATATATCAGATTCCCCCCCCCCCCCCCCCCTGGGCGCTCCCTCCGCCGTCCGAGCTGCAGGCTCTCTCTCAGCCGCGGTTCGACGCCCGACTAGTGGTCCAGCGTCTGGGTGTTCCCTCGTCTGTCCACGCCCAAGGCGGTTTGCCGACGGCGTTTCGGAGGTTCCTCCCCCTGCTCTCGAATTCAATATATTCCGGGATATTTCTATCTTCTCCTTAATCCGGTTAATGGCTGATTCCCAAGCTTGGTTAAGGGAATAGCCACTGTTACGATTCACTTCAAGTTTTCTTACTCTGATCTCTATAGCTTCTTTGATGATACAGTCCCAATATTTCGAAGTCTGTGTTAGGACCTTGGTCTTGTCATAATTCATGCTGTGAAGTTCTGACAGGCGATGCTCGGCGACTGCAGACTTATTAGGCTGTTGCAATGTCGTGTGCCGTTGGTGTTCACGGCATCGGTCTTCAATGGTACAAATTGTCTGACCTATTTATCCCTTACCTCATTGGCACGGTATTTTGTAAACCCCCGATTTACTCAAACCAAGGTCGTCCTTAACACTGCCAATAAGTGCTCTGGTTTTAGTTGGAGGGCAGAAGACGGTTTTTACTTGATATTTGCATAAAATGCGTCCAACTTTCCCGGTAAGGCCCCACAAAACGCAATGAATGCCATCACCATGTTTTCCTCGGGTTCTTCATTAGTTTCCGCCGGTTGTGTTGCGAGTGTCGGACGTAGAGCATCCTGGATTTGACTTTCCTTATAACCGTACCTCAGAAACATGAACTTCAGATGGGCCAATTATTGTTGGAGACTGTCCTTGTCAGAGAGGGCGCGAGCTCTGTGTACAAGAGTTTTTAGCACGCTTTTCTTCTGGGCAGGGTGGTGGCAGCTATCCGCGTTTAGATATAATTCGGTGTGAGTTTCCTTTCTATACACGCTGTGCCTTAACCTGCTGTCATCTCGTCTTTTGACCATAACATCCAAGAAGGGGAGTATCCCATGCGACTCTACCTCCATGGTGAACTTGATATTCTCTTGTCTTGAATTCAGATGTGCGAGAAATGCCGTCGATTTGTCTCTTCCATGTAGCCAAATAACAAACGTTTCGACCACGTATCTGAAGAAACAGGTAGGTTTTAGCTGCGCTGACTCCAAGGCTTCTTCCTTGAAATGTTCTACGTACATGTTATCTAGGACGGGAGAGAGAGTACTGACTCCCCATAGCAACACCTTCGGTGTGCTCGTAGTAGTCACCGTCAAATAGAAAATATGTTGACGTTAGAACATGTCTGAACAGATCGGTGCTTTTCTCATCAAAATCGCGCTCGATGAGTTCCAGAGACACAGGTAACGGTACCTTAGTAAACAGGGAAACCACATCGAAGCTCACAAATATGTCAGCAGGGGATGAAGTGGGAATATTCCGCGATATCTCACAATAAATTCAGCAAGTTTTCATCTGAAACTGGCTTGGAAAAAATGTGTTGCAGTACTTCTTGAACGCCCTTCGTAGTTCTTCCTGTTCATGATGCAAGTATTATGGTAAATCTGGTGGAGTAAATTTAACTACTTCAACAAGTAAATACAATTTTCTTGAAAAATTAATGGATGGTTCTCTGCAAATGGAATGTCAGTAGGCATGAGCAGAAACAATTAATGAAGTTCGATACTGCACAAATAAAGGGGCTTGATATAGGACAGTCTCAGATAGTGTCAAGTAGTATATACGAAATATCCATCCATTAATGTGCAGCAGATGACCCCTGGTCATTGAGGACAATCGCTTGATGTATATCATCTCTCAGCAGTGGCAATATACAGGGTGTGCACGTAAATCAGACAGTAAATTATGTGATGTGTTTGTGGAGTACTATGAAATATAGGGAAAAAAAATTGTAGCATTGGTGTGGATACGTATTAAGGTACCAATGATCACAGTTTCTGCACTTATATGACTAATAAGCTGTACATGTGCTGTACAAAAGTTCAGACGTTAAAAGATAGCGACGTCGTCCGTCACCTCCTCCCCATCCCCATCCACCAAAGTGAATGTTAAAAAAAATTTCCTGAGAACCTCTTTTGACTCTAAAGTTCCATTCCATGCCTCCCCATTACATTTCATTGATACCTATGTGAATGCCACCATATGAAATGCACTGTGGAATGTTTTGGCATTCCGTTCCATCCTGTTTCGTTTTGGCAAGTGTGTGAATTGACCTTAAAGTGGCGTAGCATTTCTTATAATATGTTATCAGACCTATTCCTTTTTTGTATTAACCAATTCGTTAACCTTAAAACAAAAAAATACGACGCATTATGAAGGAATTATCTGAATAGGACGGCAATCGGTAGAAGTGATGTAATTGTACAGAAAAATAAATGATTGCAGTTTCAGAAAAACTGGATGATTTGTTCGAGAGAAAGAGCTTCACAAACTGAACAAGCCAGTAATGCTTTTGTCCATCACTGGCACTTATGCAGCAGTCATTTGGTTTGGTTGTTGTTGCCTCCTTAGGGCGCTCAATATTGCTGTCATCAGCGCCTGTACTTCGAGTCTGTGAGACCAATGTGGATAGTGTACACAACATGAGGATAACCTAAAATACAACATAAGGTCACATACACCCCCTTGTACTCTTTCTTACAAGAACAATCATGATTCTTCTGAATGGTGCAATGGAGCAAGAGTGTCAAGGTAGACACTGAAAAATATTGATATCAGATTTGAACAGCCACTAAGAGGTAAGGCCAGAAAGGAAGATGGGCTGTTCATGAAGATAATAATTGGATGAGCCAATCATCCTCAAACATACTAAAAACTTGGACCTAATGGCTTAGGTAGAATGGAAGACTGAACACAAAATAGTACAACAATGGGCAAATTTAGCTCATTATCACATAAAACTGAAGGTAGGTCTGTCGGTATACCAGCTTATACCCTCTCGTCGTTATATAAAATACAATCGGTTAAAATGTGGCGAACTCTAATCAGCACACCACATGCCTCCTAGGTAGGCGGTTCTTACGTTTGAGAAGGAAGCCATGATTCAGAGAGCTGTGATCTATTCGAAGTCGCATTAAATAGACTTCATCAGTTCTAACTGGCCAGAAGGAAGTGCGCCGTGGCCTCAAAGTCTCATTTATTGACTGTAGCTTACCATTCGTTATGTCCAGCTAATATTCCTCCCAAAGGCGCTTGACAGACCGCAGCAATGTCAGTGCGTCACGCACAGGCAAGGATAGATAACTCAGCTTGACATTGAGTGATAGAGGGACGTCACTCCAAATTCTGCCCAGTTGGTGAGTTACATCCTCAGAATTCCGAGCTAGTTGGAGGGCTCTGCCTCTAATGCTCCAAACGATCTCAGTAGGGGGGAGGCAGGGTTTGGCAAGCAGGAAGAGAAGCAGTAGAAACTCTTGCTCAGTGCAGGCAGGCGTTATCTGGCTGAAATGTAACCAAATAAATTCTTGCACAAGGACTGGAGTTCGACCAACGCGTTATTGACTTGCTGAATTTTTGAATCTCGTTCTGTTGAATAGAACATCCACTTTTCGTGAAACTGTAGTTATTTGTTAGTCCATATGTGCACCTCAGATCTACTTACTTCCACTCCATTTGGGTAATACATTCATAGTGTGTCATTTATCTTTTTTGTCTTCGAATGTATTTTCTTTTTCTCTAACACCATTATCTGATTTCTGTAATAATCCACAGCTTTTTAGATGTTTTTGTGACATACTTTATTATTTGTTGAGAAAAGCAACTATCAATGATTTACAAAATCAATATGCAAACACATTAAATTTGGACATCTAGCATTTCACACCATATTTAACAAAAATACCCTGAAACTTTTTTATTTCTTTATTAATCAATCTGTTTTGTACCATAACGGTTCACTGTGATAGGCAAGCTATTACATATAGCTAATTGCACATCATAGTCAGAGAAGCCATTCTTGTCTGGATAAATATGCACATCATTCATTTAGATTCTACTGATCAACTTTCCTGTGCAATTTCTTTGCAAAAATCGACACAAAAAGTCAGTATGTGTATGGTAAATTTTATTTATTATTAATGTTGGGTATCTGATTCTTTAGGAAAATTAACATTAAAATCTCCATAAATTAAATTTACATTCTTTTGTCTGCTAGAAATGTTTGAAAATTTACCATTTGAGATGTGTACATTGTATTAACTATAAATGAGTCTTCACATTGGAGTATTTAGCCAGCACATCATCCAGTCGTCGATCTATGCTGAAACTAGTTCTTCAATAATTTGACCTTGACATTATTTTTAACATTCATAACAATTCCTGCTTTTTCTGTAATTTTTCTACAAAAACAGGCAGCTAGTTTACTATACTCTACGTCTAAAACTGCACTGCTCTGCAAAACATAAGGATGAAAGTAACTTTCACAAGATGTACCACTGCCTAGTAACGTAGGTCGATTAAACTAGAAAGAACTGCTACAGTAATGTATGCAAGGTATCTGTAGGACATACATAATGAGATGAACGTTTTATCCAAAGATGATAATTACACTGAAGTAACCATGATTCACAAAGTCCTGTAGGCATTACGAAAGGTGGCACATGGTTCTGAATAATGTATGTGATCCGTATCTTTGTTATGAAGATTAATTTTGCCACTGATAAGGATGTCAGCTTTACAAATAACATTATACAATTCTGCCAAAATACTCATCCCATGTAATCACTGAAAGTCTGTATTTACTTTTTGTACCCAATGATAACTCTTCTCTCATTAGTGTCATTAAGCTTCCAGCACTCAAACATAATGTGTTTTTATGCCACTACGCTGTCATGTTTGCATGAAGTATATTTGATATTTTTATATTCTTAAAACTAGGTATTAATGGATTTCGTCACAATACAGACGGTTTTTTCCAGAAAAATCTTTTTTTCCGAATGCTGTTTAGTTTTTGTAGCATTGAGTTTTTATTTCAAATTTTACTTTTTCTGTTAAACTCAAGGATAATAAAGAAATTGTCCACGTTTTCTATAAGAGGCGATCAAAAAGCTTCTATTCGAATGCCACACAGTCAAGAATCAGAACGGCAATGAGACAAAACCGCCATGCAAATTGAGGCAATCATGCCACTTATGCATCAGGTTTAAGATACCCATCTGATAAAACACCATGTCCTCCTGGTGCATGAAGAACTGTGTAACTGCCTGCTACACATCCTCGATCGACAGGAGTCGTCGACCCCTCAAGGCCTTTTTTAAGGGAACAATGTGTGACAATTGCATGGTGAGACACCAGGGCTACAGACAGGTGTCTGAGTATCTTTCACTTGATTTGGCGTTATGGCTGAAACTGGTTTCCCAGATTGGCTGGCGTCTTGTGTCGAATTGTGGCCATCACAGAATTTAGCGCAACATTCCATAATGGTAGTTTTCGACAGACATGCTGCTCCAAACACATTCTTCTTTCTCAAATAGATGTCTATCGGTGTCTGTCCTTTGGAAACGAAGGAAAAATAATAGCCTGTTTGGATACATATATCTTTGCCATAATTCAATTTTCCGCATTTACTGCACACACATCAGAAAGACAGGAATGCCTCACTGATCGCTTGTCTACATATCGGTGCTTATATACCTGTATTAGAGAAGCACTGTATTGCATATGTACACTACAGCAATGCCCTGAAACATTAAAAACTTATTTTTGTTTGTATATCTTATCAAACATTAACTGTAAGTTATTATATCCTCTCAGTGACCCTCCTGAATGGTTGGATTTCGTTACAAATTTTGTGCCATGCAGCTGATTTCGCCTTTCATTGGTATTTATTATTCTCAGACTGTATGTGTTGTTGTTGTTGTGGTCTTCAGTCCTGAGACTGGTTTGATCCAGCTCTCCATGCTACTCTATCCTGTGCAAGCTTCTTCATATCCCAGTACCTACTGCAACCTACATCCTTCTGAATCTGATTGGTGTATTCATCTCTTGGTCTCCCTCTACGATTTTTACCCTCCACGCTGCCCTCCAATACTAAATTGGTGATCCCTTGATGCCTCAGAACATGCCGTACCAACCGATCCCTTCCTCTGGTCAAGTTGTGCCACAAACTTCTCTTCTCCCCAATCCTATTCAATACTTCCTCATTAGTTATGCGATCTACCCATCTAATCTTCAGAATTCTTCTGTAGCACCACATTTCGAAAGCTTCTATTCTCTTCTTGTCCAAACTATTTATCGTCCATATTTCACTTCCATACATGGCTACACTCCATACAAATACTTTCAGAAACGACTTCCTGACACATAATTCTATACTCGATGTTAACAAATTTCTCTTCTTCAGAAACGCTTTTCCTGCCATTACCAGTCTACATTTTATATCCTCTCTACTTCGACCATCATCAGTTATTTTGCTGCCCACATAGCAAAACTCCTTTACTACTTTAAGTGTCTCATTTCCTAATCTAATTCCCTCAGCATCACCCGACTTAATTCGACTACATTCCATTATCCTCGTTTTGCTTTTGTTGATGTTCATCTTATATACTCCTCTCAAGACACTGTCCATTGCATTCAACTGCTCTTCCAAGTCCTTTGCTGTCTCTGAGAGAATTACAATGTCATCGGCGAACCTCAAAGTTTTTATTTCTTCTCCATGAATTTTAATACCTTCTTCGAATTTTTCTTTTGTTTCCTTTACTGCTTGCTCAATATACAGATTGAATAACATCAGTGAGAGGCTACAACCCTGTCTCACTCCCTTCCCAACCACTGCTTCCCTTTCATGTCCCTCGACTCTTATAACTGTCATCTGGTTTCTGTACAAATTGTAAATAGCCTTTCGCTCTCTGTATTTTACCCCTGCCACCTTTAGAATTTGAAAGAGAGTATTTCAATATACATTGTCAAAAGCTTTCTCTAAGTCTACAAATGCTAGAAACGTAGGTTTGCCTTTCCTTAATCTTTCTTCGAAGATAAGTCGTAAGGTCAGTATTGCCTCACGTATTCCAGTATTTCTATGGAATCCAAACTGATCTACTAGTTTTTCTATTCGTGTGTAAATAATTCGTGTTAGTATTTTGCAGCTGTGGCTTATTAAACTGATAGTTCGATAATTTTCACAGCTGTCAACACCTGCTTTCTTTGGGATTGGAATTATTATATTCTTCTTGAAGTCTCAGGGATTTCGCCTGTTTCATACATCTTGTTCACCAGATGGTAGAGTTTTGTCAGGACTGGCTCTCCCAAGGCCATCAGTAGTTCCAATGGAATGTTGTCTACTCCTGGGGCTTTGTTTCGACTCAGGTCTTTCAGTGCTCTGTCAAACTCTTCAGGCATTATCATATCTCCCATTTCATCTTCATCTACATCCTCTTCCATTTCCATAATATTGTCCTCAAGTACATCGCCCTTGTATAGACCCTCTATATACTCCTTCCACCTTTCTGCTTTCTCTTTCTTTGGTTAGAACTGGGTTTCCATCTGAGCTCTTAATTTTCATACAAGTGGTCCTCTTTTCTCCAAAGGTCTCTTTAATTTTCCTGTAGGCAGTCTCTATCTTACCCCTAGTGAGATAAGCCTTACATCCTTACATTTGTCCTGTAGCCATCCCTGCTTAGCCATTTTGCACTTCCTGTCGATGTCATTTTTGAGACCTTCGTATTCCTTTTTGCCTGCTTCATTTACTGCATTTTTATATTTTCTCCTTTCATCAATTAAATTCAATATTTCTTCTGTTACCCAAGGATTTCTACTAGCCCTCGTCTTTTTACCTACTTGATCCTCTGCTGCCTTCACTACTTCATCCCTCAAAGCTACCGATTCTTCTTCTACTGTATTTCTTTCCCCCATTCCTGTCAATTGTTCCCTTATGCTCTCCCTGAAACTCTGTACTACCTCTGGTTCTTTCAGTTTATCCAGGTCCCATCTCCTTAAATTCCCACCTTTTTGCAGTTTCTTCAGTTTTAATCTACAGGTCATAACCAATAGATTGTGGTCAGAGTCCACATCTGCCCCTGGAAATGTCTTACAATTTAAAACCTGGCTCCTAAATCTCTTTCTTACCATTATATAATCTGTTTGATACCTTTTAGTATCTCCAGGGTTCTTCCATGTACACAACCTTCTTTCATGATTCTTAAACCAAGTGTTAGCTATGATTAAGTTGTGCTGTGTGCAAAATTCTACCAAGCGGCTTCCTCTTTCATTTCTTAGCCCCAATCCATATCCACCTACTACATTTCCTTCTCTCTGTATGTACACTGTGATTTGGGAGTGATAAATGTGGATGCTGATATGTACTCTCTATAATGAAAAATTTTAGAAAGCAGTATTTTCAACCACAATGTTGCAGGAAATCACAAGGAAAGTAGATCTCTTGAAGGAGAATGTGAGCGTAAATAGTCTATTGTAAAAGACAAAGGTTTAGTAAGCTTTCAGACTCTGTCAGTGTCACACATAGCATTTCAGTTTTGTCACTTCTGCACACCATTATTAGTAAACATTAGGAAAAGACTGTAGAGAAACTGACACAGAAAATTATGCAAAATCGAAATCACCATTCTGTTACACAAGAAAATACCTCAAGAACTCGCTTTTACGTTTTTAAGAATATAAACTGTTGTACTTTGCATTGCCAACATCCACATTTTTTAAATCTTTTCGTGCAAAGCCCTATACAAATTATGAAAATATCAACTAGAACTCATCGGCAAGAGTACAGAGGCAGTTAAATTTCCGAAAAGCTGAAGCAAAGTTTACAAATAAGAACGATTCGTATGGGAAGGCAAAATCGATAATCCAGATGTTTAGATTGTCACCAAACTTCAGAAAATTCCGTCAACAGCAAGGCATTTGGGTGAATGGGTATTACACCCAGCAGTTTACTGCAAACTTCACCTACAGTTGTGAAGCCCACTGATACTTTTAGTGGCAAATGTGGTGGGCAAAGCAAAAGCCACATTATTGCTGGGCACTAGTTGTCGGTTACGAACAACACAGACCTTGAAAAAGGGTAAAAATAAGTGCCCGCTTGGTGGATAATCTTCCAAAGAGTGTGGTCAAGATGTCGGGATCACTGGCAAAGAGAAACATATTGCCTATAACACAGGCAACTGTTAAAGGTACCACTGGAATAAGGATGGAAAAGGGAGACTTAAAAGCAGCCAGTAAAATGAAAACACAGTGGGAAGCATTTGTTGCATGTAGTGGATGCTTTTGAAAAAAGGAGGTTCAACAAAAGTACTTCATAAGCAGTCAGTTTCACACAATTTCAAGATATAGTTCTGGAGCCACAGTCACTAGGGAAGCATAGACAACTTGCGGTTCCAATTAAACTGCCTGCAAGTCACCTTCGACTGAGGACCAGGATACCTGAAATAGAAGGACCTTACAGACTTAAATTACTTCATCGCAATAATGTACTACCTTTTTACATGAAAATACATCACAAAGAGAAGAGCCAAAAAACTCATGAAAGATAATAGCAGTGCCAGCAGGCAGAATGTAATGAAGAGTAATAAATGGTTTTGAGATTGACACTTAGTCTAAAAAGGAGATGTTTCAAGAATGGGAAGTTGTCTTTCTCGAATTATTTATTGTAAGAATATAAAATAATTCTGTACTTATTTATTTTGGATTGCCGTGTTATGATTTTGAACACTGAAGGCAACACCGTGTTAATGAGTCTCTGATTACTGACTGAGTAGTACTTTTTCGTATCCAGCGGATTTCAGTCTCTGGTACGAATAATAAATGTCTAAGCTTCTTTATATTTTAGACAAAAGGCAGCCAAAGAGAATGACGCTTGCTACACTTCTGGACTGATTTCCCCAGCTGCAGTTATATGCACTTACCTCCCTTGGCTTCTCAGTGCCTAACTTATTTTCATGTATTTTAAGGCCATCATATATGAAGCATACTACTAAATATTCGTTCTTTCATTTTTGTCCTACTTTTAGATAAAAATCCACCATTAACTTGGGATTTGCAACCATTTATATTGTTAATGTATAGACTTTCATGAGCTCTAAAATACTTTTGTTTAATTTTAAATAATTTTTGTTATTCTGAATGAGATACTTTCGTTATAAGTTACACGGTTTTGTTAATGTCATTATCTGAATTTCCAACCAGCTTTGATCTGGAACAAAACATAGATTATTGACTTTAAATATATTCAGATTCTACTTCATCGCTGTAGTAATAATAACCTTTCTAAACACTAATTTTTGTTATTTCGATATTCTTCCAATTATACTAATCTGTAGACTGATGAACATAGTGTACACAGCAACAGGCTTGAGGCACGTGAACCTACATATAAAAAAAGCAAAAATCAATTGTTTTGTGCAGTGAAAGAGCTGTAACTTTAGTCTCCATTTGTAGGTAATTTTATTAATCTCCAGGTTCAGTGTGACAGAAAATAGTTTTATATAAGAGCACTGTATCATTTTAGTAAGTACGAAATCGAACATATTTAATGCTGTTTCTGTCTCAGACGCACACCAACTGGATTTTTATTTCTTTTAGTAACAAGAAAAAGGGTAAAAAATCAAGACAGTAACATGTCATCCCTGAGGGATTACACTGACAGAAATGGAAAGTGTTACAACATGTGCAGAGTGTGTGAACACTACTAAGCTGATACTCTGGTATTTCAACCCTGTGGGAAATATTGATTAAAAATTCAGCCTTATGTGAGATTATTCTCAGTGCTCTAAAGCAAGTATTCTACAGGCAAGAAGTAGTGGATGCAATGATGGGTACTGTGTGTGTTTAACGTTACTGGAATTTATCAGGTGGGGCTTGCAAACACAGTATATGCAGAGGATGGGCACACACAGCTTATCACGATGTATTGGACACTGAGAAAAGGTAGAATTGTCGGAATGATGGACAATCGGGCATCATACCAACAGATCACACACTTAGCTGGGTGTAATGCAATGACTGCAGAATAAGTGAAAATGAGACAATAGTATGTTAAGAAGTGTAGGTGCAGGTCCTCATAGGAGAAATACATCATGGTAAGAATGTAGGGTTGTTTGTCCCTAGAATGTAGGGTTGCTTGAATGGGTTTGAAAAATAAATGACAACATTTGGAAACTCTGAAGAAATTACAGGGAATGTATCACCACGAACTGCCACCAGCAGGTTGCTGGAAACTGGGTTGAGGTCTCAAGTTGCCTTGTGTAGTTTACTGCTAACACCATACCACAAACAACGTAGACTTATCCGATTGATACCAACGAGTCTGTAAAAGATTTGGTGGAAGCTCTCAGACAGCAGCTATTCTCAAAAACTATAATTCTCCAGCTCATGGAATTGTGGTGTGGATAGCTACCGAATATGGGCAACAGGGCAGATTTGGTAATCACTGAAAGCAAGCTGAATGCTAATCTGAGGGTGGAAAGAATGGTACACCCTGTTGTCATACTCTTCATGATCAGGTCTCCAAATGGGATATTCCAATGAGACTCCTAATTGCATTTCACACCACAAACACTTTGATAAATCGGTAGACCCTTGACTAGCAGTCCTGTTACCTGATTTTCACCTACAGAGCATGTCTGGGATGCAATGGAAAGAGATACACTTCTAGACTAATCTTCAACCAGCAGTCTTCATGAACTGACACAGCATGTATTTTACGCATGGCTAGAAAATCTTCAATGTATCGCTCAGATGTTGCATGCTTCTATACCAAATGAATACAAGAGTGTATTCATGCCTGTAAGACCTCATACGGAAGTCCATGATGAACATCAGTGTCGAATGGAATCAAAGTTTAATAATTGCTATGTGTGAACATATCCAAATAGTTTGGTAAATATAGGACTGGTGCTTAATGGTGTAGCAATTTCCACTTCTGATAGTGTAGTTGAAGTGAGAGTACAAAACAGTTTTTAAATCTCAGTCTCATGGACACACGCCAACTGCAGTGATTTTTACTTAATTTTTTCCTTGCAATTAAGACTGCAGAAGGAAAAGCAGCATGGGGACCGATATTTAGTGCACCATTGTCGCTGTGTGTGCACATTCCACGTCTGAGAGCACACTACTTGCGCGTGTCGCTGCTGCTGGCGCTCAGCACGGACAAGGAGCTTGGCGACAGCAGTCGCGCCCGCGCCAGCCGCTCCGGCTGCTGCAGCAGGCGCGCCGTGCGCTCCGGGTGTCGCGCCGCCAGTCCGGGCGGCGGTGGCAGCGCTGGCGACAGCCGCAGTTCCACTGGCTCGTGCAGCGCCAGTGCCAGGTGTGGCGCGCACTGCCCCACCACCGGGCGCAGTTCGCGGATCCGCCGTTCGTGGCGCGCGCGGCGCGAATGCAGATCGTGCGGCGGCCCGGGAGAGTGGGGCAACACCGGCGGCGGCCGTAGCTCGGGCATGCGACCGGATGTGGTGGCAGCCTCCGGCGTTTCCGGTCTGTCGTGGATGCTGGGTGGTGGCGGCGACGGTGACTGTGAAGGAGTCCCGCTCTCGCTGTCGCCACATATACTGCGCAAACACCCAAGTTTTATTAATGTGATATACTCCACTTACTGCTGATTTCACAAAACCCACTCTCTTATCTTAGTCGACTACTCATAACTGGCGAGGCTACTGCAGCCCCGCTGGCTTGTTTTACCTGTGCTAAGATTCGTCTCTCACAAGTGGTCGTTTTTGTTTATACGGTAGCATTAGAACTGCATGCGTTGTAAGTGTTGTCTGCTGTGCAATTTGGCACCTGAATGGTGGAAGTGAGGTTACGAGGGCTGTTTACCTTACTCAAAATGAAACTATACTACAGAATTAAAGAATTATCATTAATAGTAGCGGTTACTAATGACCAAAACTAAAATTCGAAGTGCATGCTTTTCAGAAAGCTCATACAGTAATCAATCTTGCGCAGACGCATTGGAGCGGAAGAACAGAAAAAGTAGCTTCCAAATATTACAAAATATCAAAGTAGCCTTGCTCAAGAGAACTATGTACATAAAAACAAACGAAACAAAGTTTGGAATACCCTACCTACAGTCTGTTTACTTCATTTTATGTGTCTTATTTTCCTTCCAGGTGTCAAGTCACATGGAAAAACTGTATTTTCCTTCTCTGATAGAGTCGACTTTGAAACAAAATTCATTAAAAAACGTTTTTCATCCATTTACATTCTTTTTTGTGTACAGTCTAGTTTGTCCAGGTATTGTAAAATCTTTTTGCTTACAGATATTTCGTTTCTCTTGTAGGAGACTGTTGGCAGGTAAGAATCAAATGATCATGCAAGCTTTTAAATGACTAATACCATTGATACCACTGTTTTTAGGACGAGCAATTTATATTGTAAGCACATTTCCTGTGTAAGTTATTTGTAGAGCCATTGTATTTCCCACAGAAATGCAGCCCGAGACTTGCACAGAATAGACTAGAGTGTATAACTACATCAGACCTGTTATGAGACAGAAGATGTGATGGGAACAACAGAATTAAATCAATCGATACAGCAGACTGTTCACTAGTAGTTTTACATATCGGCTGAATCACTCGCTTGAGTGAAACCAGTCTGTAGGAGCAACTGAATGAAAACAGTTGATACAGTCTAGTGCATTCAGTTCTGGGTGGAAACATTCGACGTTTTTGTCATTGTTCAGTCATTATCGATAGCAGCACTCAGCTACTGCCTGTCATTCCTGTCATTGCCATTAGGACACTTGCTTTTTATTGACTGCCAAGAGGTGGCTTCTAGTTTAGTTTTTCACCCATGTTTATTCATAGGCATTTTCTTAGTAGTAAACTCTGTGTCTAGATTAGAAGACTGAAGCGCTCAGTGCTGTGTGAACTGAAGAAATCATTTAGCAGGACAACAAGTGCTCCTCAAGGTACATTCACTGTCATATACAGTACCTGCAAGTACGATTTATATAACAAAACTATGTTCATTAACCTTACTACCAACAAGGAAAGGCAAAAATTGCCCTTGCATTTTTCTTTTATTAAAAAACCATAACAAATAACCTTCTATGTTTATGGGAAATTTTTATGTGTCTTTCACCTTATGAAGAAATATACTGTACTATTACACGATTAAAATTTTAAAAATTGAAATTCAAAATACAACTATTATGCTGAAGGGCATATTTTGTTCTGGGTTGATAGTACCTTTGACCATAATCCAATCTGTGTCTAAGTTTTATTTGAAAAATTTGACATGCAGTAAATACAGAAATTCATTCAAGTTAACTGCTGTTTCTTCAAGTAAATTTATGGCTACTTCTTTATCGCCTTTCTGTACTCTCTCCATTTGTTTATTCATATTCACAAACACCTCCTGATGTAGAATTTATTGCCATCTGTGTAAGAATCATTTAGAATAACCATTTTGTGCACAGGGGGTAAATTTCATCCGTAAATGACAATATACTCTCCAATTGTAGTCTATTTCTTGAAAGACTTCAATATGCAATAACATACATGCATGCTAGTGTTTTAATTTATGTTTTTGAAACTTCTAGTCAAGGAGAAAATGTGTTACTCAGTTCTTAGAACAAAGAGTGGATAGAAATTTTGGATGGTCTATATATTCAAGTAGGGACTTTATGTTTCTAGTTTATATAAACTTTTCATTGTCCAAGTTTTGTCCATTGTTGCTTGTTATTGCTTTTACCAAATTGAAACAGTATAGTAACATATGTATATTTGGACACCCTGTATGTTCCAAAGATTACATTGTTGGTGATAAAATCACTGAGCATTTTTAAACTAATATGGTATGGGAAGCACAATCAACTAAAATAAATACATATTACAAGCCTTCCATGTAACTTAAAATGACTTGTTAGTCCTATAGTTAAATAAATCCACAGGAAATCAATGGATGGTTACAATTATTTTTCACAAAAAAGCCCTACAAGTGACAGTATTTGCTTAAAAAGTAAGTGATTAAGACACAAAAAAGTCGTATCTTATGTTCTTTCTTCACACACATCACAGTTGACCATAGCACCATGAGAACATTAAACATACTAACCCCTTCACAGACCCAGAAGACCATAGCCATGACTACCACGTGGGAGCATGGCTTTGAACTTTTTCTTCGGAAGAAAGGTGGTGTGGTGCCACTCTATGGACTGCCGTTTTGTTTCCAGTTTCAACTGAAGAACCCACGTTTCATCGACAGTTGCGATGCTCGACAAAAAATGGTCACGATCAGCCTCACAAAGAGCAAGCAGCTCCACACAGATGGCTTTTCGTTGCTCTTTATGGTCTTCTGTGAGGCAGAGAGGAACCCAATGGACACACACCATTGAGTACTCTAATTGGTGGATGAGTGTGTCAGCACTAGCAACAGAGATGTCCAGTTGGGCAGCAAGGTGTCGATCACCTCCAATGAAAGCGTTCACATGTTCCAACGTTGCAAGAGTCGCAGCTATGTGTGGCCAGCCGGCATGGTGGAGATCAGATTGGTTTTTGTGAGCTTGATGGGTCATACTGCCAGGTCTCCGTAGTCATTATGCAAGCGCCTATGAATACCTGTGATTGTCTGGTTTTCCGCCAAAAGAAAATCAGTAATAGTTCTCTGCTTGGAACATACCTCCGTTAAAGACGCTTTCTGAAGGCTACATATAGCACCGCAACCTGTCGTAACTTTATGGAACTATAGGGGCTGAAGTGAGAATATTCTTAGATACCCGATCACAAATTTTGTCAACTCAAGTTGGCTGATGGAAAGAAATGTGCTGCAATACTTACTGAATGTCTTTCGCACATTGTCTCTAAAAAGTTGTGTATAGCCAAAAGACTTAAAAGCATGTAAATGAAGTCACTCAAACCTGGAGACTGAGTGAAAACATTCACATAACTAACTGCCTTAACTGACAGAAACTTGTGTCACACGGGTCTCTTCCAGTAAGTGAAACCACTCAAACCCAGAGAGTGAGTGAAAACATTTACATAGGCGATGTGGCGACAGAAACTACAAGAGACATTTCATAAATAATGCAAATTAATTGTTTTTTTACTTACACGCTTAATTTTCAATATCTCTTTACAGTCTACAATATAGTCTCCCTGCTTCTCTATGACTGAATCCCAACTTCTCAGAAGCTCTATTATTCCATCCAGGACACCACTTCCATTCATTTGTCAAATGACTCGGGTAACGGCGACAGAAAACACTTCTAAAGAAAAATAATGACTTTCACGCAAAGGTTTTTTCAACTTCTGGAACAAGTCGAAGTCTGATGGACTCTTGTCCGGGATGTAGAGAGGATGGGGCAACACTTTCCATCCGTATTCTCGCAGTTTTTGGGTTATAACTGCCGATATGCGGGCGAGCATCGTCGTGGAGAATGAGTGGCCCAGCCTTGAACAACTGAAGTCGGGTTTTGCACACATTTCTGCTCATGTTTCGCAGGGAGTTACGACAATACACTGCTTGGCACTTGTTCCACTTGGGACAATATCTCTGATTATTTCTTGGTGGTCGTAAGCAAAAATCATCATTTCCTTGAGCTATGATTGAGCGCGACGAAAGTTCTTTGGACGTGGAGAATCTTAAGCTCTCCCCTCATTGGACTTTGATTTCAACTCCGGCTAAAAGTCTCTAATCCACATTTCATGAATAGCAACAGTTCGACACAAGACTCCTTGACCTTCACAGTCGACTCCTTGTTTGAGCGAGGTTACAATGTCCAGGCGTTTCTACTTCTCTTCAGCAGTCATTGTGGGATCCATCACGCAGAAATTTTTCTCTTCTTCAGATCATGTCAGAATAAGGTATATTGGTATTGAGGGAATTCCCGTGGCTTCAGAGAGTTCCTCACCAATCGGATTGTGATCTTCTTCGAGAGTGTCTGCCATAGTTTCACACTTCGCTCATCTGTTGTCGGTTTTGTCCTTGTGAGTTTGGGATTACCATCTATGCTCATACGACCACAAGCGAAACGATTAACCCAATGTGCAACTGTATTAAACTGACCTCAAATTTCACGTAAGGCGCGATGGATTTCTGTCGGGTTTTTGGTCACGTAAAGTTCGGTCTTGATGTACTACATACGGTATTCAACAGTTACAGTACCCGAATCTCCTGTAGAGTCCATTTCTGCCTTTCGCTAATTTTATGTTAGAGTACGAAGTGATATAGCGAAGAAAAAACATGTGCTTCTTCGTCAAGTTCTCAACTACATCTGACGTAATTTTCATGGTTGTTGCATCAAACAATCGACAACCTGTGCATTATTTACCAGGTGTACCGGTATGAAATGAGGGTTTTTTCTGAAAATGAAACACTAATTTTGAATTGAAAAATAAAAAACATTTTATTCCAAGTACTGACCATTGTCTCATAGCGTGTAGGCTTTCACGGCCGGCATCGTCAGTAGTTAAAACTTCCGGGCTGAGAGGCCGTGGTCGAACAGTAGAACTTCTTCTCCCTGACGTTTCGTTGCCAGCTGCGGACAACATCTTCCGAGGCGAGTCTACGACTGGCTACCAAGCCGCGGGGGTCCTGTATATATAGAGCGGGTAGAGGGCACCACCACTCGTCACGTGATGTCAACAGTAAAACTATTTCTGACTGGCGTCATTACTCTCGATCGAAGGTAATCGATTGTCACATCTTTGATGCAAGGTTGATCGCCATAGATGTTGTCCGCAGCTGGCAACGAAACGTCAGGGAGAAGAAGTTCTACTGTTCGACCACGGCCTCTCAGCCCGGAAGTTTTAACTACTGACGATGCCGGCCGTGAAAGCCTACACGCTATGATTCGACGCCTCTACGGGGAGGACATGTCGGTTATGGTACGACGATTGGAGAGTCTACGTAAGAAGAAGGCTCAGCAGCTGTGTTCGCTCACTTTCTTGCTACGTTGCCGTGACACCGGTACAGTTCCGAAGTTTCTGAAGGTGAGAAGATTGTTCCACTCAGCGCAAGCTACCCGTATTTATGCACGCATGGAACTGGCATTTCTACGAGAACGGATCCATCAAACACGTCGGGGACTAGCGGTAACCAGCAGTCAATTATTAAATCTACATCTATTTATTAGTAATACGATGCAAGTTTGTGACTGGAATAAAGTGGATGGGCTAACATTTAGATCTATGGAACGTACTGCAGAAGTTTCCTCTAATAGGCAGAAGAAAAAGTTTGATAAGCTACAGAGGAATAGACAGGAAACGCCGGTAATAGACAACTCCCGAACGGTTGTAAATTTGTCCGGAAAAGAATTATCGAGGGATGAAATTTCTGTTCTCTCGAAAGGAGGAAACTTTGCAATTACTCCAATGAAGGTTCAAACGGAAGATATTGTAGCTAATATAGAGGCGGGGATTCGGTTGTTACCATCACACACTGCGGATGAAGTTAGGATGGAGACAGCAAGGATATTACGTAAAGCTAAGCCACCTAGCAGTAATTTGTCCCAAGGAGAAAAGAAGGCATTACGGGAGATTAATGAGGACAGGAGTATTATTGTACTTTCCGCTGACAAGGGAAACGCTACAGTGTTGATGAAGAGTGAGGATTACCACAGGGAGATCGACGATCTTTTGGATCCTACCATTTACAGGAAGCTGAACAAAGATCCTACAACTAAAGTGTTGACAGCTACTAACCAACTAATAAAAAAGTCTTCTATTCCTGCAGCAGATAAAAAAGATCTTTGTAAAACAGAAGCATTCCCTCCTATATTATATGGGTTACCTAAGGTACATAAACCAAATGTCCCTCTTAGGCCGATTTTGAGTGCTATAGGATCCCCTACTCAAGAGTTGGCTAGATATCTTGCCTCATTGCTACAACCGTTTATCGGAAAGACTGATCATCATATTAAGAACTCCATGCACTTCATCGAAAAACTGAAGGGGATTACTATAAGCCCCAGTGATATCCTTGTTAGCTTTGATGTTGTATCTTTGTTTACTATGGTTCCGGTGAACGAAACTCTGGCTTACATATCTGACATATTTCCTACTGATATAGTAGCCTTGTTCCGGCACTGCCTATCTACGACTTATTTCCAGTATAATAATGAGTTCTATGAACAAATTGATGGAGTGGCTATGGGTAGCCCCCTAAGTCCAGTCGCTGCTAATATTTTTATGGAATTTTTTGAGCAACAGGCACTTCAGTCAGCCAGAAAAAGTCCTTTGAAGTGGTATCGGTATGTGGACGATACTTTTGTGATATGGAATCACGGAGAAGAGCAACTGAACGAATTTCTGAAGCATGTGAACAGCATTAATACAAAAATTCAATTTACCATGGAGACAGAGAGTAATGGACAGATTAATTTTCTGGACGTTTCAGTAATTAAACGAGCAGATGGTACTCTTGGCCACAAAGTATACAGAAAAGATACGCATACCGACCGTTATCTTCATAAGAGTTCAAATCATCATCCCAGGCAGAAGAGAGGTGTCATCAAAACACTGGTGGACAGGGCCAATAGAATTTGTGAGCCAGCGTATTCACAAGAGGAACTAAATCATTTGCGGACAGTTTTTCGGAAAAATGGATATACTGATAAGGAGATAGATCGTGCACTCCACCCTAGAAAGAAAATGTCCGAAAACATGCAAAAACAACAACCTTCAGCAGGGAAAGTTTTTCTTCCTTACATCCATAATATTACGGACCGTATCGGAAAAGTGCTAGCCAAGTTTAGAATTGAAACAATCTACAGACCAACGAAGAAGATTAGTGAATGTTTAAGATCGGCGAAGGATGCACGACACCCTTTAGCTACTCCGGGTGTTTACAAAATTCCGTTAGTTGTGGGAAAGTTTACATTGGAACAACTAAAAGAAGTATCAATACTCGCCTGACTGAACACAAGAGGAACTGCCGATTGGGACACACGGATAAGTCAGCTGTAGCAGAACATGTTCTCGAAGACGGAGACCATGAGATAAAATTTAGCGAGACAAGCGTGCTAGCTAAGACATCGCATTATCATGCACGTATGTATAGAGAGGCGATAGAGATTTTTAAACACCACAATAATTTTAACAAGAAAGAAGAAGGTTTGAAGTTAGATAAAATATGGCGATCAACCTTGCATCAAAGATGTGACAATCGATTACCTTCGATCGAGAGTAATGACGCCAGTCAGAGATAGTTTTACTGTTGACATCACGTGACGAGTGGTGGTGCCCTCTACCCGCTCTATATATACAGGACTTCCGCGGCTTGGTAGCCAGTCGTAGACTCGCCTCGGAAGATGTTGTCCGCAGCTGGCAACGAAACGTCAGGGAGAAGAAGTTCTACTGTTCGACCACGGCCTCTCAGCCCGGAAGTTTTAACTACTGACCATTGCTTTCTATACATTTTGACCACCTTCCTGGCAATTTGTGGACACCACGCAATAGAAATGTTCGTCTTTTGACCCAATTTTCGACTTCTTCGTGGGAATTGAAGTGTTCCTCAGCCAATGCGTGTCCCATTGATGAAAACAAATGGTAGTCGGAAGGGGCCAAGTCTGGTGAGTAGGGCGGGTGCGGTAGCAGCTCCCAGCCAAGTATTTTGTATCCTGAACCAGTTTTGATTTGTGTGCAGGTGCATTGTCGTGTAAACAAATTACTTTGCCATGTCTTCTGGCCCATTCTGGTCTTTTCGATCAATGTATAGTTCAAATTGATCATTTGTTGTCTGTAGCGATTAGTAGTCACAGTTTCACCGGGTTTTGGAACCTCATGGTACACCACACCTTCCTGATCCCACCAAACACAGAGTATTGTCTTTTTGCCGAATCGACCTGGTTTTGCAGTCGATATTGATGGTTGTCCCGGGTTAATCCATGATTTTCCCCGTTTAGGATTCTTAGAATAAATCCATTTTTCATCGCCAGTAACAATTCGATGCAAAATTGATTATCTTTCATGTCTTTGAAGCAAAATTTGACAAATGGTTTTTCGGTTTTCCATCTGTCTTTCATTCAATTCATGTGGCACCCATTTTCCACACTTTTGGATCTTACCCATAGCTTTCAAACGGTCAGAAATTGTTTGTTGTGCAACGTTTAGCATTGATGCCATTTGCTTCTGACTCAAAGTATCATCTTCATCCAATATTGCTTGCAATTCGGCGTCTTCGAACTTTTTTGGTGCTCTTCCACGTTCTTCATTTCTTGCATCAAAATCATTATTTCGGAACCGTTGAAACCATCTTCTAGATGTTGCTTCTGATAGAGCATGATCACCATATGCTTCGACAAGTATTCGATGCGACTCTGCAGCACTTTTTTTTTCAAATGAAACCAAAAAATTAATGATTTCCGCAAATCATCACTTTCTGGTACAAAATTCGACATTGTTAACACGATGAAAACATATGATGTTGTTTGTTCCATGACTTGATGTATACTAAAAAGACTTGGCCACGGTTTCTATGTTTCGATACAGTGTATCGATACGTGGAACTGTTTCAGTGTTTCGGAACGGCTGTGGTTCCCTCTTTGGAAACAGTGGTGTTTCATTCCGCCCCTGTCTCGGAAAACCGCACCAGATCGATCTCGAGCCAAACACAGAAACTGTATCGTTGTTTCAAAATAAGACTGTTTCAGTCCACCTGCGCCTGGAACGGACTAATTGTATCGAAACAGTGATGTTTCATTCCGCTCTGTGTCGGACGAGATTCGGGCTCGGCACACATACTGAAACACAACATAACACTTCATGAAACACTTTCAAGAGTGTCGAAATCTTTTTGACAAGCAGCTTAAGACATCCGAAAATAAAGCTTCGTTTCTAGCTAACTGTCGTATTACGAAATGGCGTAACATCTGCTTTATAAACACTGACCAAACAATAAAACAACGCATACTATTCACATTCAAAATAATGTACAGTAACTGTATTAAGAAACACAAGTAAGACTACAACATTTTGAATAAAAAAAGGGTAGAGTGCCAATTATTAGACATATACATAAATTTGATGTAGGTATAATTGCAAGCAATCTGTTTGACATATCACTGATAGTATAATGGTGAACGGGAAGGGCTGGGAAGCATCGTGACTTTATAGTAACAGTTCGAAACACCTTGAAAGACAAAATTTTTTCTGTTATATTTTGTTATTTATTCGAGTTATTTGGCGTTATTTGTTAGTCTATAGTCACTGTGCCTATTATTCCACAACGATTCCCTTTGTATGCATGGAAATTATCAGGATGGGTTTATTACCCATACTAACGGAATGTGGGAATTCCAGTAGCGTATCCGTTGTTTCTGCAGTTTGCTCCTATCTCCAGTTCCGTTCGTGGTGGTTCTTCTGTCTTCAGCTATGGCTGTCCTCAGCCAATTGAAAAGTATGAAAGTCACACAACACGAAAGCAGCGCATTTGCTGCAGGAAATACGAAACTGCCAAGACGCCCAAGTATTAGTTTCATACTTTCTGCGAAATGATTAGCGCTCTTGTACCTCATTTGTGTTTATATGGACATACTTATACACTAAACATTCAAGATGATAAAATGTGTAGGTTTATTAGATTCCAAAACACAAATTGTTTCACTGTTTCGAAACATTACATTGTTTATGTGGACATGCTTATATAGTAGACATTCAAGACGATGAAATGTATAGGTTTATTAGATTACAAAACACAAACTGTTTCACTGTTTAGAAACAGCGTATCGAAACATTACATTGTACTGTTTCATTTGTTTCGAAACAGTTAAGTGTTTCAGTTTGCCAATCTCTAATACTAAATATCTTTGACAGATGTCATACCAACCAAATGTTCCCTATCGACAGATTAGTATCTCAACGCTCATTTCATACCGGTACACCTGGTATGTAATGTCACTAGTAGTTTCATTCAACTGAAAAAGAAACCTACTGAATGTAAAACCAATCGAGTGGCCAATCGGTTAGTAAAACCAGCCGGTTGCCCCATCACTAGACAGAAGACCACACAACAACATGATTATGTAGCGGGCAGCCTCTCACCTGGACTGGCTGTAGACTGACGAGTCCGGGGTAATGATGCCGCGCGCTTCGGCCGCCTGCCAGGGTGACGGGACGGCCGGTCGGTGCTCGCGCGAGGGCGGCGGCAGCGGTGGCGGCGTGGCCGGCAGTGGCTGCGCGGGGCGGCGGGGCTGGCGCATGCGCAGAGTCGCCACGTGGCAGCCGGCGGCCAGCAGCAGGCAGCGGCCTCCCGCCGCCAGCGACAGCGCGCCGTGCTCCAGCCCCAGCTCCAGGGGCCCGCGCACGCTCACCGTCTGCACGCAGCACTGGTCCCACACGTCCCACGCCTTCACCACCTGCAGCAGCCCGGCCGGGATCGCCTGCTACAACCTCGACGTAGCTCTGTTCCCGCAACACGCAGGTGGTGGAAAGCGTCCTACAGCGGATCAGTTGGCCACACAAGAGCGGGTCCCTAGGACAGGCCAAAATCGCCAGCCAGCTCTGCAGACATTTTTAACGGATGCAGCCCACCAGTTTGAGTCCTGTCCTTTCCCAATAACATTCAGTCCCCGTCTGTCAGATGCCATCTCTCAGAGTTGTCCGGAGGTCAGGTCCCTTCGTGTGTGGTCTAAATAGGAGGTTGTTCGTGATTTATCCGCGGGCCCTGATCTGCGATGCATGCTCGATGAACCAGAGGCCACAGGCGACGGATTTCAGGAGTTCCGAACACGTCTCGCCGAAAATCTACATCTACATTTATACAAGCCACCCAACGGTGTGTGGCGGAGGGCACTTTACGTCGCATTGCCATTACCTCCCTTTCCTGTTCCAGTCGCGTATGGTTCGCGGGAAGAACGACTGTCTGAAAGCCTCTGTGCGCGCTCTAATCTCTCTAATTTTACATTCGTGATCTCCTCGGGAGGTATAAGTAGGGGGAAGCAATATATTCGATACCTCATCCAGAAACGCACCCTCTCGAAACCTGGCAAGCAAGCTACACCGCGATGCAGAGCGCCTCTCTTGCAGAGTCTGCCACTTGAGTTTGTTAAACGTCTCCGTAACGCTATCACGGTTACCAAATAACCCTGTGACGAAACGCGCCGCTCTTCTTCGGATCTTCTCTATCTCCTCCGTCAACCAGATCTGGTACGGATCCCACACTGATGAGCAATAGTCAAGTATAGGTCGAACGAGTGTTTTGTAAGCCACCTCCTTTGTTGATGGACTACTTTTTCTAAGGACTTTCCCAATTAATCTGAACCTGGTACCCGCTTTACCAACAATTAATTTTATATGATCATTCCACTTCAAATCGTTCCGCACGCATACTCCCAGATATTTTACAGAAGTAACTGCTACCAGTGTTTGTTCCGCTATCATATAATCATACAATAAAGGATCCTTCTTTCTATGTATTCGCAATACATTACATTAGTCTATGTTAAGGGTGAGTTGCCACTCCCTGCACCAAGTGCCTATCCGCTGCAGATCTTCCTGCATTTCGCTACAATTTTCTAATGCTGCAACTTCTCTGTATACTACAGCATCATCCGCGAAAAGCCGCAGGGAACTTCTGACACTATCTATTAGGTCATTTATATACAGTATATTGTGAAGAGCAATGGTCCCATAACACTCCCCTGTGGCACGCCAGAGGTTACTTTAACGTCTGTAGACGTCTCTCCATTGATAACAACATGCTGTGTTCTGTTTGCTAAAAACTCTTCAATCCAGCCACACAGCTGGTCTGATATTCCGTAGGCTCTTACTTTATCAGGCGACAGTGCGGAACTGTATCGAACGCCTTCCGGAAGTCAAGAAAAATAGCATCTACCTGGGAGCCTGTATCTAATATTTTCTGGGTCTCATGACAAATAAAGCGAGTTGGGTCTCATACGATCGCTGTTTCCGGAATCCATGTTGATTCCTACAGAGTAGATTCTGGATTTCCAAAAACGACATGATACTCGACCAAAAACATGTTCTAAAATTCTACAACAGATCGACGTCAGAGATATAGGTCTATAGTTTTGCGCATCTGCTCGACGACCCATCTTGAAGACTGGGACTACCTGTGCTCTTTTCTAATCATTTGGAACCTTCCGTTCCTCTAGAGATTAGCGGTACACGGCTGTTAGAAGGGGGGCAAGTTCTTTCGCGTACTCTGTGTAGAATCGAATAGGTATCCCGTCAGGTCCAGTGGACTTTCCTCTGTTGAGTGATTCCTGTTGCTTTTCTATTCCTTGGACACTTATTTCGATGTCAGCCATTTTTTAGTATGTGTGAGGATTTAGAGAAGGAACTGCAGTAGTTTCCTCACTTTGTTGTTGTACCACGGTGGGTTTTTCCCGTCCCTCCCAGTTTAACTCGGCACGTACATGTCTAAAACGCATTTTACGATTGCCTTGAACTTTTTCCATAAACACTCAACATTGTCAGTGTCGGAACAGAAATTTTCGTTTTGAGCTGTTAGGTAGTCTGAAATCTGCCTTCTATTACTCTTGCTAAACAGATAAACCTTCCTCCCTTTTTTATATTCCTATTATCTTCCACATTCAGGGATGCTGCAACGGCCTTATTATCACTGATTCCCTGTTCTGCACATACAGAGTCGAAAAGTTCGGGTCTGTTTGTTAGCAGTAGGTCCAAAATGTTATCTCCACGAGTCAGTTCTCTATGTTTACTATGTTCACTATGTTTACGTGGGGCTCCCAAAACTGGATTTCGTAAACCGATTTCGCAATACTGTTTGTGGTTGATCGTGTAAACTCTCCAAAATCGATTCTGGAAATCCATTTCCAGCTGCCAGTTTTCCACCCCCACAATCGATTTTGCTCCCACGTAAACATACAACCGTTTTTTAAACGCGCTTCACGTATCAGGTTACGTCTTGTTTTCGAAATATTGGACTAATAATGAACACGGTCTCTTATTGTTGCACTGATATTAGATTGAGCATGAAACAGTCTATCTCTAATATTGAAGTGAAGAGAAGTAGTGATTGTGCTGGCTAAATCAGAAACTGGAACGTCCGTTTTCCAGACGCCATATTTAACTGAGCTAGCAAACCCGCTTCAGACCTTAAAATGTAGACACGACAGCAAAATCCAAAATTCTCTTTTCGTCTTTTGGAAGATGTGTCGCGCGTAAGCTTAGTGATATGTTGTACAGTACGCCGTGTTTAAGACGTTATTTAATTGTTGTACATTTTTGAATTTTGAAACTCGTTTATATAGTCGAGAAGAAATTATGATGGGTGTTAGTAGGAATTAAATTGTGGCAGTTGCCGGTAATTTGTGCAGTATTTAGTTATATTTTTCTTGAAAAGAAAAAACGCACAAAATTAATTAAAAGTAGATTGCCGAAAGGCGACATTCCAGACATATAAATCTAATTCATTATTGCTGGAGAACACTGGAAGTTCAATATGCTAGGAAGAGGACGTTCTCGATCTTTTCTAAAGTACAGTAATTCGTTATATATGTAAAATAATGGACAGAAAACTGTTATGGGCAGTAATTATAATAATCAACATAGTACAAGCAACGGGTTAATGGGCACTACCATAGTGTTGGTTCATACAATTCATCCCACCTCCGCCCCCTCCCCCCTCTCCTCCTTTTAACCTTCTTTCAAGAGGCTTACATCTTTCTGAGCCCTGTCTGAATTTATTTAAGGTATTTTAAATCCATCATTTCAACTGCAAAAACAGCATATTTTTGTCTCCATACACATTTCGTGCCATTGAAATAAAATATCATCAGTGGTCTGTGATGAAATGCATTTACTATACAGCTTACTTTCTAGATCTAAAATCGGTTCATTACAGATTATGTTGATATACTTACCGGTATTTGATGTCCGATTTTCGCTCACATCAGGAAACGCTTGCACGTTTTTCAGCTATTCCCTCGTGTGGCACCATTTTTCCGTGTAACGTAGTTGCAAAGACGCGTTTAAAATACCTTCAGTTATTGTAAAGCAACTACGGACGATATGGTCACACAAAAGAAGAATTTTTTCTGAAGCTTTGTATCAAATTTTGTATCTTATACTTTATAACACTTTGGAACACCGCTGCAAGCATATCTTTGCATGGCTGTTTTTTTTATTTATTTACATTCTTGTTGGTGTAATGGCCAGGTGTCAGCTTACACAAACAAGGTATTCCGCGGTAAAATTGGTAGGAGTTTCTCGGTGTGTCCACTAGTCCACCCCTTCACTATACTTAAAGGAACTTAAACTTCGGTAATAGTCTGTAAGCCGTGTCACCACTAGCGCACAGGTGGAGACTGCCGTTGTTCAAGACTCTGTCAGATATATCCGTGAACAGTTTCTTTAGCAGCTCTGTGTGATCAGTTAACCCCCTCAACTCTAGTGGGACCAAGTGCAAATTTTAGTTTAGTCTTCTACCATTCTATAGTGGGTCCGCAAATCTCCGCTTCGGTTGTTATCAATTCACAGTTACATGTTTTGACAATGGGAAACGTTTCTACATTGTGCTACATTTTTCATTATTTATTCTTGATATTGGGTGTAAGCCTTTCCTGCTCTTCACTAGAAAGGTTTATGGTTAATGTTTATCATTGATTCATTTCACTTAGATGTTTGGTTAAAAATTTATTTCATTGGCAAAATGTAGAATATAGTAGCGTAAACTGAAATCCAATCAGTTGCTTAAACAGGACCTCTTCCTTTTTTATGTTTAATGTCTTCTGCTTGTATACATTCTCCTGGAATTCTCTTGAGGGTAATGGGGGAACGTTGATCAAAGAAAGTGAAAAAGTAAAAAATGAGTAAAGAAAAATGCAGTTCAGCAAAGAAGATGGACTGGAAGAAGGGCAGTGAACAATTTAATATTAAAAAAAGAACAAAAATGTATGAGGTTGTCCAACATACATTACAGTACATTCCAGGAAGCAGCAACAACAAAAAGAGGCAGAGCTACAGTTCTGGGTAAAGATGTTGAACAAAAGCCGGTTTAGGACTGTCTTATTATGAAAGCTTCGTTCCTTGGGCTTACTAGTAATGGCTTGTGAAGAACGGCTGTACAATTAGCACATAGAAATAGCACTGAACAGCGTTCCAAAGATAAAATTGCTAGGAAAAGTGGGTTTTATTCTTTTTCTTAAATGTTACAAACTAAACTGTCAGAAAGAAAGATGGTCTTTTGGGGCAGCAAAGAAATTGCAGAGAATTCCTATAATCTTCTGGAAGATGTTGTATTATGCTTACTTTGAAATTACGGTATGTTTTCTCTAATGTAATAGCTTTTACTTACTGTTATTTTGATTAATGTTACAAAGGGTTCGACTATGGCAAACACTTTTCAACTCTCTACGTGTAATGTTCCTGAAATTTTTCTTCTCAATAGTTTTTAATTTTTTTTCTAAGTCTAAATTGCAAATGGCGTATATCACTATAAAGTACATATTACATACTTTTAAAACACACTTGTCACTATTGTTTTCTTTAAAAAAATAAGAAACGAAATTGGATCCCTTTTTGGGCACTTTTCTTTATAGCCGTCGTCACGAAACCCAGATGCTCTAGGACGCATTTCTCAGACCCCTAAGGGGCCTGTAAAACCTCTATATTTACTGAAAATACTAGTTTATTGGTTAAAGGCGGCGCGAAAAACAGACTCCTTAGAAATTACACAATTTTTGTTCTGATTGTCACAGCCGAGCGAAGACTGGAAGATAGACAAGTGGGGTGTATCGATTTGACTAGTATGAGGCTTAGTTTTGCCAAAAAATGTTTAACTACTTGAAAATAATCACAGTAATTTACAAAGACTTAATTAGTGATTTGAGGGAAAACTACACAATCAATTTTTGTCCCAATTTTCATAGCCAAAGGAAGATCAAGAAATGGGCAATTGGGGTCTGGCATTGAGCAGTGTGAGACCTAGTTTTGCCACAAAATGTTTAATTGCTTTAACGTAATCAAGGTATGTAACAAAGATTTAATTAGTGATTTGAGGGGAAATTGAAATATTTAATCAACACCTACTACTAGCTGTGTAAATGAAGTGTCTAAAAATATTAAATCACAGTATAAATTGAAACATTTCTACTTTCTATTGATCTATATACTTTTAACGGTAGAATACCGATCACTATTTAAAGATATTATATTTCATGCTTAATGAATAAAGTATGAAAATTAAAAAAATTAAAGTATGGTCAAACGTTTTGAGATGATTCGTCTAAAAATAAGAAATAATATAGATTAGTGCTAAAAATAAGAAATAATATTGATTAGTGTAACATTTGACACACCTTTGAATGGTGCTCAAAACCGTGTACTGCAAATGTGGAGTCACCTGAGAATTTGAAGTTCAATGTTTAATCTCGAATCAAAGAATGTTACAGAGTACTATATGACCTTTATCTGGTGGAATTTTGTGGACTCCTTACGTCAGTATCATATAAGCATCTCAACTGTTGTACATTTCAAAAAAATGGTTGAAATGGCACTGAGCACTATGGGACTTAACTTCTGAGGTCATCAGTCCCCTAGAACTTAGAAGCACTTAAACCTAAGTAACCTAAGGACATCACGCACACCCATGCCCGAGGCAGGATTCGAACCTGCGACCGTTGCGGTCGCGCGGTTCCAGACTGTAGCGCCTAGAACCGCTCGGCCACTCCGGCCAGCGTACATGAGTTCGAGCATCATTCAAAGGTATGTCAAATTTTTTTCTAATCTTTTTTATTTCGTACTTTTAGACAAGTAATTTCACAAAATATTTTACCGTCTTTATTTTCAAAATTTATTTTTCAAACCTTCACTATATTGAAGCGATTTTCACACCAGTTCTCAGTTGGCAATGCGATTTTAGGGGTTAAGATATGGAACATCGAAAGGAAAGCGTGTGCCACAATTATATTAGCTATACCTGCAAATAACAGAAAACAACAATAAAGAGAAAATGGGTCCGAAAATTATTGAATAAGCGAAGAAACTTGTCGTACGTTAGTTTATGACTAAAACCACAACCACGGAGCCGAAAGATTTCGTAAACAATTTTCGAATGAGTCTTCCATCCCACGACAAGTTATTAATATGGATACAAAATAAACTATAGAAGAAAAAACGTTAATGAGAGGAGCTATCGCAGTTGGCGAGGGATTAGATGTAACTTTGACATTTCTCGCAACAGGCAGATCATTCAAATGCATGAAGTTTGGCGCCCTAGTAACACCAAATAAAATTAACAAAATTATTCCTGATACCCGTGAAATAATTATAGCTGTCCCGCAGAAATGTTTTCAGGTAATTAATGTTATTTTTTTTTGGGCTTTATGATAATGTGGGGAGGCTGACGTGTATTTCACAGACCTACTACACTAGTAACACGGTGTTGGCTCTCCTGCCAATCACAACAGCTACTTGTAATGATTGACTACCGGCTATCTAACACGGCAACATTGCAGGGCCAAGGTGAAGAGGAATGGGACCTTCAATAATATTGTCAAACAGTCAATACATTAGTCGTCTGAACACAGCTACTGACGTCTTGCCAGTACTAGAAATACTGATGAGCAGAACTGATGGCCTCAGAATATTCTCAGTATTGTCCATACGCACTGAGCATGTGGAATGGAGAATTGACGATTTTACAATATTCGCCATTCAGATGTTGACAGAGCTTCACGAAGGAGCCGTACGGTATTATTGTGCAGTGTTTTCAGTTCATCTTTGTGTTTATCATTCCTCAGATTCAATTTTCCAAATAGTCTTTTAACAGAAAACGATTTTAAAAGGACTATGCAGAGGAGTCAACAGAGGATTCACTACGAGACTGCTTCCTTCACTAATCTGGAGACATAATAGGCTCATCAGCTTGTTGGATTATACAGCAGTATAGAAAAAGGCTTGTACTTCAAAAGTGTTTCGTACATACAGGGTGGTCCATCTGAAGTTTCGGATGAGATTATCTCGAAAACTATACATCGGTTAAAGATAGTGGGTAAGACAAGTTCGTAAGCTCAAAGGGGGACATCAAATGATACTACACGTGAACCCTGGCCTCCGCCCCCCTTGGGTGGGCAAGGGGCAACTTTTAAATTTTAAATGGAAACACCCAGTTTTTATTGCAGATTAGGATTCTCCATAAAAAAAGTAATCAAGTTTTGTCTGAAACATTTTTTAAACTATTGACAGATGGCCCTGAAATCGAGAAAAATTAAAACTGGGGAAGAATTCCGATTGATTTAGAATGATCCGAGAAGGACGCATCAAATTGATACAAAATGAGCACTAATTCTTTCATTACGCCAAATTAAGCTATTTTTTTTTTTTACAAAATATATCCTGCCCGCCACAGTTTTTAATGGATGGAGGCGGAATGGTATTAAAATCTCGTTAGGGAACTCTTCACAATTGCATTACTGACCCGACTAAGGCGCTACCCTGGCCAAACTGAGAACTATGGCTCAGTATAAAGGTCAGTGCAATGCTATCAGACGTAACTTCACTTTCCGATTGTAAACCGTAAACATAAACTGAAGAAAGTAAATGATTCTTTAGCGAAACATGGCTCACTATCCTCCTACAGAGACTGTGGATATGATGCTAATTTTAGATGAATGCTATAACAATTACGCTGCAGCTGCGCAATTGTATGTGGATCGTTTCCCAAACAGACGACATCCAAGCGAAAACATTATTCAAAATTGCACTCAACGAGCTCGAAATGGACACATGCACCTTCCACCTTGTCAGAGAAAATGACGCTCGTACCCTGACCGTTCTCGCCTACCGAAATGAGTAATGGTGCAATTCAGAGACAAATTGGAATACAGAAATCAACTGTTTTGAGGATTTTGAAGGCACATAAATGTCATGCGTATCATATCACATTGACACAGTCATTAACTCCGAAAGATATGCAAATATGCGTGCATTTCTGGCAATGGGTCTTGGAAATGGTAAGAGCTGACAATGATTTTTTTTTATATACGCTATGTTCACAGATGAAGCCACATTCCAAAAACAATAGCGAATTAAATCGTCATGATTGTCATTATTGGTCCCCTGTCCATCCACACTGGCACAGACCCCTTGACAATCAACACAAATGGTCGTTAATGGTCTGGTGTGGAATTTTAAACGCCTGCCGCGGTGGTCTCGCGGTTCTAGGCGCGCAGTCCGGAGCCGTGCGACTGCTACGGTCGCAGGTTCGAATCCAACCTCGGGCATGGATGTGTGTGATGTCCTTAGGTTAGTTAGGTTTAAGTAGTTCTAAGTTCTAGGGGACTAATGACCACAGCAGTTGAGTCCCATAGTGCTCAGAGCCATTTGAACCATTTTTTTGGAATTCTAAACGATTGCTTGATAGGACCTTATTTTTTTTGAGCGAAGTGTTACTGGGGGATCTTATTTGCAACTTCTCCGCGATGATTTGTTGGAGCTAACGGAAGATGTTGATTTAGAAACTAGGCAACGAAAGTGGTTCCAACAGGACGGTGCAGCTCATCACTGTGCTAAAAATGTGGTGAACGTTTTAAATTTACGGTACCCTGGTCGGTGGATAGGATGCGGCGAACCAAATCACTGGCCTCCACGTTCACCAGACCTAACATCTCCTGATTTTTTCTTGTGTGCTGCTCCTAACTGTGGACAAATTTTGCAGACGATTGACTTTATGCATTGAAGCAAATGGGGATAATTTTGAACAATTTCTTCGTGGCTAATTTCATTAATTAAGCACCCCAAATTGTGAGAGGCAAGGGGACTCACACTAATGAAGCATCCCAACATGTGAGAGGCATGAGGACTCACACTAATGAAGCACGCCATGGGAACATCATTCTACTACGTCCATGTCATTGTTCCTGGGTAGAGCTAAAAGCAGGATGCAGTACAGTTTGTACAAAAACAGCTTAATTCGGCGTAACGAAAGAATTGGTGCACATTTTTTTTATCGATTTGATGCGTCTTTCCCGTATAATTCTAAAGAAATCAGAATTCTTCCCCAATTTTAATTTTTCTCGATTTCAGGGCCATCTGTCAATGGTCTAAAAATGTTTCAGACAAAACTTGATTACTTTTTTATGGAGAATCCGAATGTGCAATAAAATGGGTGTTTCCATTTAAGATTTAAAAGTTGCCCCCTTGCCCACCCAAGGGGGCGGAGGCCAGGGTTCACGTGTAGTATCATTTGATGTCCCCCTTGGAGCTTACGAACTTGTCTTACCCACTATTTTTACCCGATGTATAGTTTTCGAGATAATCTCATCCGAAACTTCAGATGGACCACTCTGTATGTACGAAACACTTTTGAAGTACAAGACTTTTTCTATACTGCTGTATAATTCAACAAGCTGATGGGCCTATTATGTCTCCAGATTAGTGAAGGAAGTAGTCTCGTAGTGAATCCTCTGTTGACTCCTCTGCATAGTCCTTTTAAAATCGTTTTCTGTTAAAAGACTGCTTGGAAAATTGAATCTGAGGAATGATAAACACAAAGATGAACTGAAAACACTGCACACTAATACCGTACGGCTCCTTCGTGAAGCTCTGTCAACATCTGAATGGCGAATATTGTAAAATCGTCAATTCTCCATTCCACATGCTCAGTGCGTATGGACAATACTGAGAATATTTTGAGGCCATCAGTTCTGCTCATCAGTATTTCTAGTACTGGCAAGACGTCAGTAGCTGTGTTCAGACGGCTAATGTATTGACTGTTTGACAATATTATTGAACGTCCCATTCCTCTTCACCTTGGTCCTGCAATGTTGCCGTGTTAGATAGCCGGTAGTCAATCATTACAAGTAGCTGTTGTGGTTGGCAGGAGAGCCAACACCGTGTTACTAGAGGAAGCCGAGAGGCACGCTTTTTAACTCACGCAGGCTGGCGTGAGGACTGGAACAGGACAAGGAAATTAGAATTTAGAAAAACGGACGTAGCTGGTGGAATACTTAACTTTAATCCATTAAGGATGAATGTCGCTCTTGACGGTACATAGTTCACAATATCAATACTAACTGATAATGGCGCCTTGCTAGGTCGTAGCAAATGACGTAGCTGAAGACTATGCTAAACCATCTTCTCGGCAAATGAGAACGTAAGTAGGCAGTGAACCATTGCTAGCAAAGTCGGCTGTACAACTGGGGCGAGTGCTAGGTAGTCTCTCTAGACCTGCCGTGTGGCGGCGCTCGGTCTGCAATCATTGATAGTGGCGACACGCGGGTCCGACGTATACTACCGGACCGCGCCCGATTTAAAGGCTACCACCTAGCTACTTTTGCGTGCCCGATTTCCTGAACTCATTCTGCTTTACAGTTCTGCTTTGCAGATAGTTCTGATTGATACTGAAGAGTAACGCAAAGCGTACAACCTAGTTGCCAGCACACATCTTCCTGTTGTGTGCAAGGAACGACTAGACATCAGACAATTAAAGAAATATATAATCTCTAATAAAGTTTTTCAACGCACTTATATTAACATTGCCTGAACACAAAATTGACGCAGGAGAAAGTCGTATTTCAGAAAGAACAGTGCAACGGTCTAAATGGTTCAAATGGCTCTGAGCACTATGCGACTTAACATCTGTGGTCATCAGTCTCCTAGAACTTAGAACTAATTAAACCTAACTAACCTAAGGACATCACACACATCCATGCCCGAGGCAGGATTCGAGCCTGCGACCGTAGCAGTCGCGCGGTTCCGGACTGAGCGCCTAGAACCGCGAAACCACCGCGGCGGGCAGCAACAGTCTAAGGATAGATTACATTCTGACCTCTTAATTCAATGATGAAATTAAAATAACCGTCCTACGTGGTTCTGTTCCTCTTCATTTCGTGTATGCATTTGCGCTTTCAGTTTCTTGCGAAGTTTTACTGTCGCAAGCGTCTACATATTTGCTCCGTATTTTTCTGGTTTACTTAGAGTATACTGTTTGAAGGGACATTAACAATCCTTGTTAGCTCAGCATCTGTTAGTGAATTACTCGTGACCTGAGCTAGTACACAGCAGCAGTGGAGCAACCCAACGAACTCTTTGGCAGCAGCTATTCACATCACCAATAACGCAAAACTAGTCAAATCATGTATTAGTACGCGTATTTAAATCCATGACAACATACTCCATTAGTCCGAAAAGTTTCGAGACTGGGTTAATAAGAAATAGAGAAATATTAAGATAGTGCTTTTACTTCAGATGTGCTACATAATCCACCCCCCCCGCCCCCCTACTTGAGTAGAACGTACAATACGTTCATACTACAGTGTAAAACTTTCAGGGAAGTTCTGCTTTGGCGTGTAGTTTAACTCGCGCGTCACACTGGCTCAAATGCTGGTTATGTCGTCAAACAATTGAAGCTTTATGAGAATTTATGCACTTTGTCGTTTTGTCATATGTTCGCATCGGTAACAACATGTCTCATCAGCAATGATTTTTTCCAGAAAAAAACTGTCCGCGATTTTCATTTCAATCGAGTCGCGGCAGGCGCTCACTCGTAATTTTTGTTCGGAACTAAGGATTTGCGTGACAAAACTTTGCGTAAACTTTACTCTTCTTCAAAACATTCTGGAGAACGTCTCGAGCGCTTGATTTAGATATGTTGGCCCATTACGATTTGTGACACAAAAAGGTTGACACGCTACAGTCGCATGTCCACTTAACACTGATGGCACACAATTGGCTCGTAGAATGCACCTCTTTTGTTTACAGTTGTTTGTAATTACAGCGCTGACAACGCTCACGCGCCAGGAAGAAAATCAGTCCCGCAACTTTTTGGAGAGATGGCGTTCAACTGTAAGATGACAGCAAATCCCCCCCAAAAAAGTAATGTCAGACGATAAAATAAAAATGTTTCTGATTTGTTCAGACGGCCGCGGTGGCTCAAATACGTAGTTCAAATGGCTCTGAGCGCTATGGGAATTAACATCTGAGGTCATCAGTCCCCTAGAACTTAGAACTACTTAGACCTAACTAACCTAAGGACAACACACACATCCATGCCCGAGGCAGGATTCGAACCTGCGACCGCAGCGGTCGCGCGGTTCCAAACTGAAGCGCCTAGAACCGCTCGTCCACTCTGGCCGGCGCCGCGGTGGCCGAGCAGTTCTAGGCGCTTCAGTCCGGAACCGTGAGACTGCTGCGGTCGCAGGTTCGAATCTTGCCTCGGGCATGGATGTGTGTGGTGTCCTTAGTTTAGTTAGGTTTCAATAGTTCTAAGTTCTAGGGGATTGATGACCTCAGAAGTTAAGTCCCATATTGCTCAGAGCCATTTTTTCTTTTGTATTATTATGAGAATGTCTTTCCAGGGGATAATGGTGTAGAGAATTACTATGTGAAAAGCGGCGAATGTTGCTGTGTGTGCACTATTAGATCCTTAATGTTGTCGATTAACTCAAAACTGTTGTTAATTAATAAGTTGTTTTCAAGGGTGTAATTTTTCTTCAGTGTATCATGAAATTTTCTGGCAATTTTGTATCCTCGGTCGTTTATTGCATTTACAATTGGATATATGAGACAACCACTTTTGCGGATCTTAGGTTTGAATCTTAACCTAGGGCCTGTGGATTCATTACAACACAATGTATTGCAGCTGCAGCGTTCGCACTCACCCCGTCAGTGGAACAACTGAAGACGACGTCCATGTCTGGCATGACGAGCACGTCGACGACGGCAGCCGCGTGGCCGAACAGCGAAGCGGTGGGCTGGTTGGTGACCACGGGGTTCCACAGTCGCACCACGCAGTCGCTGCTGCCCGTGGCCAAGAGCTTCAGGCGGCGCTCCATGTGGAAGCAGCGCACGCCCTGGGAATTAGGAACACAAAAAACTGGACATTGGCATAAAAATACTGGCATATACAAACTCACATGCTCCTATTCTTGCTTCCACATAGGTGAAACTGGGAGAAAGTTTGCAACCCGCTACAAAGAACATATGCACATCCTTCCAATCAAAAACTTAAATACGAGGGGTCTCCGTAAACTATGGACCCAATTTTTTTTTCACAGTGTAAAACATGTTTATTTCATGAATGCGTACGTTTTTAGAAAGTTCAGACCTTAACCTATTTTTCTACATAGTCGCCCTTGAGGTCAATACATTTTTGCATCCGGCGTACGAGCATTTGAATGCCCGAGTCAAAAAAATCTGCCGTCAAGCCGCGCAGATACCTGAGATCCGCTTCTTTCAGCTCTTCTCTGTCGCCGAAATGCGTTCCATCCAGGTGTTTCTTCATATCAGGGAAGAGATGGTAGTCACTTGGGGTTAAGTCCGGGCTGTAGGGTAAGATTGTTGGTGGCTTTATCGGTGTGCGGTAGAGCGCCATGCTGATGCAAACGCACCCCCTTGGAGAGCATGCCTTTCCTCTTGTTTTGAATTACACGGCGTAGTTTTTGCAGTGCCGAGCAGTGTTGATTGTTGTACCGGTGAGCAAGAACTCGCACAACAATACCCCCAACCTGTCGCTAAACACTTTGCTGACATTTTGCGGCGACTCTGGGTGCTTCCATTGTTTGGACTGTTCTTGCGTTTCGGGTTTGCGGTAGTGCACCTAAGTCTCGTCTCGTGACGGAGTCGAGGTATTCCTCGCCATGAGTTCCGTGGTCTTGAGGAAGTTCTTGGACCGCTTCAGCGCGTTCACGTTTGTGGTCTTCGGCCAACATTCTTGGCACCCACCTTGCGCAAACCGTCACTTTTCGATCTGAGAGCACCTCTGCCTCCACTTTTGCGATTGTTTCGTCAGGAACAGATGCCCGTCCGGAAGGCTCCTCATCATGGACGTCAGTACGCCCGTTCTTGCACCATTTGCGCACGTGTTGTACCCTCATACACTAGTCTCCATAGATTTCGCATAGCTGGGAATGGATTTCTGCCGGCGCAATGTTTCTTGCACACAGAAAACGGATCACCGGGCGCAGGTCACACCTGGCGGGCGAAGCGAGTGGGAGATCCATTGTACGGCTGCCAAGCCAAGACTGAGCTCCGCAGGCAGCTCGCTAGGGAGGGGTTTAATAGAGGGGGAACCAAGGTACACTACAGAATCGCGGGATGCACCATAACAGCGCTTTTCAGGACTGTAGCGCCATGGGAACATTATTTTACGGACAATCCTCGTAAAGTCCAGCTTTGGATCACGTGTTGCTCATTAAAAACACTGTTGGTGATATGAGTGACAATCTTTCTGTGCTGCACATTGCTGAGAAACGAATACAAGTGGATCTCCTTCAGCACTTAGAGATTTACATCCGCAAACTAGTCACATCCAAAAATCCTTAATTAAAAAAATGAATCAACACAGAATTTACGGCGCTCTTAGGAGCCGTATTGTAAAGGAGAGAATTGTGAAGAATCAATTAGACGCCCCTCAAAGGGAAGGAGAGTAAGTAACTCACAAATAATTTATTCAAACGTCGGAAGGGGGGGGGGGGGGAGGGTTCTGTTAAGGTAACATTGACAAACAACAGTTACGAGGGTTATTTCAACATTAAGACAGAATGGAATAAAACAATTTATTTTGCAAAATGCCTATACAGGCCTTTAATACGAGGATTGCCAGAAGGTAATGCGCCGTACTTTTTTTCTCAGACGGAAACAATACTACAAATGCGAAACGTTGCGTGTATACTATTTGAAATCTCCTGGGTGAGTGCGTCAAGTTTCCGTCACTTCCGACAGATAGTGTAGTTGCAGAACAATTTCAAAACGACGTCTGTAGGTTCAAAAATGATTCAAATGGCTCTGAGCACTATGGGACTTAACATCTGTGGTCATCAGTCCCCTAGAACTTAGAACTTTTTAAACCTAACTAACCTCAGGACATCACACACATCCATGCCCGAGGCAGGATTCGAACCTGTGACCGTAGCGGTCACGTGATTCCAGACTGAAGCGCCTAGAACCGCACGGCCACACCGGCCGGCCGTCTGTAGGTGTTGTACATTACAAGCAACGTGCCGTCATTGAATTTCTCACTGCAGAGAAAAAAATGTGGGGAATATTCACAAACGCTTGTGCAAAGTCTATGGAGCATCTGCTGTCGACAGAAGTACAGCTAGTCGCTGGGCACGGAGGGTGAGGTCATCAGAAGGCGGTTCGGCAGAGCTCCGCGATTTACAGCGGTCGGGGAGACCACCCACGGCTGTCACACCTGGCAGCCCTGACTTAGCTCCCTCGGACTTCCACTTGTTTGGGCCATTAAAGGATGCCATTCATGGAGGACATTTTGAGGACAATGAGGAGGTGATTCACACAGTGAAGTACTGGCTCCGCCACCAGGACAAGGATTGGTATCGACAGGGCAGACACACCCTTGTTTTGCTCTGGAGGAGTCCATAGAACGGGATGGAGACCCTTCTTTTGGGTGTGTAATTCTCATTATATTCAATGAAGTACTGTTGAAGAAAAAAATGAGGTGCATTACTTTCGGGGCAACCCTTGGATAATCTCCATTTTTGCTTATGACGCTCTCCCAACGTTTCGGAAACTTACACTCCTAATAGGGCACCTTCATTGTTGAGCTGTGTGAGTTGAGTCATCTCACTGGAAGCTTCATCAGTTGTGGTCATTGACATTTGACGAACTTAGGCTGTGTAATGGGACCATCACGAACATACGATAGTATAAGCGTTAGAACCTCGTCGAATTATTTACTGTGCGACAGCATCTTTCCGGCGAACTCTTATTCAGTTTTTGTATAGCTATTAATGTAATAGCTGTAGCTTAATAGCTGCAGCTCTCTCACTATAAACTTTACCCGATTACTGCAAATCACACATATGTACTACAAAATTACCGCAGACACGGGAAAGAGTGAAGTGTTCCATCAGAATAAAGCAATATCGGCCCAGGAATTGTCACACTTGATTCGATGATCATCATTCAGTGCCGGCCGCTATGGCCGAGCGGTTCTAGGCGCTTCAGTCTGGAGCCGCTCGACCGATATGGTCGCAGGTTCGAATCCTGCCTCGGGTATGGATGTGTGTGATGTCCTTAGGTTAGTTCGGTTTAAGTAGTTCTAAGTTCTAGGTGACTGATGACCTCATATGTTAAGTCCCATAGTGCTCAGAGCCATTTGAACCATCATCATTCAGCAATCGTCTGTCTTCATTTAATGCACACTTGCCAAATAACTACGACATGTTCTTGATGACAGTATTCATGTTGAACGTATTCCATTACGAAGAGTACGTTGCCGTGATGGCCAACAACACAACGTTGCCCAACATTATATAGAGCTCTTCTCCACAGACCGAGCGAGGTGGCGCAGTGGTTAGCACACTGGACTCGCATTCGGGAGGACGACGGTTCAATCCCGTCTCCGGCTATCCTGATTTAGGTTTTCCGTGATTTTCCTAAATCGTTTCAGGCAAATGCCGGGATGGTTCCTTTGAAAGGGCACGGCCAATTTCCTTCCCAATCCTTCCCTAACCCGAGCTTGCGCTCCGTCTCTGATGACCTTGTTGTCGACGGGACGTTAAACACTAACACCACCACCACCATCTTCTCCACACTTTCCGTTCCGATGTTGCTTGCAGCTACGGTACTTCTCCTTGGAGGTGCAATGCTACACAATATTTGTTTTAGTTACGACAGAGGTCAACGATGATTCACAACACCCCAAATCTGCGATCAGCCTTAAACGATTTACTTCTAGTATGCCATCAACAGTTTCTGAGTCTTACTGATGAATGCATAACATAAATGCCAAGTATTTGCAGCGTATTACAGGAGTATTTTTTGATTGAAGATAACATCGGAGTACATGTGGTTTCTAGTATCCTGCGTGAAGTGATAATGTTTATATCAACACTAAAATATGGTTATATTCTTCAAATTAAACCACTCAGTTGTCTCAGTTGATTGATGTATAGATTCATAGCAGTTTATTATTGTGGGTGGATAAAAAAGTACTTTACTTCCCTTCGCAAACCTGAAAATCGAGATCGTAAACTCATAGTACAGTGCTTGAGAAGACAACATCTTCGCTTTTCTTCGCATAACTGTCGTATACATTGGTAACATTGCTGAATGAGAAGATGAACGAAGCTATAGGCGTAGCGGAGGATGTCATGGTGGACTAGTAAAAGATATCATCGGAATTCTGTAAGACGCAAACTAGTAAAGGAAGTTCAGGATCTTCGAATACGGAAATAATAAATTTTCTAGGAAAAATTACATAGCCAAGAAAAATGATAGTGTTTGGAGGAACGATTTATATGCGAGCGAGCCAATACTGCCGTTTATAGAATAATACTGTGTGGAACATAAAATAGAAAATCGTCAACAGAAGCACAGGGATCTACAGCCGAAAAGAGTGAGGGAAGCCATGCCCAAGTCTTCCATTTCTACACACACACACACACACACACACACACACACACACACACACACACACACACACAGAGAGAGAGAGAGAGAGAGAGAGAGAGAGAGAGAGAGAAACGGCAGTCTTAGACTTGCTGAGCTGCTTCGAGGTTGAACGAGCGATGTGCAGGTGTTGATCATTAGTAGAATATTTACAAAAGAAACCATATCACGAACGGTTCTAGGTGCTATAGTCTGGAACCGCGCGACCGCTACGGTCGCAGGTTCGAATTCTGCCTCGGGCATGGATGTGTGTGATGTCCTTAGGTTAGTTAGGTTTAAGTAGTTCTATGTTCTAGGGGACTGATGACCTAAGAAGTTAAGTCCCATAGTGCTCAGAGCCATTTGAGCCAAATAATATCAGATTTCAATACGGAGAGACACATAACCAAGTATCAACGCAGAAATAAGAAATGTCATTACAAGAGTGCTCTCCAAAACTGCGGCACATCGACTACTGATTAATTAGTTGCTGAAGTAGCCTGAAAGAGTGCACTGCTTAACACACTTTGCGTATTGATGATGTATGCTAACATGCGACAACAGTGTCTAATTCATGGTTTTATTATCTGACGTGAGTGATGTTATGTTCGACTCATACGATGCTCTGAATGCTTTTAAGAGCCTGATGATAGTCAGTTGACCGAAGTTGTTTGTTTGAATAAAGATTTCGTCAGCAGCTGATGGCGGTAAGCATGACATTTTTCAGATGGCTTTCTACTCTTATCATGTACGGATAACATTGTTATGTACTACGTAACTTGCGCAAGATCATTTCCAAATTGAGAAACTCTGCGAATGCTCTTGCGCATCAGTCAAATACGGAGCAGATCTCTTTTCAACGATTGACTAATAACATATGGTAATACGTTGATGCACTCGCCGCCACTTTCTTAGCTTTTGTGTGATGATGGTCTACTGACCGAAAGTGCTAACAACATTAACGCTAAATAAACGCGATATAGGTATTACGTCTAAAATTGTTTCTCTGTCGTGGTAGCATATCATAGACTTCGTATACATTTAAGAAAGCAAGGATGGCGTATTATAACGTTAAGTGTAAGGAGTACATAAAATAATTATGTTGGCAAGAGTGGCAATTTATTTAACGATTTTATTTGTTACTGCTATAAATTTCCTTTACTTCAGGCCTATGGTCACAAATTTTTATGTCATTAGACGACCGGTTTCGTTCCATAATGACCATCTTCAGTTCCTGTTACTGTTATGTTACATTGGTGATTTGTCTGTGTGTGTGTGTGTGTGTGTGTGTGTGTGTGTGTGTGTGTGTATGTGTGTGTGTGTGTGTGTGTGTTTGTGTGTGTGCGTGCGAGTGAGAGAGAGAGAGAGAGAGAGAGAGAGAGAGAGAGAGAGAGAGAGAGAGAGAGCACAGTCAAGCTTATGCTATACATATGATATGGCTGAGCTAAAATAAAAGTTTAAAAAGAACTGGATATAATGGGAACCTACGTCTTTCGACTACAGAAACCACGACGTTATCCATCACGTTAGCACTTAGTTATGTTGCACTTGTCTCTTTCTTTGGTTAACATAGTAGCTCTTGAACACATAAATTTTTGAGGCATTATTACCTGATATTTAATGATAATGGTGTCGTGTTTGTGATAAATTTTCAGTGCTCCGTTACCTTGCAACGGAATACTGCAGATTATAAAAAAAAAACGTGTTTCATGGTTAGTTTGAAAATTATTGACGATAACAAAAAAAAGAAGATTCAAATGGCAGTGAGCACTATGGGACTTAACTTCTGAGGTCATCAGTCCCCTAGAACTTAGAACTGCTTAAACCTAACTAACCTAAAGACATCACACACATCCATGCCCGAGGCAGGATTCGAACCTGCGACCGTAGCGGTTGTGACGATAACTCACTCCTGAGAGAGCACTCTTATATGAACGCAGTAACCGGCGGTAAATCGTTATGTGAATTTAATTGTAGCAATAATTATAATGCATCATTCCAAGAACGACGTGTTTTTGTAAATCCCCGATAGGTGTTCATGAAGTCTTGTGAGAGGCAATATCGAACGCTAACGAAAGCCGATACTAGTTCCTCTGGTCGTCGATACTGTGCGTGACTTCAAAATGACGTCACATTTGCAGGAAGTGTCGTGAAATGAGTATTACCCGGGAATTGGTGTTGCGAGTCGGGCCGGCCGTTGTGGCAGAGCGGTTCTGGGCCCTTCAGACCAGAACCGCGCGCCCACTACGGTCGCGGGTTCGAATCCTGCCTTGGACATGTATGTGTGTGTTGCCCTTCGGTTAGTTAGGTTTAAGTAGTTCTATGTTCTAGGGGACCGATGACCTCAGATGTTAAGTCCCATAGTGCTCAGAGCCATTTTTGCGATTCGGCACAGTCAGTTGTTTATTTAGAAACTATCATGAAGCCATGACAGTTTCAGCCACAGCAAAGCGTAACCTAAATCGTTCACATTTAAAGTTGTGGCTTGATCTAGTTGAACTGCACACCATCTGACAGTGACATTCCCCTCGGTTCTGTCACTTTCCGCCATGTCTAGTATGGAACGACCTGAAGGCTCGGCTTACCAAATGCTCACGCGCGCGCGCGAGTGTGTGTTTGTGTGTGTGCGTGCGTGTGGTTGCAACTCACCCTGGCGAGCCGGAAGATGTAGGGCGCGCGGCGCGCGGGGGCGTGCCTGACGACGACGGTGGCGGCGGGGTCGTGGCTGCAGGAGACCAGCGTGTCGTTGTCCGGGCAGTAGGCCAGCTGCCGCACCGCGCCGCCGTGCACGCCCTCGTCCACTCGCACCGACACCCACTCCGTCTGCTGCTCCAGCTCCTGACGCAGCACGCACACGCACGCGTCCCGTAATGGTACTTGAAATACGTAACCATTACGGCACCCCACCTCACCTTCTCGATACCAGCAATATTCTACTGTTTTTCTGTGAAATAGTTATGTGGTGTGCGCACTGTGAGACCTTCGGTACACACACCATCAGATTATTTGACTTGTCGCTCTAGCGAAGTAGGCGAGTGTCACCAATATGTCTCGTGGTCTTATCGTGGCGTGTTTATCTTCTGCCGTTAGGTCAGACGATAGAAATGCCACTTGCACGATTAGAGTAGCAGATTGACGGTGACCAACTTTGAACAGAACTTGATTAATTTTCACACACATTTATTAAAATAATAAAAATCATAGACATTACGTAACTTGATTCTGGATGCTGTTTACAATTGACAATCTGAAGTTCCTTTGGTCTTGGTACGTTAATCTTATTCTCACATGCCTTTGATACTTGACAAAGTGTCTATACATTTCTCTTCATGGCTATGTAACGGAATATGATAATCTTATTAGGCACAGACTGAAACTTGACTACAGACTAATGCAGACTAATGCAGACTGATGCAGACTGACTAATCGGATTTGTTTTTCCCTTTATTGATTTTCAATTCCCCCCGAAGGGGGTGGGCTGGCAGCAGCTTAGTACGCTGCTCTACAGCCTACATACTTATTTTAAAAACGGAAGAAGAAAAGAAACAAGAAAAACAGGCGATAAAACGGTGACGTAAAGTGTAAAATGGCGGAAAAATGATGAAAGTTAAAACAGAAATCAAAAGGGGTTGGCAATGTTAATAAAAGACATAGGAATCAGACAATAAAATTGTACACACACAATTACAAAACACGGCGACAGTCTGGTTTCTGTTCGCAAGAGATAAAAAGCACACCCAGCGACAGTATGATGGCTGTTCGCAACACTCACTGTAAAACACTGCACGAAAAGGGCGGCACAAAGATGACACTCCCGAGCCAAAGGCAGATGGGTGGGGGACTAATCGGAGGACTGTACACTCGTTGTAATACCTCGAGCGTTCAGGTATCACTACGCAAGTGTGATCCGCGAGGAGAGAAGGTTCTACGTTAACAGCTATCTCATTGGCTGCGTTGCATATTAATACGCGAATCGGCGGAAGCAGAATTTTGTCCGTCTCTAAGACAGCGCCATCTCCTAGTGCGGAGACGGACGAGCGCTGCGCCTGCGCTGTTGTGCTTAGTGGGGCGCGCTCTAGTGGGAAAGTTGTGTACGCGCTGACTATGCGGAACTATCTACACAACAAGTTAACATATTTCTGTGACAACATTCAGATTTGATTTCATTAATGTAGAGGTACTTCGATACGTCGATATGTAGATATTGCAATGATATTATTCTTTTGTGTATTCTTTCTTTTGTCACTATGATCATTGATGTACTTGTAACTCTGATTTTTTGGGAGCGTAAGCTGTTATTAGAGAGTCAAGCTTTGGTCGTCATGTTAAAAAGATGCAATTGTAGTCAGTTTATGAAATGTGAACTTTTAACAGTGAGGAAGATATTACAATGAAATGAACACCCTTAGCTGCTTACAGGCGTTGACATACGTCAACGGGGACAGATGAAAATGTGTGCCCCGACCGGGACTCGAACCCGGGATCTCCTGCTTACATGGCAGACGCTCTATCCATCTCTTCTTCCTTTTTTTTTTTTTTTAATTCATTTTGTTCGCTGCATCTGCTCGGAGCGGACGTCGTAAGACATCCGTTTAAATTCGTTATTGATCGATTAACTCAGTTTTTTTATTACAGAGGGCAGCTAACCCTATTCTTTTTTTTTAAATAAATTCACCATGCTTCCCAGCCCTTCTATCTGGTACCCGGAACTACTTTCCATCTCGACGCTTCGAGCTGCCGACACAGACACGCCCCATTTTTTTTTTTTTTCATAGGTGGGGGAGGGCGGGGAAGGCAGAGTGATCAGGGGTCGTAACCCGAGGCCTGGTCACAGTGTCCCCCTCGTCCGTCAAGGAATCAGGGATGGGAAGGGGAAATCTTTTGTGGGAATCATTATTTATTTATTTATTTTTATTTACTGTTTTTAATACAAAGTTAATGTGGTTTTACTTTATACCACAACAAAAATAAATGTATCTAGCACTGCATCGTGCTCTGAGTAAAAAAAAAAAAAAAAACAGTATCTCGGCACGTTCCTACACCGAGGTAATATATATGGGGGAAACGAAAAAAAATAGTGCTTCATACAGGATGCAGAAGGGTGTGTCGCTGTTCTCCTTACACTTCATCATCCCAGGTACGTCTTCACGTATATCATGTTATTCCACCGAGAATCGAACTTAGTCTTGTCAGCTCATTCAATGGGTGTCTTCTCCTACCTGTGGATGATCCAGCTGCGTGGAGGGTCGCGTAGGGCACTCCCTAAGTAATTAGAAAAATACTGTCTGTATTTTGGGTTCCGTACGACCTTGCAATGACGTTCTTGTAGGTAATTTCAAAAGTCGAATACATCTTTAGGTCCATCGTGAAATAAGTAGTGTACCGCATGCGCACGGATCCACGTAGCCGGCCGCGGTGGTCTAGCGGTTAAGGCGCTCAGTCTGGAACCGCGCGACTGCTACGGTCGCAGGTTCGAATCCTGCCTCGGGCATGGATGTGTGTGATGTCCTTAGGTTAGTTAGGTTTAAGTAGTTCTAAGTTCTAGGGGACTGATGACCACAGATGTTAAGTCCCATAGCCATTGGAGCCATTTTGATCCACGTAACAGCGTTGGTCTTGGCGCGCGGGAAATACTGTTGATCCGGAAATAGAAGAAACCGAGGTGTAATGTGTTCCGGAGTCACTCGAAGAAAATACGACAAAATTTGTCGCACCAAGCGCCATACGTCTTCTGCCGCGCCACATGTCAGACGGTGTTCGTCCGTGTCTGGTATCCCGCAGTCCACGCAGAGAGGCGATTCCGCCATGTTGATCTTGTGGAGGCGTGATCGGGTGATCTGTTTACCATTGACTGTGATATACCATGTGGATCGGACGGCTGTGTCCAGTGTAACCGCGTGAATTGTCTTCCACACCACCTTCCAATTAATCTGAGGGCTCTTGGTCTCCACGATGTTTGGTGGGCGCCTCTGCTGTAGGACATGATATGTATCCCGCGCTGACGCCTGTTTCGTCGGTGCTACTGCGATACGGACATAGCTGTGTTCAATGTAAAAGTTCCCGAAGTAGTACAAAGGTGGGGGTATGTCTTGCGTCGTCAGTGGGGGCATAAGGAAGGGCGGAGCTAAGGACTCCAACAGCAAACCTGTCGAACTTTCCGGGTGGTGGCGCCACAGCTTGATGTATGAGCTAACATACAGGGCCACAGCTCTGTCGTGGACATGGACTAGACCAAGACCTCCCCTTTCTGGGGGAAGGGTCAGTGACTCATAGCTGACTTTGAAGAGCATGCCTGTACTGACGTAGGCTCCGAATGCCGCTAATAGACGTCGAGCCATCAGTAACGGTATTGGAAGAACACGCGCTATGTGTGCAAGGCGCGATGCGAGGTAAACATTGACGAAGTGTGTCCTTTGGGGAATGTCCAGCGTCCGCAGACGAAGGTTGAAGATCTGGAGCCGAATTTGTTGTAATAAGCGGCGGTAGTTAAGAGCCGAAGTGCACCGTATGTCGTTGTGACACTCTATTCCGAGACATTTGATAGTGCCACGAAGCTGTAGGGGTTCGACACACGCTGGGGTCAACCCGTCTCCTATGGCCATGGCGACGGATTTGGGGACGTTGAGACAGCTGCCGGAAGCCACACCGTACGTGGTAATTCATTCTAGTGCTCTGTTGACATCATCGCGATTGCGGAACACGAGAACCAGGTCGTCTGCATATGCTGTACAACGAAATGTGACGTCACGTAGGGTAAGACCGGTGACGCGTTGACGGAGGCCACAGAGGAGCGGTTCCAGTGCCAGAGCATATAGTAACGTCGACAAGGGGCAGCCTTGACGCACGGAGCGGAAAATCGCGAGGGACTGCGAGAGATCCCTCTGACCGAACACGCTGAGCTACCGTGCCGGCTGCCTATCCATCTGAGCCACCGAGGACACAGAGGATAGCGCGACTGCAGGGATTTATCTCTGGCACGCCTCCCGCGCAACCGACATTCTCATCGTATTGTCCCGCACTACATTCGTAGTGGCCCGGCCCATTATACTCATTACTCGCGGCGCGTTGCCGATTACCGTAAGAGTTCGGGCATTGTTTGTGCATTTGCACAGAAGATGGTGGTGGTGGTTAGTGTTTAACGTCCCGTCGACAACGAGGTCATTAGAGGCGGAGCGCAAGCTCGGATTAGGTAAGGATTGGGAAGGAAATCGGGCGTGCCCTTTCAAAGGAACCATCCCGGCATTTGCCTGAAACGATTTAGGGAAATCACGGAAAACCTAAATCAGGATGGCTGGAGACGAGATTGAACCGTCGTCCTCTCGAAGCGAGTCCAGTGTGCTAACCACTGCGCCACCTCGCTCGGTGCATAGAAGAAGAAGATGGTCTAGTGGCCGGTGAGCCTTATATATATAACACATACCATCTTAGTATATATATATATATATATATATATATATATATATATATATATATATATATATATACGGTCGGGGCACACATTTTCATCTGTCCCCGTTGACGTATGTCAACGCCTGTAAGCATCTAAGGGTGTTCATTTCATTGTAATTTCATTCTAACGAGCTGCATGGTCACCGATGGTATCTGTTGTTTCGGACATGTCCGAAAGAACACATATCATCTATATCATCAGTGAGTAAGATATTTTAAAGTATTTTTTTTATTGTGAAGTGATGTTTTGGAACGAGTTATGTGATATTGCAACAAAGTAATAAAAAAGAAATGTAACTTGAATTCGGAGTGCTGATTACTTTTTTACATCACCATTGTCCTAACTTGCAAAAGTTTAATCTTTAAGAATGGTTTATGAAACACATCTATAAAACTTTTGAATATCGCAGAATAACATCTAGGCCTCGTTGCATCCGAGCTTGGAATCATCACTACCTAGATTTTCGACGATTGAACCATGAGTTCACAACGAGACCAGCGTGGGAAACACGAAAAGATGAGTGCCTAGTTTATCCATTATTTCAAGAAATGACTTTATTAACTGTGCTCTAATGACACCTGCCACATAATATAACTTTGTTGTTGCACGAAAATGCAATATTTAGCAGCGTGAGCAACACTGCAATCATAATTAATTTTTGACGTTTGTTGTGGTAGGGTTGTTAGAGTCTCTGCATCTACGGGGGTAGTCACCGAGTTTTAATTATATCTCGACAAAGCACAAGCTCTGACCGTAGGGCCTCTGATGGTGTTTTCTCCTCTCATTAAGGGTGCTTCACTTTTTCTTGTCAGGCAGAGTACTAGTAATGCTTCTCATCACAGAAGGCATCACAGTTGAAGACAGTATATTTATTTTCCTTTTCTTTTTCCCAGCAAATAAAATCCAGAGTTGCTGGAAAAATTTGAGGACATGTTTTAAAGAAGAATTCAGTACCCCGAGTGACTTAAAATCTGGATGAGTTTCAAAGAAACGACATAAATACGAATACTTCGATCACTGCTATCCCGTTTGCTGTCATTGAACGAATGGCAAACTAGCAGCAATGTTCCAGAACACTCTCAAAAATGCCAGTGAAACCATCAATAAGCAGCACTATTTCTTCAGAGGAAATCTTAATGCAGATGCAGGAATCACAGACACTGCCAGTCCAAGTACTAGTGGACAGCGATCAGTGCATAGAAAAAAAAAGAGAAGAAGCTGTTAAGGAGAACGTCTTTTCAGATATTAGAAACGGTGGGCAAATAAGTTGTTGATGAGGACACACATTTTATGCTGTCTTTTGTACCTTGATTTCAGAGACTGAATAACGGAGGAAAATTGAAATTAATAATGGCATTCTTGCAAGCAATTGCTGATCCTATCCAATAAATCATCAGTTGCAGTTGCTGAAGAGATGCCAATTGAGCTCCACTTGGTAAAGTCGGAAGATTCTACACATTTGTGTTAACTTTCAAAGAAACGAAATCAAATTTTCTCATATACACCGCTTTCGTTCTCAAATCTGTTTATCTCATAATAAACAAAACCTATCAGTACTTGAAAAACTGTAACAAACGACGTTCTGATACACAATTTGAGGTGAAATAATAGCAAATAACATATCAAAACTATGGGTAGGTGCTCTGGAGTACTCCCAAAATTATGAAGGATGTGACGTCAGTTCTTTATAAGATTTAAATCGACCGTGTGTGCGAACAATCATCGATCGATTTGCAAAAACGAGATACTAGCTATCGGCCGAATATAGTGAGTGGATCTGAAAGTCGTTCGTGCGCTCCTTGCCTTAGGCTGCACTTGAGAGGCCGTGTAACGAACTGTGTTAGCGACTCGTACTCACCACCCAGTAGTATCTGTCGAGTTTGTCAGGGTGCTTCTTGCGGAAGAGCGAGACCCGCGGCTGGTGAAAGACGAGCGTAATGACGTTGCCGTGGTCGTCTCCCAGGTAGAGCGTGGACCGGCCCGATGTGTGCACGTCGGAGGCTGCGTAGCACGCACACTCGGCCACATTCCGCATCCCACTCACCACGCACAACGGAGTGTGCACCAAGCTGGAAAGCACACAGTCCGTTGGAATACTTAGCAGTTTCCTCGCAAGCATTACACAACTATTTAAAAAATATATACACTCCTGGAAATGGAAAAAAGAACACATTGACACTGGTGTGTCAGACCCACCATACTTGCTCCGGACACTGCGAGAGGGCTGTGCAAGCAATGACCACACGCACGGCACAGCGGACACACCAGCAACCGCGGTTTTGGCCGTCGAATGGCGCTAGCTGCGCAGCATTTGTGCACCGCCGCCGTCAGTGTCAGCCAGTTTACCGTGGCATACGGAGCTCCATCGCAGTCTTTAACACTGGTAGCATGCCGCGACAGCGTGGACGTGAACCGTATGTGCAGTTGACGGACTTTGAGCGAGGGCGTATAGTGGGCATGCGGGAGGCCGGGTGGACGTACCGCCGAATTGCTCAACACGTGGGGCGTGAGGTCTCCACAGTACATCGATGTTGTCGCCAGTGGTCGGCGGAAGGTGCACGTGCCCGTCGACCTGGGACCGGACCGCAGCGACGCACGGATGCACGCCAAGACCGTAGGATCCTACGCAGTGCCGTAGGGGACCGCACCGCCACTTCCCAGCAAATTAGGGACACTGTTGCTCCTGGGGTATCGGCGAGGACTATTCGCAACCGTCTCCATGAAGCTGGGCTACGGTCCCGCACACCGTTAGGCCGTCTTCCGCTCACGCCCCAACATCGTGCAGCCCGCCTCCAGTGGTGTCGCGACAGGCGTGAATGGAGGGACGAATGGAGACGTGTCGTCTTCAGCGATGAGAGTCGCTTCTGCCTTGGTGCCAATGATGGTCGTATGCGTGTTTGGCGCCGTGCAGGTGAGCGCAACAATCAGGACTGCATACGACCGAGGCACACAGGGCCAACACCCGGCATCATGGTGTGGGGAGCGGTCTCCTACACTGGCCGTACACCTCTGGTGATCGTCGAGGGGACACTGAATAGTGCACGGTACGTCCAAACCGTCATCGAACCCATCGTTCTACCATTCCTAGACCGGCAAGGGAACTTGCTGTTCCAACAGGACAATGCACGTCCGCATGTATCCCGTGCTACCCAACGTGCTCTAGAAGGTGTAAGTCAACTATCCTAGCCAGCAAGATCTCCGGATCTGTCCCCCATTAAGCATGTTTGGGACTGGATGAAGCGTCGTCTCACGCGGTCTGCACGTCCAGCACGAACGCTGGTCCAACTGAGGCGCCAGGTGGAAATGGCATGGCAAGCCGTTCCACAGGACTACATCCAGCATCTCTACGATCGTCTCCATGGGAGAATAGCAGCCTGCATTGCTGCGAAAGGTGGATATACACTGTACTAGTGCCGACATTGTGCATGCTCTGTTGCCTGTGTCTATGTGCCTGTGGTTCTGTCAGTGTGATCATGTGATGTATATGACCCCAGGAATGTGTCAATAAAGTTTCCCCTTCCTGGGATAATGAATTCACGGTGTTCTTATTTCAATTTCCAGGAGTGTATATAACTACACGCTGAGTTGCGATTTAAGATTCACATTTCGTGTATGACTGGATGTAGTGTATGTAACTAAATTCCGTTTACAGACTTCGATTACAGGTTCCTTACACCAAAACAAGAAAAAAATTTCCTAATAAACAAGGGCTCTAAAATGCATACCTGATAGCTACGAGCACTTGTTCATCTTCGATACTGTGAAACACATCTCTTCTACTGCAATCTCTTTGCTTTCTTTATTTTCGGAGGCCTCCCCCCATGAACCATGGACCTTGCCGTTGGTGGAGAGGCCTCAGCGATACAGATAGCCGTACCGAAGGTTCAACCACAACGGAGGGGTATCTGTTGAGAAGCCAGACAAACGTGTGGTTCCTGTAGAGGGGCAGCAGCCTTTTCAGTAGTTGCAGGGGCAACAGTCTGGATGATTGACTGATCTGGCCTTGCAACATTAACCAAAACGGCCTTGCTGTGCTGGTACTGCGAACGGCTGAAAGCATGGGGAAACTACGGCCGTAATTTTTCCCGAGGGCATGCAGCTTTACTGTATGATTAAATGATGATAGCGTCCTCTTGGATAAAATATTCCGGAGGTAAAATAGTCCCCCATTGGGATCTCCGGGCGGGGATTACTCAAGAGGATGTCGTTATCAGGAGAAAGAAAACTGGCGTTCTACGGATCGGAGCGTGGAATGTCAGATCCCTTAATCGGGCAGGTAGGTTAGAAAATTTAAAAAGGAAAATGAATAGGTTAAAGTGAGATATCGTGGGAATTAGTGAAGTTCGGTGGCAGGAGGAGCAAGACTTCTGGTCAGGTGACTACAGGGTTATACAAAATCAAATAGGGGTAATGCAGGAGTAGGTTTGATAATGAATAACAAAATAGGAATGCGGGTAAGCTACTACAAACAGCATAGTGAACGCATTATTGTGGCGAAGATACATACGAAGCCCACACCTACTACAGTAGTACAAGTTTATATGCCAACTAGCTCTCCAGATGACGAAGAAATTGAAGAAATGTATGATGAGATAAAAGAAATTATTCAGATAGTGAAGGGTGACGAAAATTTAATAGTCATGGGTGACTGGAATTCGGCAGTAGGAAAAGGGAGAGAAGGAAACATAGTAGGTGAATTGGGGGGAAGAAATGAAAGAGGAAGCCGCCTGGTAAAATTTTGTACAGAGCATAACTTAATCACAGCTAAAACTTGGTTCAAGAATCATGAAAGAAGGTTGTATACATGGAAGAAACCTGGAGATACTAAAAGGTATCAGATAGATTATATAATGGTAAGACAGAGGTTGAGGAACCAGGTTTTAAATTGTAAGACATTTCCAGGGGCAGATGTGGACTCTGACCACAACCTATTGGTTATGACCTGTAGATTAAAACTGAATAAACTGCAAAAAGATGGGAATTTAAGGAGATGGGACCTGGATAAACTGAATAAACCAGAGTTTGTACAGAGTCTCAGGGAGAGATCAAGGGGGCAATTGACAGGAATGGGGGAAAGAAATACAGTAGAAGAAGAATGGGTAGATTTGAGGGATGAAGTAGTGAAGGCAGCAGAGGATGAAGTAGGTAAAAGGACAAGGGCTGCTAGAAATCCTTGGGTAACAGAAGAAATATTGAATTTAAGTGATGAAAGGAGAAAATATAATAATGCAGTAAATGAAGCAGGCAAAAAGGAATACAGACGTCTCAAAAATGAGATCGACAGGAAGTGCAAAATGGTTAAGCAGGGATGGCTAGAGGACAAATGTAAGGATGTAGAGGCTTATCTCACTAGGGGTAAGATAGATACTGCCTACAGGAAAATTAAAGAGACCTTTGGAGATAAGAGAACCACTTGTATGAACATCAAGAGCTCAGATGGAAACCCAGTTCTAAGCAAAGAAGGGAAAGCAGAAAGGTGGAAGGAGTATATAGAGGGCATATACAAGGGCGATGTACTTGAGGACACTATTATAGAAATGGAAGAGGATGTAGATAAAGATGAAATGAGAGATACGATACTGCGTGAAGAGTTTGACAGAGCACTGAAAGACATAAGTCGAAACAAGGCCCCCGGAATAGACAACATTCCATTGGAACTACTGACGGCCTTGGGAGAGCCAGTCCTGACAAAACTCTACCATCTGGTGAGCAAGATGTATGAGACAGGCGAAATACCCTCAGACTTCAAGAACAATATGATAATTCCAATCCCAAAGAAAGCATTTGTTGACAGATGTAAAAATTACCGAACTATCAGTTTAATAAGTTACAGCTGCAAAATACTAACGCGAATTCCTTACAGACGAATGGAGAAACTGATAGAAGCCGACCTCGGGGAAGATCAGTTTGGATTCCGTAGAAATGTTGGATCACGTGAGGCAATACTGACCCTACGACTTATCTTAGAAGCTAGATAAAGGAAGGGCAAACCTACGTTTCTAGCATTTGTAGACTTAGAGAAAGCTTTTAACAATGTCGACTGGAATACTCTATTTCAAATTCTGAAGGTGGCAGGGGTAAAACACAGGGAGCGAAAGGCTATTTACAATTTGTACAGAAACCAGATGGCAGTCATACGAGTTGAGGGGTATGAAAGGGAAGCAGTGGTTGGGAAGGGAGTGAACAGGGTCGTAGTCTCTCCCCGATGTTATTCAATCTGTATATTGAGGAAGCAGTAAAGGAAACAAAAGAAAAATTTGGAGTAGGTATTAAAATCCATGGAGAAGAAATAAAAACTTTGATGTTCGCCGATGACATCGTAACTCTGTCAGAGACAGCAAAGGACTTGGAAGAGCAGTTGAACGGAATGGATAGTGTCTTGAAAGGAGGATATCATATGAACATCAGCAAAAGCAAAACGAGGACAATGGAATGTAGTCGAATTAAGTCGGGTGATGCTGAGGGAATTAGATTAGGAAATGAGACACTTAAAGTGGTAAAAGAGTTTTGCTATTTGGGGAGCAAAATAACTGATGATGGTCGAAGTAGAGAGGATATAAAATGTAGACTGGCAATGGCACGGAAAGCGTTTCTGAAGAAGAGAAATTTGTTAACATCGAGTACAGATTTAAGTGTCAGGAAGACATTTCTGAAAGTATTTGTATGGAGTGTAGCCATGTATGGAAGTGAAACATGGACGGTAAATAGTTTGGACAAGAAGAGGATAGAAGCTTTCGAAATATGGTGCTACAGAAAAAGTCTGAAGATTAGATGGGTAGATCACATAACTATTGAGGAGGTATTGAATAGAATTGGGGAGAAGAGGAGCTTGTGGCACAACTTGACTAGAAGAAGGGATCGGTTGGTAGGACATGTTCTGAGGCATTATGGGATCACCAAATTAGTATTGGAGGGCAGCATGGAGGGTAAAAATCGTAGAGGGAGACCTAGAGATGACTACACTAAACAGATTCAGAAGGATGTAGGTTGCAGTAGGTACTGATGATGATGAAGCTTGCACAGGATATAGTAGCATGAAGAGCTGGATCAAACCAGTCTCAGGACTGAAGACCACAACAACAACAACATTTTGGGAAGAGGTGGTATAGACAAAAACAAGAAAAAATGTCCGTTAAAGATGGATTCTAAACTGCATACCTGAAGAGCAGCGAGCACTTGTTCAACAGATGTGTTTCACAGTAGTGAGGGTGAGCAAGTGTTCATAGCTCCTAAAGTAAGCAGTTTATAGGCCATGTTTATGGACTTTTTTCCTTGTTTTGGACCATGCTGCTTGCTACCAGAATGGAGAGGTCATAGAAAATGGCAGCCAAAACAAAGATGCCACATTTGAAGTTTTTGAGGTTTTCTAAAATCCTAAGAAGAATATTAATTATTAAAAACAACATTATGGGATTGCTGAGCAACTATTCTCTTGTAACCTACGAATATTTAGTCAAGATTTGTTTTCTTTTTCAGTGTACCAAACGGCTGGTATATGGCAGTCGACATGACCTTCTGCAGGAAGACCTCGTGTACTCACACAATAAAGTGGAGATATTTTCTCTATACTTCGAGCTAAACTAGTTTATTAACATGGGAAATAGAAAACTGGTATAGAATTCCCTACCTACTTGATAACCCATGACTGACGTCGCGGAAAAACAAAAATGCCACACGGCTGTGACAATTGAACGTCCAAAGAATAACATTTTTCCCCAACTCAGAAGACATCAATTCCACAACTGTTGCTAGATCGGACAACAAAGGAATTTTCTTCACAGGTATCTTTTGAAGATGAAGTAATTAAATAGCATTCCTAGTATGTTGGAAAATCAAGTGAAGTGTCAGGACGTGAAAAATCATTAGACTCTGCGCAAATGATAAGAATACACTTGTCATGATAAGAATACACTTACAAGGAAACCTCCCCATCGCACCCCCTCAGAGTCAGCGGTAAGATGGTCCAGTGGATAGCTAGTCAAAAACTGAACAAAGATCAAGCATGAAAGCAGGAAGAAGGTGTACTGGACTATGAAAAAAAGCAAAATATAAATAGTGAAGGTGCGAGCCTAATATGTGCAACATTGAGTTGGGGGCGTTTTTGGTGATTAGAACGAGGTCGCTTTATTTCCCTTAAGACAACACTAAGTGCCGTAGGATGTGAACAGATTTTGCAGGCTTGCGTACTGTGTAAAGTAGATAGCAGTTCGGAGACGATGAGTGTATCAGCTTGTCAATGCAACCTAGGATAAAGTAGCATCTGCAAGCCACTGGTTTATGGACAACAGCATTCCTGAAACGGACTGGCGTGCCCAGAGTCAAGACCTCAACCCAATGGAATACCTTTGCGATGAGTTAGAATGTCGTCTTCGAACGGACTCTCAACGTCCAACCTTCATTCAAGCCGTGAGGCGAAGGGTAGACACACATCATTTTAATATCCACTAATAGGTGTCCGAATAATTTTAATCAGGTAGTGTATGTAGATGTACGAGGGGCGTTCAATACGTAATGCAATGTTTTTTTTTTTTGGAATCAGGTTTCTTTTTTTTCTTTTTTTTCACGGTTCCAATATACGCAGAGTCCACACCTGAACGCAATAGAATACCTTTGGGATGAGTTAGAACTTCGATTTCGAACAGGATCCCAAGTTCCAACCTTCTCTGGTTGGAACAATGGGCTGCCATTCCTTCACAGACATTGAGACACTTCACTGGAAGTGTCCCCAGGAAAGTTCGTGCCGTCAGGCGAAGGGTAGACACACCTTACATTAATACTAACAGGTGCCCGGGTAGTTTAAATCAGATAATGTATGTTAATGAATGTGGGGGCACCCCACACTCTTTCGGCAACAAAACCCTGCTGTTGAAGGTAATCTCCGTTCAGTGCGACGCTCCTAGCGCCACCTTGCTGAGAGAGCCATTATGTCCACATTGTATCACTCAGCTGGTTGATGTCAGAGCCAACGTCTTGCTGGATCAATAACCTCGCCATTATTCATACCGCTTACTGCAGAAATCGGAAGGTGCGAGACCTGTGTGGTATGGAGGATGAAGAAAAACACTACCATAAAGTTTTGAGAGCTGCGGTCGGTGCGTAGACTTGAGGAAGGACTTGTGTTGTAATGGAGAGGGAGAAGTTCGTCTGCATTTTTGTGGTGAATAATGCGCTGAAGTCGTTTCTTCAATTTGCTGAGGATAGCGCAATACACTTCACAGTCGATCGTTTCACGATAAGCGAGGATATCGAACAAAATAATCGCACCAGAGTCCTAGAAGACAATCGCCGTGACTTACCGTCTGAGGATACACCTTTGAACTTTTTCTTCAGAGGAGAGATAATGTGGCGCTGCTCCATCGATTGGTGATTTGTTTTCGGTTCGAAGTGATGAACCTATGTTTCATCGTCTGTGACGATGTTCGACAAAATGCTCGTTACGCGCAAGCAATTCCGCAGAGATTGTTCTTCGTTGCTCTTTATCGTCTTCTGTTAGGCGGAGAGGAACCCAGCGAGCACACAGCTTTGAGAACCTCGGCTGACGGACGAGTGTGTCAGCATTACCAACTGAGTCATCCAGTTGTGCAGTGATGTGTTTGCTTGTGATCCGTCGATCACCTCGAATGAGAGTGTCCACACGTTCCTACATTGCCGGTAGCGGTAGATCGAATAAGTTTGCGAGACATTGTTGCTGTGGTGACAGAGCCCAACGACTCCCCGTGCTTTTGTTCACTTCCTGATCTACGTAGATATCTCGCAAGCGCCGATAGAAACTCAGTGACAGCTCTCTGCCTGGAACGTACGTCCGTTACAGTCACCACTTTGTAGGCCGCCACCCATCGGAACCACATGAAACTGTAAGGACTGAAGCGGGAATACTCCACGATGTCTCACAACAAATTTCGGGCATTTTAAATCGAAACCGGCGGAGAAGAAAAGTATGGAACTACTTACTGAACGCTCCACGTAGAGAGCACAAAAAGAGTGGAGCAGGACGGCCAGTGTGTGGCAGAGCTCACCAGGAGGCGTCGTAGAGGAGCAGGCTGCGGTCGGAGGCGAGGTAGAGCACGGCGGCGGCGTCGGGCAGGTGCAGCGCGTCGGTGAGCCAGGTGTGCGCGAGGCGGCGGCGGCGCGTCGCCCCCAGCCCCAGCGGCAGCACGTACTCCTCCAGCGGCTCCAGCCGGCCGCCGTACAGCCCCACGCGGCCCAGCCGGCACGCCGCCAGGTAGCAGAATGAGCCCGCCTGCCGCAGTGCCAGCACCCGCAGCACCGGCTCTCGCTGCGCACCGACGTCGCAGTGCATGTAGGAAATACACTGTGTATCATTTCTGGCGTATTCAGCCATCCCATTAGGCTCCAGGAAGCTATTACCAGGGCAGTGGAGATGCAAGAAGCATAGAGATGACGCAACGTGGGATGAGGTACCGGTGACAGATGTTAGATTCGGTACCATTCCCGTGAGAAAGACCGCCTGAATGTTGCTGCTGCTCTGTGATTGGCTGCTGCGGTCGGCGGTAGGCCGCCAAAACGTTAAACTTTAGTTGCTATTATTAATTAAACCTGTCGTCCAAATTACTTCATTTTATTTAAATTAAACATCTCTCAACAGCCAGCTATCAATCAGTCATTTCAAAATTATTAAAATCAAAGTATTACTAAAACAAAAGACTGACAATATTACTGCCGATGCACTTCGGTGGCGTTCGGGTCACGCCTTGCTGGCTTGGCGCGCGAAGTGTCTCGGGCAGTCTGGCTCTCCAGTTCTGACCGTTCCAGTAGACAGACAGGTTGTCTGTTATAGCAGTGTTTGTTTCATGCAGTTTTGTTTACTACAGTTCCGACCGTCGCTAGGTACAGACATGTTGTCTGTAATAGTAGTATTTGATTCATGTAATTTTATTCTCCAGTTCTGATGGTTCCAGTAGACAGACATGTCGTCTGTGGCAGGATGTATTTCGTGTTATTTTAGCCAGATATAATTACTGTGGAAAGGTATGTTCAATACGTTGTGATCAAGAATAGTTTCTCGTGTCTATACCAATAAAAACGCGAGTGACATTCCAAATGAGTTATAGTTTATTCGCAGCAGCAGTTCCTTGCGAAGTTAATTTCAGCCTCAAGAAAAAGAATCCACGACCTGCGTGCTGTTTTCTGCGCTGGGGACATCATCATCATGAAGACAGCAGGTTAGTGAAGTGTACAAGAACTTATGTATTCCACACGGGGCAGTGGAAACAACTAGGCACCTCGCGGGTACTGCATTCACAGTACAAATGTGCTCAGTGACACGTCATATGCAGAGGATGAAAGTATTAACACTGTCTCACTTTTATTCCTTTTTCTTGCCGTAACTGGCGGAAATGGAGAGTCTTACACCAACTTGACAGAAAGCTAACAAACTGATTCTCCAGTACTTTCACCCCTACTGAAAATTTCGTTTACAGATTCATCCTTATGCGAGTTTATTTTCAAGACAGAAATCAAGCATCAAGCAGTTCATAACGACGCGGCTGCGCGATAAAGGGGAATATCATCAAATACACAATGGACCCAATAAACGCCTCTGGTGTTATGTTAATGTTCAGCACGACATCTTCATCTACATAATGGCGGTGGACAAATACATGGAAACACCAAAAACCCAAAAATTTACATACCTAATACGGTGTAGACATTCATAACAGCTTCCAGTCGTCCAAGAATGGATAAATACAGCTCCCCTAGGGCTTTAAGGGAATCTTCTGTCGGTCTTCCTACCTGTCACGATCACTTAACGCACACTTTCATCCTTCTCCTCACAAAACCACTCCTCGTCTTGAAACGCAGCGTCACCACTGGGGAACAAACTTTGCACCATGGTATGGAACAGCTCAGCCAAAATGATCAAATAATCATAAGGAGTAATGTGATCTTGCAGAGTAACCATGAGGCCCATAGACTTCTACGATATGACCACCCATACCATCACCAAAGCCCTGCCATTTTTCACACTTGGGATGTAAACTCGGCCAGAAGTTAGAATCAGTATGAATCAAGACTCATCTGTCCAAATGGCTTTCTAACATTGCTCCATAGTCCAAGTTTTATGTCCTCAGCACGACAATTTCCTGCCACGGCCATTTGCATCATTTATGAGTGGTTTTGGAATTCCTACTTCTGTAGCTTCCTTCGCTTTCTTTAGATCCTGACAGGTTTCGTCAGTGCGAAATTCAGTTCTGCAGTGAGTTTTGCAGCTGTCGTCCTCTTATTTTTCGTCACAGTCCTGTTCAATGATCGTCTGTCACGATCACTTAACACACACATTCGTCTGTGCTCTGATTTAGCGGATGATGTCTTTCCGCTTTACCTGTGTGCGATATAAATCTTCGATACGGTGTCTCTTGAAACACTTAGGCTGTCTTGTTTACAGAATCACCACCATACGAGTACCAACATCTACATCTACATGGATACTCTGCAAATCACATTTAAGTGGCAGAGGGTTCATCGAACCACCTTCACAATTTTCTATTATTCCAATCTCGTATAGCGCGCGGAAAGAATGAACACATATATCTTATCCTACGAGCTCTAATTTCACTTATTTTATCGTGGTAATCGTTCCGCCCTATGTAGGTCGATGTCAACAAAATATTTTCGCATTCGGAGGAGAAAGTTGGTGATTGGAATTTCGTTAGTAGATTCCGTCGCAACGAAAAACGCATTTCCTTTAATGATGTCCAGCCCAAATCCTGTATCATTTCTGTGACACTCTCTCCCATATAATACAAAACGTGCCGCCTTTCTTTGAACTTTTTCGATGTACTCCGTCAGTCCTACCTGGTAAGGTTCCCACGGCTCGCAGCAATATTCTAAAAGAGGACGGACAAGCGTAGTGTAGGCAGTCTCCTTAGTAGGTCTGCTACATTTTCTAAGTGTGCTGCCAATAAAACGCAGCCTTTGGTTAGCCTTCCCCACAACATTTTCTATGTGTTCTTTCCAATTGAAGCTGTTAGTAATTGTAATACCTAGGTATTTAGTTGAATTTACGGCTTTTAGATTAGACTGATTTATCGTGTGACCGAAGTTTAACGAGTTCCTTTGTATAAGTTTGAATTCACCTAGCTGCAACTGCACAGAACACTGTTATCACCAAGACTGACACTTGCATCATAGTGAGAACACTAAACATGTCAAATAGAACAGCACAACCCACAGGTTTGGCTTGCATCAGCATTTATGTTCAAGCAAGCATTTCTCGCGGTGTTTCCAGATTTTTGTCCAACCCCTGCACAGATTCCGCAAGCCACCATATGGCGCTTGGCAGAGGGTACCTTGTATCACTCCTACTCATTTCCTGTTACGTTCGCAATCAGAGCGAGGGAAAAACGACTATCTATTGCGTCCGCACGAGGCACAATTTCTCTTATCTTGTCTTCGCGGACTTTACGCGCAATGTACGTTTGTGGCAGTAAAATCGTCCTGCAGTCAGCTGTAAGAATTTCGTCTTTCTTCCACGGATTCCCGTTTGAGTTCATATAGCATCTCCGTAACACTCCCTTGTTGTTTGAACCTATCTGCACAAATATAACAGCACACCCCTGAATTGCTTTGCTGTCTTCCTTTACTCGGACCTGTGGGGATGCCAAACACCTGAGCAGAATTCAAAAACGTCTCGTGCTAATGTTATATATTCGGTCTCTGTTACACGCGAACTACAGTTTCCTAGGATTCTACCAATAAAACGAAGTCCACCATTCGCCTTCCCTACTACCACTCTTATGTGTTCGTCCCATTTCATATTGCTTTGCAACGTTGCACCTAGATATTTAATAGATGCGACTGTATGAAACAGCACACCACTAATATTACGCCCTCTTTTGCATGTCACCTCTCATTTTCATCAATTTTATCAATGTTTTATGCCATTGCACGGTAGTAACAGATCGAATAAGGTTATTGTAACGAAGATTCCTAGCACCGATTGACTGCACTGTCCTCTTGATTCTGAGAATACTTGAGGACTGTGCCCTGCTGGGGCCGACTTTCTGGCGCCGGATGGCCGGTGGTCTAGGCAGGTTGTTTTCGTAGCCGGTCAAACGGCAATTTCAGTGCCCTCAGTTGAATAGCAGAGGCATGACTGGTCAAATTAAACTGAGGATAGTTGACGTCATAAAGCCCTGCTCGAAATCGGAGGGAATTTTGGAATCTGAACTGAATTCTGATTCGCAGTTTTCGAGGAGAGTAGGGAGTAGAGCAATGTTGGCTTCGCTCTTGCGTTGCGCGGGCAGGTGAATTCGGGATCTGATCTTCCTCGGAGTCGGACGGTCTTGCGACTAGGTCGCTCGTTTTCGGAAGAACTTAGAATTCTCGGACAGCCTCCGCAGCCACGAGTTGACACAGAGTCGCTGCACGGCAGAAGTCGGCGCCTACGTTATCAGGACGCTGTCTACCGACGACGTGCTGCAGATTTCAGTACTGGTACAATTTTTGCAGTTCTGGCGTTCTAGGACCTTATCAATTTTATACTGAGTCCCTTAGCAGCACGCGCGCCCGCTTTGCTACAAGTCCACCTTGCTTGTTTCTCCATGTGATCCCATTTCAGATGTCACTACTAATTGCGATACCGCTATGTAGTCGGGAGATTAATATTTGATTCATTAGGACCTCCAATCTATTGCATCACAGAGAGTAGGAGCACCTTGTTCTCGAGCCAACTCTTATTCTCATAATATTTCCGTATACTCTATCCTTTAACCTACTGTGTGTGTCGGCAATCATGTGCATTTATGTTCTGATATACAATAAATCTCATTGTAATATTTAATCCGCATATCATTTCGTAGATTAGGCAGAATCCAATTTCCTGTTGTTTATTATGATAAAGTTCTCTTTTGTTCAGTAGATTACGATTTTTATTAAATTATTGTGAGTGTGCACTCCTTATTTTACCAACTAGCAGGGTAAACCATCATTTCCTTCCATTACCGTTGTGCACATAATTAATTAGCTGGTAGCTAAGGAGGGAGTCGAGTGCATATCTCGTTCTCATGCAAAATTCGTCTGAATTAAAGAGGTACAAACTCTTCTCCACCCTAGCACCTCGCAAACATTTAGAGTAAGCTGCCATCTTCACACCAAATGTTCTCCTACAGTCACTCAGAGACCACACTTTTCGTGCACAGCAGCATAATCAGCAAACAATGGTAGACTGCTGCTCACTGAGTCCGTCAGATCACTTTCGTGTATAGAGAACAAGAACAGTCCCATCACATTACCGTGGTGCACTCCTGATGATAACCTTAGTACTATGTTCTACTACTTAACGTGTCTTCGAGCAACTCATATATATGAGAACCTATTCCGTATGCTCGTACCTTCGATAACAGTCTACAGTCGGGCACTGCGTCAAACGCTTTCCGTAAATCTGGGAATATGGCATCTGTGTGTTGCCCTTCAGCCATGGTTCGCGGGATATCGTGCGAGAAAAGGACAAGCAGAACGTCGCATGAGAGCTGCTTTCTAAATCAGAACTGATTTTTGGACAGAAGCTTTTCACCTCAAGGAGACTCATCAAATTCGAACTTAGAACATGTTCAAGAATTCTGCAGCAAGCTGATGATGAGGACATTGCTTCAAGAATTCTGCAGCAAGCTGATGTTGAGGATACTGAGCTGAAATTTTGACTGTCTGTTCAAAATGGCTCTGAGCACTATGGGACTTAACATCTGAGGTAATCAGTCCCCTAGAACATAGAACTATTTAAACCTAACTAACCTAAGGACATCACGCACATGCATGCCCGAGGCAGGATTCGAACCTGCGACCGTAGAGGTAGCGCGGTTCCAGACTGAAGCGCCTAGGACCGCTCGTCCACAGCGGCCGGCCGCCTTTCTGTTCTTTACCGGAGTCACCCGCGTTTTCTTGCAGTCGCTTGGGACTTTGCGCTGGGCTAGAGCTTCGCCATAAATGCTAGCAAAGAAAGGGACCAATCCTGAAGAGAACTCTAACTGGGAATCCATCCGTGCCTGGCGACTTATTTGTTTTCAGCTCTTTCATTTGGTTCTCAACGCCAGGGATGACTGCATCCTACGTACTCTATAAAGGAGTCTTTGTGGCGGTCAAATGACGGTACATCTGTACAATACACCTGCGTGAACAGTTTTTTAAACTTGAATTTTAAAACTTCGGCTTTTAGCTGTCTTCTATTGGCGCAAAGACTGGTCGACGAGTGACTGAATAGAAGCCTTAGATCGACTTAGTGATTTTTACGCAAGACTAGAATTTTTTTCTGCGGCAGTGGAAGTTGTATCCTTCAGGCACCCATCTTCCTGCAACTGGGCGCCGACGCAACATTCCAACAGACGCCTCGTGCGCGCTTTCCCCGCCAGACAGCAAAACAGCTCGACCTCGGGACGCTACAAAGGAGACGGTTCGGTGATCTCCCAGCCCCTCCACCCCTCTCCCCTCCCTACAGCAGCGACGAATTCGGCGACAGATGTCACCGGATGTATGGATCGGGTCAGACAGCCTCCACCAGGCACCAGGCAGCCACACGCTTGGTGGGGTGGAAAATTCAATACCACCAAGCTGTCCACGGAAGTTGTGGACAGGCGTACCATCGTTAATTCGCCACGCAGTGCATTAGCTGCAGCGCTCCGGTCTGTTAAAGAGCTGTGCTGGCATCAGCTAACCACCATCACAGTACACCAGCGCGGTGCCTCAGCAGTGCACGGAGTCTTCAGACCCAACTGCATCTGCTACACCACGTGACGCGTCTTCACACGAGGCGTGAAAACGTTCGCGGACCTGGAGCTAGTGACGTCACAGCATGGAATTCGGTGTCCACAAGAAATACGGGTCTTGCAACGAACTTGCGACGTCACACTAGTCGGTTTGTTCGCCACACTTCACGAATGCTCGGCTCCGTACAGGGTCCACAAGAAATCAATATGTAAATGAAAATGTACCCACTAAAGGTCTTAACCATGACATTGAGGATTTCTCGAAAACGGGTCGTTTTAGGTATGATTTGTTATAATAAAATAAACGGAAATTACATATAGGTGCTTAAAGGCTTTCCATATTTGATGCTTTTAGTGTTGTAACTTGCCTGGTATGTAAGTTTGCCGCTTCAGTGCTATGTCACAACGATGATTTATCAAAAGCGCGTCGTTTTTGGTACAATTTGTCATAGTTAAATATCAAATGATACATTTGTAGTTGTAGCCTTTACATAGTGTATATTTTATAATTGACGGACTGTGGCCGAACGGTTCTAGGCGCTTCAGTCTGGAACCGAGCGACCGCTACCGTCGTACGTTCGAATCCTGCTCGGGCATGGATGTGTGTGATGTTCTTAGGTTAGTTAGGTTTAAGTAGTTCTAAGTTCTAGGGGACTGATGGCCTCATATTTTAAGTCCCATAGTGCTCAGAGCCATTTGAACCATTTTGAACTGAGGGACTGTTGCTATGTTGAAGCTATAGACAAGTTGGTAACGTCGTAAATCACAACTAGGAAGGAATCAGGATTGAGTGTAGCTGCTTCCAATTTTTTTCACCTTTTCTGAAAGATTCTTAGTCTTTTTTTACTAATCTAATAAAAGTATTATCTGCAATAGACGATATTAGTTTTTAAAGCAATGTATTTCCTGCATTTCGTCTTGCACAGGCCAACTACTGTAATGTTTCCCCCTGGCCAGAAATCTTAACGCGACTGCCAGTTAATGCCACACACTAACCGCAAGTTACGCTGCAGCATTCTCTGTAGGTGTTGTATCGAGGCAAACGGCGTACAGAGGCTTCAGCAGAGTGGCCTTTATTGTCGGAGAGCTGCTGTCTGTTTACCTCTGGCGTGTCTTCACAGAAGGGAACGTCGCGTGAAACCATCAACGTGCCACCTGGACGGTCGAACGGTGGGCCAATGTTCTTTTCACAGATGAGTTCCGATTTGGTCTGGAGAGTGATTCTCGACGGATTCACATCTGGAGGGCACATGGAACACGATTTTAGGACCCATACGTTGTAGAAAGAGACCGATATCGAGGAGGATTCCTAATGGTGTGGGCAGGGATTATGTTGACCATTCGAACATCTCTATGTGAAATTGTTCAGGTGTATAAGCAAGATCTAACTGCTGTCAGATCTTGGGATTTTAAATAGGCTGTTTAGGTTTTTATGTTGGTAACGCCACATAGTGCTCTGTATGAAAATCGCTGACTGCGCTGTGTGCAGTCTGTGGCTGGTTGGACTCATTGTTGGAATATTTGCTTATGTAGTGTTGGGCTGTTGCATGTGGACAGCGCGTAGAGTTGAGCAGTTGGAGGTGAGCCGCCAGCCGTGGTGGAAGCGGGGAGAGAGATGCCAGAGTTTTGAGCGGACGATCTGGACGTGTGTCCATAAGAAAAAGGAAATTTGCTTAATTGGATGTCACAAAATTATATATTATGACTTTTGAACACTAATAAGGTAAATACATTGTTTGTTCTCTATCAAAATCTTTCATTTGCTAACTATGGCTATCAGTAGTTAGTGCATTCAGTCGTTAGAATCTTTTATTTAGCTGGTAGTATTGGCGCTGGCAGTTTACCAGCACAGTCATTCAAAGGGGACGTTTCAGGATCTCATGCTCGGTTGTTTTGAAGTGCTGTGGGCCCAGACTTCATACTGATGAACAATAATGCTTGACCTCATTTTTAAGGGAAGATACGCATGGCGTGGTCTGCTCGCTCTCCCGATTTGAATCCCAGGCATCAACCAACCACTCTCCTAGACTTGTGAGCAGCTCTGCAGTAAGAATGAGCGTTTTTGCCTCAACATGAGATTGATGACATTCACAGCATGTCCTGCCGTTGTCAGGCCTGTATTTTTTGCCAGATGTGGTCCCATCCCGTACTAAGCACATTAACCAGTTGTCAGAATTTGTGTGCAAATCCGTTAAGTTGGAAAAAAAACGAAGAACATCTTTGTCTACCATTATGCATGTTGCAGTTGATTACGTTCTGCACTCTTTACATTGTTTCTGCTTTACTATCATCTGCTTGTACGGTTTTGTGGCAAAATAAATGCAGCCTTGCAAAATTTCCGTTTGTTGCTTTAATTTTGGAGACCAGTAAATTTTAGCACTGTAGGATCCGATACCACGTTTTATATTTAAATTTCAGTGTCACACTACATGTTTTTGTACCCAGCGCCAGGTACGTCATATTTTAATACGTTTTAAGACAAAGCTCTGCTGTACATGGCTACTATTTTTATATCATGTATTTTAAATGATGATTAAGCGGATGGCCTATACTAGACAGAATCAACGATCCCACATCGGCTATAGATAATGTGATTCTAGGTAAGTATGCTTCACTAAAAATTTTCTGTAATTATTTCCTGTAATTTTGCTTTTGTAATGTAGTTACCTTTGTTTCACACACAATGTTGTACTCTTGTTGATAGGTACAATATCTACTGAATAAGACTGTTTTAAAACCGTCGAAACCATGGTCAAGGTTTAATAAATCTTTATTTTGCAACTGTTTGGCTGTTATTTCTATTCCACTGATATTCAAAGAAAATAACAAATATTTCTCGCAAAAAATAGAAAACAATGCTTCTGACAAGTGAAATTATACTCTTAAAAAGCAAGTGATTAGGTCACCAAACAACAAAAAAGTTGTATCTTATATGCTTTCTGTTCACCTCACACCAAGTCAAGTCATTGCCGTAATACAATTATTGATGATGGGTGCGAGCCAGCAAGAAGAGAGAGACGAGCTTTGGTAAATCTAACTATGAATTAATTTTTCTTGTATTTAAACATGAATTTACAATATAGTACAAGTTATTAACCTACTAAACCAAACAAAAATCCTCTTTTATTGCCCGGTATATTTTTTATTTACCTTTCCTTGAAATAAAATATGTTACTTGTCCCTTAAAAAAGTTGGCAATTCTATTCATGGCGCATATACACTCCTGGAAATGGAAAAAAGAACACATTGACACCGGTGTGTCAGACCCACCATACTTGCTCCGGACACTGCGAGAGGGCTGTACAAGCAATGATCACACGCACGGCACAGCGGACACACCAGGAACCGCGGTGTTGGCCGTCGAATGGCGCTAGCTGCGCAGCATTTGTGCACCGCCGCCGTCAGTGTCAGCCAGTTTGCCGTGGCATACGGAGCTCCATCGCAGTCTTTAACACTGTTAGCATGCCGCGACAGCGTGGACGTGAACCGTATGTGCAGTTGACGGACTTAGAGCGAGGGCGTATAGTGGGCATGCGGGAGGCCGCGTGGACGTACCGCCGAATTGCTCAACATGTGGGGCGTGAGGTCTCCACAGTACATCGATGTTGTCGCCAGTGGTCGGCGGAAGGTGCACGTGCCCGTCGACCTGGGACCGGACCGCAGCGACGCACGGATGCACGCCAAGACCGTAGGATCCTACGCAGTGCCGTAGGGGACCGCACCGCCACTTCCCAGCAAGTTAGGGACACTGTTGCTCCTGGGGTATCGGCGAGGACCATTCGCAACCGTCTCCATGAAGCTGGGCTACGGTCCCGCACACCGTTAGGCCGTCTTCCGCTCACGCCCCAACATCGTGCAGCCCGCCTCCAGTGGTGTCGCGACAGGCGTGAATGGAGGGACGAATGGAGACATGCCGTCTTCAGCGATGAGAGTCGCTTCTGCCTTGGTGCCAATGATGGTCATATGCGTGTTTGGCGCCGTGCAGGTGAGCGCCACAATCAGGACTGCATACGACCGAGGCACACAGGGCCCACACCTGGCATCATGGTGTGGGGAGCGATCTCCTACACTGGCCGTACACCTCTGGTGATCGTCGAGGGGACACTGAATAGTGCACGGTACATCCAAACCGTCATCGAACCCATCGTTTTACCATTCCTAGACCGGCAAGGGAACTTGCTGTTCCAACAGGACAATGCACGTCCGCATGTATCCCGTGCCACCCAACGTGCTCTAGAAGGTGTAAGTCAACTACCCTGGCCAGCAAGATCTCCGGATCTGTCCCCCATTGAGCATGTTTGGAACTGGATGAAGCGTCGTCTCACGCGGTCTGCACGTCCAGCACGAACGCTGGTCCACCTGAGGCGCCAGGTGGAAATTGCATGGCAAGCCGTTCCACAGGACTACATCCAGCATCTCTACGATCGTCTCCATGGGAGAATAGCAGCCTGCATTGCTGCGAAAGGTGGATATACACTGTACTAGTGCCGACATTGTGCGTGCTCTGTTGCCTGTGTCTATGTGCCTGTGGTTCTGTCAGTGTGATCATGTGATGTATCTGACCCCAGGAATGTGTCAATAAAGTTTCCCCTTCCTGGGAGAATGAATTCACGGTGTTCTTATTTCAATTTCCAGGAGTGTATAACCGGAAAGGCATTTATATAACTGCCATAATTTCAGAACCTTGTGACAGGCAGCTGTTTCACATTAAATGTGTTGCGTGCAACTTTGTATACAACGATATAAATATGTGGGCTTCAGAGTTGGGAAACCACCTCCGAGTTTCCTTTGCTACCATGAGGCGATATGCAAATGAACTATTCGCTAAACTTGGAATTCTATTATAGCTTCCCAGAATCCGATCCTTATGCGCCTAATGTCCCCTGACTATGCAATCCTGGCCTCTGTTGAAGAATCGGATTTATCTGGTCGCTTGCCTCATAGAAAGTAGTTATGCATGTAAATTATGAATATAAAGTTAATCTCACCAAAATTTGTGACTTGGTTTTAGGAAAAGGTTGGTATGTCGACAGATGGGTTATCTTAAATATTTGGAGAGATAATCAGATTTATAGCATTTGACAGTTACATATACAAACGAATTAATGACGTGATGACTCTTGAGAGTGGACATATTAATGTCTTAATAAAGAGAAAGGAGTATAACACCAATCTATAACTATAAAACGCAGCAATGTGGATTGGCACTTACCCTTAACTGAACGAGAGCACAAAATTCGAGATCAACTTTCCATCAGAATCTAATCACAGAAATAACTAGAGATTGTGCTGCGATACGCGATGGGTGAATGGCCACCCATTTAACACACATGAACAGCAAGGCTGATCGTGCTCTGGCCGGAGCTACGTATACTACCTATTCTGCTCTTGTGCTCCACGACAGCGTCCCTAGCCGGCTGTTCTCGTGATGCTGTTATGCCGATCAGGTGTGATGTCACTGCATGCACAGCGGCGCGCGTATGCGACACAATCCCGCAAAATTATCCGGAGTGCGAGTAAGGTACGAAGCTACTCCGCAATTACTCCATATCGCCCGGTATAAGGTACAGCGCCTTTATCGGACGGACCCTGAAACGCAGGTATCTCATTTCTATCAAAATCTACTGCTGCGTGCCGCTCCGCTGCTGTGGTTGTCCAATCGCATCATTTTAACAAACTTTTCACCAATGAGCGCTTCTCCCGCTCGACTGTGAGTACGCGGTAAACAGTGCTTACGTCACGTCGAAGTGGCCAATCGCGGTCGCCTGTGGGAGTGGCCGGTTGTCCGGAAAGCTTTAGAGACGCTTCCTTGGCGCCAGAGTCTAAACTAACACATTCCACTCTTATATCCTACGCTCAGAGAATATGGAGTGGGCGATTTGTGGAGGTACATTCGTTGCTGGCAATGTCGCCCATGGCGCTTTTGTGATCCCAGGGCGACACGGCCGAGGGGGAAACAGCGTTTCCCGGCGTTATTCACTTAGGGGAGACATTCTGCTTGCCTCGCAGTGTTCTGCCGGAAATTCTGCGTGCCTGTTGGGCAGCATCAAAGCCATGCCACTGAAGACCGGCCTGGTGGAGCCAGCACCTCCTGGGGTACTGCAGGCAAACGCGCTCCCTTAGTAAAATACCATACGGAACTCTGTCCGCAAAAACTATTTGCACTTAACACAATGCAGTACATTTCTCATTGCTCATCCATTAGCCATGCTGCTACTTGTCGTTACTGCCCTAATTAATTATTGAAAAATGCAAACTGGCGATTGATGTGGATGTTGCACTCCCAGTGCATGGCCCATATAGGATGCCACCTTGCATAGTGGTGTGGCAACTGTTGTCATAGGAAAGCCGGACAGGATTAGCGAACAAGTTAATTCAATAAACAGAAGATTTACTTAACTTCTATTTCTCCAAACATACGAAGACCCTTTGCAAATGATGCAACAAGAAATAGAGTCCAGCTATTAATGTCGGATGAGGCTCGCTAGAGAAAGACACGAACGATGGAGTGAGAGCGTCCTGTACCGAAGTGGCTCCAAGTGCTAAAGGGGCTGAGCGGCTGCCACCTGCCGTCCTACGTTGCAGTGGCAGAGGACGGTCAAAGTACAGAGCTGCTGGAGGCGTGGCTCAGTGCTCCATTGGGCCACCTGGTGCCGCACAGTCGCTATCAGTGTCTAACGGGAACTTACTATTCCTTTACCAACTGCGATATGCTGGTAGAGTGGTATCAATATCTGACACCACGAAGTGAAACCACTCGGACAGGGAGAGTGAGTCGAAACATTCATGTAGCTGACATGGCCACAGAGCCTAGTGTCTCTCGACTGAAAACACAGACTGAACGAAAAAACAATCGACCGACCAGTCAGTTGTTAATACTGGTCGGTTGTTCCATCACTTAAATGACAGACTATGGGAACGGCCTTTCTTGCTACACATGGATAATGGCGTGTATTCTGATGGCGGTTGGGTCTGGAAGTTTACAGGTGATGACCATAACACAGCATGGTCAGGTGACATGCACTTAAAACTTATCGCCATCTTTTGGGCTTTGGGAAAGATTCAATAATTTGCACAACGGACATGGAAGTAGCATACTAACAGCTTCAACCTTCAACACAATAGCACAGTTCATCAAGAGTAGTGACTGGCGTATTGTGACGAGCCAGTTGCTCGGCCACCATTGACCAGACGTTTTCCATCGGTGAGAGATCTGGAGAATGTGCTGGCCAGGGCAGCAGTCGAATATTTTCTGTATCCAGAAAGGCCCGTACAGGACTTGCAACATGCGGTCGTGCATTATTCTGCTGAAATGTAGGGTTTCGCAGGGATCGAATGAAGGGTAGATCCATGGGTCGTAACACATCTGTAATGTAGTGTCCACTGTTCAAAGTGCCGGCAATGCGAACAAGAGGTGACCGAGAGGTTGAACTAATGGCACCCCATACCATCATGCCGGGTGATACGCCAGTATGGCAATGACGAATACACGCTACAAATGTTCGTTCACCGCGACGTCGCCAAACACGTATGTGACCATCATGATGCTATAACAGAACCTAGATTCATCCGAAAAAATGGCGTTTTGTCATTCGTGCACCCAGGTTCGTCGTAGAGTACACCATCCCAGACTCTCCTGTCTGTGATGCAGCGTCAAGGATAATCGCAGCCATGGTTTCCGAGCTGATAGTCCATGCTGCTGCAAACGTCGTCGAACTGTTCGTGCAGACGGTTGTTGTCCTGCAAACGTTCCCTATCTGTTGACTCAGGGATCGAGACGTGGCTGCACGATCCGTTACAGCCATGCGGATAAGATACCTGTCATCTCGAGTGCTAGTGACACGAGACCGCTGGGATCCAGCACGGCGTTCCGTATTGCCCTCCTGAACCTACTGATTCCATATTCTGCTAACAGTCATTGGATGTCGACCAACACGAGCAGCAATGTCGCGATACGATAAACCGCAATCGCGATAGGTTCAAATTCGACCTTTATCGAAGTCGGAAACGTGATGGTATGCATTTCTCCTCCTTACACGAGGCACCACAAAAACGTTTCACCAGGCAACGCCGGTCAACTACAGTGTGTGTATGAGAAATAGGTTGGAAACTTTCCTCATGACAGCACGTTGTAGGTGTCGCCACCAGTGACACCCTTGTGTGAATGCTCTGAAAAGCTAAACTTTTACATATCACAGCATCTTCTTCCTGTCGGTTAAATTTCGCGTCTGTAGTACGTAATCTTCGTGGTGTAGCAATTTTAATGGCCAGTAGTGTAGCTGTTCCACACCCAGGACTAGAGCTCAATTACCAAAGGACAGAACTTTACGTATCTACTGTGTAGCACCAGATTTACAAGTTCGCGTTAGATCGTACACGCGCACTGCAATACACGTAGTGAAGTAAGCGACACATCCGCCTCGCGTTAATGACTATGCAAATGAGCCTCTCTCCAAATGCGCCCGGGATGGCAGGCCTTTAGAGAAGTTTTCTCCTCGGGACCTGCTGCAGCGCTACTCATTGTGATGCAAAAACGACTATAATAGCTTCTAGGGCAGCTCAAAAAATAATGCCGCCATACCATCCAATATCGGTTGAAAAAAATGCAGAATACGTTGTGGGATATCGTGGAACAATCCCGCTTTAGCCCCTATGGCTTCATGAGGTTGCAATCGATGGCGGCGCAATACGTAGCCTTTAGAATGGCATCTGTACCGAAGGTGCGTTCCAAGCGGAGAGCTGTCACTGACTTTCTTTTGGCAGAGAAGCAGAGCGCCGCAATAGTCGTAGGCGCTTGCAGAATGTCTCCGGAGACATGGCAGTGATCAAAAGCACGGACAGTAATTGGGCGAGGTGTCTGTCATGATCGTAACGGGGTCGCGCAAACCTGTCCGATATCCGCATTGTGGTCGGCCGCACACAGCTGTGTCTCCGGCACTGCTGGAACATGTGGATACTGGCATTTGAGGTGATCGATGGATCACAGTCAAACACTTTGCTATATAACTTGACGTATCTGTTGGTAGTGATGACACATTCGTCCATCAATTGTGGTACTCAAGGCTGTGCGCCCACTGGGTTTCCCACCGCCTAGCTGAAGACCATAATGAGCAACGAGGTTGCATGCGCGGTAAGAGGTTGGTCATGACAATTTTTTGTCGAACATCGTCTCAGGCGATGAAATATAGGTCCATTAGCCCGAACCAGAAACAAAACGGCAATCCATAGAGTGCCAGCCCACCGCCTCTCCTCCGAAAAAAAGTTCAAAGCCACATCCTCAGTCGGGAAAGTCATTGCGACAGACTTCTGGGACTCTGAAGCGCTTATTCTATTTGATGTCCTCCCTCATGGTGCAACGATCAAATCTGAAGTATATTGCGCTACCCTCAGAAAATAGAAGAAACGACTTCGGGGATGTTCAAATGTGTGTCAAATCTTATGGGACTTAACTGCTGTCATCAGTCCCTAAGCATATACACTACTTAACCTAAATTATCTTAAGGATAAACACACACGCACCCATGCCCGAGGGAGGACTCGAACCTCCTCCGGGGCCAGCCGCACAGTGCATGACTGCAGCGCCTCAGATCGCTCGGCTAATCCCGACTTCAGGGAGTTCGTCGCCACAAAAATGCAACGGACTTCTTACCACAAGTCTGCGCACTCGGGAGGAGCCCATAAGATTTCATTTGACTGTCCTTCCTCATCCATCCTGTAGCCCGGGTCTCAAACATTCCGACTTCCACCTTCTTGGGGCAGTGGCGGGAGCAGTCTACGAGAAACAGTACGTGGATGACGGGGACGTTATTAACGCAGCAAGACGTTGGCTCCGACGTCGATCAGTAGAGTAGTATCATGGGGGTCTACAGACCCTCCCAGTAAAATGTCGTAATGCCGTTGTACTGAAAGGAGTTTACGTTGAAAAAGTTCAAAGTTCAAATGGCTCTAAGCACTATGGGACTTAACATCTGAGGTCATCAATCGCCTAGACTTAGAACTACTTAAACCTAACTAACCTAAGGGCATCACACACATCCATGCCCGAGGCAGGATTTGAACCTGCGACCGTAGCAGCAGCGCGGTTCCGGACTGAAGCGCCTAGAACCGCTCCTCCACAGCGGCCGGCGAGATTACGTTGAGAGATATGGTTTTGTAGCCAAAAGAGTGCGGAATAATGTGGTACACTGAAATCCTAAATAAAACCAACCTGCTTTCAGAAAAGAATGTGTCGCATTACTTATTGAGCTCATCTCGTACAACATCTCTCACTGCATGCTAATTACATGCAAGGTATCTTACTCGTCGTGAGCGACTCACCTCTCAAAGAGCTCGATCGTAATGGTACACATTGCTATGTTTTTCTTAAAAATGCCGTTCATCTTTAGTGCCACATTGAATGGAAAAGCATCACAATCACTGTATCCTGTCAACAAATGGTTCACATGGCTCTGAGCACTATGGGACTTATCATCTGAGGTCATCAGTCCCATAGACTTAGAACTACTTAAACCTAACTGACCTAAGGACGTCACACACATCCACGTCCGAGGCAGGTCTCGAACCTGCGGCCGTAGCAGCGGCGCGGTTCCGGACTGAAGCGCCTAGAACCGCTCGGCCACATAGGCCGGCTATCTTGTCAACAAATGAAGGCAGTACTGAATATATTATGTGTGGTTATACCGCGAGAATTCCTTGCGATCGTGAACATGTTCGGAGTGGGTAAATGGGCGTAGAATTTACTACCAAAATATGAGTATGACATTGAAGATGACCACTTCTCTCACTTTCTGGGCTAAGACTTAAAACAGGTATTAACAAATATCACCCAAGGACTGCTAAGTCAAATACATGAACTGTATTCGCAATTGCGAATATGGACAACAATCAGCTGTAGAATGGAATGACGAAAATGAAAATATGTGCCGCCCTGGGTATCGAACCCGGATTTTCCCTTTATCGCGAGCGGTCGCCTTACCACTTTTTTTTTTTTCGATGTAGTTCGTTGTGTTTGGTCTGGACGGACGACAGAAGACATCCGTTCAAGTTGATCGTTGATTCCTTGACTCAATTTTTTTTATTACAGAGAGCACGCAGCCCTCTGACTGAACACGCTGAGCTACCGTGCCGGCTACCATTTGGATATCCGAGCACGACTCTCAACCCGACGCAAAATTCCATATGTCGTCAACCATGTGTCTACAACTTGTTCTCGCGATAAGCGGGAGACCATGGTTCGTCCCGGTCCAGAACAAATTTTCATTGTCGTCAACCCATTATACAGCTGACGAACTGCTAAGTAAAATACATGAGATATATACGCAGTTGCGAATGCGGACAACCGTCAGCTATTTAATGGAATGACGCCAATGAAAGTGCCGGATGGGGACTCGAACACGGATTCCATTATACAACTGATGGTTGTCCATATTCGTAACTGCGAATACATTTCATGTATTTCATGACGGTTGTAGTCGTTGCAGTGGCTGTTCATTCGGACATGCATGTATGTACGAAGGAACTTTGCATCCGTTCACGCTCATTTCTTGGGTCCAATTAACATCAAAACATGTCCCATCAATTGTCGTCTCTACATATTTATGAACGTTTTCGATCTGCTATCCGAGCGTTGGAGGTAAGGAAGGAAATTAATATTTGACATCCCGTCGGCAACGAGGTCATTAGAGGCACAGCACAAGCTCGGGTTGTATCTTTCAAAGGAACCGTCCTGCCGAGAATTAGAGCAAGGATCCGGAATGGAATCAATGCAGACAAAGAGGATATTTAAGTGTCGTTTATAGGCCATGCAGACTTTGCGTTCCTATTCTGTTCTGTGAGACAAACTTGCACCCACTCTTCACAAAAGTGACGTGCACGTACCTTGTAGCACATGTACATGCAATTGTTTTATGTCGTACGATGGGCAGAATACTGCAAAATGGTTGTTCTCCGCTCTCCATGTGCTTGCAGAGGAAGTCGAAGATGAATCGGAATGAGTGCCATAATTGTATAATGATATACTCCGTCCAGTCACACTGATCAGCCGGCCGAGGTGGCCAAGCGATTCTAGGCACTACAGTCTGGAACCGCGCGACAGCTACGGTCGTAGGTTCGAATCTTGCCTCGGGCATGGATGTGTGTGATGTCCTTAGGTTAGTTAGGTTAAAGTGGTTCTTAGTTCAAGTCCCATACTGCTCAGAGCCATTTGAACAAACCACATTGAGGGTCGGGGTGGCCAAGAGGTTCTAGGCACTTCAGTCTGGAACCGCGCGACCGCTACGGACACAGGTTCGAATCCTGCCTCGGGCATGGATGTGTGTGATGTCCTTAGGGTTGTTAGGTTTAAGTAGTTCTAGCAGACTGCAGACTGATGACCTCAGATATATATATATATATATATATATATATATATATATATATATATATATATATATATAATATGACTTTTGAACAATATGAAGGTAAATACATTGTTTTTTCTCTATCAAAATCTTTCATTTGTTAACTGTGCCTATCAGTAGTTAGTGCCTTCAGTAGTTTGAATTTTTTATTTAGCTGGCAGTAGTGGCGCTCGCTGTATTGCAGTAGCTTGAGTAACGAAGATTTTTGTGAGGTAAGTGATTCGTGAAAGGTATAGTTTAATGTTAGTCAGGGCTATTCTTTTGTAGCGATTATTGAAAGTCAGATTGCGTTGCGCTAAAAATATTGTGTGTCAGTTTAGGCACAGTCATGTACAATTTTTCTAACGGGACGTTTCAGTGTTAAGTCCCATAGTGCTCAGAGCCAACCAATCACACTGATCACCACCAACGTTTAACTGTGTGTGAAATCTTATGGGACTTAACTGCTAAGGTTATCAGTCCCTAGGCTTACACCCTACTTAACCTAAATTATCCTAAGGACAAACTCACACACCCATGCCCAAAGGAGGACTCGAACCTCCACCACCAATGTTTGACGTCAACAAGCAATAACCATTCACAGATGGCAGGTCGTAACACTACCAATGGAGTGTTTATAAAGTTGTCGGTAGGACGCGGAAAACAGTACAGTCGTTGTCGTAATGTGGATAAGGCCACGATTGATTTGACGCCCAAAAGCTCATAATCATTGTTTTTCTCACCAAGAGCGGAAGTATATCCGAAACGGCTAAGTTTGTAAAGTGGCTGCTTGCTGTCATGGTTAAAGTAAACTACCAACGGCAAAATGAGGCTGTGCATAACCAGCGTTGTGGTAACAGTGGCGCACCACGGGCCATAGTTGACAGGGGTGAATGACAGCTGCGGATATGTGTACGGGTGAAAAGACGCGTAGCTGTTGAACAACTGACTGATTCACTGACTCTATGACACTATGAGGACCTTGGCCTCCTCACTCACAATCTCGGTCTTCAGCACGCCTGCACCTCCTCGTCACTCCCACTACTCTCAGGTCGGCTTCCACATCTTCCAGCCACCTCACACGTGGTCGTCCTCTCCTTCTTCTACCACCAGGTTGTCCAGTCCTCATCTTCTTCGGGAGCCTTTCTTCTTTCATAGGCTGGACATGTCCTAACCATCTTAGCCTTCCCATTTTGATTGAGGTTACCAAATCAGGTTCTTTGTACAGAGCCTTTATTTCTTCATTAGTCATAATTCTCCATGTCTCACCTTCTTTTACAGGACCAAAAATCTTCCTTAGCTCTTTCATTTCCCACAATTAATTTCTTCTCCAAAGCCTCCGTCAGTACCCATGCCTCGCTGCAATACATAAGAACTGGTTTGTTCACTGTTTTGCAGAGCGTCAGCTTTAGTTTCCTACTTTTGTTGTTACTTTTGAGCACGGTATATATTGCTCTATATGATCTGTCGGCAACCTTAATTCAGTTTGTCATATCTGTCTACACTTTGTTTTCTGAACTTATTACTGAGCCAAGATAAATAAAGCTATCTACACTTTCAAACTGTAGATCATCTGTGTTTCTTCTATCTCTCTCAGTTACCACATACTTAGATTTTGTCTCACTAATTTATAAACCAAGGTTCTTGGCAGCGGCTTCAAACTCTTTGAAGGCTGATGTGAGAGCGCCTCCATACTTCTAGCACTTATTACTACATCATCTGCAAGGGCAAAGATTTGTATAAGTCTATTGTAAATAGGGGTTGTAGCCTCTCCCCGATGTTATTCAATCTGTATATTGAGCAAGCAGTAAAGGAAACAAAAGAAAATTTGGAGTAGGTATTAAAATTAACGGAGAAGAAATAAAAACTTTGAGGTTCGCCGATGACATTGTAATTCTGTCAGAGACAGCAAAGGACTTGGAAGAGCAGTTGAACGGAATGGACAGTGTCTTAAAAGGAGGATATAAGATGAACATCAACAAACGCAAAACGAGGATAATGGAATGTAGTCAAATTAAATCGGGTGATGCTGAGGGAATTAGATTAGGAAATGAGACACTTCAAGTACTAAAGGAGTTTTGCTATTTAGGGAGTAAAATAACTGATGATGGTCGAAGTAGAGAGGATATAAAATGTAGACTGGCAATGGCAAGGAAAGCGTTTCTGACGAAGAGAAATTTGTTAACATCGAGTATAGATTTAATGGTCAGGAAGGCGTTACTGAAAGTATTTGTATGGCGTGTAGCCGTGTATGGAAGTGAAACATGGACAATAACTAGTTTGGACAAGAAGAGTATAGAAGCTTTCGAAATGTGGTGCTACAGAAGAATGCTGAAGATTAGATGGGTAGATCACATAACTAATGAGGAGATATTGAATAGAATTGGGGAGAAGAGGAGTTTGTGGCACAACTTGACAAAAAGAAGGGACCGGTTGGTAGGACATGTTTTGAGGCATCAGGGGATCACAAATTTAGCATTGGAGGGCAGCGTGGAGGGTAAAAATCGTAGAGGGAGACCAAGAGATGAATACACTAAGCAGATGCAGAAGGATGTAGGTTGCAGCAACTACTGGGAGATGAAGAAGCTTGCACAGGATAGAGTAGCATGGAGAGCTGCATCAAACCAGTCTCAGGACTGAAGACCACAACAACAACATTGAAAATATTGCCTCCTGGGTTCGTGGTTATTGATCTTACTGCATTCTCTAATACCAGGTTGAACAGTACTGGCGATAATGGGTCTCTCTGTCTTAGTCCTTCTTCCGTTGGGTACGATCTCTACAGACATCCCTGAACTTTAACCTGGCTTTTTCTGTTTCCCAGGGTCATCTTAGTTAATTTTATTACCTTCTTAGGAAATCTGAATGTCTGCATTGTTTCCCACAGTGCTGATCTTTTAACTCTGTCATAGGCCTGTTTAAAGTCTATAAAGAGATGTCCTGGATTTGTATCAGGTTTACTCTCTTAGGGAGACTGGCTTCACCACGCCTCTAGAGCCCTCTTTGCCCTATGTTGTAGGGAATTGAAAATGACAAGGAAAAAGGATAGGCTTAGGATAGGATAGGACAGAAAACAGGATTGATAGGTCGTTGTGGGACACACTTGGTCTGGCTCCTCCCCTTTGGCCTGTCCGGTATGGGTGAACCTGCTAAGAGCTACGCTACCGTTGGCATAGCCCTCCAGATTCAGAGCACGCAAACCTCCTCGACCACACGTACAGTGCTACGTTAAGGCGGTAACCCCTGAAGAGGGTTGAACAACTGACTGCCCAGACAAACCAAGGAACTACCAGCAGTGCCCCCGCAATGAGCGTTCAGCTAACGTTGCTGCTTATGGGCCTCCGCAGCAAGTACCTGTTTGATACACTCATACTGACTAATGTTCATCGGCGACGAATGCTAGAATTCGCACTCCAATACCATAACTGGGCGTGCACTGAGTGGCGACAGGTGGTCTTTTCAGATGAATCACGTTAAAAAATATGCTTCTTCGGACAGATGGCAAACACCTCAATGAACTCTGGAACAATCGTCGGAAGAGCCCATGGTGGAGAAAGGGGCATTATGGTCTGGGGAATGATCTCGTCTCTCTGGAAGGCACGATAGATGGACAAAAAGTATGCATCTATCCTTGGGGACCATGTCCATCCCTATATGCACGGTAATTTTCCTCAGTGTGATGGCATCTACCAGCAGGGCAATACAACGTGTCACACGGGTCGCAGTGCATCAACATCTACATTTCTACTCCGCAAGACACCCAACGGTGTGTGGCGGAGGGCACTTTACGTGTCACTGTCATTACCTCCTTTCCTGTTCCAGTCGCGTATGGTTCGCGGGAAGAACGACTGCCGGAAAGTCTCTATGCGCGCTCGAATCTCTCTAATTTTACATTCGTGATCTCCTCGGGAGGTATAAGTAGAAGGAAGCAATATATTAAGCAATATATTCGATATCTCATCCAGAAACCCACCCTCTCGAAACCTGGACAGCAAGCTACACCGCAATGCAGAGTGCCTCTCTTGCAGATTGTGCCACTTGAGTTTGCTAAACATCTCCGTAACGCTATCACGCTTACCAGATAACCCTGTGACGAAACGCGCCGCTTTTCTTTGGATCTTTTCTATCTCCTCTGTCAACCGGACCTGGTACGGATCCCACATTGATGAGCAATAGTCAAGTATAGGTCGAACGAGTGTTTTGTAAGCCACCTGCTTTGTTGATTGACTACATTTTCCAAGGACTCTCCGGATGAATCTCAACCTGGCACCCGCCTTACCAAAAATTAATTTTGTATGATCTTTCCGCTTCAAATCGTTCGGTACGCATAATCCCAGATATTTTACAAGAGTAACTGCTACCAGTGTTTGTTCCGTTATCATATAATCATACAATAAAGGATTCTTCTTTCTATGTATTCGTAATGTATTACATTTGTCTATGTTAAGGGTCACTTGCCACTCCCCGCACCAAGTGCCTATCCGCTGCAGATCTTCCTGCATTTCGCTGCAATTTTCTAATGCTTCAACTTCGCTGTATACTACAGCATTATCCGCGAAAAGTCGCACGGAACTTCCGACACCATCTACTAGGTCATTTATATATATTGTGAAAAGCAATGGTCCCATAACACTCCCCTGTGGCACTCCAGAGGTTACTTTAACTGTTGTAGACGTCTTTCCATTGAGAACAACATGCTGTGTTCTGTTTGCTTAAAAACTCTTCAAACCAACCACACAGCTGGTCTGATATTCCGTAGGCTCTTACTTTGTTTATCAGGCGTCAGTGCGGAACTGTATCGAACGCCTTCCTGAAGTCACGGAAAATGGCATCTACCTGAGAGCCTGTATCTAATATTTTCTGGGTCTCATGAACAAATAAAGCGAGTTGGGTCTCACACGAATACTGTTTCCGGAATCCATGTTGATTCCTACAGAGTAGATTCTGGGTTTCCAGAAATGACATGATACACGAGCAAACAACAAGTTCTACTGGCAGAAGTAAAGCTGTGAGTACCGGGCGTGAGTCGTGCTTCGGTAGCTCAGTTGGTAGAGCACTTGCCCGGGAAAGGCAAAGGTCCCGAGTTCGAGTCTTGGTCGGGCACACAGTTTTAATCTGCCAGGAGGTTTCATATCAGCGCACACTCCGCTGCAGAGTGAAAATCTCATTCTGGAAACATCCCCCAGGCTGTGGCTAAGCCATGTCTCCACAGTATCCTTTCTTCCAGGAGTGCTAGTTCTGCATGTTTGCCAGAAGAGCTTCTGTAAAGTTTGGAAGGTAGGAGACGGATACTGGCAGAAGTAAAGCTGTGAGTACCGGGCGTGAGTCGTGCTTCGGTAGCTCAGTTGGTAGAGCACTTGCCCGCGAAAGGCAAAGGTCCCGAGTTCGAGTCTCGGTCGGGCACACAGTTTTAATCTGCCAGGAGGTTTCAACAAGTTCTAAAATTCTACAACAGATCGATGTACGTGCGTGGTTCGAAGAACACCAGGACGAGATTACTATACTCCAGTGGCACCAAGCTCCCAGATTTTTAATTCAATTGAGAATCTGTGGGACCGCCTCTATCGGGCTGTTCGCACCATGGATGCTCAACCAAGAAACCCGGCGCAGTTGACCACGGCGCTGGTGTCGGCATGGCTCCACATGCCTGTCGGTGCCTTCCAGAACCTCAACGGCTCTCAACGGCTCGCACTGCAAAAGGTGGATATTCACTCTTCTCAAAGGTGCTCACATTAATGTGACTGGATAACGTGGTTTACGATCTATGTGAGGTCGCATCCAACTCACTAGCTCCCATCGTAGTTACTATTCTTCTTTTCGCGTCTCAAAGTACATTTGTTGATGAGAACGAAACGAGTGGTGACCTGCCAATGTTCATTGAGAGCTACATTTTTTTTTTTTTTTTTTTTTTTTACACAGGTAATATTGCGCTATGGCTCTTAGACTAGGGCAAGCATCATTCCAAAAGTTTCTTTGTCTTTGTGTAAGGAGGATATGCATCTCTCACGTCCTGATGATGCCAGATTTTACGTAGGGGTGCAAATATCCGGATTCTCGGGACACACTCCTCTTAAGAGTTCTCTGCATATCAAGCAAACTTCTAGCGGATGTGGGACGTGTGTGTGTACAGTGGCTGAAGTAGAAATTTTGACTGAGGCTTAGTGTCGATTTATGTGTTCCTTAAAGTGCGCAACAAAGTGTGCGCTGTAGCGAATAGAAAAATTCGCGTATGGTAAGACCATCCACAAAGTGCATGTGACAAACGCACGCACAAAGAGCAAGCTATCATGGGATCGAGTGCTAAAAGAGAATCCGAAAAAATGGCTCTGAGCACTATGGGACTTAACCTCTGAGGTCATCAGTCCCCAAGAACTTAGAACTACTTAAACCTAACTAACCTAAGAACATCACACACATCCATGCCCGAGGCAGGATTCGAACCTGCTACCGTAGCGGTCGCTCAGTTCCAGACTGTAGCGCCTAGAACCGCTCGGCCACTACGGGTCAGGGATTTTCTCTGCCTCGTGATGGCTGGCTGTTGTGTGTTGTCCTTAGGTTAGTTAGGTTTCAGTAGTTCTAAGTTCTAGGGGACTGATGACCATAGATGTTAAGTCCCCTAGTGCTCAGAGCCATTTTTTAACTACGGCCGGCAAAAGCGAATCCATAGTGCTTGTTTTCACTACGGCCTCTGCATTATATACCATGGCAGTGAACAATGCGAAAGGAATAAAATGGTCACTGCGGGACGTGACTGGGAATATAGGAACAACGCTAGTTTTAAGAATACCGGAAAACTACGGTTACTGAAGAAGGACGCGAACGCTAGACGTCACGCTACGCTGTGTGGTTCCCCAGCAGGAAACCTGTTTCTGTAATGGCGACGGGCAGCCGCAAGCGATGAGGCCGGAAAGTTTTCCTCGTTGCGAGAAGTGAAGCAGTGGCAAAATTATGTGCTCAACAGGGTTCGGTTTCCGTAGCTACAGTGTGTGAACGTCGATAACGTCAGTTTCAAGGGACCAGGGCGGTCCAGAAAATATTCATCGTGTTGATGCAATTTTGTGATATTTTGTCATTCTGACATATTGAGTTTTCGGGATGCCATGGTAGAAGGAAGGTAGTGTAGTCGACGGCAAGGTATTGCAGGATGAGCAGCAGTTCTTCAGGACAGGGATACAAAAGGGACTCGGTTGGCTTATCGTTAGGGCCAGCTCGTCCCGAAACAAGAATAACCAAAAGCATTTCTGGGTAGCGAGAGCCAATAGGTTTGCTTCGTTTCGGAGGAGCTGGTCTGGCGTAGACATTTTTATCTTTGTTATCCTATGGGTACTGTGGCAGACATTACGAAAGTACAATTATTACGTGTAAGACATTAAGGGGACAATATTTCAGCAAATGATTCTTGGATTAGCATGTTTCGGAAAAAGGAGAGGGAAATAAAACTTGGTCCATATTTTCAATATGTGTGTGCTCGTGTTACTGGATTCTGCTTCTGGAACACGGACGTATGGTAAAGATTCACCGAAAACCATTTTGTAATTTGTAGCAGTCAGTGTGCTGAAATAGTTGTCTTGGAGAATAGTGTTATTTGCTGTAATTAAGTGTATAGTTTCTCCTTAAATGATAATTTGACGAGACGTAAAACGTGAAGTGCGGAAATTATGGTACAAATTACTGTCGGACATCATAACCTCAATGTCATTTCTGTATATTGCACGAAACTCATTATCACACACTGTGTGGTGCGATCTTTGTCTTGACAGCTGAATTTATGAGAGTGTTGCTAACGATTCGTTCCCAACTAGATATCTGTGACAATTTAACCTGTGCTCCTACGTTCCTGCCTAACCACACCCTCGACAAACGCGACATATTCGGAATAAATAGCAAAGTATTCGTAAGAAGCTAGAACACAAATATCGTCGCTCGTCGTTTCACTTGCACGAGTTTCGTTTTCTAATCAGACTGGTAAAAAAATCGCAGAAATTCGTTCCTGAGAGAGCATGCTCTTATACGTCAGTAACATTGAATATTGCCGAACAGACTTCTACTACATAAATAATAAAGAACCAGAATCTGCTAGAAACCTGAAAATGGGAAAAAGTATATAAACTTGTAGGAGGACGCAGACGTAGCCTACTTTCTCCGGCAACGTATCAACTTTTCTCTAACTACAACACCACGCCCTTTACCTACAACTCTCTGTATCAGTATCGTTTACCTTAGGATCTAATAAAGATTTGTTACTGCTGATGTCGTTAGCTGATATTTAATTCTAACAAATCGTACCGAAAGTGGCGTTTCTGGTAAATCATCAACGCGCACCATTGTCTTGAAACTGCATGTTGTCATAACACGCAATCTATAATACAGAAACAAGATAATAGATGAAATCCAACATAGATTCTCCAAAGGAGCAAGCGAGGGACGTCACGTGACGCGAACCGATTCCTGAGAATTGCTGTTGGTTCTTCTTGCTTCGGGCCGAGCTATTCCTAACGGTAAGTCTCGGTTGTGGCCTACTCGGTGGAACCGTTCAGGCGTTCACCTAAGGCGGCTGGGTTTGCGACGGAGACTCGAATCTGGAAATCTGGACTGGGATTTGATATCGGATCCTCTCGAATACGAGTCTTTTGTGCTACCCACTGCACCACCTCACTCAGAAGCTCCAATATAGAGAGTATTTCCGAAAGATTGATGCGATTTTAGCACACCATATCTTCTACGTAAATGAAAGTAGAAACTTGGGTAAATTTTAACTTACTCCTAGCACAAAAAAGTTTTATTTTTGAAAGAACCACCCGATTTCACAAGGCTATGTCTTTTGCTGTTTACAGTATAAAACCCTCTAAAAAATTAAACAAGAGCGCATCACGAAGGAATTCTCCTCCGAATGGGACGGAAATCGGTAGATGTGATGCACATTTACAGGCAAAACCGGATGATTTATTCAAGAGAAAGACTTTGCAAATTGAGCAAGCCCTTAACGCGTTAGTCTACCTCTGGCCCTCACGCAAGCAGTGATTCGGCCTGGCATTGATTGATAGACTTTTGGATGTACTCCTGAAGGATACCGTACCAAATTCCTTACAACTGACGCGTTAGATCGTCAAAATCCCGAACTGGTTGTAGGGACCTGCCCACAATGTTCCGAAAGATCTGAATTGAGGGAGAGAAATTTGTAAATTTGTGGTAAGGTCTTATGGGACCAAACTGCTGAGGTCATCGGTCCCTAAGCCTACATACTACTTAATCTAACTTAAACTAACTTACGGTATGGACATCACACACACACCCTTGCCCAAGGGACGATTCGAACCTCCAACGGGGGGAGCCGCATCAGGGAGAGATTCGGCAACCTTGGAGGCCAAGGTAGCGTTTGGCAAGCACGAACACAGGCTGTCAGGGCACCGCATATGACAACGAAAGGTGTGCTGCTATGAGAAGAATCGTCACTCCAGATCATCACACCTAGTTTTCGAAACATAAGGCAGGCGACAGTCAGGTTGGAATCTCATTGCTGTCCAGTCTCGTTGACTGGAGTAGAATTGTCTTCAGTGATGCTCACGACATATTTCGCAGACAGTATCCACATATGCTGCTGAACGTACCTACACAAATGTATCTGTCGTTGTACAACAGATAGTTCAAGACGCAGAAACCATTGCATTGCACGGATTTCCAGAACGACGACGACGTAATTATCGAGTTGGAAGATTTCTTGGGTAGTGGTTATGGGACAGTCAATTGGTTTTAGTAACTATGGCCAGTCGATATTTTTCAATCAGTCAGCTTTGTTAGTTACGTGAAACACCTTTCTTTTTTTTCAACTCGCTATCTGGGTTTGAGTGGTACATTTAAAGTGAGACAACCTACTGACACAAGTCTCTGACTGTTACGACTGTTATATCTGAACGACGTCTTTCACTCAGTTTCTGGGATTTGAGTGATTTCACAGGACTGCAGCCGTCGTGAGGAGCTGGCCCGGTCGCTAACAGCCTCCTACAAAGCCGGAAGTACACGACGGACCTAGTATGTGCAAGTGGGACGAGCATGTAATGGTAGTTGGGGAACGTGGATAGTCGTCTTCGGTTCGTTGGTAGAATTTGGGGAAGATGTGGTTCATCTGTGAAGGAGGCCGCTTATAAAACACTAATAAGACCTATTCTTGAGTACTGCTCGAGTGTTTGGGATCCCTATCAGGTCGGACTGAGGGAGGACATAGAAGCAATTCAGAGGCGGGCTGCTAGATTTGTTACTGGTAGGTTTGACCATCACGCGTGTGTTACGGAAATGCTTCAGGAACTCGGGTGGGAGCCTCTAGAGGAAAGGAGGCGTTCTTTTCGTGAAGCGCTACTGAGGAAATTCAGAGGACCAGCATTTGAGGCTGACTGCAGTACAATTTTACTGCCGCCAACTTACATTTCGCGGAAAGACCCAAAGACAAGATAAGAGAGATTAGGTACAGAGACATATAGGCAGTCATTTTTCCCTCGTTCTGTTTGGGAGTGGAACAGTGAGAGAACAGGCTAGTTGTGGTACGAGATACCCTCCTCCACGCACCGTGTGGTGGATTGCGGAGTATGTATGTAGATGTAGAAGTCAGGTGCAGAGGACTTACCACCTAGCGACAGAACGGATGAAGCTTCGATTTTACAAGACTGTTCATCCGCCGGGGAGAAATTTGCACCATTCTATTCTGCCGTGGACCCGCACATGAGCAGTAGAGGAGGTGCATACACGCACGCGCAGAACACGGCATTCTGAACAGGCTTTTTGCTCGTTATTGTTTTCACTTGTGTTCGGCAGAAGCTCTTGAAGACTCTTTTGACTACTACGCCAGATTCTCGACGGATTTTTCACGATGTAATATATATATTTCCACATCTCCTCCTAAACTACTGGACCGATATCAGCCAAACTTGGTACACATATCCCTGAGTATCAGGCAACAATCGCTCTGGGGATAAGTACTACGTGTCGTACATCAGGAGATGTGACATCATAAACAACGACCTGCGTGAAAGCTGCCACGTCAGGCACGACATTTATATTTATTATTTCTGTGGTACTAACTCTATTTCCAACGCATGTGGCAGACAGAGCCTACACACGCCTCTGAATGAACCTACAAAACTGTATCATTGTACGACACGGGGATCAGGAGACATGACGTCACAAATACTCAAACATGTCAGCTTCATTCACCCGTTTGAATTTATTATTTTTTTGCTAACAACTGTTCACGACATATTTCGTAGACAGTATCCACATATGTGGCTGAATGTACCTACACAAATGTATCATTGTACAACAGATAGTTCAAGAGATATGACATCACAACACATAGATGCGTGAAAAAATGCTGCATCACGCATGAAGTTTTAATACATGTATTCTTTACGGGGGCAGAGGTAAAATACAGGGAGCGAAAGGATATTTACAATTTGTATAGAACCAGATGGCAGTTGTAAGAGTCGAGGGGCATGGAAGGGAGTGAGACAGGGTTGTAGCCTCTCCCCGATGTTATTCAATCTGTGTACTGAGCAAGCAGTGAAGGAAACAATAGAAAAATTCGGAGTAGGTATTAAAATCCACAAAGAAGAAATAAAAACTTTGAGGTTCGGCGATGACATTGCAATTCTGTCAGAGACAACAAAGGACTTGGAAGAGCAGTTGAACGGAATGGACAGTGCCATAAAAGGAGGGTATAACATGAACATCAACAAAAGCAAAATGAGGATAATTGAATGTAGTCGAATTAACTCAGGTGATGCTGAAGGACTGAGACACTTAAAGTAGTAAATGTGTTTTGCTATTTGGGAAGCAAAATAACTGATGATGGTCGAAGTAGGGAGGATATAGAGTGTAGACTGGCAATGGCAAGAAAAGTGTTTCCGAAGAAGAGAAATTTGTTAACACACATCTAAGGGTCAGGAAATCTTTTCTGAAAGTATTTGCTTGGAATGAACCCATGTCTGGAAGTGAAACATGGACGATAAATAGTTTCGACAAGAAGAGAATAGAAACTTTCGAAATATGCTGCAACAGAAGAATGCTGCAGCTTAGATGGGTAGATAGATCACGTGAGTGAGTAGAACTGGCGAGAAGAGAAATTTGTGGTACAACCTGACTAAAACAAGGGATCGGTTGGTAGAACACATTCTGAGACATCAAGGGATCACCAGTTTAGTACTGGAGGAAAGCGTGGGGATAAAAATCGTAGAGGGAGACCAAGAGATGAATACACTAAGCAGGTTCAGAGGGATATAGGTTGTAGTAGTTACTTGAAGATGAAGAGGCTTGCACAGGATAGAGTAGCATGGAGAGTTGCATCAAACCAGTCTTTGGACTGAAGACGGCAACAACAACAACAACAACAACAATAAGACACTCCTACAGTCGAGTCAGCTTAAGGAAATCCCTGACACATGGCAGCGCTTTTCACAGCTTTCAACTGAGGTGCACAAACGCTGTAGGCGGGAAGATGTATTTCGATAGGGACGTTTACAAAATCGGGCCGTAAACATGGAAAACAGCTTCACTCAGTGATCATGTTTCTTAATTTGGACAATGTACTTGTACGTTTATGTATACAAAAACAGTTCTTTTTTGTATTCATTTTTAATAGGAAATCGGCAATGCCGGGTACAGTAAAAATACAAATTAAAATTACCTTTTTGTTTTGTCATTGAAAAAAACTGCATATCTAATTATAGTTCGTTATTGTTGAAAAGGAAAGGAATAAAGGTAGCATAAGTATGCCTATTGAGTGTATAGCATGAAAAGGTGTCTATGATCTGCTTGTACCAATATGACAAAATGTTGTTCATAATTCTGTATAACCATACGTAATTCATTCCAGTTGCACGAGATACTGTAACTGCTTAACAAATAAGAAACTATACCTCTCAAAAGTTTCAGTGCGAGTAAATAATAGCTGTAAGAAATATCAGCTTTCATACTCGATGATGTAAACGATCAAAACACGCCTGCAGTACTGAATACGCACCCTTGTGGTGCTAGTACAAACTTACACATTAGATGTATCGTGTAATAGCACTTGTGGAAAAGCTGGCAGTTCCATACTTTTACACTCGTGGCGCTGCTCCAGACTAGTGTACGATAGGTGTGTCATGTAATATCAGATTAAGAGCTACTGTGGCTCTGTATTGCACAGGCGGTTGCCTGGCTGGCGACGCATCGCGCACAAGCAGTCGAGTGCATTCGGAATAATGTGGCTAGTAGATGCGCAGTTAGGCTGGGCAAGCATTGGGACTGCTGGTGGGGTCGCAGGCGAGCCGTCAACACGCTGCAGGGGAAATGTGCACAGGGAAGGAAGTGGTGTACTAAACCGAACCTCACACTTATATTTTTTGTAAGTATGAAGTGGAGGCCCTCCACGACCACATTTTCATGGTGACCATCCACGAAGATCTACTGTCACCTCTGCTTTCATTAGCATCTAAAGAAAATTCCACTGAAAACGCAACTAAAGCAGCAATTTATTTTCACCTGACTTAACCATTGTAACTTTCAGAGAAACTTCATGAGTGTCGAATTTTGGGTAAAACCTACATTTCTCTTATTGCCCTTTTAAAATTTGGTTGTTTTGCCAAAACACGGAGGACTTCTTACAATATCATCTCATTAAAATGTTGGGCAGACGCAGTTGCGACAGAGTACTGAAACAGTGGGTTATTAAGTGAGGAAAGCCGGCCGCGGTGGTCTCGCGGTTCTAGGCGCGCAGTCCGGAGCCGTGATCCTGCCTCGGGCATGGATGTGTGTGATGTCCTTAGGTTAGTTAGGTTGAAGTAGTTCTAAGTTCTAGGGGACTAATGACCACAGCAGTTGAGTCCCATAGTGCTCAGAGCCATTTGAACCATTTTTGAAGTGAGGAAAGGAGGACAAGTCAGGACCATAGCTTATGAAAAAGCACATCCTCAGTGAAAAAATAAAAGTGTAATATTTTCACTTATGTTGTTTCAGAACCCACAGCATTCTTGTTTCACCAGCTATCGGTTGCCCTTAAAAATTACGTTCTTTCGTCAAAAAAGCCTTCAGTTAGTGGAATAATATGATAGATAATGAAGTTTTGCCTAGTAACCATATGGGAAAATACTCTCGTCTTTGCGTGTTATCATTTGGCAGAATCTCATTTCGATATCTCAAACTGTTTATGAAATATGACGAATGTTTTGGATAATTCATTCTCTCTTTTATCGCTGGTATGCGCGATCGCATTTGAGTAGGTAATGTAAAATCAAATTTATCGAGATTGGTGACAGATATAAAACTACACTAGACTCTAAAGAAAATTTCACAATGTAAGCTAAATTACGTATGCAACAGCTTATGATGTAATATGCACCAAACGCAAAATCGTAGCAATCCCTATTTTTCACTGCAGACTTTTTCGAATTTCGAACAGAGTCTTACTTCAGTGAAAATCTCACAGTAACTATAACCATTAACGAGATGATGGGCACTTCATCATGAAGCCGACATATAAGACTATAAGTAACGCAAAAATGTTTTTTTTTTACCAAATAGTTTCTGTAAAATCGTTTCAGAAAGAAAGCAGCGCTTGCGCCCTGATTATTTCAGTGCAGCATGCCGCCTGCCAACCGAAAGCTGGCAAATTCTGTGGGTCCCCCCTTATGAACAAATGAATGATCTCGCCCAGCGCTTCAGACGAAAATTCGTCACTGCGTACCGTACTCTCTGCCTCTGCGGACTCCGGCTTTAGCTGGAGGCTGCCAGGGGCTTGGCCACACCTTTGCACTAGCTAAACTCCTGGCTGTTACAGCAGGCTGGCGTGGAATGCATGGGTGCACGCAGGAGTAACCTGAGAATAAAACTGAGTTTTTTAATTAATGGACTTCATCACTATACCTTTTCAGTAAAATTAATGCGAACAATCGCTAAAAATCGACAATGTTCCACTCCTCGTCGTGTACCATGAAGGAACTTTTGTGCTCAGGTTTGTATCTCGGCGATAGATACATCAGCTTCATTAGTTATGAGCTAATTGCTTCTGGAAAAACTTAACCACAGCAGTATACATTAATCAGCTTCCATTGATGAAAAGAAGAATTAGTCTATTCAGTACATAATTAAATGAATACGTACTAAATAATGTCTACGGCTTTTGGCGTACCCCATAGGATGTCTTCATGCACCTCTGAGGGAAGGGCTACCCTCCAGGAAGGGGGAGGGGAGGGTGGTGTGTGTATCTCACTTGTATACTAGTGCCTTTATTCGATGAGTGTAAGTGCTGCAGATTGATTTCACTCAGAAAACTACATGGGTACCTCAATTAGCTAAAACACTGAAGAGTAGTTTCGGTTTAAGGAATGAATACATCGTTCAACTGACAGAAAAACTTTGTACACAAAGGATTCATAATTCACTCATTATGAGAACCTACAATGGACTGTCCGAAAGAACAGACACCAGCTTCATGTAGTTAAGGCATCTGTGCCGGATGCACAAGCATTGCCCGAACTCTTACGGGACTCGGTAAGATTGTCTGCCGCGAGTAATGAGTGTAATGGACAGGGGCACTACGAATGTAGTGAGTGACATTAAGTTGGGAATGTGGTTCAAAAATGGCTCAAATGGCTCTGAGCACTATGGGACTCAACTTCTGAGGTCGTCAGTCCCCTAGAACTTAGAACTACTTAAACCTAACTAACCTAAGGACATCACACACATCCATGCCCGAGGCAGGATTCGAACCTGCGATCGCAGCGGTCTCGCGGTTCCAGCCTGTAGCGCCTACAACCGAACGGCCACTCCGGCCGGCTGGGAATGTGGGTCTCACGGGGAGCGTGCAAGGGATAAATCCCTGTAGTCGCTCTATCCTCTGCGTCCTCGGTGGCTCAGATGAATAGAGCGTCTGTCATGTAAGTAGGAGATCCCGGGTTCGAGTCCCGGTCGGGGCACACATTTTCAACTGTCCCCATTGATGTATAGCAACGCCTGTCAACAGCTTAGGGTCTTGATTTAATCATCATTTCATACAATGGACTGAGCTGATTGCTCTCATTTGGTTACTCCCTCAGACTGGATACACTTGAAAAAAAAAATGAATGAATAGTAATCCAACTGATACATAAAATTACAGTCTACCAGTACTCTATCTCCCACCTTTCATATTTCCCGGAAGTTCTGCGAAACTCGCAGGACTACTATTCCAGGAAGAAAGGATATTTTGTAAACATGGTTTAACCAATCCGTAGGATAAAATGGTTCAAATGGCTCTGAGCACTATGGTACTTAACATCTATGGCTATCAGTCCCCTAGAACTTAGAACTACTTAAACCTAACTAAACTAAGGACATCACACAACGCCCAATCTGTGGTATATTTCCAGAAATTTACTCTGGAAACGTGAAAAATAGGAGATGGGATACTGGCGAAAGAAAAGCTGTGAAGAGAGGTTCTAAGCCATTCGTGGGTAGCTTAGTCAGTTGAGCACTTAGACTAACATCTTGACTAAGTCTGATGGTCACACAGTTCAATGTTGACTACCCTGTGCAGACTATGTGCATGCGCCAGGGCTCAAGCACCCACACACATAATCTTCTGGTGTGCCACGCCCACAAAATATTTAGTTTGGTAAAAACAAAATAAAATAAATATTTCTCACTTACCCTTATCAAAAGGCAATGAACTATTAAAACACTGGCCTGGAAGTTAAAATTTCTGACCTCTAAAACATATCTGTTTATTTTATATGTCTTTGTGCAAAGGTAACCAAACAATACACTTTCCCGTTCCTTGCCTTTCTCTGGCCAAGTCGAAGGCACTCCCTAGAATACATTTGGAAATTTGTGATAAGGTCCTATGGGACCAAGCTGCTGAGGTCATCGGTTTCTAGCCTTACACACTACTTAATCTAACTTAAACTAGCTTACGCTAAGGACGACACACACACACACACACACACACACACACACACACACACACACACACACACACACACACACTCCCATGCCCGAGGGAGGACTCGAACCTCCAACGGGGGTAGCCGCCAACCGTGGAAGGGCTCCTAAGACCGTGCGGCTACACCGCGCGGCCCCTAGGACAACAGTCGCGCTATACTGTGAATAGAACCCTGTCTTTTCAGCTTGCTTTCATGTTTCCTTACAAGTTCAAAATGATTCAAATGGCTCTGAGCACTATGGGACTTAACATCTATGGTCATTAGTCCCCTAGAACTTAGAACTACTAAAACCTAACTAACCTAAGGACAACACACAAGACCCAGCCATCACGAGGCAGAGAAAACCCCTGACCCCGCCGGGAATCGAACCCGGGAACCCAGGCGTGGGAAGCGAGAACGCTACCGCACGACCACGAGAGTCGTCTACAATACAAGAGACACTCTACAATACTACCACTCCATTCGTCAACAGCTGTTTTAAAATACATTACTGGCCATTAAAAATGCTACACCACGAAGATGACGTGCTACAGACGCGAAATTTAACCGACAGGAAGAACATGCTGTGATATGCAAATGATTAGCTTTTCGGAGCATTCACACAAGGTTGGAGCCGGTGGCGACACCTACAACGTGCTGACATGAAGAAAGTTTCCAACCGATTTCTCATACACAAACAGTAGTTGACCGGCGTTGCGTGGTGAAACGTTGTTGTGATGCCTCGTGTAAGGAGGAGAAATGCGTACCATCACGTTTCCGACTTTGATAAAGGTCGGATTGGAACCTATCGCGATTGCGGTTTATCGTATCGCGACATTGCTGCTCGCGTTGGTCGAGATCCAATGACTGTTACAGAATATGGAAGCGTTCGGTTCAGGAGCGTAGTAAGGAACGCCGTGTTGGATCCAAACGGCCTCGTATCACTAGCAGTCGCATGGCTGTAACGGATCGTGCAGCCACGTTTCGATCCCTGAGTCAATAGACGGGGACGTTTGCAAAACACCAACCATCTGCACCAACAGTTCGAAGACGTTTACGCAAGCATGGACTATCAGCTCGGAGACCATGGCTGCAGTTACCCTTGACGCTGCATCACAGACAGGAGCGCCTGCGATGGTGTACTCAACGACGAACCTGGGTGCACGAATGGCAAAACGCCATTTTTTCGGATGAATCCACGTTCTGTTTACAGCATCATGATAGTCGATCCGTGTTTGGCGACATCGCGGTGAACGCACATTGGAAGCGTGTATTCGTCATCGCCATACTGGCGTATCACCCGGCGTGATGGTATGGGGTGCCATTGGTTACACGTGTCGGTCACCTCTTGTTCGCATTGACGGCACTTTGACGTTACATTTCAGATGTGATACGACCTGTGGCTCTACCCTTCATTCGATTCCTGCGAAACCCTACATTTCAGCAGGATAATGCACGACCGCATGTTGCAGGTCCTGCATAGGTTTTTGTGGATACAGAAAATGTTCGACTGCAGCCCTGGCCAGCACATTCTCCAGATCTCTCACCAATTGAAAACGTCTGGTCAATGGTGGCCGTGCAACTGGTTCGTCACAATACGCCAGTCACTACTCTTGTGGTATTGTGTTGAAGCTGCACGGGCCGATGTATCTGTACACGCCATCTAAGCTCTGTTTGACTCAATGCCCAGGCGTATCAAGGCCAGTATTACGGCGAGAGGTGGTTGTTCTGTGTACTGATTTCTCAGGATCTTTGCACCCAAATTGTGTGAAAATGTAATCACATTTCAGCTCTTGTGTAATATATTTTTGTCCAATGAATAACCGTTTATCATCTGCATTTCTTCTTGGTGTAGTAATTTTAATGGCCAGTAGTGTATCTACTCGCCAATATTGAGCAATAATAAAGTGTAATCCGAGATACAACGAAGCCAATTGTTACAAAATACCTATTTTTTTTCTTTTACATAACGACGTTTTGGTTTAAGGTTTCAGTGTAATTATTTTCACGTAATCTGGATTGTTATCCTTTTGTTTGTTGAGACAATGGCTTTGAAGGGCATGGGAGCTCCGCCATTGGTAAGCACCCACAGAAATTTTAGAGAGTCGGCGCCCTACCTTGCAGTGCGGCAGGTGGTGCATGGTGTGTCGAGCCTCCAGCGGCTGCCAGGAGAGTCTGTCGCGGTCGCGACGGCCCGCCTTGTCGATCAGGTAGTCGAGCACCTCCTCCCACCACACCAGGCCGCGGTTGTGGGCGTCCAGCGCGCCGAACAGCCGGGCGCCAACCGCCGCTTCCACAGGGGCACCTGCGCAATGCACACACGGCGGTCCTGCCACGAGCCCAAGGCCAGCCACAAGTATGACGTAATTCGCACGGATACTGTATGGCAGTCTAATGCAGCATTCGAGCCAACACAGTACAGCCTTTCTTACACTGCCGCCCATTTGGAACACCAGAATGGAAACCAAAGAAAGTTATTTTTTATGTGGCGTATACAATGTAGTAGGAAGAATATATGACCAAATTCAGGAGCGTTTTCTTACAACTCGATAAATGCCGTACAGTAAAATATCGTACTGATATAATAATTACATAAATGAGATAATTTAACATTTACACAGCTTTTGTAGGCACAATTGCAGGTGTTTCTTTGACTTTTAGAAAAGTTTCATTGTTTATTTAGAACAGAGGGAAGACGTTTTCAAGTTTTTACAAAAGTCCATGATTGCAAAGATGGAAAATAAGTTTTGTTAACATAAACATTCTAATTAATTTGTTTTTCATTTCCTTTTCATCTTTTACATTAATTATAAAAATTATTGTAGTTTATTGTTCATTTTGCACAGAAATACAGTAATGTAATACAATACAGCACTTTACTGACATATTTTTCCATGAATGTTTGAAAAGCAGAAGTGCAAGATAGTGTGGCGAAATAAATAAAAAAAATTAAATTTATTGATTTCTTGAAAAGAGAAAAAAATTACGGATATGGAACTTTAGAATTTTTGGAAGGCTTTTTTACGGACTGTATTGACTGGCTTGAATGCGGACAAATTCAGTACTGCGTGAAATTTGCCTGTAATATAATTTACAATTCCGATTAATAATATTTTTTAATTCTACGGCATTGTTGATTTATTCAGAGTTCTCACCTTAGACGTAGAATTAGTCTTTCTGCCACAATATTAATTCATTAGTCGCCATCGATGTTCTTCTCTTTGTTGACCGTGTGTGTCTTCCTAAGTCGGCAACGGTTTCCTTCACGAAGACGGCGGAAACAAAGGAATACAATGCTACGTCGCTTTAAATAATTCGCGTAAAACTTAGATACCTTTCACTATTTTTTATTCACAAGACAATAAGACTTGCTCTGCTCGTCGCACAAACCATAAATACTAACAAGATGGCTGCCTTTCAGCACATACCAATAATTACGTCCATTCCCTACAAGGTAACAATCGAGAGTGTATCTTAACTCCTTCTTGGAGTGTGAAACAAAAGAGAATCCAATTTGAACATTACAGAGACTATATTCTACATTCCTCTCAATTTAATCTTTCGTGCAGACTTTAAAGTATTGTTTCTCTCTGTGTCGGAATGTGTCATTACAACAGCGACAAGTGCTATTGAAATACAAACACAAAATACTGGCAACAACAATACTAAACTGGAAATGTATTGATTACTTTACCAGTATCGTTATAAAACTCGTTTGCTCCTTCTGGTATTTTAAAAAGTCTCACAAGTTTTAAGACACACTTTTTCTTTTCCCTGCTGATCATGTTGTTTTTTTCCATGGTGGCTGCTTTCCTCACTTCCTGGATGCAGTTTCTGGATTTCTGTACCTCAATCTCTACAAGACTTCCATTAGAAGGATCCGATACTGCCAACAAAGCCTTCTCCTTAGACTTTTCATAAGCCATCGCTCGCTAAGCAGTTATTTTTGTGGGCATCTTAGATCATAGGGCTTTTAGTGCGTTCGACTTCACATCCTGTGCATCCCAAACTTTATTTACTATCTTGATGATGAGGTTCTAGCAATTTATAGTATCCAGTCAGTGAAAGAATATCTTTCTTCTTCCAGTAGTCTTTATCCACTCTACATCTACATGGATACTCTGCGAATCACAGTTAAGTGCCTGCCAGAGGGCATTAATTATAAAGCAAATAGTTTGTCAGGATTATAGCTGTAACCAGCTTATCAAATTTTCTGTTTTCTTCCACGAACGTCACCAATGTGCACATCAGTACTGTATTTTTATTTCGACTGCTACAGGAGACAGAATGTAAATGATATTCATTTGCACGGTTTTCTGGCTGGGACGCATCAAGGTTTCGGTCCTTCTGTTTCAAACCAAGTACAAAAAGCAATCATTTCCTTTATCAGTGTTCCAGAATTAATAATAGTGCACAAATTGTATAGCCAAACCCGCCTTGAATTGAGTACATCATCTACAGACGGCTATGGTAATGGCTGATTCTATTGTATATCAAAACATACAAAAAACACATTTGGATTTTCCTTCTCCATTATTGCACAAAACATTTTTGCACCATGTTTGTGCACCCTGTGGTTTGTTATTAACTGATTATTTTTCCTAGGTCTTGCTCCTTTCGAGAGTCGGTCTTTGAACATCCCTGATGTGGCTTGAAATGTTGCGGCACATTTTTACTGGCAGGCCATCTTTTTTCTCCATGCTTTACTTTATCGAAACAGTATTCCTCAGTTGCCGGCCGCTGTGGCCAAGCGCTTCTAGGCGCTTGTCTGGAACCGCGCTGCTGCTACGGTAGGAGGTTCGAATCCTGCCTCGGGCATGGATGTGTGTGATGTCCTTAAGTTAGTTCTAAGTCTAGGAGACGGATGACCTCAGATGCTAAGTCCTATAGTGCTTAGAGCCATTTGAACCATTCCTCAGTTTTCTTCCTTTTTGAAGTTCCTTTTTCCTGACAAAGCTGGCTTGAACTGAGCAATAACCTAGAGTTACGGTTGTTGTGTAAATGACTAATTTATTTCGGTTGTTGGTTCTGGTGGCAAGTGCTTGCCTTTGACAAAGGTGTCCTACATTTTATCCTCCCTTCAGATCTGTCAGAAGAAAACCAGAGTTTGCATTTATCGAATTTATTTTAACCCAAGAGCGAATATCGAGTTTTGCAAACCTCCTAGTTTTCAACACATTATAACAAAAGCTTTTGACAAAATTTTTTCAACAGATCAAGCATTACTACTTGTAACTACAAAAATCTAAAATTCGAACAACTGAGTATTTATCGACATTTGAAAAAATGCTCTTGAATTTGTAGATGATTTGAGGATGTGGGTACAGGGTGCGATGTTTGGTACACAGAGCTGACACCTGTTGCAGCAACAACAGCTGTATCCTAGCTGAGCACAAAGCGGCGCACAGTTTGGACAACAGATGCAAATACGTCATTCCACGATGTTTCCAATCTACACTAGAGTTCTTCTATTGTAGTGGCTGGCGAATGATGATATCCTAGTTTTATGGCAATCCATGACCAATGTTTTCAATGGATGAGAGATCTGGAGAACGTGCTGGCCAGGAGAATAGCCGAATATCCTCAGTTTCGATGCAGATCAGGACAGCACAGGAAATCTGAAGGCGTGCGTCATCTTGTTGAAAGACAACGTCATAGAGACATAGAACGTAGGATACAGACACAGGCCTTACCACGTCATAAATGTAATGACTGCTATCTAAATTACAGTCTGATGACGTTATCTATGCAAACTGTATCTCTTATCCACCACGGCTCGAGCTGAGCCCATATGTCACGACAGCTGCATTCTGGTCAGATGGGGGGCATCATCTTGGATTTTAAGACCTCCTTGCAGTTCTTGGGTCTGATCTTTGATCAGAGGTTAACGTGGATGCCACACCGCCATGATCTGAAATCTAGATATCTGAAGGCACAACTTAAAAGTAGATCAATTCAATCTTCCCAGAAACTTTCTCCGCACGTGACTATTGCAGCGCAATGTGCGGATCAGTAACAACATCTTATTTAGACATATGGTATGCTGATCACCATACAGGAGCCTACAGAACTATTTCCATTCCTAGCCTATGTACAGGAGCTGGTGAGCTGCCTCTTATTATCCGGGGAGAACTCCTCACAGTGAGACGGGTATTCAAAATGAAGTCTACCTCCAATCATCCTGTTGTTGGTATTGCGGATGAACAATTTACACAATGAAGGTTTACCGATCGCCGAGGACGTAAGTCTTTTTCTAGAATGAAATTTTCACTCTGCAGTGGAGTGTGCGCTGATATGAAACTTCCTGGCTGATTAAAACTGTGTGCCGGACAGAGACATGAACTTGGAAGGTAGGAGATGAGGTACCGGCGTAAATAAAAGAGGATAGGTCGTGAGCCGTGCTTGGGTAGCTCATTCGGTGGAGCACTACTAACGAAAGGCGGAGGTCTCAAATTGGAATCTCGGTCTGGCCCACGGTTTTAATCTGCCAGAAATTTTCATATCAGCGCACACTCCACTGCAAAGTGGAAATTTCATTCCGAAAACCTCCCCCAGACTCTGGCTAAGCCAGGTCTCTGCAATATCCTTTCTTCCAGAAGTCCTAATCTTCCATTTTTCGTAGGAGAGCTTCTGTGAAGTTTGGAAGGTAGGACTTGCTACTGGCAGAAGTAAAACTGTAAAGACGGGTGATGAGTCGTGCTTGGGTAGCTCAGTCGGTTGAGTACTTGTCCCCGAACGACAAATATCCCAATTCCGTGTCTTGGTCTGGAACACAGCTTTAATCTGCCTGAAAGTGCCAAGTCTTTTTTCTGTTCTTTCGAAGGAGTATGTCAATCAACCTGCTGTGAAAGGCATACCAGTTGTTAAACAGGGATGGAGCAAATACTCTCCCTGAATAACTGACAGGCCCACATTTAACTTGGAGACGAAGGACTACAACGAAATCACTACCCACCTATAGTTTTAAAAATGGTTTTTGTCGGCATATCGGTGGTGAATCGCGAGTACGTTGTGGTTTTTACCGATACATCAAAGCAAGAGAATGTTCTGGGTGTTCTGTTATCTTCCCCCATTATATCGTTAACACTCGCATACCAACTCGCCTACTGTGCAGTGGGCGGTCAACAAGGTAGTGAAGCACGTGAGATTTCTTAGTGGAGCGAAGTTTCTTGTTTTCATAGAGTCTCTAGTGTTCTACAGGCTACTCAGCAAATGTTTCCAGCAGATACGACAGTTCATACGGTTCAGGACACGGTCCTCCTGCTCGGGCAGAAGAACGAGATGGCCTTCTGTTGGGTCCCTGGTCACATAGGAATCGAAGGGATTGAGAAAACTGTCAGAGTAGCGTACACAGTCTTCCAGGAAAATGGCACACTTGATTTCAACTCCCCCTGTAGGCTGTCGTGAGGTGGGTAACAAAGAGAGTATTGTCTGACTGGAAAAGACTGTGGGTGGAAGGGGCCGACAAAAACTATGGTCAGTCAAACCAGCTATTCGACTTTCTCCCGAGCTCAAAGAAGAGACGAAATTGTGCTCACTCGCCATCGCATTGCACACTGCCTACTGACAGATGCTCACATATTGTGGCTTGGAGGTCCAGTGGAATGCAATGTTTGTGGCGTCACACTTACACTGCGCCATCCTTCCACATCGTTTGTTTTGTGTGCTGTTAGGAGAGAAGTCTTTGGTCTACCGAGGTGCTTACACTCAATTTTAGGATATGATGAGACAATGGGAAGATAGTTGCTGACATTTTGTGTAGCATCTGGACTCTTGGCCAATTTAATTGGACGAAGGTTCCAACGTGTGTTTGGGTGGTTGGGTCATCAGATGTTGCGTGAACACTCACTCATCTCATGCCATACACTGTTTTGTTAATACTATTGACGTACTGGGTGGTTATAATGAAAGTGCAGCTATTGACGGAGTTCCAGTGTAGGATTTCCATATGGCACCGAAACTTGACAGATATGTTAAAGCGTTAATGCAGAACCTATTTACATAATAAAAAATTTGTCCAATTTTGGCCACCAGGTGCGACTATGCTGTTGCACACTGTTTGTACACACATCAAAAAAAGTTTTGCATCACCTTCGTCCCGAGAGTTCCGGAATCTGTCCAAAAAATTGGAATAGAGATCAACATAAACATCATTTCCACCCTTTTTACTGCTCATGAAAACCACACATTCCACCTTGTATCACCATAAAGCGCGACTTGCAGAGGTGGTGGTCCAGATAGTTGAACACAACTATACCTCTAATACCCAGAAGCACAACTTCTTCCATTGATGCATGCCGTTATTCGTCGTGGCATACTATGCACAAGTTCATCAAGGTATTGTTAGTCCAGATTTTCCCAGTCCTCAACGGCGATTCGGTGTAGATCCCTCAGAGTGGTTGGTGGGTAACGTTGTCCATAAACAGCCCTTTTCAATCTATTCCAGGCATGTTCGATGGGGTTCATGTTTGGAGAACATGCTGGCCACTCTAGTCGAGCGATGTCGTTATCCTGAAGGAAGTCATTCACAAGATGTGCACGATGGGGCTCGAATTGTCGTCCATGAAGACGAATGCTTAGCCAATATGCTGCCGATATGGTTGCACTATCGGTCGGATGATGGCATTCACGTATCGTGCAGCCGTTACGGAGCCTTCCGTGAATACTAGCGGCGTACGTCGGCCCCACATAATGCCACCTCAAAACAGCATGAAACCTTCACCTTGCTGCACTCACTGGCCAGTGTGTCTAAGGCGTACGGCCTGACCGGTTTGCCTCCAAACACGTCTCCGACGATTGTCTGGTTGCTGGCATATGCAACAGTCATCGGTGAGGAGAACGTGGTGCTAATCCTGAGTGGTCCATTCGGCATGTTGTTGGGCCCATCTGTAACGCACTGCACGGTGTCGTGGTTGCAAAGGTGAACCTCGCCATGGACGTTGGGAGTGAAGTTGCGCATCATGTAGCCTGTTGCTCACAGTCTGAGTCCTAACACGACGTCCTGTGGCTGCACGAAAAGCATTATACAACACGGTGGCGTTGCTGTAAGGGTTCCTCCGAGCCATAATCCGTAGGTAGCGGTCATACACTGCAGTAGTAGCCCTTGAGCGGCTTGAGCGAAGCATGTCATCGACTGTTCCTGTCATATGTATCTATCTGCTCCATGTACGAACAACATCGTTTTGGTTCACTCCGAGACGCCTGGAAACTTCTCTTGTTGAGAGCCCTTCCGGCACAAAGTAACAATGCGGACGCGGTCGAGCCGCGGTATTGACCGCCTAGCTGTGGTTGACTATAGACAACACGAGACGTGTACCTCCTTCTTGGTGGAATGACTGGAACTGATCGGCCATCCGTCTAATAGGCGCTGCTCGTGCATGGTTGTTTACATCTCTGGGCGGCTTTAGTGACATCTCTGAACAACCCGCCAGGATAGCCGAGAGCGCTAACGCGCTGCTTCCTGGACTCGGGTAGGCGGTAGGATTGAATCCACCCGGCGGATTAAAGACGAGGGTCGGTGTGCCGGCCAGCCTGGATGTGGTTTTTAGGCGGTTTTCACATCCTGCTAGGTGAATACCGGGCTGGTCCCCACGTTCCGCCTCAGTTACACGACTCGCCGATATCTGAACACTATTCCATGAATAGATGCAGACAGCTGGGGGACACTAATTCCGTCCTGGGGGGTACGGGGTAGCAGCAGAAAGGGCATCCGGCCACCCCTTCATCCTGACCTTGCCAAATCCGTTCCTAACAATGCCGACCCTGCGTCAGTGCGAGACATGGCACCAGTGAAAGAAAGAAAGAAGAGTGACATATCTGAACAGTCAAAGAGACTGTTTCTGTGATACAACATCCACAGTCAACGTCTCTCTTCAGGAGTTCTGGGAACGGGGGTGATGCAAAACTTTTTTGTTTTTTGATGTGTATATGATGGTAGACAACCACGCTCTCATTTACCAAGCCATAACTTGAGTGAACAGCATGGCTATCGAGAAGAAAGACCGTGTGCTGTTAATGAAACTATTTTATATGGATGGCAGCAGCCACGCGGGGTAGCTGCGTGGTCTAGGGCGTCTTGTCACGGTCCGTATGGCTGTGGTCATCAGTCCCCAAGACTTAGAACTTCTTGAACCTAACTAACCTAAGGACATCATGCACATCCATGCTCGAGGCAGGATTCGAACCTGCGACCGTAGCAGCCTCGTGGTTCCGGACTGAAGCGCGTAGAACCGCTTGGTCACAGCGGCCGGCCACAATTTAGTACTGGAGGCTAAAAATCGTAAACGGAGGCCAAGAGATGAATGTAGTAAGCGGGTTCCAAAGAATGTAAGGGATGTAGGCTGCAGTAGGTATTCGGAGATGAAGACCCTTCCACATGATAGAATAGCATCGAGAGATCCATCACACCAGACTTCCGACTAAAGACCGAAAAAATAACAACAACAACAACAACAAAAATCGAGATATAACGAAAACTGGAAAGTAGCAAACTAAAGTGGCAAAAACCTGTAAATGTCTTGAGTCAACGCTGTAATAAATTGTAAATTTTTGAACTCTGCAAACTTTTCTGATGGTCGCGGAGTACAGTTCAGTTCGTAGTCAGATTCTCTGACAGCATCATGTAACGAGTTCGTAGGTTGTTATTGTCCGATCAGTATAAGCAGTTGTTTTTTTAGGTTTTGTCGATGAGAACTAAAATTGACGAAAATTAAATAAATAACGATGTTTTCATTATTATGAATCACTAGAGCCAGGAAGTACCTGACGTTAACTCGAATCTGTGGCAAATAAGAGACTGTACAGTGTGCATCTACGATTCGACAACAGTTAAAAAGCAAGTTAAGTTACATACATGGTTCAAATGGCTCTGGGCACTATGCGACTTAACTTCTGAGGTCATCAGTCCCCTAGAACTTAGAACTACTTTAACCTAACTAACCTAAGTACATTACACACATCCATGCCCGAGGCAGGATTCGAACCTGTGACCGTAGCGGTCGCGCGGTTCCAGACTGTAGCGCCCAGAACCGCTTGGCCACCTCGGCCGGCTACATACATAGAAATTTGTAACTTGCAATCAAATAGAAGTTCATAAAAATTCGTTTAATTAAAATCTAAGTATAAAGTGGACTGTGAATTTATGGTGAACAGAGAACAGGGAAGTTACAGCCGTCAGAAGCGAAAATAAGGATCTCAAATAAGCGTGATAACTGTTGCTTTTCACTATGAAGCGTAGCGTCTTGCATCGAGCATATGTAAGGAAGAGACGGAAGCGAGCTGATAGATACAATGAGTCGTGGCTATCTCTCTGATCCAGTAGCTAGCCGCATGTAGTTACGACTGTGACCGAAAGGTGTCAGCACCTTACGAACTATGAAATAGCAAGCAGTTGAAACATTTTGCTAACAAAACTGACCTATTATGACTATTACGACTCTCATTAATTGTCGTTGATTTAATTTGTTTATAAATGTGAATTATGGTGTGAATGGAAAGTAAGATAATAAATAAATATCGTTATGTCTAAACTGAGTATACGTTCGTGTGAGAACTGTGTAGTGCGAGAGTGAATAATACTCAGGGGAAATTGTATAGTTCAATGAGCCAATTTATGGGATTGGGGGAATAAGAACTATTTTACGATAATTCTATTAACTGAAGAACGAGTTGTTTTTATAATTGTGGATTTTCTGAAGTGGGTCATTTAGACATTGTTGATAAACGTTATTACGTTGTGAGTGGTCAAATGTAAAAGACGCGGGATTGATCGGATTGACTATGATGTGTATCAGCCCCTCACACGGCAGTACCCTGTCGGGTATTTTGTGGGCAAAAGAATTGCTTTGCGAAGTCTATAGAGTTCAGTTTGGAGCTCAGTCATCATCGGGTTAGGCTACCGATATAAGGAGCTCTGAACAGGTGATAATTGTGCAGAAGAATGATTAAAACTTGACTGTGGACTGCCGCAAAACTGAATAAGAACGTATGAGAAAATACGAACACGTGAAATTCCGATTTTACTTGTAAACCGTGACTTTTGAATAACCAAAATCCGCGTGGCGTGTTATACAAACCGTGACTGCAAACTGAAAGTTCGTAGTGGTCAAATTGTGGAATATTTGAGTAAGCATTTTGTCACAGATAATTCGTTTTGTAATCCTTTCTGGCATCAGATTTCGTTCAGTACCATAAGCTGGCGATAGTGAGTGAGTGCGACTGCGTGTACGGGTGCCGAATTTCTAACTTGAAATTTGCTCAAATTTGGTGTGTTTTGTATGACACAAGTGCCAATATTAGGAAATTTCCGCTCACAACTACGTTTCAATTAATCGCTCAGCTAACTTCATATTGAAAAACTTTTGTTTCACCTGAAACTTCCTGGCAGATTAAAACTGTGTGCCCGACCGAGACTCGAACTCGGGACCTTTGCCTTTCGCGGGCAAGTGCTCTACCAACTGAGCTACCGAAGCACGACTCACGGCCGGTACTCACAGCTTTACTTCTGCCAGTATCCGTCTCCTACCTTCCAAACTTTACAGAAGCTCTTCTGTGAACCATGCAGAACTAGCACTCCTGAAAGAAAGGATACTGCGGAGACATGGCTTAGCCACAGCCTGGGGGATGTTTTCAGAACGAGATTTTCACTCTAGTACCCGACAGGGTACTGCCCTGTGAGGGGCTGATACACATCATAGTCAATCCGATCAATCCCGCGTCTTTTACATTTGACATTCTAGAGTGAAAATCTCGTTCTGGAAACATCCCCCAGGCTGTGGCTAAGCCATGTCTCCGCAGTATCCTTTCTTTCAGGAGTGCTAGTTCTGCATGGTTCACAGAAGAGCTTCTGTAAAGTTTGGAAGGTAGGAGACGGATACTGGCAGAAGTAAAGCTGTGAGTACCGGCCGTGAGTCGTGCTTCGGTAGCTCAGTTGGTAGAGCACTTGCCCGCAAAAGGCAAAGGTCCCGAGTTCGAGTCTCGGTCGGGCACACAGTTTTAATCTGCCAGGAAGTTTCATATCAGCGCACTCTCCGCTGCAGAGTGAAAATCTCATTCTGGATTTGTTTCACCTGTTGGATTCTTATAATTCTTCTGGTTCTACTACAGCCTTTCCAGTAGAAGAATATCATTCATTTTTAACAGGGAAGGTGTGTTGACGGCAGAGGAAGAAATTCTCCACAAGATGATGAGTGGGCATTTTCTACAAGACGATCAAAATTAACCGCACCGTTACGACTATACATAAGGTGAGCCTGAGCACCTTCGACAAAATTTGGGAGATTGTGGGCAGATATTTTGTGAGTATTTTGCTATACGGGACCCAAAATCTCTGACGGCTAGTTAAAGAGTAATAATATAATTATGAATTATTCAGTTTGTTACCCCAATTAAATTTGTTGCTGTGAAACTACAAAGGAATTTTTGCTGGGTGCAATTTTGTCCATGTAAGATTCTCAGTCCAGTTGTGTGGCCTATGTTCATAGTTCAAGCAACGCGCCTACGAATTGTGGCACGATTGTTATATATCGGATTTGACACATTCTCTCCCATATCGCCAGCCTGCTTAGCTAGTGGGGCGAACTGAAACGGGTGTCTTGCGACGTCTGCCCCGAGCAGATACTACGAACGAAAACGAACAAAATAAGATTTAAAAAAAAAAATGGTAACGTGTTTGCCTACCATGCAGCGGACCCGGGTTCGATTCCCGGCTGGGTTGAAGGTTTTCTCCACTCTTGGACTGGGTGTTGTGTTGTCCTCGTCATCATTTCTCATCATCACCTACGCGCAGGTTGCCCAATGCGGCGTCATCTGAAATAAGACTTGCACCCGACGGGCGAACTTCCCCAGATGGGGCCTACCGACCGTTAATGACACACGATCATTTCATTTCATTTATTCCATATCGGGAGGCCTGGCGTACTTCGCGCGTCACCTCTCTTCCACTGTAACGCGGAAGGATGCGGTTTATCGTTGCTGGCTATGCATAGATAAAAGTACAGGGAAGTGGTTGCCGTCGTGGCTGAGAACAGCTCAGCATCGCGTCGCTGAGTTATTTTTCAGTGAACCCATACACGAAGTGTATATCGACCAAGTCTTCATTAATAATGAACCTGCCCTTATCGCTAAGTATCACTGTCAACAGTCAACTATCACTGCCAGCAAAGCACATTCGAGACAGAACCGAGTAGGAGGCCCACTGCATTCAAGCTTGAGAGCGAAGAGCATAATATGTCTTACTGTTGTCAAAAGTTGATGTCTTGATTGAATGAAATAAGTTTGTTCCAATTAAGATACACAGTGCATGCCGTCGATGTTTACACTCTTATGCGGGTTCAGAGGGAGGAAAAATGTGTGAAACACAGAAAAGGCAGCACATTATCATGCGCAGTACGGTGCAGGAAAACCATTGCCATTTAAAAAAGTTTCCAGTCGCCTCGGAATAGATAAATGCAGGTCCTATATGGTTTTCAAGGAGATCTTACACTATTATTCTCGCAAAGTAGTGGCAAGTTCAGGTGACGATGATGTAGGTGGAATTCGATGACGCACCCTTCTTTCCAAAACAGAGCTCAAAACTAATAATATTGATATTAAAAAGGATAACACTTCCTACTTTTTTGCAAAATTGTATTTGTTTAGTCATGAATCGACTTTCGGCTTCCCAAGTGCTGCATTTTGTCTTTATTATTGAATAAAAATTTTGATACGTTATTGGTATTATAAAATGAGTGCTGTAGATGCGAGACTAATTTTTTTGCAGGATTGTCTGAAATGTTGCCAGTGTATAGAATATTGCACCAGGTTTCGAAATTATAGATTGATTGCTGTTGAAGAGCGTACAGAAATGATGTAATTTTATTCGTTTTCTTTTTTTGTAGAATGTTATCAATCAGGGCAGAGCTAAAACCGTTGTTGGAAGTTATTTGCTTGATTGTTTGTAGTTCTGACTGAAAGGCTAATTTGGATAATGGAACAGATACGATTTACCATTGAATGGAAAGCTACTTGTTTGTGGTTGTGTGGATGTTCGGAGCTTGCATGGATTAGTGTATCAGTAGATGTGTCTTTTCGGTAAATGCTAAACACTTGTTTTCTTGTACTAATATATATATTCTGTTTGCGTTGATTCCCTGAGGAGGGCCCTTCAGACTTAGTCCCTGAGAATATGTTGTATTAGTTGATTGTATTCCGTGATACGAGACTGTCAGTTCAGAGCCGAAGCTGCAGTCCTAGAAACTACTGAAGATAAGTAATTTCATTGTACTATGTGTTTCTTGAATAATAATCCTTCTCTCTAACAGTGTGCCGTACCGCATATTTCTGCAACCTGGACTCCTTCAGCTCCTATCAATATATATATGCCCAAGAAGTTTATAGAAGAGCCTTGCAGCTCCATCATTGTAAACCTACTAGCGAAAGATCTTGATTATATCATTTAAAAAGCCGGTTTTAAACCTACGTTTGGTATCAAAAATTCTTTGGCTTAAAAAATTAGATATGCAAATTCTACGCAGTTCTAAACCAGTATCATTTGACGTCACTAGATTATTTTGCAAATGTTCCTACTGATGAATCCACAACCATATAAATAGGTGCTTTGGGTAAATCCAAAATAAATCCTGTAGAAGTACGTGACATATTTGATGCTACTCAAATTTGTGTAAACGAGAATTACTTCCAGTTTCAAAACGAGTATTATAGCCAGTCTGATGGCTAGCTGTGGGTTCACCTCTTAGTCCTAAAGTATCCGCAATTTTTATGAACAATATCGAAAAAAATTTTTTACAGAAAGAGCCACTGAATTGAAAAATTAAGTACTGATTCAGGTACGTCGATAATGTGTAGTGGTTTTGGACTGGTACCACTGCTCAGAAGTGAGGAGAGTCGGAGATGTACTCGGAAAAGGCTTGGAGACAAAGGAGGCTTCCAACCGGATTACATCATCGTGAGACAGAGATTCCGAAACCAGAGACGGATTGCAAGGCGTACCCAGGAGCAGAAATAGATACAGATAATAATTCAGTAATGATGAAGAGTAGGCTGCAGTTTAAGAGAAACGTCTGAAAGGACCAGTGCGGAAAGAATGGCTAAATATAGCAATGAGGGATGATGAGAGGCATTTAAAGTTCCCTAACGCTTCAGACGCTGCGATACCGAATATAACAATTGAAGATGAATGGATTTATCTAAAAAGGACTATCACTAAAGTTGGACAGAAAAATACATGTACAAGGAAGGTAACTGCGAAGAAAATTGAGTAATAGAACAAATACTTCAATTAATCGACGAAAGAAGGACAAAGTGTTAGGAAACGTCAGGACTACAGGAATAGAAGTCAGCTACGAGCGAAATAAAATTGAAGTGCAGGCAAGCTAAAGCGGAAAGCTTGCAGGGAAAATACGATGAAATGGAAAACGGAATGTTCGTCAAAAAGACAGATTCAGAATACAGAAAGGGCAGAACAACATTAGATGAAAGTAAAAGCAAAGACGTGAACATTAAAAGAGTGCAATGGGGCGAGAATGCTACTGCCGAATGCAGAGAAGAGAGAGGCTAGATGGAAGAGTATACTAAAGGCCTATATGAAGGGGAGGAACGGTCTGATGACGTGATAGTAGAAGAAAATGGAGACGATATGAAAGAGATAACGTATTCAGTGTCAAATTTAAAAGAACTTTGGGAGACTTGAGATCAAATAAGGCAGTAGGAATAAATACCATCCCTTTGGAATGTATAAAATTATTAGGGGAACTGGCAACCAAAGGGCTATTCAAGTTGGTTTGTAGAATCTGTAAGACTGGATAATACAATCAGACTTTCGGAAAAACATCATCCACATAGTTCCTGAGAAAAGAGCAGAAGTGCAAAAACTATCGCTCAGTCAGCTTAACGGTTTATGCATCCAAGTTGATAACTAGAAAAATAGACAGACGAATGAAAAAGAAAACTGAGGATCTGTTATATGACGATCAGCCTCGCTTTACAAAAAGTAAAGACAACCTTGACGTTACATTTCATAATGGAAGTAGGAGTCAAGAAGTATAAGGCCACGTTCATAGAATTTGTCGACCTAGGAAAAGCATTCATCAAAGTAAAATGGCGTACATTTTTGAAATTCTCAGAAAAAACAGATGTTAACTACAGGAAAATACGGGTAAAAAACATCAACAGGGAAGAATAACAATGGAAGACTAAGAACGAGATTTTCGCATTAAAAAGGACAGAAATGCAGTCTTTTGACGTTGCTGTTCAATCTATACGTCGAAGAAGCAATGACGGAAATAAACGAAAGGTTGAAGATTGGCATTAAAATTCAGTGGGAACGCATACCAATGATAAGATTCGGTAACCAGAAGAAAGTAATGAAGGAGTGGTAGAAACGAGAACAGCGAGAAACTTAATATGAAATCTGGATGCTACGAAGTAGACGAAGCTAAGTAAGCAGAGTAACACGTGGCGGACGAAGCAAGGAAGGCATAAAAAGTAAACTGTCACAGTCAAACAGGCCGTCCTGGATAAAAGTAGTAAACTAGTATCAAACATCGGTCTTAATACGAGGGTGAATTTTCCTAGAATATACGTCTGAAGCACAGCAATGTATCGAAACGCGTCATGGACTATGGGAAAGAAGGCAACAGAAGCATCTGAGACAACGTGTTACAGAAAGATGTTGAAAATTAGGGAGTCCAATAAGGTAAGAAATGAGAAGGTTCCCTCCAGAATCGACGAGGAAAGGAAGATGTTGAGAACACTGACAAGAAGGGATAGAGGAAATAACATGTGTTAAGACATCAGGGAATAACCTCCATGGTACAAGAGGAAGATGTTGAGGGTATAAATTGTATGGGAAGACAGAGACTCTAACACATCCAACAAATAATTGAGGATATCGGGTGCAAGTGCTTACCATGGCATGAAAAGGTTGGCGCAGGAGAGAGGTCGTATCAAACCAGTAAGAAAACTGATGACACCCCGCCTAAAAAAAAAAAAAAAAAAAAAAAAAAAATAAATAAAAAAGGCGGCCTCTCGTAGTACTATTGCGACTCGCTTGTGGTGGCTTATGGTAGACATTCCAAACAGTCATAGGCCAATGCTGCTGCGGCGTGGCTAATACACCTTTTGAATCTCCAGATTAGTCTCTTTGGCTGCTCTAGTGCTTCTCAAGTGGTCGTTATCCTACTTAGGAATCACGAGCCGGTCTGCCCCAACTTCCTGAACTGCGACATCGTGCAGTTTTAGTAGCCAGTGAGAGTCGAGAACAACGTTTCCTCGGAGAAAGGTGAGTCAGTAATTTATTGCTGTCCAGCGGTACCGTCCCATCAGCTGCTACGCGCAGTTATTGTGACGAATCGGAGATCTGGACGCTTTTCGATTCGTTGTGACTCCACAGCATAATTGGATGTTACACGACACGCTGCCCGATGCATTTTAATTAAAACTTGGGTGTCAAATTATGTCTACTCTTCAGTTGAAACTATGTGACGCCAGTCACCGAAGCGGAGTTAGAGAATGAGTGAATTAAAGAAAGGAATAAGAACGTAGGAAAATCAGTTCTGCATCTACATCTGCAGGCCACCGTATGGGGTATGGTAGAGGATACCACCTACCACTGCTACTTTTTCCCTTTGTTATTCTACTCGCAAATGGAGGGAGGGAAAAAGGACTGTCTATATGCCTCCACACGAGACTTAATGTCTTCGTGGTCCTCACGCCAATTGCACTTTGACGGCAGTAGAAGCATTCTGCAGTCAGCTGCAAATGTCACTTCTCTAAATTTTCTCCATGGTTTTCCCCGAAAAGAAGGCCGTCTTCCCTCCAGGAATTCCCATTTGTTGACGAAGCAACTCACCAGCATTTGCAAGTTTATCAAATCTACAGGATAAAATCTACCAGCACGACTCTGATTGCTTCGATATCTACCTTAATCCGACCAGCTGCGCTCCCAAACGCTCGACCAGTACTGGAGAAAAGTATTCTTCTCGTGGCCTCCTTTGTAGATGTGCTGCAAGGCACTCTTCCAATGAACCGAAATCGCCTCCCATACCACAGACCTTTCTTGCTTGATCCATTTCATATCACTCTGCAACGTTACATCTACATATTTAATCGACGTGAGTGTGCAAGCAGCATGCCACTACAACTGTATTCCAATATTACTGGATTCTGCATTAACTTACGTTTTGCTATATTTGGCGAAAGCTGTCATCAATCACACCTAATAGAAATTCTGGTTAGGTCGGCCTGCATCCTTCTACTGCCACTCAAAGAAGATACTTTTCCCTTTACCACTAGAACTGTATTCCAATATTACTGGATTCTGCATTAACTTACGTTTTGCTATATTTGGCGAAAGCTGTCATCAATCACACCTAATAGAAATTCTGGTTAGGTCGGCCTGCATCCTTCTACTGCCCTTTACTACAGCGTCATCAGCAATCAGTCGCAGTCTGCTGCTTATCCTAACCTACGTGTCAAACGCTTTGCGGAAATCTAGGAATACGGAATCTGCCTGTTGTCCTACGTCCATAGTGTAGGATAATATATGAGAAAAGGGTAAGCTGAGATTCGCACGAACGGTTCTTGCAAATCCGCGTTGATTTGTGGACATAAGCTTTTCTGCCTCAAGGACATTTATTGTATTTGAATTTAGGAATGTTCAAGATTTCTGCAGGATACCGATGTTAAGGATATTGAGGTGGTCGGTTCTTTTACCCTTGTTAAATACAGGAGTCACGTGCTTCTTTTCCAGTAGCTTAATGTTACGCGCTAGTCGACAGGTGCGCAATAACTGCAACCTGAGTAAGGTGCCAATGTTTAGAGTATTCTGTAAACCTAACAGGGATTCCAGCCGGTCCTGGTGACTTACTTGTTTTCTGTTGCTTCTCAACGACAAGGATTCCTATTTGCATATCCTGTACACGGGGATCTGTGCGACGGTCAAACAAATGGTCATGTCTGCACGATCTTCATTCGTGAATGATTTTTTATAGGTGAATTTTAAGACTTCAATTTCCATTTTGCCGTCTTCTATCGCCACACTAAAGTGGTCGATAAGCGTCTGAACAGAAGCGACTTTATGTGAGACCCTAATTTTCTCGGGATCTCGGCAAGTTCATCCGCTAAAGTAGGCCTACGATAGTGGAAGTTGTTTGCTTCATGTTCAATATAAATGCACGAATTTCAATTAATTTTTGCGTACCGACATTTTCCCGTTCTCTTTTGCTTCGTCGGCATTTTTCCGAATTTTGTTATTAAACCACAGTGGGTCTTTTTCGTCCCTAATCCAGTTACCCGACGCATACTTCTCCAGAGCTAGATTTGCAATCAGTTTAAACTTTCCTCATAATTCCTCTGCGTCCATCATATTGGAACTAAATGATGTCCATTCATTAAGTTCACAACTGCTTGTCTCCTCTTACCATCATAAATACTCTCCTAGCCTTCTTTAAAGGTTTATTAACTGTAGCAACCACCATCACTATGGTAACACCATTACCACTTATCCCTTCCCTATACTGACAGCGTCGATAAGATCCAGCCTGTGGCTACAAGGTCTAAAATATTTCCACTTCGAATGGGTTGTCTAACTAGTTGCTCAAGACAATTTTGGGAAGACCATTTAGGAAAATTTCACAAGACTCTCTGTCCGTAACACGTGCAATGAATCCACAGTCATCGTAGCCTACACTCAGCAGGTTCGAGCCGCGTCCAAATAGTACTGCATGATAGGGTTATTTTCGTGCTACTGAGCGTAGACTTCTCTGAATGATTCGACAAGTGGTACACCGCTAGCCAGATCTCACATATTGCCACCTGATGGCCACATAACAGCCGCCGGGTGCTGCAAGCCGCTGCTTTAGCATTTAGCCATTTGTCTTAAGGACATCGGTACGACAACTGTTCAGAAACCATTGGTGTCACCAGAACTTGGGACGGCACTTTAGCGTTACGGAAGAGGGCTAAGTAATACCTGTGCTGACTGTGTGACAACTTGCTGGTAACTGCCATCGAGTCGGCAACTGCTGTTGACCGGGCAGCCACTGTAAAATCTGGGGAAGAATCATCACATAATTACCATCCGCTGGTGCAGCCATCAGCGTCAGTCAGCATTCAATGGGATCACTTGGAGTTGGGTCCTGCATCTAGCGCCAACAGCCCCGAAGTTCGAACCGGGACCCAACTAATCACTGCCTGCTTTTTCCTGGATGGTACTGCCTTCGATCCAAGTCGCTGCTGGACCGGATACCGACACCATCCAACTGCCGTGTGACTGTGGAGCACGACTGCATCACCACCAATGACTTAGTGGCCATCTGCTGTCTGCCCAGCGAGAGCTCTCAGCTCCTGACCACACAACACTGATAGCAGCAGAAGCCAGGATACGGACAATGCACTGTTGCCGAGGACCGTGGGTTCGACGTCGATCGTGCTTGCTGGACATGGAGCTGGAGTGTGCTGTTCCACACCAAGTCTAATAAATGTACACGGCTGCAACATGAGTAGCCTTGTTTGCTCCTACAACGCAGTAGCGAGCACAAGGGTGAGGGTGGGGAGGCCTGGATGGCTACTCTAGCCAGCCTACACCGTATCAGTTGTTGCCAGATACCAGCCATCATTAATTTCGCAAGACACACAACAAGTGAGAATGGGGAAACACGACCACCTAACATAAAGCCACTTGTGTCACCAACTCTCAAACGACATGTAAGGTATCACCAGGTGGCGTTAGACTTCACCAGCTACACATACATTCTGGGAACATGAGCTCTTATGTCGGTAGACCTAATTAGTAAAGCATGCACATGCAGGATTGAAAATATTTATATTTTTCTATAAAGAAATTTTTTGTATTCAGTTAGATATCGCACCAATATTAACACTCAAAATTGAGTGGTCAGTTTAGAAATAAAACAATGGGATTTTTTACATTGTTTGTCCCCAACGAGAAAGTGTCTGGAATCTGGTTGATTTTAGCCTCAAATCGCTAACTACATTCAGTCTCTTCCTGTACATTTTTTCCAGAAATGCAAAGTTGAAAAGACTTGTTCACATAGACTGGTTTTCGAAACACTCATCAAGTGTCTCAGCGCAGTTTTGGCAACTGCTGGATACTCTTGCTGAACACTTATCCAGAATGGGAGAACTGGTGTTGTTTTAAAAATGATTTTACCGTCTGGTCATATGATAGTTCAGTTAACAAGTCTACTCCACTTGATAACATATTTGATTTTTTAAAGTAATCTTCTTCAAAGATATTTTTGTGCCACTAGAGTTTGCCCTCAATTTTATGCAAGTAGTTCCTAAGAGAAACATGAAAAGGCTTAGATACTGCTCTAGTACATCTAGTTACTAGACTTCTCATTCATATGAATGAAGAATAAAATACACTCCTGGAAATTGAAATAAGAACACCGTGAATTCATTGTCCCAGGAAGGGGAAACTTTATTGACACATTCCTGGAGTCAGATACATCACATGATCACATTGACAGAACCACAGGCCCATAGACACAGGCAACAGAGAATGCACAATGTCGGAACTAATACAGTGTATATCCACCTTTCGCAGCAATGCAGGCTGCTATTCTCCCATGGAGACGATCGTAGAGATGCTGGATGTAGTCCTGTGGAACGGCTTGCCATGCCATTTCCACCTGGCGCCTCAGTTGGACCAGCGTTTGTGCTGGACGTGCAGACCGCGTGAGACGACGCTTCATCCAGTCCCAAACATGCTCAATGGGGGACAGATCCGGAGATCTTGCTGGCCAGGGTAGTTGACTTACAGCTTCTAGAGCACGTTGGGTGGCACGGGATACATGCGGACGTGCATTGTCCTGTTGGAACAGCAAGTTCCCTTGCCGGTCTAGGAATGGTAGAACGATGGGTTCGATGACGTTTTGGATGTACCGTGTACTATTCAGTGTCCCCTCGACGATCACCAGAGGTGTACGGCCAGTGTAGGAGATCGCTCCCCACACCATCATGCCGGGTGTTGGCCCTCTGTGCCTCGGTCGTATGCAGTCCTGATTGTGGCGCTCACCTGCACGGCGCCAAACACGTATACGACCATCATTGGCACCAAGGCAGAAGCGACTCTCCTCGCTGAAGACGACACGTCTCCATTCGTCCCTCCATTCACGCCTGTCGCGACACCACTGGAGGCGGGCTGCATGATGTTGGGGCGTGAGCGGAAAACGGCCTAACGGTGTGCGGGACCGTAGCCCAGCTTCATGGAGACGGTTGCGAATGGTCCTCGCCGATACCCTAGGAGCAACAGTGTCCCTAATTTGCTGGGAAGTGGCGGTGCGGTCCCCTACGGCACTGCGTAGGATCCTACGGTCTTGGCGTGCATCCATGCGTCGCTGCGGTCCGGTCCCAGGTCGACGGGCACGTGCACCTTCCGCCGACCACTGGCGACAACATCGATGTACTGTGGAGACCTCAAGCCCCACTTGTTGAGCAATTCGGCGGTACGTCCACCCGGCCTCCCGCATGCCCACTATACGCCCTCGCTCAAAGTCCGTCAACTGCACGCTGTCGCGGCATGCTACCAGTGTTAAAGACTGCGATGGAGCTCCGTATGCCACGGCAAACTGGCTGACACTGACGGCGGCGGTGCACAAATGCTGCGCAGCTAGCGCCATTCGACGGCCAACACCGCGGTTCCTGGTGTGTCCGCTGTGCCGTGCGTGTGATCATTGCTTGTACAGCCTTCTCGCAGTGTCCGGAGCAAGTATGGTGGGTCTGACACACCGGTGTCAATGTGTTCTTTTTTCCATTTCCAGGAGTGTATATAATCTCAGAATAAGACAAGTAAGTAAAATAAATTACTATTAGATTTCAAAATCATAGTGTCTGAAAAATTAACTGTTTTAGAATAAGTTACCAAGGAGCGAAAATTAGTGTTTACAATTAGGACTATTGACTATGTTTGCACAAAATTTAGAAGAATATACGATTTAAAATTACCTGAGGCTGGAGGCCAAAGATTTGAGGTTATCTTTTATGCTTTTAGCTGTTGCTTCCTTGCCAATTTTGATTTCATCCGTTTCCGCCGGCCGATGTGGCCGAGTGGTTCTAGGAGCTTCAGTCTGGAACCGCGCGACCGCTACGGTCGCAGGTTCGAATCCTGCCTCGGGGATGGATGTTTGTGATGTCCTTAGATTAGTTAGGTTTAAGTAGTTCTAAGTTCTAGGGGACTGATGACCTCCGATGTTAAGTCCCATAGTGCTCAGAGCTATTTGACCATTTTTTTTTCATCCGTTCCCAGAAAATCATACAAGACTGGTAATAAATATAATTTATTTTCGAGAAACACTATTGAGAAAATTCAGAGAAGCGGCATTTTTAGCCGACTGCCGAAACGATTCTACTGCCGCTAACATACATTGGGCATAAGGACCACGAAGAAAAGATACGAGAAATCAGGGCTCTTACGGTGGCATATAGATAGCCGTTTTTCCGCGCACTGTTCGCGATTGGGGTAGAAAACGAAACGACTAGTTGTGGTATGAAGCACTCTCCGCCACGCACCGTACGGTGGCTTGTGGAGTATCTACGTAGATCTAGATGTAGAACGTACTTTTCAGCTAATATGCTGATTAAATGCTCCGTTGCTCTCAATGAATTTGATTCTGATAAATCATTTCCTAATTGATCGGACGCAATGTATCTAAAACAAATAGCTTAAAAATGAAACTAAGAAACTACTTCGCTCATACGATTGCCACCGAGTGGAATTCAGAAGAAAGAGCAGCCATTATATAAGAAAGGGAGGAATATTACGTTGGCTTCCTGTGGACACTGGGACAATTACAAATGAAGCAGTAACCCTGATTGGTCAAGAAGAGTGGCAGTGTGCGATACAGGTATTTCACATGTTCTCTTTTTGCGTAAAGATTTCATACAGATACCAATCAGCAATGACATTCATTATCAATGTTTAAGTAGGCTCAAATAACATCAGCCGCTTCTAGCAGAAATATTTTAAAAAAATTACGTTCACAGCAATGCATTAGTCGACCACAATATTATTGCACTTGGAAATGAGGGCGCTTCGGTCGGCTTATTGTGAGTTCTTATCTTGATATTCCACGAGAACACGCTGAACCACTTGATGGTATACGCGCAACTTTCTTAGTCATCACAGTACTTGTTCACTGTAACATCACCACAGCTTTCCGACAATGGAAACGGGAGGCCAAGTGCAGTGATATCGTGGTCCAGTGGTACCTGGTGCAGCGCACTGATGCACCTATTGGTGGTCTAATGGGAGCTCAGATTTCTCCCCGGGTTTGTCAAGGTAACAAATGCCACAAGATAAGTTGCGATATCTTTTGTTTTCAACTGTGACTACATCAAGTATGAAGGTAGGGTTGAACGTTAATTCAATTGCAGTATTTTTATTTATTTGTGTGAATATATTCATGAATGTAATATTAAATGTTGATGTTGGTTACTAGTTCGGATTTTCTCATCTATCGTGAACTGAAATCCTGATAGAATGTGATTGCTAGATAAATTTTGTTGCTCTCGTCATTCTAGTCATATCTCAGACCCTGGGTGACATTTCGTGGTATTGTTGAAGGAGCGATCCCAGCAATCACTTCTAATAGTTTATGGAGACAACTGAATACATAACTTGGAATACTTGTACAGCGTTAAAACAGAGTTTGATTTCTCAATCACTGTTCCTTCTCGTGTGGTTACCAGAGCAGAAAATTTGCAGTTGGAACAATTGTACATGCATATAAAATTAAAGAAATTTGAGTGATACAAAAATGATTGATGGCACCACTGGAGAAACGATACACTCACTAATCCAGCAATAACTTTAATCTTCCAAAAGTTTGAGTTAAATTTTGAATTTCCCACGACTAGAATCATTGCGATTATCAGCCTTCAGGAAGTATTACACACAACTTACTTGAGATGGTAACGGTACTTTTTGTAATGTAAGGAATTTTCAGATTACGATCAACTAACTGTTAAATGTGCTCAGTTTCACTTTATGAACTTTTCCTCCATTCAGTTCTTCACAAAAAAAACCCTGATCGACAAAACAGAGTATTTTCGTAAAGAATGAATTTGAGGATAACGGTTACTGACACATATTTTAGTTGTGCTGAAGCTCAAGTATGGTGAAAGAATCTGGTAGTTTTTTCTGTATAATCATCAGTAATATTATACTTGAAACACAATCTATCCCTTGTAGTGACTTCTTCGAATCATTTCAAATATCTGGGGGAGACATCACAGTAAGCAGACTTTGCTCAAAAACGTGCTACAAGAATCATGTGTGATAATTGTTATACCGGAGCCAAGGTCGTCCCTGAGGGCCGGCAACCCATATTACACCATAGAGGACGAGGTTGTCTATGCTCTAGGCGTACCAAAAGCACCGTGGTAAACACCAGCTATTCACATACAAGATACTGGAAACAGACATTCCGGGCACTACTTCCTGCAGGGGCAGCTCGAGCTACGTACGGTCTGCAGGAAATATCGCAACGCCAAAACCTTATTGGCTGGAGGCAGCAATTTAGGGGCTAGAACCAGCCGCGAAGTTCAGTTCACGCTGGATGCCGACCTCATGTACTGTGACAGTTGAAGATTACGTATTCGCCTTTGAGTTGGACTGTTATTAGTGTGTGTGTGTGTGTGTTACAACGAACCTTTGTGGAAAATTAGAAGTGAACTTTTGTTTTCCTCAGTTAGGAGACTTTTACTGGCATTGTTATTGTTACCTTTCGTTTGTTGTTCAGTCATCAACCTTGTGAACTTACATCAATAAAAGTTGTGTTTGTGAAATATTGCGAATTGGCAGTCACAACATTCTCACCCATGAATATCTTGTACACATCTGTTTAAGAAGTTAGGCATTTTGGCTACTGTTTCACAGTATATCTATTCCTTCATGGAGTTTGTTGTAAATAATCCAGTGCAGTTTAAAAGGAACAATGATGCACATAATTACAATAACAGAAGGAAAAATCGCATTAATTACTCCACATTAAGATTATCTCCAGCACAAAAAGGGTTCCGTAAAAACTTAATTATTTACAAAGACAAATCATCCATTCCGGGAATTGAGAATCTCTACCACGATGTACCACGCTGCCACGAAAATTTTGATTATTTACCCAAAGATGTTAAATGTCTGACAGACAAGGAAGTAAAATATGAAAAGAAACTGAAAAAGAAGAACTTCTAATTTTGGAATTTGTAAAAGGTGATGGGTAGAACTTATTAACTCACAGCAGTACTTAAAAAATTGTAGATATTCTTATTTATATATGAACGTGTAATGTGAATCTAAAATGACTCGCTCCACGTCTTTACGATTATTCGTACAGAAGATCCACGGAACAATAACTCTCGGAATAACGAAGCTGTCAATAACTATAGATCACACCACACTAAATTATTTGCCATCACATTTCGCAACGAAATAGCTAATTACCCATAGCGCTTTCCATCGCCTCGATGAACTCGTCTCTGTTGAGTGACAACCCAGAGTATTTGTAACCAGGAATGCTGCCCGACAGCTTCCTCTGTTGGTCGTATTTTTGGCCTTCCTTGCAGAAGAAATGTTCCCGCAGCTTGCACATACCGCTGGAGTCCAACTTCTCTAGAAGGTCAGCTTCGAAGGCATCGTCTTCATCAACCTCATCAAAGCTGAAAAGAAGTGAAAAAAAGCTGAAGAAGTCGGAACCAATCATTTTACAGTCCGGAGCTGATCTAATGGTCATGAAGGAGTTTATTATCAGATAAACTAAAAACTGTCCAGGTGCGAGTAGGAATCGCGCATTGAGGGTTCCGTAAAAACTTAATTATTTACAAAGACAAATCATCCATTCCGGGAATTGAGAATCTCTACCATTTTTGCCTATTGTCGCCATTGATACTGGCAAGATATCAGTCCCAAGGATTCCAAAATTTTCTAGAATATTTTAATTTCCGTAATATAAATGTGACATAAAGTCATGCAGGAGGCTGGCTACTGTAACTACAAAAACCAGACTGACTGGGTCGTAATGGTAAAAGACAAACATCAGGTAAGGAATGACTTTGTTGCTCATATGACGCGTTTCGGAATTTATCCATCATCAGACATCCAGGATCGCTCCTTGTCTGATGTTTGGCTTTTACCATTGACCCAGTCAGCTTGAATCCATTAATACTGAACGCTTTAATTTGTAGTTTGACGACGGATAACAAATGAGGTTCGAATCGTGCCTCGGGCATGGATGTGTGTGAAGTCCTTAGGTTAGTTAGGTTTAAGTAGTTCTAAGTTCTAGGGGACTGATGACCTAAGAAGTTAAGTCCCATTGTGCTCAGAGCCATTGTAAGTAGTCTGTTTAGGTTTTTTATATTGGTAACGCCACGTAGCGCTCTGATGAAAATCACTGGCTGTGCTGTGTGCAGTCAGTGGCTGGTTGGCATTGTTGTAATACTCGCCATTGTAGTGTTGGGCAGCTGGATGTTAACAGCGCGTAGCGTTGCGCAGTTGGAGGTGAGCCGCCAGCAGTGGTGGATGTGGGAAGAGAGATGGCGGAGTTTTGAAATTTGTAAGACTGGATGTCTTGAACTGCTATATACATTTTGACTTTTGAACACTATTGAGGTAAATACATTGTTTGTACTCTATTAAAATCTTGCATTTGCTAAGTATCCCTATCAGTAGTTAGTGCCTTCTGTAGTTTGAATCTTTTATGTAGCTGGCAGTAGTGGCGCTCGCTGTATTGCAGTAGTTCGAGTAACCAAGATTTTTGTGCGGTAAGTGATTTGTGAAACGTATAGCTTAATGTTAGTCAGGGCCATTCTTTTGTAGGGATTTTTGAAAGTCAGATTGCGTTGCGCTAAAAAATATTGTGTTTCAGTTTAAGCACAGTTTTGTAAAATTTTTCTAAGGGAACGTTTCACCATTTGAACCATTTTTTGGGTTCATTACTGCAATCGAGGCTGATACTGATAGTTTCTTATATATTAAATAAAATAATAATAAGAGCAGCATTCAAGCCATATTCAGCGTGAGTACAGTTAACGCAGTTAGCTAATTTCATGTTCCATGGATCATTTTGTACGATAAACCATAATGATATGGAATGAGTCATTTACATTCAAATCGCAAATTAATTTGTAAGTATTGATACATGCTAAACATTAATAATTCTTTTTATTTCTTTCGAACATCAATTCGTGAGTGGCCTGACGGTGGTACTGGTTCCTCCCAATTCACTAAGTGACTGCTCCTAAGTCTGTTATTAGTACAAAAATATCTGTATATTCGTATAGGAATGAATTACTGTCGAACTATAATCTATGAAATGCCTTGCTACATTAGGTCCCATTCACTTTCTAACTGATGTTAATTTCACCTCGTCTCTTGATAACGCACTGTATGTATTCCGAACTTCTCTCACTTTTGCCCGCCTCATGGATTTAGGAAAGCGTTAATTCGTTTAGCTGTCAGAACTTAATGCATAAAGCCCTTTGTTGTATACCATCACATCGTTTAAAATACTAGTTGGTCCGTACAGGGAATCGAAAATATGGAACGTCTGAAATTCTTAGAGCAGAGTGTCCGAATCCGATCTTGTTCTGTTCCAGGTACGAAAAAAAAAAAAACATTCTTCTTGCCGCTACAGTTTTCAAGAATTTGCAACTCCATCAGGATTTGTTGGCAATTCTGTTTTCGTAACAGCACTGCTTGACTCTGCTAAATTCGCATGGCTTTTCGTTATCATCTAGATGAAATATTCTTAATAATTTCCACTTAAGACATCACATTTTCAATTTCAAAACGGTCGTTTCGTTCTCATCTTTCAAGTTGTGAGCTATCTGCCTCAGGTACGATTATGGCAATGAAAGAGGGGTCACTGCAGCACTGCCATAGTTGAAAAGTGCTGCCTTTTTAATTCGGTAGCTGCCTTCGATACCATTTCACATTTTTCTATAAAGCTGCATCATTTCCTTTGCTAGAGCGTTAACTGAGTTGCTGTCACAAGTGATGGACCTTAACGCTCCGTGTCATATGTCACCTGGAAAACTCACAGGAGTAGCCACAGTCGTCTACGTCGCGGTAGTACGTTACATGCCAATAAAACAAGAGAAAGTCGCTGGACAGATTCGTAGCAACTATCAGTGACAGGAATCCGTGTTTTGTTCATCATCTCGGTATCAAATGAGACTGGATAAATCACGGAAGCAATGAACAAGCTGGTTAGTAAGTGTTACGTATGGTAGATCTGGAAGTAAAGAATGTGTGAAAGTGCACAACAGCACATCTGCCGGCTCGTTTCTGTATCAGTAATCAATCGTTCAATTTTTCCCTGTAAATCTACAATTTATTTTTCTATGGCATCGATATGTTAGTCAATTATCCATAATATCTCCTCATTTTGGTGGTAGTCATAATATTCTAATTATGACACTATATTGCACATAGATGCAGTACATTTTAGATCAGCGGTGCATAGAATCTTATTGTTTATTAACATTTTGGACAAGGTCGCTTTGCACACATTTCTGGTTCAGTTAAAATAAGTTTTCGTCGCAGGATGAACGTGATAAGTAAGCAAGTCATTTGTACGAGGCGTGTTTTTCAAGTAAGTACCGTTTTACCACACCGCGGCCGCAGCGCTGCGGTCGGCACTCTGCGCATGCGCACAGGGTACCTACATCTGTTGTCTACGCACTGACGCCATTACAGTGTGATTCTTCCTTGTTTACGTTGTCCAGATTAGATTAGATTAGATTAATACTTGTTCCATAGATCATGAATACGACACTTCGTAATGATGTGGAACGTGTCAGGTTAATAAAAGATGTCTGTACAAGAAATTACATTACACAAAACATTGCATGACACTAATGATTAAGTTTTTTTTTTTTTTTTTTTTACTTAGTTTATATCTAAAAATTCAGCCAATGAGTAGAAGGAGTTGTCATCTAGAAATTCTTTTAATTTATTTTTAAATGTTAGTTGGCTATCTGTCAGGCTTTTGATGCTGTTTGGTAGGTGCCCAAAGACTTTTGTGGCAGCATAATTTACCCCTTTCTGTGCCAAAGTCAGATTTAACCCTGCATAGTGAAGATCATCCTTTCTCCTGGTGTTATAGGTATGCACACTGCTATTACTTTTGAATTGGGTTGGATTATTATCAACAAATTTCATAAGGGAATATATATACTGTGAGGTTACTGTGAGGATCCCTAGATCCTTAAATAGATGTCTGCAGGATGACCGTGGGTGGGCTCCAGCAATTATTCTGATTACACGTTTATGTGCAATGAATACTTTTCTACTCAACGATGAATTACCCCATAATATGATGCCATACGAAAGCAGTGAATGAAAGTAGGCATAGTAAGCTAATTTACTGAGATTCTTATCACCAAAATTTGCAATAACCCTAATAGCATACGTAGCTGAACTCAGACGTTTCAGCAGACCATCAATGTGTTGCTTCCAGTTTAACCTCTCATCAATGGACACACCTAAAAATTTTGAAAATTCTACCTTAGCTACAGACTTCTGTTCAAATTCTATATGTATTACTGGAGTTGTGCCATTTACTGTACGGAACTGTATATACTGTGTTTTATCAAAATTTAAAGAGAGTCCGTTTGCTGAGAACCACTTAATAATTTTGTGAAAAACATCATTTGCAATTACATCACTTAGTTCTTGGTTTTTGGATGTTATTACTATACTTGTATCATCAGCAAAAAGAACTAACTTTGCATCTTCATCAATGTGGAATGGTAAGTCATTATTGTATATCAAGAACAGTAAAGGACCTAAGACCGAACCCTGTGGGACCCCGTGCTTGATAGCACCCCAGTTTGAGGAATCAGCTGTTGTTTTAACATTACGCGAACCACTTATTTCAACTTTCTGCATTCTTCCAGTTAAGTATGAATTAAACCATTTGTGCACTGCCCCACTCAAACCATAATGATTTAGCTGAGTGTTTAAGATGCCTCCGATAATCGTGAGTCCTGCCGACTTGAAGTACAGGCTGTTATAAGATTTCTTAATGGTAAAGGCCTAAAAGCGATCGATATTCATCATCAGATCTGTGCAGTTTACGGAGAAAACATTATGGGTGATGGAATGATAAGAAAGTGGGTGAGAGCATTTAAAGATGGCCGCACAAATGTGCATGATGAACAATGGAGTGGGTGTCCTTTGGTCGTTAATGGAAGTTTGGTGCAGGAAGTGGACAATAAGGTGAGAGAAAACAGACGCCTTACGACTTCCTCTTTGCAGGATGACTTTCCTAATGTTTCTCGTAGTGTATTGTATGGCATTGTGACCAAGCACTTAAATTACCCAAAATTGTGGGCACATTGGGTACTGAAAATGTTGACGGATGTGCACAAAACCAAACGTTTAGACAGTGCATTGACTTTCCTTGAGCGGTACCACAACAACAGTGGTGATTTCTTAAGCCAAACTGTTATGGGCGATGAAACATGGGTGTCCTATGTCACACCAGAATGAAAGTAACAGTCCGTGGAGTGGCGGCATCATTCAGATTCACCCAGAAAAGTGAAGTTTAAGCAAACAATTTTTGCCCAGATAATCATGTGCACAGTTTTTTGGGACAGAAAAGGAGTATTGCTTGTGGAATTTCTGCCTCATAAAGACACAATCAATGCAGCAGCTTACTGTAAGACATTGCACAATCTGCGCCGTTCAATTCACAACAAAAGACGTGGCAAGTTGAGCAAGGGCATCATTGTGCTGCAAGACAATACCCGTCCGCATGTGGGGAATCAGTCCAAAGATCTCATCACATCTTTTCGATGGGAAACTCTAGATCATCCTTCGTACAGCCCCAATCTTGCGCCCAGTGACTACCATCTGTTCCTGAATTTGAAGTAACACATGGGCGGTCAGGGTCTTCAAGACGATGACGAAGTCCAAACAGTGGTGAGGCAATGGTTAACAAGTCAGACGGCAGACTTCTATGAGGAGGGTATTCAACAACTGGTACAGTGTTATGACAAATGCCTCAATATTGACGTAAATTATGTAGAAAAGTAGATCAAGGTAAAAATAAAATTATTGAGATATCTTAGCACGTCTTTTTTTTAAATTCAAAACGGTACTTACTTAAAAAACACGCCTCGTATTTTTCAATACTGTAATCTTTTGTCGTTTTGAAGCTGTCCCACAGTAAAGAGTGTGGTAATGCTCCACTGAGGGCTGCATGGAGTACGATGTGGATAGCAGCAGAACATTGTGAACTGTCCATGAAGTTCTTCATTTTGCTAGTGCAGTTGAGACTTAGCAGTATTGCTGACGACGTTTGGCACCTCGTCGTCGTTCACTCACTTTTGGGATTGGTGCTGAGTGATTCAGCTAAATTCTCGTAATATTCTGTCATGTTGGTGAAGTAATCTGACAGGGTATTTTTATGAAATCGAGAACATAAATTTAATTTTCCGGCTCTAGGTACGAAATTCTATGCTTAAATTTCAACTGGGTTTGTATTTCATGTTGTGTACTGTCTGCATTATTACCAGAGCAATGGCAGAGCTAAACGAAGCAGTCTCATGTGTGCTCCGTGGCACCATGCTCGTCTCGTGATCTAAGGCAAGGGTAGTTGCTGGTTCAGATCTTCTCGGACGACCGATAGGTATCGCTTCTGCTTTTTTCTTGTTTCTCTGGAAATGACCAGAGCGCAATTAAGGAACAAAATGCTAAGAAAATCGTGGCGTTGCGTGAACTGAGCATTAGCCTTTTTTCGTAATTGTCAACATTCTTTTGTAATGCAATAAACTTCATTCGTTATTAGTTCGTTATTGTTACTACTTTTATTGTTATTCACTCACTCACAAGAGCATTCCTATCCCTATTTAGCAAGAACGCCGATGACCAGTGAATATGGAAGACTGGAAAGTAGGAAGTCTTGCCACACAGAATTCGTAATGTTGTAAAGTAACGCTGCATAAAAACGAAATGTGCTCGCGCCTCCTCTTTTAACGTCTGTATATGACGAGCACGACAAACATTTCGCTACATCGCCTTCTCTAAACACAGCTAAGAATTGGCAACATTGTTGCAAATATTTGGCAACCGTGTGATAGTACACTTACTTCCGCATGTGGTCATGAATCGTTCAACCAAATTCACTTGGAATTTTCTTTTCATTTGGATGGCTTATGCTATATAGGCCTCATGTAAGATAAATAAAATGTGTGGCTAGGGCCTCCCGTCAGGTAGACCATTCGCCAGGTGCAAGTCTTTCGAGTTGACGCCACTTCGGCGACTTGCGTGTCAATGGGGATAAAATGATCATGATGAGGACAACACAACACGTAGCCCCTGGGCGGAGAAAATCGAACCCGGGCCAAAGGATTGACATTCTGTCGCACTGACCACTCAGCTACCAGGGCCGGACATCATGTCAGATGAGGCAATGAGACAGAAAATATAATTTTGGGTCTCGGGGAATGCTGTACTTCATATTAGTAACGTTGTATTATGAGGCTCAGCGACCAACATTGCGATGAGTGAGACCTCCGCCCAGCAGCGTCTCGTTAGCTTGGTTGTTTTAGGCCTGTCTACTTGAGGTCCAGACTAGTGGATTCTAGGTTATTATTTTCCGTTTTATTTAATGCAGCTGCAGATTGGTAGAAGAAATTCCGTGACAAAATCTAAAGAGATCATTTGCACCTTACGTCTTGTCACTAGTTCGACTCAGTAAGCTGTGTTGATGGTCACAGATGTCAGTTTTTTGAATACCAAGCTTCTTCATTATACGTAGGTCTCTGAAGAACTTCGTCTCCACCGCCAAACATACGAATGCAAGTATTGTTCGTTACGTAGTACCCATATTTCACGGGATTGAATATGAAGTGAATATAGTTCCTCTGTGCTAAATCTGTGATGTAGCAGTTAGGCACTGCTGCAGACGGTTGCTGACTCCGACGTTAGTAACTTCGCAGCTTCCTTCCACTCTGGGTCCCTTCAAAAATAGGTAATTTTGTAGACTTAAATCTAACTGAATACCTTAAATATCACTTGCGATCAGCATCAAATTCCCCACGAATCCATTTGTGGATCTCAAAACGCGCACACTATAGAGGATGCACTGCAAGATATTCACAGTTTATCGAATACATTTACCGTAAGAAATCAAACTAGAGCAGTAAGACTCATTACACCACAATTACTGACTGTGACTTGACAAAACATACGAATAGCTGACGGAAACAATTGCATGAAGAACAACTTATAAAAGAGAAAGATACGAAATATAAAGTATTAAGAGTAACATTAAACAACGTAGTAAGTTAGTTAGATTGCATCTCGAATTATAAAATTAATTTTGAGCCATATTCGTGTCTTGTATATTAGTGTAATACAATACTCATGTAAAAACAGTACGTCCACCTCCGTTGCTATCGAGCATGCAATGCAAATCGTAGGCATATTTTGTGGAGCATCACACAACAAAAGTAAATCATTTTATACTCTCCAAAACGATGAGCGATAGCTAACGCTTTCGACACAGTGCGAGCGAGTGGAGCGCAGTAGCGGCAGCTGGGTAGCAGCAAATGGGCCCGGAGTGCTCTGACGCATGCGTCCTTGAGAGGCAGACAGTCTGCCAAGAAATCTTTGCAGAAATGTTATTGGACGGAACTGTCATAATTGGTGTGTCAGAAAACGAAATACATTGTAGCTGTGATAACATTACAATTAAGACTTCAAGCGCCTTAAAAATATAGGCAATGACCGGTTCCAAATACGAGACATTGCATGTAGACGGTGCACTATTTACCACTAGACCACGAACAGAGACGTAATACTGGGAGCAGAAGACCAGACTTCCTCCACGACCAGCCGCAGCCTACAGTGTTGCCAGAGTGTGAAGACAGCTGGACTTAAAGGATTATTAACGTGGCCAGTTTATTTGTTCCATGATGCAGTCTACGCCGACTTAAACACTGCGGATGCTGGCCTGCAGCCAAGTTTTATGTCAACAAGTGCATTTTGTTGATAATGGAATCGTTCTGTATTCAGCTGCAAATGCCTATTCGCAACATTTTCTGAGTAATAAAGGATCGTTGTTTTTCCTCCAGTAATTCCAATTTGAGTTTACAAAGCGTCTTTGCAATACTTGTGTTGAGCGCACCTACAGGGAACTAATCTAGCAACATGCCTCTTTGCTGCTTGATGTCTTCCTTTCATTTGACCTGGTGGGGATCTGCAACATTGAAACAGCACTGAAGAATGGGTCGCAGTAGTGTTCTATTGACGGCTGGTCCCAGCGGACGTTCGAGTACTCCCTCGGGCATGGGTGTGTGTGTTTGTCCTTACGATAATTTAGGTTAAGTCGCGTGTAAGCTTAGGGACTGATGACCTTAGCAGTTAAGTCCCATAAGATTTCACACACATTTGATCTTTTTTTTTTTGTTCTATTGAAGTCTCTTTTATAGATATATTTTCTGACGTGGCTGCGTCAAGCAACACTAATACTGTATTTGAACATTACATGACTCTCTTTTTGCATTTCATCTGCTTTAACTTACATTTTTCCGCATTTAGAGCAAGCAGCCGATCACTGTACCAAATAAAAGTTCTGTTTAAGTCAACCTGTGTGCTTCTACAGCCACTCAGCGACGATACTTTCCTGTCCACTACAGTGTCATCAACAAACAGAGGCAGATTGATGCTCACACTGTCCTTTAGATTATTTATATCTAGAGAGAACAAGAGTGGTCTGACGAACACTTGCCAGAGAGGACAACATTCTGGATTTGCTCACTGCAAACGCCATGCATGATAGACCCCCTTAGCTTCTTGTAATCAGCCTCACACAAGAATATGCTCTTCCAGAGGTAGAAAACTGAGATTCATCAGACGAATGGTTTCTTCTAGCTGTCAGTCGTCCATTTGACAGTCTTCTTGGAACAGATGAGTCTTTTTCATTAATTCTCCTGGAAAGGCGCATTTGATAATGTTAGAGTATTCTATTTGTGGGAATGTATGTTCATATCTCTTACGTTGACCATTATTGAGTTGTGAAATTACTGTCCATCCACTTTATGGTAGTAGCTGTAGTGTTCATGAAGGTTACTGTGTATCTGCTATGTGGCCTCAAGTTGGCATCACTTCTGACTACACACCCACTATATGTGTATAGATGATAACGACTCTCAACAGGTGTTGGGTTCTCAGCATTTACCTGTGGTTATCTACAGATGATGAAGCTCACTGTCCCACTGCACAGAGAAAGCACAGGTCATCGAATCTCGGTGCAATGCGTCAAATGAATACCATCATGTGGCAATGGTTCAATCTACATCTGCATCATACCCTGCAAGCCACCTAATGTTGTGTGGAGGAAGGTACTTTTTGTACCACTAACTGAGGCCTCCAACCCCCTTCCACCCTCGAATAGCGCGTGGGCAGAGTGATTGGCAGTAAGCATCTGTATTGGCTCTTAAGTTCTCGAATTTTCTCCTCGCGGTCATTACGCGAGACGTATGTAGGGGGAAGCAATATGTTGTCCGACTCTTCCCGGAAAATTCTCTCTCGAAATTTCAATAGTAAATCCCTCCGAGATTCATAACGTCTTTCTTGTAATGTCTACAAACGGAGTTTGTTGAGCATCCCCGTAACGCTCGTGGCGACTAAACGATAAACGATCCCGTGACGAAACGTGCCGCTCTTCGTTGGATCTTCTCTATCTCTTCTATCAGTCCCATCCGGTAGGGATTCCAGATAGATGAACAATACTGAAAATGGGTCGAACAAGCGCCTTTGTAAGCCACTTCCTTTGTGGATGAATTACATTTCCTCAAGACTCCTCCTATGAATCTGAGTAGGGCATCTGCTTTTCCCACTATTTCTTTTATATGGTCAATCCACTTAAGGACACTCCGGATAGTTACTCCTAGATATTTTACGGCGCATACTGTATCCAGCAGTTTTTCATCACTGGTGTACCTATACAGTAGTGGATTTCTTTTCTTGTGTATACGCAATATGTTACACTTATTTATGTTCAGGGTCAATTGCCAGAGCCTGCACCATTCATCAGTTTTCTGCAGATCGTTCTCCAAATCATTAATATCTTTTGGTGTTGCTACTTTGTTATTGACAACCGCATCATCTGCAAACAGCTTTAGAGATCATCGTACGCTTTCTACGGCCCTATCACACCTCCTAGGAGTACACCGAAAATCACCTTTACTTCTGTCGATTTTGTTCCGTTAAGACATACGTGTTGAGTTCTGTTTGCGAGGAAGTCTCGAATCAAGTCTCGAATCCAGACGCAAATCTGTTCCGACACCTGAAAATCTGATTTCCTTGACTAAACGCAGCGCCGGAAGGTGTCAAATGCCTTCCTGAAGTCAAGGAACACGGCATCAACTTGAGGGCCATTGTCTACGGCACTGTGTATCTCATGGAGGAACAGAGCGAGCTGAGTTTCGCAGGATCTCTGTTTGCGGAGTCCATGTTGATTTTTATAGAGGAGATTTTCCTTCTCCAAGAACATCATGTTCTTGAGCACGCACTATAATTCTACAACAGATTGAGGTCAAAAATATAGGTCTATAATTGTGTGCATATGTCTTACGTCCCTACTTAAAAACAGAAAAGACATACGCTTTCTTCCTGTCGTTAGGAACCCTTCGTTGTTCAAGTGGTCTACGATAAATTACTGCTAGAAGGGGTACAACTTTTCTCGCAGAATCTTTGTAGTAATCTTATAGGTATTTCTGACACCTTTCCACTACTAGGCGATTGTAGTTGTTTTCGTATTCTGCGATCGGTTATCTCAATATCTGCCATTCCGACATTCGTACGACGATTGAAAGGGGGGACCGTGTTACGATCTCCCTCAGTGAAAGAATTTTGGAAGACAGAATTCAGTGTTTCGGCCTTCTTTCTGTCATCATCCGTTTCGGTATAGTATGGTCACTGAATGAATGAATAAATAATTTGACCCACTTACTGATTTTACACACGACCAAAACCTCTTCAGTACTGCCATCAGGAATGTTCCATACTTCGGGATGCCATTAGTAGAGAGACATAGAAGGTTCTGGTAAGAATTTTGCAGACACCAGAATTCCTGGAACTGATAACATCAGCTTCAGCTTTCCAAGAATCGCTGACGCCAGCACCTGGCACTCAGGCAATTTCTCCCTGTGGCCAACGGCGTTAAGCATTTTGTGAGAACACAACGAGGCGTCGGGGCACCAGTGACATACATACTTAGTCCCCCAGCCTTCGAGCAATTTTAATTTTTATATTTCAATTGCAATGTGCCGTCATTTACCATCTGTACATCTGCTGTTGTTGTTGTTGTGGTCCTCAGTCCTGAGACTGGTTTGATGCAGCTCTCCATGCTACTCTATCCGGTGCAAGCTTCTTCATCTCCCAGTACCTACTGCAACCTACATCCTTCTGAATCTGCTTAGTGTAGTCATCTCTTGGTCTCCCTCTACGATTTTTACCCTCCACGCTGCCCTCCAATACTAAATTGGTGATCCCTTGATGCCTCAGAACATGTCCTACCAACCGATCCCTTCTTCTAGTCAAGTTGTGCCACAAACTCCTCCTCAGTTCTATTCAATACCTCCTCCTTAGTTAGGTGATCTACCAATCTGATCATCAGCATTCTTCTGTAGCACCACATTTCGAAAGCTTCTATTCTCTTCTTGTCTAAGCTATTTAGCGTCCACGTTTCAATTCCATACATGGCTACACTCCATAAAAATACTTTCAGAAATGACTTCCTGACAGTTAAACCTATACTCGATGTTAACAAATTCCTCTTCTTCAGAAACGCTTTATTACTTTAAGTGTCTCATTTCCTAATCTAATTCCCTCAGCATCACCCGACTTAATTCGGCTACATTCCATTATCCTCGTTTTGCTTTTGTTGATGTTCATCTTATACCCTCCTTTCAAGACACTGTCCATTCCGTTCAGCTGCTCTTCCAAGTCCTTTGCTGTCTCTGACAGAATTACAATGTCATCGGCGAACCTCACGGTTTTTATTTCTTCTCCATGGACTTTAATACATACCCCGAACATTTCTTTTGTTTCCTTTATTGCTTGCTCAATATACAGATTGAATAACATCGGGGTAGGCTACAACCCTGTTCACTCCCTTCCCAACCACTGCTTCCCTTTCATACCCCTCAACTCGTATGACTGCCATCTGCTTTCTGTACAAATTGTAAATAGCCTTTCGCTCCCTGTAGTTCACCCCTGCCTCCTTCAGAATTTGAAAAAGTGTATTCCAATCAACATTGTCAAAAGCTTTCTGTAAGTCTACAAATGCTAGACACGTAGGTTTGCCTTTCCTTAATCTTTATTCTAAGATAAGTCGGAAGGTCAGTATTGCCTCTCGTGTTCCAACATTCCTACGGAATCCAAACTGATCTTCCTCAAGGTCGGCTTCTACCAGTTTTTCCATTCGTCTGTAAAGAATTCGCGTTAGTATTTTGCAGCTGTGACTTATTAAACTGATAGTTCGATAATTTTCACATCTGTGAACACCTGCTTTCTTTGGGATTGGAATTATTATATTCTTCTTGAAATCTGAGGGTATTTCGCCTGTCTCATACATATTGCTCACCAGATGGTAGAGTTTTGTCAGGACTGACTCTCCCAAGGCCGTCAGTAGTTCTAATGGGATGTTGTCTACTCTTGGGGCCTTGTTTCGACTCAGGTCTTTCAGTGCTCTGTCAAACTCTTCACGCAATATCATATCTCCCATTTCATCTTCATCTACATCCTCTTCCATTTCCATAATATTGTCCTCAAGTACATCGCCCTTGTATAGACCCTCTATATACTTCTTCCACCTTTCAGCTTTCCGTTCTTTGCTTAGAACTGGGTTTCCATCTGAGCTCTTGATATTCATGCAAGTGATTCTCCTTTCTCCAAAGGTCTCTTTAATTTTCCTGTAGGCAGTATCTATCGCACCCCTTGTGAGATAAACCTCTACACCCTTACATTTGTCCTCAAGCCATCCCTGCTTAGCCATTTTGCACTTCCTGTTGATCTCATTTTTGAGACGTTTGTATTCCTATTTGCCTGCTTCATTTACTGCATTTTTATATTCTCTCTTTTCATCAATTAAATTCAATATTTCTTCTGTTACCCAAGGGCTTCTACTAGCCCTCGTCTTTTTACCTGTTTGATCCTCTGCTGCCTTCACTATTTCATCTCTCAAAGCTACCCATTCTTCTTCTACTGTTTGTCTTTCCCCCATTCCTGTCAATTGTTTCCTTATGCTCTCCCTGAAACTCTGTACAACCTCTGGTTCTTTTAGTTTATCCAGGTCCCATCTCCTTAAATTCCTACCTTTTTGGAGTTTCTTCAGTTTTAATTTACAGTTCATAACCAACAGATTGGGGTCAGAGTCCACATCTGCCCCTGGAAATCTCTTACAATTTAAAACCTGGTTCCTAAATCTCTGTCTTACCATTATATAATATATCTGATACCTTTTAGTATATCCAGGGTTCTTCCATGTATACAACCTTCTTTCATGATTCTTGAACCAAGTGTTAGCTATGATTAAGTTATGCTGTGTGCAGAATTCTACCAGGCGGCTTCCTCTTTCATTTCTTAGCCCCAATCCATATTCACCTATTATGTTTGCTTCTCTCCCTTTTCCTACTCTTGAATTCCAGTCACCCATGACTATTAAATTTTCATCTCCCTTCACAATCTGAATAATTTATTTTATCTCATCATACATTTCATCAATCTCTTCATCATCTGCAGAGCTAGTTGGCATATAAACTTATACTACTGTAGTAGGCGTGGGCTTCGCGTCTATCTTGGCCACAATAATGCGTTCACTATGCTGTTTGTAGTAGCTTACCCGTACTCCTATTTTTTTATTCATTATTAAACCTACTCCTGCATTACCCCTATTTGATTTTGTATTTATAACCTTGTATTCACCTGACCAAAAGTCTTGTTCCTCCTGCCACAGAACTTCACAATTTCCACTATATCTAACTTCATCCTATCCATTTCCCTTTTTAAATTTTCTAACCTACCTGCCCGATTAAGGGATCTGACATTCCACGTTCCGATCCGTAGAACGCCAGTTTTCTTTCTCCTGATAACAACGTCCTCTTGAGTAGTCCCCGCCCGAAATCCGAATGGGGGATTATTTTACCTCCGGAATATTTTACCCAAGAGGACGCCTTCATCATTTAATCATACAGTAAAGCTGCATGCCCTTGGGAAAAATTACGGCTGTTGTTTCCCCTTGCTTTCAGCCGTTCGCAGTACTAGCACAGCAAGGTCGTTTTGGTTAGTGTTACAAGGTCAGATCAGTCAATCATAGAGACTGTTGCCCCTGCAACTACTGAAAAGGCTGCTGCCCCTCTTCAGGAACCACACGTTTGTCTGGCCTCTCAACAGATACCCCTCCGTTGTGGTTGGACCTACGGTACGGCTATCTGTATCCTTGAGGCACGCAAGCCTCCCCACCAACGGCAAGGCCCATGGTTCATGGGACTACATGATCAAAAGTATCCGGATACCTGGCTGTATATGACTTACAAGTTCGTGGCGCCCTCCATCGGTAACGCTGGAATTTAGTATGGTGTTGACCCACCCTTAGTGTTGATGACATCTTCCACTCTCGCAGGCATACGTTCATTTAGGTGCTGGAAGGAGTATCGATGTCGGTTGCTGAGGCCTGGCACGAAATCGGCGTTCCAAAACATCCCAAAGGTGTTCTATAGGATTCATTCAGGACTCTGCGTAGCCCAGTCCATTAAAGGGATGTTATTGTCGTGTAACCACTCCGTTACAGACCGTGCGTTATGAATAGGTGTTCGATCGTATTGAAAGATGCAATCGCCATCCCCGAATTGCTCTTCAATGGTGGGAAGTAAAAAGGTGCTTAAAAAATCAATCTAGGCCTGGGCTGTGATAGTGCCACGCAAAACAACGAGTATAAGATCTCTTTATGAAAAACACCTCCACACTATAACACCACCGCCTCCGAATTTTAGTGTTGGCGCTACACATGTGACAGATGACGTTCATCGGCCATTTGCCATACCCACATCCTGCCATCGGATCGCCACATTGTGTACCGGGATTCGTCACTCCACGCAACGTTTTTCCACTCTTCAGTAGTCCAATGTTTGCGCTCCTTACACCAAGACAGGAGTCGTTTGGCATTTACCGGCGCGATGTGTGGCTTATGAGCAGCCGCTCGATCATGAAATCCAAGTTTTATCACCTCCCGCCTAACTGTCATAGTACTTGCAGTGGATCCTGATGCGGTCTGGAATTCCTGTGTGGTGGTCTGGGTAAATGATTGCCAATTACACATTACGACCCTCTTCAACTGTCGGCGGTCTCTGTCAGTCAACAGACGAGGTTGGCCTGTACGCTTTTGTGCTGTGAGTGTCTGTTTCCACGTCACTATCACAACGGAAACAGTGGACCTAGGGATGTTTTGGAGTGTGGAAATCTCGCGTACAGACATATGATGCAAGTGACACTCAATCAGCTGACCACATTCGAAGTCCGTGAGTTCCACGGAACTCCTCATTCTGCCCTCTCACGATGCCTAATGACTAATGAGGTCGCAGATATGGAGTACCTAGCAGAAGGTGGCAACACAATGCACCTAATATGAGAAACGTATGATTTTGGGGGTGTCCGTATACTTTTGATCACATTGTGTAGTATGAAGTGCCACGAGCAGCATCAGTAGCACCAGTTATCGTCAGGGAAGAAGAAGACTAACAGCAAATATTTCTCAATTCTTTTTGTTGGAACAATATGGTTATTATCAGGAAACACCACCAATTTGCGTGGATGCATCACAGCACTCCAATGAGACGTGCTATGATAGCAGCTGACATTATACTGCCTCCATAGAGAAATATCATGTGTGTATTTTCATAGATGTGCTGACCTAGTGTGATTAATTAATTTTGTTTATGCTTAGGTTTTTATTGTTATTGTTAGAGATGAGGACATGGACGTGTTCCAGGATGTACTAGCGCCTCTGGATGTCTGCCAGACCTGTTGGACCTGTTGACATTCCATTGTGCCATAGCACAGCCACAACAGCTACAATCCATAGCCCGAGCAAACGGTCCAGTGCTGGCAGAACTGCTGGGCAAATGATACAGAGGTGTTCGACGACCTACTATTGCCTGAGCCGCAGTAACAGCCTTCTACACGAGTTTATTTGGACTACCAAGCAATCAGTAGGAATATAGTATAAGAATGAGTGACTATTACTGTGTCAGTGGTAAATTAACCACATATCTACAGCTTCTTTTTTTTTTATTTTTCGGCCAAGAACAGTATTCAAATACTTGACATAGTTGAAACATAGTACTGGTGCTACATCCGCATATATCTGGCATAACATGCTATGCCAGTGTATACAATACATTTATGCTATTATAAAGATATTGGCTAAGTGTCACTATAATATGGTCAAGCAATGTTATTTCATAGCTGCTAATAAAAAAACAAGTACATGTATATCAAACGCAAGAACTATCTTCTACCTGTCTATATCGTGTGCTATTGCTGTCAGGCGATAGTTGTAGGGCTCCACTGCTTTTAGGCTATTTGCTCTCCATTCTACGTCTGTGCTCTATATCGAGCGGGTTGGGGCGTCGATATCGAGAGATCGAAATCATTGTTATGAGGAAACATTTCTTGCACTGCCTTCTGTGTGCACCTACATTAAATATTCGATTGAACTTGCATTTCTGCAAGTCTCAGCCTGCACCTACACACATATTTGTACTGAGTCGGTTATTGCCAAAAGTGTTGACTAAGTTCTTTTGCAAACCCTATCTTGTCAGAACACTCCATCTAGTGGTCGAATCGGATCATAGATCTTAAGAAAAAGAACCGATGTATCAGACACAAACTATTATCTACACATTTGTAGTTTTAATAATTTTATGAGGAAATCGAGGCATTGTTGTATCATGCCTTTTAGCATATGGATGATCTATTTTGTGTGTTAAGTTTAGATTTTCATAACTACAGCATTTGCCCTTCACATACGAAGAAAATATTGTACTATTTCACTGCCAGTGTAGCAAAAAGAAAAATGCCTTTAACATGTCCACATGTCGCGTTTGACAATTGTAGACCAGCCGTAAAAAGTGGGATGGGGTGAGGAATAGAATAAAACGCAAGCATAAACGAAACGTGGTAGATTTAGCTACTAGACTTTAAGATGACACAATTAGGGGCAGTATAAAGAAAGACAAACTTTTACTGCTCACCATTACTGTAACCATTACAAAGCATGACTACCACCCATCTTTCACATCATCACTCAGTAAATAAAAAGGAACAAAGTGCAATGTATTTACAATTTGATTTGCCCTGTCATCTGATACCCACACCAGGTGCATAGGACTCCCCTGTCAAAATTGCTAGCCGAGCTATCCACTACAGACAGCACTCCATATGAGTAATAGACAAGATGCCGGAAAACTAGCACGACACATATCCTGCCTCCAGACACGTGTTAGCACAGTATCTTATTGCACATCTACACTCCTGGAAATGGAAAAAAGAACACATTGACACCGGTGTGTCAGACCCACCATACTTGATCCGGACACTGCGAGAGGGCTGATCACACGCACGGCACAGCGGACACACCAGGAACCGCGGTGTTGGCCGTCGAATGGCGCTAGCTGCGCAGCATTTGTGCACCGCCGCCGTCAGTGTCAGCCAGTTTGCCGTGAAATACGGAGCTCCATCGCAGTCTTTAACACTGCTAGCATGCCGCGACAGCGTGGACGTGAACCGTATGTGCAGTTGACGGACTTTGAGCGAGGGCGTATAGTGGGCGTGCGGGAGGCCGGGTGGACGTACCGCCGAATTGCTCAACACGTGGGGCGTGAGGTCTCCACAGTACATCGATGTTGTCGCCAGTGGTCAGCGGAAGGTGCACGTGCCCGTCGACCTGGGACCGGACCGCAGCGACGCACGGATGCACGCCAAGACCGTAGGATCCTACGCAGTGCCGTAGGGGACCACACCGCCACTTCCCAGCAAATTAGGGACACTGTTGCTCCTGGGGTATCGGCGAGGACCATTCGGAACCGTCTCCATGAAGCTGGGCTACGGTCCCGCACACCGTTAGGCCGTCTTCCACTCACGCCCCAACATCGTGCAGCCCGCCTCCAGTGGTGTCGCGACAGGCGTGAATGGAGGGACGAATGGAGACGTGTCGTCTTCAGCCATGAGAGTCGCTTCTGCCTTGGTGCCAATGATGGTCGTATGCGTGTTTGGCGCCGTGCAGGTGAGCGCCACAATGAGGACTGCATACGACCGAGGCACACAGGGCCAACACCCGGCATCATGGTGTGGGGAGCGATCTCCTACACTGCCCGTACACCTCTGGTGATCGTCGAGGGGACACTGAATAGTACTAGGTACATCCAAACCGTCCTCGAACCCATCGTTCTACCATTCCTAGACAGGCAAGGGAACTTGCTGTTCCAACAGGACAATGCATGTATCCCGTGCCACCCAACGTGCTCTAGAAGGTGTAAGTCAACTACCCTGGCCAGCAAGATCTCCGGATCTGTCCCCCATTGAGCATGTTTGGGACTGGATGAAGCGTCGTCTCACGCGGTCTGCACGTCCAGCACGAACGCTGGTGCAACTGAGGCGCCAGGTGGAAATGGCATGGCAAGCCGTTCCACAGGACTACATCCAGCATCTCTACGATCGTCTCCATGGGAGAATAGCAGCCTGCATTGCTGCGAAAGATGGATATACACTGTACTAGTGCCGACATTGTGCATGCTCTGTTGCCTGTGTCTATGTGCCTGTGGTTCTGTCATTGTGATCATGTGATGTATCTGACCCCAGGAATGTGTCAATAAAGTTTCCCCTTCCTGGGACAATGAATTCACGGTGTTCTTATTTCAATTTCCAGGAGTGTATAAGTTAACATACACTGTCAACCAGCACTTTACTGAGCACATTTCACGAAATGCTACGACTTCCCCTTCTATGTCTCAACTCACCACACACACACACACACACACACACACACACACACACACATACACACACACACACACACACACACACACAGCTCTCTCGCCCGATGTATGGGGATTGCGAATTCAGCATGCAGCCGATTTCAGAAGTCGATTCACAGCAGTAGTATTTCCTGCTACCCAGCATTCAGCTACCACCAATATGGACATGTCTGCACTGCCAAATACAGAGACAGTTTCCTTGGCTCCATTTGCAGGTGAAACAGTAAACTGAATTACTATCAAATAATAGTGTCACAATATTTTTTCTATAAGCACACACACGCTTCCAAGTGTTGCGCATGCTAAACAAGTAGTCTGTATGTAAATGTATACAGTCTTATTGTTGGTGTGGGTTGATATTTTTACCAATTAGCCATAGTATCAACAATCTGCGTACTTTTCCCAAATGTTAACCAAACACAATATTAACTGCCAAAGCCAACACTCACATGTATGCCAAAAGAGCACACATGTTTTGTTGACGTGACCCAGTATCTCAAACATATGTTTATGGCTACAGATGTCTACAAAATATCACTCCATGGTCTCAAAACAACGTGGGTCAGCAGCATTAAGTCTGTAAAGTCTTGTTAGGCTAGAGGCACTACTAATCCTTTGTGCTGTATTCTCATTATTGTTTATGATAGTGACAGATGGTCCTTACAATAATTCATTAGCGACATTTCTGAGAGTCATTTGTTCGAGAGATCCTAGGGATATGAGAAGCAGTGATTTTCTTCTTAGTATGCTCATCTACATCGACTGAATGTTTATAAGTTTTTGATGCCTCATACACTCTAAGACAAAAAAGACGCACTGCGAAGGAATTATTGGAATGGCGTGTAAATCGGTAGGTGTGATGTACTTGTACAGATAAACAAATGATTACAATTTCAGGGAAACTAGATGATTTATTCAAGAGAAAGAGTTTCAGAAATTGAGCATAGTGCGTTGCTCGTCTCTAGCCCTTATGCAAGCAGTTATTCGGTTTGGCATTGACTGACAGAGTTGTTGGATATCTCCCTGAGGGATATCGTGCCATGTCCTATCCAATTTATGGGTAACATCGACAAAATCCCCAGTTGGTTAGAAAGCCCTGCCCATAAAGCTCCAAACTTTCTCAGATGGGAAGAGATCCGGCAGCTTTGCTGCCCAAGATAGGGTTTGGCAAGCACGAAGACAAGCAGCAGAAACTTTCACTATGTGTGGGCGGGCATTATCTTGCTGTAATGTAAGCCTGGGATGGCTTCCCATGAATGGCAACAAAACAGACGGCAGAATATCATCGACGTACCACTGTGCTTCAAGGGTACCGCAGATGACAACCAAATGGGTGCTGATATGAAAAGAAATGGCACCCCAGATCATCACTTCTGACTGTCGGCCCATGTGGAGGGTGGCATTCAGTTTGGTATCCCACTACTGTCCAGGTCGCATCCAGACACCTCTTCAGTCTGGAACCTCATTGACTGGAGTGCAATTGTCTTCCCACTGCGAACTGGGCCCCGATGACCAGCGAACACGAGTCTGAATATATTCCGGACAGTGGTAGGATACCAATCTGACTGTCGCCAGCCATACAGCCAACAACCATAAGTCATGGTCTGGGTGGCATTTTTTTCATAGTAGGACCCTTTTGGTTATCATCCACGCCACCCTTATAGCACAACAATACGTCGACGATATTCCACTCCACATTTAGGTGCCCTTCATGGAAAGCCATTCTGAGCTTACATTCAGGCAACATAATGCCCGCACATGGCGAGAGCTTTTGTTTTCCGCAAAACCCAGCGAGGTCGCTTTATCCCTCCCCAACTAAGAACTTTTGGAGCGTTATGGGCATGGCCATCCAACCGGCTCGGGATTTTGACTGTCTAACGCATCAGTTGGACATAATTTTGTATAATATTCATCAGGAGGACATATAGCGAGTTAGGGACTTGCTCAGTTTGTGAAGCTCTTTCTTTTGAATAAATCATTCAATTTCTCTGAAATTATGATCAGTTATTTGTCTGTACATGTGCATGACATCTACCGATTTCTGTCCCATTCGAATAATTTATTCGTGGTGAGTCATTTTTCAAATGTTCAAATGGCTCTGAGCACTATGGGACTTAACATCTGTGGTCATCAGTCCCCTAGAACTTAGAACTACTTAAACCCAACTAATCTAAGGACATCACACACATCCATGCCCGAGACAGGTTTCGAACCTGCGACCGCAGCAGTCGCGCGGTTCCGGACTGAGCGTCTAAAACCGCACGACCACCGCGGCCGGCGCGAGTCTTTTTTTATTTTTTTCCCTCTGTGTTAGAGTATGAAACGTATGTTACAAACGGATAACAGCAACTGTTTCTCTGCTTACCGAAAAATTGATTAAAAAACTGTAAAATGGCGGTATTCCTGCTCTCGGTACTCGGAAAGTAAGTTGTTTGAACATACGTATGTCTAAACACTGGGCTTCCATCATATTTGTTCATATTATTTACAACCCACATCTATTAATCCAACCTGGTAAGTGTCCCAGGCTGACGAACAGATCCCATACTTTACACATTACACCATGAAAATCCAAAACTTGTTATACATGTCACAAATACACACATCAAAAAAGTTTTGCATCACCTCCATTCCTAGAGTTCCGGAACCTGTGCAGAAAATTTAAATGGAGATCAACATAAACATCATTTCCGCCCTTTTTATTGCTCATGAAAACCATGCAATGCATGTTGTACCACCATACAGCGAGACATTCAGAGGTGGTGGTCCGAATTGCTCTACATACCGGTACCTCAAATAATCAGTAGCACGTACTTTTGCATTGATGCATGTCTGTATTCATTGTGGCATACTACCCACAAGTTCATCAAGGCACCGTTGGTACAGATTGTCCCACTCCTCAACTGCGATTCAGCGTACATCCCTCAGAGTGGTTGGTGGGCCACGTCGTCCATAAACAGCCCTTTTCAATCTATCCCAGGCATGTTCGATAAGGTTCATGTCTGGAGAACATGTTGGCCACACCAGCTGCGCGATGTCGTTATCCTGAAGGAAGTCATTCACAAGATGTGCACGATGTGGCGCGAATTGTCGTCCATGAAGACGAATGCCTCACCAATATGCTGCAGATATGCTTGCACTATCGATCGGAGGATGGTATTCACATATCGTACAGCCGTTACGACGCCTTCCATGACCACCATCGGCGTACATCGGCCCCACATAATGCCACCCCAAAACATCAGGGAACCTACACCTTCCTGGACTCGCTGGACAGTGTGTCTAAGGCACTCAGCCTGGCTGGGTTGCCTCCAAACACGTCTCCGACGATTGTCTGGTTAAAGCCATATGCGATACTCATCGCTGAAGAGAACGTGATGCCAATCCTGAGCTGTCCATTCGGCATTTTGTTGTGCCCATCAGTACCCTTCACTGCCATCTGGTGAGCAAGATGTATGAGACAGGCGAAATACCCTCAGACTTCAAGAAGAATATAATAATTCCAATCCCAAAGAAAGTAGGTGTTGACAGATATGAAAATTACCGAACTATCAGTTTAATAAGTCACAGCTGCAAAATACTAATGCAAATTCTTTACAGATAAATGGAAAAACTGATAGAAGCCGACCTTGGGGAAGATCAGTTTGGATTCCGTAGAAATGTTGGAACACGTGAGGCATTACTGAACCTATGACTTATCTTAGAAGAAAGATTAAGGAAAGGCAAACCTACGTTTCTAGCATTTGTAGACATAGAGAAAGCTTTTGACAATGTTTATTGGAAAACACTCTTTCAAATTCTGAAGGTGGCAGGGGTAAACTACAGGGAGCGAAAGGCTATTTACAATTTGTACAGAAACCAGATGGCAGTTAAGAGTCAAGGGGCATGAAAGGGAAGCAGTGGTTGGTAAGGGAGTGAGACGGGGTTGTAGCCTACCCCATGTTATTCAATCTGTATATTGAGCAAGCAATAAAGGAAACAAAAGAAAAGTTCGGAGTAGGTATTAAAATCCATGGAGAAGAAATAAAAACTTTGAGGTTCGCCGATGACATTGTAATTCTGTCAGAGACAGCAAAGGACTTGGTAGAGCAGCTGAACGGAATGGACAGTGTCTTGAAAGGGGGATATAAGATAAACATCATCAAAAGCAAAACGAGGATAATGGAATGTAGTCGAATTAAGTCGTGTGATGCTGAGAGAATTAGATTAGGAAATGAGACACTTAAAGTAGTAAAGGAGTTTTGCTATTTGGGGAGCAAAATAACTGATGATGGTCGAAGTAGAGAGGATATAATATGTAGACTTGCAATGCCATGGAAAGCGTTTCTGAAGAAGAAAAATTTGTTAACATGGAGTATAGATTTAAATGTCAGGAAGTCGTTTCTGAAAGTATTTGTATGGAGTGTAGCCATGTATGCAAGTGAAACGTGGACGATAAATAGTTTAGACAAGAAGAGAATAGAAGCTTTCGAAATGTGGTGCTACAGAAGAATGCTGAAGATTAGATGGATAGATCACATAATTAATGAGGAGATATTGAACAGAATGGGGGAGAAGAGGAGTTTGTGGCACAACTTGACAAGAGGAGGGGACCGCTTGGTAGGACATGTTCTGAGACATCGAGGGATAACCAATTTAGTACTGGTTGGCAGCGTGGAGGGTAAAAATGGTAGAGGGAGACCAAGATATGAATACACTAAGCAGATTTAGAAGGATGTAGGCTGCAGTAGGTACTGGAAGATGAAGAAGCTTGCACAGGATAGAGTAGCATGGAGAGCTGCATCAAACTAGTCTCAGGACTGAAGACCAAACCAACAACAACAACATCAGTACCGTGCTGCGCGGTGTCGTGGCTGCAAAGATGGACCTCGCCATGGACGTCGGGAGTGATGTTGCGCATCATGCAGTCTATTGTGCACAGTTTGAGTCATAACACGACGTCCTGTGGCTGCATGAAAAGCATTCTTCAACATGGTGGCGTTGCTGCAAGGGTTCCTCCGAGCTATAATCCGTAGGTAGCGGTCATCCACTGCACTAGCAGCCCTTGGGTGGGCTGAGCGAGGCATGTCATCGACAGTTCCTGTCTCTGTGTATCTCCTCCATGTCCGAACAACATCGCTTTGGTTCACTGCAAGACGCCTGGACGCTTCTGTTGTTGAGAGCCCTTCCTGGCACAAAGTAACAATGCGGACGCGATCGAACCGCGGTATTGACCGTCTGGGCATGGCTGAACTACAGACAACATGAGCCATGTACCTCCTTCCTGGTGAAATGACTAGATAGGCTGTCTGACCCCCTCCGTCTAATAGGCGCTGCTCATGCACGGCTATTTACATCTTTTGGCGGGTTAGTGATATCTCTGAACTGTCCACGGAACTGTGTCTTTGATACAATATCCACAATCAACGTCTATCTTCAGGAGTTCTGGGAACCAGGGTGAGGCAAAACTTTTTTTGGTGTGTGTAATTAGATTGGATCGAAGACAACTGGTAATCATGGGTATTTTTCGAATGCATACTGACATTAGCGTAATATGGTGAAGCTTTAGCACATTTACACATGTAGTGTTATCTGTTGTATCATTAGATCATTAAGCTTGTAAGTAGGCTGTTTAGGTTTTTTTTATTGGTAACGCCACATAGCGCTCTGTATGAAAAATCACTGGCTGTGCTGTGTGCAGTTTGTGGCTGGTTGGCATTGTTGTAATACTCGCCATTGTAGTGTTGGGCGGCTGGATGTTACCAGCGCGTAGTGTTGCGCAGTTGGAGGTGAGCCGCCAGCAGTGGTGGACGTGGGGAGAGAGATGGCGGAGTTTTGAAATTTGTAAGAATTGGTGTCACGAACTGATATATATATATATATATATATATATATATATATATATATATATATATATATATATTATGTCTATTAAGGTAAATACATTGTTTGTTCTGTATTAAAATCTTTCATTTGCTAACTATGTCTATCAGTAGTTAGTGCCTTCAGTAGTTTGAATCTTTTATTTAGCTGGCAGTTGTGGCGCTCGCTGTATTGCAGTAGCTTGAGTAACGAAGATTTTTGTGAGGTAAGTGATTTGTGAAACGTATAGGTTAATGTTAGTCAGGGCCATTCTTTTTTAGGGATTTTTGAAAGTCAGATTGCGTTGCGCAAAAAAATATTGTGTGTCAGTTTAAGCACAGTCGTGTATAATTGTTCAAAGGGGGCGTTTCAAGCTAACAATCTAAAAGTGACGTCATAGTCATGTTATCGGCGTATAACCTCAAAATAGGTAATAGGTAATGCATATAATAGGTCTGCTTGACGCACTGACTCGTTTAATTATCTAGCTATTCGTAACATTCCTCTGACAAGATTTGATCCTTATTCTTTACATTAGCAAAGAAAACCGCAGGGAACAAGATTCTTTTGCTAGACATGGTACCGCAAATAATAAACATGTTTCCCCATCTTACCCAGTCTTTACTCTGTAGCAAATATCTGATCCCAGTAACGTAGTTGGCGAATCGATTTCCACGTTGACGCACTTAAAGTTCTACACGCAAATTCCGCAACGAATAGCCAGTCATCAACTCATTCCAGCCATTAACAAACGCTTTGTTAAATAACTGGCAGTCTTGAATACGAAATACATCCCTTAGTGACCTTGAAATGTAATTTTTTTACGACAAATAGACAGTCGTCCAGCAGAATAACATAGAATCTCATCAAGAGATTATCTACAATACAGCTCCCTGTATTGATGTTTTCGTAATTTGTGTAATCGATCGCTGTGTTAAAACAATTAAAATTATAGCCATAGAGAGCAGAGTTTTGTAACCAGTTATTGATCGTGATTATCTGAAACGTATGTAATTCTACAGTAGGCAACCCTCAACTTGAATTTATTTAATCCCATGCAAGGTGTTACTTTAGCTCCCCCATCAGTGCGTCACAGTATTTGTAAATGTGTAGGACAATACACAGGAAGGCGCTTCAGTGTAGATTGCAAATGCACAGGAAAGTTTTACATTTTTCTTTAAACACAGGGTATTTTGAGGTTTTTTTACATTTTTCATTGTGAAGCCGACCTACTTCAAGGCAGCAGATATGAAATTCGGATTTAACACTACAAGTACCGGACTTCGACGTACACTTACTAATACTGTGTGGTTCGTTTTTGGATCACACTTGGAAACCACCGTTCTATTCGTATTTGGGTGGTATTTTGAGTGTTGCCATACAAACAATACGTTCACGCAGATTCTAAAGTGTAACCAAAGAATAATATGGTCTTTAAAATGTATAGTACAATGACAACATAAATTTTTAGAAATAAACTTTTTTATTTTAAATTATACAGAAGAAATTCCACAGTCTTTCACCAATCATCGTTAAAATAAGTAAGTAAAATAATGTCACAATGTTTTCCTTTATAAAAAGATTGAAACAGAGTCAAAACATACTGTTAAAGTGAGTGCTAGTAGTATTTTTGCTTTTGCGGACAAATAAGGTAAGTGCTAAGTATTTGTGAAAAATTCAGAAACGCAGCAAGTGACTACAATGCTATGCGTGTTTTCTTCCTTATTGCAAGCAAGGACCTAAACCATAAGAACAAACAACTTCAGTCTATAATTAAAAATATTTGGAAATATTTAAGAACAAAGGGTTGCCAGAATTGTCTAAGCTCGGATAAGCTCACAGTTCAGACTTTCGACAAGAGCTCCTTGCTTGGCAGCTTTTGCACACATACACTAGTGTCCAAAATTAAAGGAACAAACAGAAGTTTTGCAAAGTTGCGTTTGTATTAACAGGTGATAGTAAAGTAGAAAATAATATAAAGAATACAGAAGGTAAACAACTGCAACATGCGTAATGGTAGAAAAACATGTTCTTCGTTTTTTTTCCAACTTAACGGATTTAGACACACATTCTGACAACTGGTTAATGTGCTCAGTATAGGATGTGACCACCTCTGGCAGCAGTACAGGCCTAACAACGATGAGGCGTGCTGTAAATGATGTCATCAACCTCGTGGTGAGGCAATAACGCCCATCCTTGCTGCAGAGATGCTCACAAGTCTTGGAGAGTGACTGGTGGATGTAAACGTGATGCAACCCATGTCCCTAGTAAATCTCAGATTTGCTCTGTGGGATTCAAGTCGGGAGAGCGAGCAAGCCACGCCATACGTGCGAATTCTTTCGTTTCCAAGAAAATATCAACCACCTTCGCTCTACGAGGTCGAGCATTATCGTCCATCAATACGAAGTCTGATCCCAAAATCTCGTCGCGATACTTGACGTTAGTTACGCCTTGCCGTTTCAGTGATACAAATTCATGAAGAGGTGTTCCAGTGGTCAACATAATGCCTGCACACATCATTAAGGACCCTCCTCGATACGTATCTTTCCAAAATGTTCGGGTGTCGAAATCTTGTTCCATGTTCCAGGTGGCGCGTTGACGTCTCCGCTCTAGACATTTCCTTCTGTGAAGACACGCCAGAGGTACACATACAGCAGGACAGGCAATAAAGACCACTCTGTAAAAGCCTTCTGTACACCGTTTGCGTAGATTCAACATGCCCAGGGGATGCTGCGAGGTCGGACGCCAGTTGCAGTGCAGTACTAAGGCGGTACTGTCATCCCCTTATAACCAAATAACGGTCCTCTGTTTCTAATGTCGCACTTGGTAGGTCCTGCTGTGATCTTCAGGATACATTTCCGGCCTCTATGAACTGTCGCCACAACCGAAAAACAACAGAACAATTCACGTTATGCCATCGGGCCACATCAGCTTCCGACTGTCCTGCTTCCATTCTTCCCATGTCCCTCCACCGCAGAGAGTCTGGTAGGCATCTTTTCTGTGCCCTAGAGCACCGTCTATGACTTGTACACAGCGATCGTGTATCTGGACTAAACGGCAAACACTACCCCATTTGATAGGTGCCCTGACATCGATGGCGTGGTTGCTCGTTGACTGGAATGCTATCTTCCGTGCAGAATATGATCATGCGGATATCTGTTGACAGTTTGTATGATTACATCGCGAATTAGACACAGAACGGGGAAATGGTGGTTTGTTGCTTTAATTTGGGTCACCAGTGTACTTGTTGCACTTAAATCATAATTTTCATGTGTTATTCCCCATTTGTTGTTTGGAGGAATCCTGAATCTGACAATACATTCTATTTCCATACTGGTCAGCGCCAATATTGAGGGACTGCAAACGGAGATTGCCTTCTGTCTGCAGTTCGTAGGGGCAGCAAGCTCATCTGCTAGTCTGAGGATGAAAAGTGAAACCTTCTTAGTGGTACATAACTTGCATTGATCATGGCAACGTCAAGATTATTGTAGAAGACATGCACAGACCGTCGGTGGGTGCCAGTTTGGACAATGTGGTGACTAGCCGTTTGGTCTGTTATATCGACTGCACCCTTAGTTTCATTATAAAATTCACAGTTTCTGGAAGTTTCTTCTCAGTGTCCCCATTCACTTGACGCCCAGCATGCACATTACTCAGAATAAAGATTTTTTTTTCTTTTCCCCTTGGTACTCTGCGAGAAGATTGTCACCTGACATGCACAAGTGTGTTGCTTACAATGCGTCGTCTCCACTTCGCCCCGCAGGAGGGATCTCTTTGAGTGATCTCCAAAGAGTGCCAACTAAATTTGTTCCTTTTTGTTTCAACGCATCCGCTGGTTTCCCAGAGGTGAAGAAGTTGTCAAGATGCTACGACTGTAGTTGAGGAATGACTGTGCCAGCTTCGTAATGACATGGTGACCAAGGCCCTTGTTTGAATCACGAGTTTCATGTTTACCACTGTAAGGGAATCCATTCATGATGTAGCGCTTGTCAGCATCACATAAAATCCAGTTTTTTTATCCAATACTTATCAGTTTCACTCAGCCTGAACTGTATAAATGGACACATGCACTTGCAAGGATACAATTGCTTATCGACAGTCATTTTCTCACCTAGCTTGTGGCAGCAATGCAATTGTCAGTAAATAGATTTCATATTTTTGAAGTCAGGCAAAATTTATCATTCTCCGCACGTCGTTTTCTTGATGACATAGAATCAAACTAAGAAGAGTGCATATTTTTGCAAATCTGTTCCCTGACATGGTGCTTTGAATGAAAGGAGGTCCCCCCTCATAGCTCCATAAGTCTTTGTATGAAATAGCTCAAGCGCCATATGCTCAACGAGCGTAGAGTCATCCAATGAAGTAATCTAGTTCTTCCAGGCTTAGGTAGCACTCATTGTTTCCAACTGTGCTGTAAGCCTTTTCTTCAGTGTACTTTGTTATCAGTTTCAGGATCGGGCCACTGACAGGTAGCCGCAAGGCAGAGTGTGGCGAATCGCCTACAACATATCGTTCGGCGTGTCCCGTCAGCCCCCGTACCTCCTGCAACATATTCTGGGTGCTGCGCCTATCTGCTGTGTCCCTGGCTCAAGCCGTGTCCACTTGGCGCCACTTCCTCGCCAGGGAGTGTATGCCCCACGGCGCTTCATCGTCTTCGTCCACAATGAGCTGCTGCACGTCTGGCACCCAACGTACCGCGACCTCGTCCACCTCTTGCCGCTGCGTCAACTGCAACGACCGCCACGCCGTTGCCGTCTTGTGAGTCGTCAGCTGCAAAGTGAATTGTATGTCAAAATCCTTTGTAACGGGTGAGAGATAGGGAATGACGGCAAAAGAACGGCCATTGCGCAATTTGACTTAAGTGTTTTCGTTACATGATTGCGTTTGAGTTTTGAATAAATGTTTTTTTGTTATCAGTGATTTACCGACTTCATCAGGTAATACCTCTGCACTGCCATCCTCGTCCTCATCGATGGCTCCGTCCTGCGTTCCAAAGACGTTTCGCTCGTCGCTGGGAGGGACGTCTACGCCCTCGGGTAGAATCCGTAAATCCGACACCTAAAGAATACAAGAAAGAAAGCCGTACGGTGGACTCCACCCTCACTGGTTCAAAAATTTAGGCAGAGTGGTTCCTGCTTAGGTTGTGAAAGAGGAAAGTCATCGTCAGATGGATCGGATTCTGTCGTCATATGGATCAGATTCTGCTTGCTGTTCATTTGATGCGTCTGAATCACTTGAGTTGGCAGTTTAAACTGGAACAAAATCATTGTCCTCCTCCGCATTCGTCTCACTACCAGATTCACCTCTCGAATGCGTGGGTGAAACGTTCTATAGACAGCGTATAGACAGCACAGAATCTTGGCCTCCGTAAGGCCTCGTCGCGTTCCCATCGTTGCTTCAGTGACGCGAACTAGTGAAAATAAACTGCAATCGTTGACATCAGGATTGCCTCAGCCCGCTCGGCTTGATCACAGACTTACTTATACTGATAGTAAACCCTTGTAAGGATGACGCACCTGACATCTGCTGTCCTGTAAGAGAGCTATTAGGAGTGTCCCAGAAAGAGTAGTGGCAGTTGTGATTTGGGGGAGGGGGGGGGGGGGGTTCGAGGGACTTCCCCACTCTGTAACACATCACTCTGTGGCCTCCCAGAGTCACTCCGTAGGTCTGCATGTTGCTAGTCTCTAGAAAACGGAAAGCCGTGCCGGTGTAAAGTATAGCCCGACCTTCGAATTCGTCATATTTCGCGTTCTTTTCGGCCCACCTCGTGAATAGCATCGAGGCACGGCTAGCAACTATTTAGTGTCTGAAAATCGGTGTTACTTTTTTTGTGCTCTGCCCACTCGCCTAATACATGGTTTCTAAGAAACTGTTTTCTCGGATTGCTAGACAACAGTTCAAACAAATAGTATTAATGGAGTTTATTATCGTAAGTTAAATTGACAATACTTAACTTTGCGCATTCACAAAGGTGTGTCGAAAACAAATGGCGACATGCAAATAATCAATGTCCTTCGGTATATACAATATCAATGCAAGCAAAACAATACAGTTCATAAGTTACTGCTGTAGCGTTTATATGAGGGCTAGTCTTTCAGCCCGGCCGTGACTATGCGGCGCGGCGCTTACATTCTCTTCGCGCAGAGGCCGCTCCTGTCTTGGTGTCGTCCTAGTCAGCGTACTGTTGGCTGACGTCGTCTCACAGACCTCTCTGCTCTTCCGTTCTTGATCGTCGTGTCGGCGCTTGTCGTTACGCCGGAACATTACTGACATCAAATTGCGTTAATATGCTTATAGGTCGAAAATGACCCATATGGTACTACCGGTACAACAGGTATATTTTTCGTATTTCTAGGTGTGGTAGGGGAATGAAATTTTCGTGAGTTGTACAACCCCAAAAACGATGAAAAATCACAGGAGCATTTGATCCTGTAATGGTTATGGAGGTGGGCAGGGCCCTCAAAAACCCTTGTGGGTCAAAAGTGACCCACATAGTACTTCTAGTCAAAAACATATAGTACCACTGAGAAACAAATGTTGACAATTTTATATCGAAAACGGCTGCTTTGAACACCAAGTGAATGGACTACATTGTTTTTCACTCCCCGTGCATAGTCATTGAGCTAGCTGTATTGCTGATAGGACTTTGGAACCCATAGAGTATTCCTTCCACCGATTTGGCGCAATTTTTTTACAATCGCCCTCTGCAATGCTCGACGGTCACTGTCCGTCAGAGGAAGCAAGAATTTCTGATTTGCTTTTAGCACGACGCCAAGGTAGCTCTCCGTGTGTGCAGAAGTAATGCGCCATTTTTGCCTCACCTAACCACATGCAACATCTCTGTTCGCTTTTGCGCACGCTTTGTTGTGGACTTTAAAGGAGATATAAATGGAGATTAAAGGCTCAGTCAAACAGAGAGCGGGCTGCCCGCATGGACAGTAAATCGGAGCAGCAGTTCAGATGGCCACCAACTACTGCTCTTAACTTCAAAAATGGTTCAAATGGCTCTGAGCACTATGGGACTTAACATCTTAGGTCATTAGTCCTCTAGATCTTAGAACTACTTAAACCTAACTAACCTAAGGACATCACACACATCCATGCCCGAGGCATGATTCGAACCTGCGACCGTAGCAGTCTTGCGGTTCCGGGCTGTAGCGCCTAGAACCGCACGGTCACCGCGGCCGGCTGCTCTTAACTGTAACCTCTTCAAAGGTGATGGAGTGAACGAGGAGAACGATGAATTTCGCCATGTTTGTAAGAAACTGTAATATTGTGGAGACAAGTTCTTTAGTTATTCTCATACCAATCGTGAATAATTCAAAACGCTATGAGAGTTTACTGAACCTAAAATCCTGATTAACTCCAATCGTGCATCGTTAATTTAGCCAAACGATATAAAGTATTTAGACGTCCGAGAACTTTATTAAAAGATTGTCAAGAACAATAGTGTTCTGTTACTATGTACAGGTGATGGACAAAAATGTGGAAAAACAACCAACACAATACATCGGCATGTCCAGTACAGTGTAGGAAAACCATAGGAATTCAAAACAGCTTCCAGTCGTCTCGAAATGGATAGATGCACTCTTGTATAGTTTTGTAGGGAAACTTATGACTTTATTCCTGCAAAATAGTGGCAAGTTCAGGTAACGATGATGAAGGTGGACAGCGATCACGTACTTTTCTCTTCAAAGTAGACCACAAAGGATCAATGATATTGGGATATGGTGACGGTGACGTCCAGTAGGGAAGCGAGAATTCATCCTCATGCCCATAAAACCAGTCCTGAACGATGCGAGCTGCTGTTGTCTGAGAATTCAGTATCACCTCTGGGGAACAAACAATGTATCGTGGGATGGACCCGATTATCCAAAACGGTTACATAATCTTTGGCAGTAATGCGACCTTGCAAAGTAACCACAGACCTGTGGAATACCATGATATGGCTCCCCAAACCACCACCAAATCCCCACCATGTTTCACACTTGGGTCGTAAATAGGGCCAGTAGTTGGAAAAAGTATGAAACAACATTCACCCGACCAAGTGACTTTCTTCTATTATTTCACAGTCCACGTTTTATGGCCTCGGCAGGACGTTTCCATGTCAAATGCATTTGCATCACTGATGAGTAATTTAGAATTCCATCTCCCCCCACAATTCCCTGCTTCCGGAGCTTACTTCGTGTTGTCTCGGAGCTGACAACGTTCAGTTATGCAGTGAGTTTTGCAACTGCTGTCCTCTTATGTTTCCTTACAATCCTATTCAATGACCGTCTGTCATTATTACTCAACACATAGTTTCGTTCGCGCGGCGACTTAACAGATACGTTAGCAAAAGATCTGGCAGAGAACCCGAGAATATTCTGGTCCTATGTAAAATCGCTAACTTGATCTAAGGTATCCATCCAGTCACTTACTGACTAGTCTGGTGTGGCAGTGGAAGATAGCAGAACGCAAGCCTAAGTTTCAAATTGCACGTTCAAGAAATCGGTGACGCAGGAGAATCGTCGTTTGACCGTTTGACTCGTATGGATGACATACTAATAAGCATCCCAGGCGTAGAAACGAGCTGAAGGAGTTGAAAACAAATAAATCACTTGGTCCAGATGCAATCACAAATCGGTTTTACAAAGAGTACTCAACGGCTCTGGTCTCTTACTTAGCTTGCATTTATCGCGCATCTCTCTCCCAGGGCAAAGTCCCAAACTACTGGCAAAAAAAAAAAAAAAAAACACGGTAACTCTTGTGTATAAGAAGGGCAAAAGGACGGCCCTCTAAAATTACAAATTGGTTCAAATAGCTCTGAGCACTATGGGACTTAACTTCTGAGGTCTCCCACGCCCGGGTTCGATTCCCGGGGGGGTCAGGGATTTTCTCTGCCTCGTGATGGCTGAGTGTTGTGTGATGTCCTTAGGTTAGTTAGGTTTAAGTAGTTCTAAGTTCTAGGGGACTAATGACCATAGATGTTAAGTCCCATAGTGCTCAGAGCCATTTTTGAACCTTCTGAAGTCATCAGTCCCCTAGAACTTAGAACTACTTAAACCTAATTAGCCTAAGGACATCACACACATCCATACCCGAGGCAGGATTCGAACCTGCGACCGTAGCGTTGGCGCGGTTCCAGACCGGAGCGCCTTGAACCGCTCGGCCACACCGGCCGGCGTAAAATTACAGACCAATATCCCTAACATTGGTTTGCTACAGGATCCTTTAACATGTATTGTCAGTTCGAATATAATAAATTTTCTTGAGACCGAGAAGCCTATGGTCACGAATCAGCATGGTTTTAGAAAGCGTCACTCATGCGAAACTCAGCTTGCCCTTTCCTCACATAATACACTACGAACTATGGATGAAGGGTAACAAGCAAATTCCATACTTCTAGATATCCGGAAAGAGTTTGACACGATGCCCCATTCCAGGCTGTTAAAGCAGGTACGAGCATATGAATAGGTTCACAGATATGTGAGTAGTTCGAAGACTTCTTAAGTTACAGAGCCCAGTACATTGTTCTTGCAGCCGGATATTCAATAGAGACAAGGGTATCGTCAGGAGTGTCCCAGAGAAATGTAATAGGACTGCTACTATTCTCGATATACCTAAATCATTTGGCGGACAGGGCGGGCAGCAATCTGCGGTTGTTTTCTAATGATGCTGTGGTACACGGTGAGATGTCGAACGTGAGTAGCTGTAGGTGGATATAAGACGCCTTGGAAAGAATTTCTGAATGGCAGCTAGATGTAAACGTCAGTAGGAAAAACAAATCCGTAATGTTCGGATACAGCATTGGTAGTGTCCTGCTCGATACAGTCAAGTCGTTTCAATATCTGGGCGTAACGTTGCAATGCATGCGATGCGAATCCGAACGAGCATGTGAGGATTGTGGCAGGAAAGGCAAATGGTCAACTTCACTTCACTGGAAGAAATCTAGAAAAGTGTGGTTTATCTGTAAAAGAGACAGCATAAAGGACGCTAGTGCGTCCTATTCTCAATTATTGCTGAAGTGTTTGAGATCCGTAACAGGTCGAAATGGAGGAAGACATCGAAGAAACAGAATCGGGCTGCCGGATTTGTTACTGATAGGTTCGAACACGTCCAAGTATTACGGTGATGTTTCGGGAGCTTAACCGAAATCCCTGGGGGGAAGGCGACATTCATTTCGAGGAACACTATAGAGAAAATTTAGAGAAGCGGCATTTGAAGCTGACAGCACAATGATTCTGTTACCTCCAACATTCATTGCGCATAAGCACCAAGAGGATACGAGAAATTGGTGCTCACACGGAGGCATACAGATAGTCGTTTTTCCCCCCGTCTTACCCTGTAGAGCCAAAGAAACAGGTTCACCTGCATAATATCGTGTAGGGCCCCCGTGGGCACGCAGAAGTGCCGCAACACGACTTAGCGTGGACTCGACTATGTCTGAAGTAGTGCTGGAGTGAAATGACAAAATGAATCCTGCAGGGCTGACAATAAATACGCAAGAGTACGAGGAGGTGGAGATCCCTTCTGAACAGCACGCTGCAAGGCATCCCAAATACGATCAATAATGTTCATGTCGTGAGAGTTTGGTGGCCAGCGGATGTGTTTAAACTAAGAAGAGTCTTCCTGGGACCACTCTGTAGCCATTCTGGACGTGTGGGCTGTCGCATTGTCCTGCTGGAATTGCCCAAGTCCGTCGGAATGCACAGTGGACATTAATGGATGTAGGTGATCAGACAGGATGCATACGTACGCGTCACCTGTCAGAGTCGAATCTAGACGTATCAGGGGTCCCATATCACTCCAACTGCAATCGTCCCACATCATTAAGGAGCCTCCACCAGCTTGAACAATTCCCTGCTGACTCGTTGGGTCTATGGATCCATGAAGTTGTCTCCATATTCGTTCACGTCCATCCTCTCGATACAATTTGAAACGAGACTCGTCCGACCAGACAACATTTTTCCAGTCATCAACAGGCCAATGTCGGTGTTGATGGGCCCAGGCGAGAAGTGAAGGTTTGTGTCGTGGAGTCATCAAGGGTGCACGAGAGAGCCTTCGGCTCCGAAAGCCCATGTCGAAGAGGTTTCGCTGACTGGCTCGCACGCTGACACTTACTGGTGGCCCAGCATCGAAATCTGCAGCAGTTTTGCGATGTACTATGTAGCTGTGAATGCATTATGTCGCAGCTAAGTGAATTCGAACGTGAACAAATAGTTGCAGATCGTATGGAGGCTGCTTCCATTACCTAGATAGCCAAAGTGTTTGGTGTTTCAAGAGGCACCATATCGAAGATTTGTACCGCGTACAGAGAAAGCGCAAAAACATCATCTACATCCACATTGAGACTCCGCAGTCCACCTTACAGCGCGTGGCAGAGGATACCCCGTACCACTAGGTGTCATTTCCGCCGCGCGAGGTGGCCGTGCAGCCTTATGTGCCTTGTCACTGTCCTGACGACTTCCCCCGGAGGTTCGAGTCCTTCCTTAGGCAGGGGTGTGTGTGCTGTTCTTAGCGAAAGTTAGTTTAAGTTAGATTAAGTAGAGTGTAAGCTTAGGCACCGATGACCTCAGCAGGTTGGTCCCGTAGGATCATACTCCAAATTTGTAATTTCCTTTCCTGTGCCACTCGCAAACACAAACTGGTATAGGTATGCGTATTCAAATACAGAGATATGTAAACAGGCAGAATACGGCGCTGCGGTCGGCGACGCCTGTATAAAGCAACAAGTGTCTGGCGCAGTTGTTAGGTCTGTTACTGCTGCTACAAAGGCAGGTTATCAAGATTTAAATGTGTTTGAACGTGGTGTAGTCGGCGCACGAGCGATGGGACACAGCATCTCCGAGGTAGCGATGAAGTGGGGATTTTTCCTTATGACCATTTCACGAGTACACCGTGAATATCAGGAATCAGGTAAAACATCAGATCTCCGACATCGTTGCGGCCTGAAAAAGATCCTGCAAGAATGGGACCAACGGCGACGTAAGAGAATCGTTCAACGTGACTGTGCAATCTGCTATTCAAATTGCAACGTACTGAATATTGCACATGTGGCGTTAGTGGTCAAATACAACCTGGCTAGCATCTGAATTTATGTTCAAGCGTGCATTTCTCGCGTTGTTTCCGTAATTTTGTCCTACCGCTGTACGTGTATAGATAGTCCTGCATTGGAATGAATTATAATACACAAATCAAAAAAAGTTTTGCGTCACCTCGGTTCCGAGAGTTCCTGAACCTGCACAGAAAATTGGAACAGAGATCAACATAAATATCATTTCCGCCCTTTTTATTGCTCATGAAAACCACACATTGCATATAGTGAGACATTCAGAGGTGGTGGTCCAGATTGCTGTACACACCCGTACCTCTAGTACCCAATAGCACGTCCTCTTGCACTGATGCTTGCCTTTATTCGTCGTGGCATACTATTCACAAGTTCATCAAGGCACTGTTGGTCCAGATTTTCCCACTCCTCAAAGGCGATTCGGCGTAGATTCCTTAGAGCGGTTGATGAGACACGTCCTCCATAAACAGCCCGTTTCAATCCACCTAGGGCATTTTCGATAGGGTTCATGTCTGGAGAACAAGCAGGCCAGTCTAGTCGACCGATGTCGTTATCCTGAAGAAAGTCATTCACAAGATGTGCACGATGGGCGCGCGAATTGTCGTCCATGAAGACGAATGCCTGGTTAATATGCTACCGATGTAGTTGCATTATCGGTCGGAGGATGGCATTCACTTATCGTACAGCCGTTATGGTGCCTTCCATGACCGCCAGCGGCGTACGTAGCCCCACATAATGCCACTCCAAAACATGAGGGAACCTCCACCATGCTGCATTCGCTGGACAGTGTGTCAAAGGCGTTCAGCCCGACCGGTTTGCATCGAAACACGTCTCCGACGATTGTCTGGTTGAAGGCATATGCGACACTCATTGGTGAAGAGACCGTGATGCTAATCCTGAGCGGTCCATTCGGCATGTTGCTGGACCCATCTGTACCGCGCTGCATAGTGTCGTGGTTGCAAAGATGGATCTCGCAATGGACGTCGGGAGTGAAGCTGCGCAACATGCAGCCTCTTGCTCACAGTTTGAGTCGTGAAAAGACGTCCTGTGGCTTCGCTAAAAGCATTATTCAACATGGTGACTTTGCTGTCAGGGTCTCTCCGAGCCATAATCCGTAGGTAGCGATCATAGCCCTTGGGCGGCCTGTGCGAGGCATGTCATCGACAGTTCCTGTCTCTCTGTAACTCCTCCATGTCCGAACAACATCGATTGGGTTCACTCCGAGACACCTGAACACTTCTCTTGTTGAGAGCCCTTCCTGGCACAAAGTAACAATGCGGACGCGATCGAACCGCAGTACTGACCGTCTAGGCATGGTTGAATTACAGACAACACGAGCCGTCTACCTCCTTCCTGGTGGAATGACTGGAACTGATCCATTGTCGGACCCCCTCCGTCCAATAGACGCTGCTAATGCATGGTTGTTTACATCTTTGGGCGGGTTTACTAACATATCTGAACAGTCAAAGGGACTGTGCCTGTGATACATTATCTACAGCCAACGTCTATCTTCAGGAATTCTGGGAACGAGAGTGATGCAAAACTTTTTTTGATGTGTTTATAAAATTCTTGTCTCGTACCCTGAACAAATGTGTAATAATATAAATTCAAAATGGTTTGAATGGCTCTGAGCACTATGGGACTTAAGATCTGTGATCATCAGTCCCCTAGAACTTAGAACTACTTAAACCTAACTAACCTAAGGACAGCACACACATCCATGCCCGAGGCAGGATTCAAACCTGCGATCGTAGCGGACACGCGGTTCCAGACTGAAGCGCCTGGAACCGCACGGCGACTGTAATAATATAAACTTAACTACATGTTGTACGTTGTATTATACAAGTATCCATTTATTTATAAATATATGAATTAAAATTATACTTATTTTATTGAGACTTCGGTCGATTTCTTTCCAGGTCGCCACCTTTTGCGACACACTTTGGTATTTTGTATCGCGTGTTTGCTCAAAAGTACTCTGCACGTACCGAATCTGTTAATCTCTCGGTTTCTTCAGAGATTACTGACGTGATCTCTGTAGAAATAGTCAACAACCTGTGATATAGTCCAGAGATCGTGCTACCACACCAAAGTCGGCAGTGCGAATCAATTTCACAGATATTAGCGAGGACTCGCTGCAATCCGCAACAACCAATGGGAAGCACTCCAGACGACGACGCTTTCCTCTCCGCAAAGCAATCCCCTCACACTGGGGTCAATATAGTGTGGAGTATCAGGAGCTGAGTCCTGTTAGTAACCTCATCTGAAGGAGTCAATATCATGGTGCAGGACGAACGAGTTGTTGAAGTTTCCCATAAAAGGTACACTCGTAGAAGCTGCATTTTGTATTGCAAGAGAACAATTTGTTAGTCTGTGTATTATGGACGGTTTTATAGTCAATAACAGTTGTATATTATCAAGTAATCCTGTGGCAAAGAGCTATATCCAATTTAAGTCAATGTTTATTCATTTATGTAAGAAAGTAAACTAAAAATCCATGTGTTCTGGTTTGATGAGCTTTCTCACAAGGCAGTTATGGCCGGAGGAAAGTAGTTCCGTTTGGTCACAACATAAGCCAACTGCCCGCTACCGGTGAAAACAATCTGGTGCAGGCGCCCACATTCTGTTTGACAGGCCTTTGCGATATGATGCGTTTTATCGTTCCGGCGCGTGACTGTTTTCCGGCGTGCTTTTCGGTAGGTCCAGGCCACCAAATACCGTTAGACAGTACCACTTACGTAACTCAACATACAGTCGTTCATTACCTCCCACAGACGCAAACCGCCAAGAAAATTTATGTGCCTTGTTTTGTTTGAAGTCCAGAAGCAACACAAATTGTCAAAGAGCATACAAGCCACATAAAACATAGCTGACGATCAACTCATCCTCTCGAGCTCCGATTTTGATATGAAATTACTGAATAAATAAACAGAATGTGAGCTATTACTACATACCTGCATATTTCTCATTATTTATCTAATTAACGTTCCTGTTTCACGTAATCTGATAGGGCTGGCACTCTCATTTACTAATAAATTATTTTGAGGCAAGAATCCTAAGAATGCTCCATGTCTACCAGCAGCATTACATACAAGTAGTATGACAATCAATAATTCGAAGGAGAAGGCACATTGATGCAAAAACTGCAAGAAATTTAAAGACCTTCCGGCCTAGCAACAGTGGGGAAAATTGTCTAATAAAAGATGAAAATCATAGCGGACTAGCGCACACCGAAAGTAAGAGAGACTTGTCGTTAAGGTCAGGATTAAGTGAATCTTATGAGAAGTAAAGTGATAACAGAAGTGGCTGTTGCTTAGGTATGAGGGAGGACAGACGCTTTTGGAGCGAAAGAATTGATCTACTGTTCAGTTGTTACTGTGTTCTTTAGTCCGGAGACCGGTTTTATGAAACTTTCCACTGCAATCTATCTAATTTTCCATGAGAAATGCTGGTAGCTTCCTCATGGAAAATTGCCAAACTTGTCAGTCAACCCTAGTATAACATTAATTCTTGTATGATCACATTTTCAATACTGTATAGTATGTGACTAAATACAAGCTCTATGTAGAAACTTTGTATAACGCATAAGCTGCTTAGCTTATTTTAACGACGTTAGCACTTATTTTGACAGAGTAGTTTAATGGTCCGGTACGAGTGGGGGTGCGCAACACAAGCATCGCCGAATAATTCCACAAACACCCAATGAAGATAGCCTTCATTACTACTTGTTCGATTTACGCCCTCACGCAGTTTGTAAGAACTGATTGCACTAAATCCATCATTACAATAAAATGTGCACATATTGCCTTGACATGAAATGAACTACTGTTTATGACAGATAAAAGGACTGAAGATGCTGTGCACTCGAAGACGCAGAGAATGAGAAAATGTAAGCGGTGTTAAGAAAATCTGATTATACCTGGCCCTCGGACGCATCAGGTACATTGGTGTGAGAAGTTTGTGATACAGTTTTTATAGGGAGTGTTTCTAAATTACCAATCCACACGTTGAGTTCTTATAACAAGAGCAGATGTATTATTTTCAATATGAACTCATGTCCGCAAGTAGTTATCCTACTACAAGAATCGCTATACACTGACGGAAAAAATAGCAATACCAAAAAATAATTAATGTAGAGTGCAGAAATTTCTGGAATACATTTTTCTAGGTGACATACGGAATGCTTAAGTGATTAAAATTGCAAGTTCACAGGTTAATGTAATTGCAAGATAAGCCATTGCAAATGTGAAATACTGGTACATTAATAACCGTTGTAAACACCAGAATGTTGAATGCAGGCATGCAAACGTGCGTGCAATGTGTTGTACAGGTGCCGGATGTTGGTTTGCGGAGGGGATACAGGATTTACAGGAGCGGGTAGTACGTGAGATCAATACAGGAATGGTTAATGTACACTACTGTCCATTAAAATTGCTACACCAAGAAGAAATTCAGATGATAAACGGGTATTCATTGGACAAACATATTATACTAGAACTGACATGTGATTACATTTTCCCGCAATTTGGGTGCATAATTCCTGAGAAATCAGTACCCAGAACAACCAGCTCTGGCCGTAATAACGGTGTTGATACGCCTGGGCATTGAGTCAGACAGAGCTTGGATGCCGTGTACAGGTACAGCTGCCCGTGCAGCTTCAACACGATACCACAGTTCATCAAGAGTACTGACTGGCGTATTGTGACGAGTCAGTTGCTCAGCCACCATTGACCAGACGTTTTCAATTGGTGGGAGATCTGGAGTATGTGCTGGCCAGGGCAGCAGTCGAACATTTTCTGTATCCAGAAAGGCCCGTACAGGACCTGCAACATGCGGTCGTGCATTATCCTGCTGAAATGTAGGGTTTCGCAGGGATCGAATGAAGGTTAGAGCCACGAGTCGTAATACATCTGAAATGTAACTCCACTGTTCAAAGTGCCGTCAATGCGAACAAGAGGTGACCGTAACGTGTAACCAATGGCACCCCATACCATCACGCCGGGTGATACGCCAGTATGGCGATGACGAATACACGCTTCCAATGTGCGTTCACCGCGATGCCGCCAAACACGGATGTGACCATCACAATGCTGTAAACAGAACCTGGATTCATCCGAAAAAATGACGTTTTGCCATTCGTGCATGGCGTTCCGTATTACGCTCCTGAACCCACCGATTCCATATTCTGCTAACAGTCATTGGATCTCGACCAACTCGAGCAGCAGTGTCGCGATACGATAAACCGCAATCACGATAGGCTACAATCCGACCTTCATCGAAGTCGGAAACGTGATGGTACGCATTTCTCCTCCTTACATGAGGCATCACAACAAAGTTTCACCAGGCAACGCCGTTCAACTGCTGTTTGTGTATGAGAAATCGGTTCGAAACCTTCCTCATGTCAGTACGTTGTAGGTGTCGCGACCAGCGCCAACCTTGTGTGAATGCTTTGAGAATCTAATCATTTGCATATCACAGCATCTTCTTCCTGTCAGTTAAATTTCGCGTCTGTAGCACGTCATCTTCGTGGTGTAGCAATTTTAATGGCCAGTAGTGTAGGCTGTGGATGTCGCTGGAGTTGTCCGGTATGTCCCATGTGTGCTCGACAGGAGACAGCTCTGGTGATAGAACCGCCGAGGCAACACGTCAACACTCTGTAAAGCATCTTGAGTTGCAACAGCGGTATGTGGGCGAGAGATATCCTGCTGGAAAACACACCCTAGAATGCTGTTCATGAATGCCAGCACAACAGGTCGAATCACCAGACTGGCACACAGAATTGCACTCAAGATGCGTGGGATAACCACGAGACTACTCCCGTTGTCTTCCGAAATCGTACCCGAGACCATAACTCCAGGTGTAAGCCCAATGTGTCTCCAACGCAAACAGACTGATTGAAGGCTCTCAACTGACCTCGTTCTAACTGACACACGGCCACCACTGGTACCAAACCAGAACCACGTTCCATTAGAAAAGACAACAGATATCCACCCGCCCTCCAGTGAGCTGTTTCTTGACTCCGCTGAAGTCGCGGTGTCTGACTCGGAGCTGACCTTGAAGGAAGCGATTTATAACAGTTCGTTGTGTCACTGTGGTGTCAACTACTGCCCAAATTGCTGCTGCAGATGCAGTGCGATGCGCCAGAGCCATACGTCGAACACTCCGGGAGCCCGGACTTGTTGCGACCGTACAGTCCCGCGACCATCGCTGCCAGAACTCATGTACAGTAGCTACATTCCTGGCAAGTCTTTCTGCAATATCCTGAAGGAATACCCAGCTTCTCGCAGCCTTATCAGACGAACTCGTTCAAACTCAGTGAGGTGTTGATAATGGCGTCTTTGTCGCCTTAAAGGCATTCTTGGCTAACACCAACTCACAACGTCCAGTCTCAAAGGTAATTAACGGTCACGACCGTTACAGAGTGTTTTTAAAGCAAACCTGATTTGCGCTACTAGCGCCAATCTTATGCGACTGGCGCGAAATTTGAATAGATATCATCTTTCAGATGTAGAAACACGCTTACCAACTTTCGTTTATGTCACATACCTTCTTGGTGTTCCGTCAGTGTATATTCGACGTTATCAAATTACTTTTCTTTACAAACGCTTTTCTCGCCTCAGCCACTCTACATTTTATATCCTCTCTACTCCAACCATTTGCTGCCCAAATAGCATACCTCGTCTTTTAGTGTTCATTTGGTAAGCTAATTCCCTCAGCATTGCCTGATTTAATTCGCATTCCGTTACTCTTGATTTGCTTTTGTTGGTGCATATTGTATCCTCCTGTCCATTCCATGCAACTGATCTTCCAAGTCTTTTACTGTCTCTGACAGAATTATAGTGTCTTCTAAAAACTTCAAAGTTTTTATTTCCTCTCCCTGAACTGTAATTCCTACTGGAAATTTTTCTTTGGTTTCCTTTACTGCTTGCTCGCTGTTTCACTCCCTTCTGTATCTACATGATATTCTGTAATTCATAATTAAGTGCCTGGCAGAGTGTTAATCGAACTACGTTCAAGCTATTTCTCTACCATTTTACTTCTCAGCCAATGCTTTCTCTTGAATAAATCATCCAATTACTCTGAAATTGTAATCATTTGTCTGTACATGTACATCACATTTACTGGTTTCCGTTCCATTCGGATATTTCGTTTGTGGTGTGCCCGCTTTTTTGCTTTAGAAGTAACCACCCAGAGCGACCCTAACTGGAATAACCAGATAAAACAAATAGGAGGAAAAGGATACGCCAGAAAGAGGTTCATGGGAAGAAAGTTAAAGAAATATAATAAAGTGACAAAAAAGTGGCTTATAAGACATTTGTACGACCGATTCTTGGTAATGCTTATCATTCTGGAATTCTTACCGAGTTGGATTAATAAAGGGATAGAGAAGACCCAACGAAGAATGGCGCGTTCCGTCACGTGATCGTTTAATCGGCGCAAGGGCGTTATTGAGATGGACAACGAATTACAATGGCAGACGCTGCAAGAAAGACACTGAAATGGAGAGGTTTGCTATTGAAATTCCAAGAGAGTAATTTCCAGTAGGAGTCGGACTACATATTACTTCCTCCAACATATGTTTCGTGAAATGACCACAACGGCGAAATTTGAGAAATTAAAGCTGATACGAAGGCTTACCGACAATCATTCTTACCATGTGCCATTCGCGAATGGAACAGAGAAGGGAGGAGGGGGGGGGGGGGGGAGCAGTTACTAGTACCAGAAGTACCCTCCGCCATGCATCGTCAGGTGGTTTGCGGAATGTAGATGAAGATTTGTGCATCTATTATCATATTTATAACATTAAAAGCTTATTTTAATTAACTTATAATCTCGTTCAGACACCAACGTTTTTAAAGGAGTGTATTCGAACTTTTCATTAGTAAAACGGTGTCTTCTGCTACATCAAAGATGTTTCTGAAAAAAAAAAAAAATACGTGGATGGTAAAGTAAGTTCATTGCTTTAAGGCCCGCCGTAAAAACAGGAAATCGATACGTACACGATATGATGTAATGCATGATAGCTTGAACCAAACACCTTTGATTACAAGGATTTATAAAGAAATAAATTATTTTCTGTTGAAAGCCATCCAAAGAGTATTATGAATTTATTAAAGTTCTTACCGCGTGCACGTTTCACATTGTAAGAGGCAGTCAAATCAAAGCGAGACTGATGGAAAAAGTAAGTAAACTGTTTATTACTTCAATAGTGATCGACATAACTGTTAACACATTTATACCACTGTGAGACAAGGCGATCAGTACCTTAATGGAAAAACGTTTGCAGCTGCCTATGCATTCATGATTGTAATTCTTCGTCGGAAACAAATCGGCGGCTACGAATGTGCGTTTCTTCAGGGCACCAACAATATGGAAGTCGGACGGGGAGAGACTGGGACTGCCCGTCCAAGTGTTGACAAGGCTATTTCGAGCACACTCCCGAAGTTTCTCTGGGAGGCCCTTGCACATCCTCCATACAGTCCCGACCTCTCCCCATGCGATTTCCATATTTTTGAAGCCCTGAAGAAAGACATTCGTGGCTGTCGATTTGCTTCGGACAAAGAGCTCGACACCTGGATAAATAATATAGTGTAACGGTACTTGAATTACGTAACCATTACGGCACCTCACCTCAACCTCTCGATACCAGCAATATTCTACTGTGTTTCTGTAAAATAGTTTACATATTTCTATGACAACATTCGGATTTGATTTAATTAATGTAGAGGTACTTCGATAAATCGATATGTATATATTGCAATGATATTATTCTTATGTGTATTCTTTCTTTTGTCACTATGATCATTGACGTACTTGTAACTCAGATTTTTGGGTGCGTAAGCGGTGATTAGGCAGTCAGGCTTCGGTCGTCATGTTAAAAAGACGCAAATTGTAGTGGGCACTGACCGTCTTTTCTCACAATGGGATAAATGTGAGACACAACTATTGCTTTTGAAATAATAAACAGTTTACTTGCCTTTTCTCTACCAGTCTCGTTTTCAATTGACTGTCTCTCGTAAATAATTCAGAAAACGCACTTGAAAGTTGCGTAACGTATCGAAATTGGAATACAAACATTTATGGCCCTAAGAACCGCAAAATTAGATAGGTACTTTCTAATTGTTGTAAAAATATTTCCAGAATGAAATTTCACTATGTAGCTAGGAGTGCTCTGATATAATTAAAATAGTAATAGTGATAAGTGCGTGCAGTTATATATCCGTTCGTTGTATATTATTAGCAGTGAAAATTAAAAGTACAAATGAATACAATACCTAGTGCTGGCAAGTTCCGAGTTAAAAGTACTCGTGTTCTCTTCAGCCATCGCTTTCTCGCGTTTGTCGAGCCAGAGGCGCGTCCATACGCAAGCCGCCCTCCTGTAGCGTCTGCGGGAACACTGGCCGGCTGCTTGTAAACACGCGTGTGTTGCTAGGCTGTATTGATGCTATTGATCAAGCTTGTACAGCTTATGATCTTTCTGTGGGAACCGGCGCGAAGTTAATCGTGAGCAGGCTACGAACTGCTTCAAAAAACTCTCCTGCGTGATGGACGCAATTTGCGTGCGGTGCCTTCGGCGTGTGATGCAGGCATGCGAGTTGCGGCTCGAACGAGACCTAAGTGCGCATTAGATTTTTAGTTCACTTTGACAAGTGCTAGACGGAGGGCTTCAAAGAAGCGAATTAGACGTATGTATTTACACTTGTACAATGATTCTTGGGCCATAATAAGTGAATGTATATAGATCAAAACTAATATTCACTGCATTTTGATTAACATGATGAATAACAAATTTATTTATGTATAACTAGCCACTTGCATTTTGCAAGAAATAAGACGCGGGGTTAGATTGATAACTGAGTAATATTTTAGATAGTATTTCCCAGAATTGTACTGCTTTATACTTTCAATATGACTACAAAAGTAGGTTTTCTCAAAATCTAGAATAAAAACTGAGTTATGCATCGATCACTTTCTCGTCTTGTGTAAATTCCTTGACAGCGTCGGCAGCAATTGCCAATGACGACTGCGTCTATTTTCGCGCCGGCACGGTAGCTCATTTTATCAGGGGACTGTCCAGCCTATCTAATAAAACCAACTGAGTCAAGTTCTGAGCGGTGGAATGTGAAAGATGTCATGCGGCGACCGCACAGAATCACTGACGAAGAAACAGGTCGGGGGCGGGGGAATAGTTAGCTTTGCTGCATTTAGATCAGCGTTTCTCAACCGCCGTGTCGCGAATACATGTCAAGTGTGTCGCTAGGTTTTTATGTTCTTGTCTTAGTGTAATAATTCCTTTTACTGTATGTCCTACGTTTATGTTCGTGTCTTGTTATTCGAGAAAATTACGTAGCAAGTTTGTAAAAGTTTTATCTTATTTCCTATCCGAAATGGCTACATGAAGAATTTGAAGAAATCGAGAAAGAAATGACCGTCGGAAAGACTGACAAGAAAAGTCAAAAGAACCTTTGGTGAAATTCAAAGCAAGGATGGCAAGAATGCAATGGGAATCCCATGCTTAAATCCAGAGGAGAGAGCGGATAAGTGGAAAGAGTACACTGAAAACCTGTACAAGGAGGTAGGCGTGTCTGATGACGTCATAGAAGAAGAAACAGGAGTCGCCAGGAAAGGGATAGGGTATCCAGCGTTACAATCCTAATGTAATAGATATTTGGACGACTTGAGATCAAATAAGGCAGAAGGGATAGATAACATTCCATCAGAATTTGTAAAATCATTGGGGGAAGTGGTTACAAAATGACTATTCAATTTGGTGTCTAGAACGTATGAGACAGGCAGTATAACATCAAGACGATAGTAAACGGTTTTTGCAGAGCACAGACCTCATTCCGCGGAGACCGTATTTTGGGTTGGTTGTGGTGGCGATGGGACTCCGGAAATCTGCCTGGGCCGAGCCTGTGGAGATGTAGGATGCCTCTTCACTACCTGTTCATCAAACATTTTTTGTGAGACCCTTTCTGTGGCTTCTGTGCCTGGTTTTGTTAAAGTTGTAGTGTTGTGACTAGCTTCACCTACCCGGAAAGTATTTGCTGAAGCTTACCTTAATGGAAGTAGCTCTGTCTCATTATAGATGTGATCCACAACCGTTTGTGAAATGTGTGGAAGTTGTGTGGTCTGTGTTACAGAACTAGTGGAGTTATGTTAATCAAAATTGCCTGTTTACACTGGTGATATTTCGAGTGGCTTGCGGTGGACCATTTTGAGGACTGAACAGTGCGTTGGTCTTCCTTTTAAATATAGTGAAGTCCAACTTAATCAGAGTGCCTATTCACTGTAATCATTTTAGTTAAGTATTTGTGAAACATATTTGTGGGGTTGTCGGTTGACCCGCCCAGAGATTTTCTTGATAAAGTCTGCTAACGCAAGAATGAACTTTCCCGCTGTAGTTGTTACATGCAGCCTGGTAAACAAAGTTTGACATCTGAGATCCGGTTGCTTAGCTGTTTGAAATAGTTGCTCGTCGGTTAAGCAGTTCAACTAGACTCCGTAGCCCCCTGCTGTGCTCACCATTGGATACCTCCAGTCCCGCCCCCTGTGGCCATTAGCAGTCAATATAGTGGTTACATGGTAGACAATACGTGGGAAGTTTAATGGCTTAAAGCTCATTGGCCTTTTGGATCTTGCACTCAAAGGTTTCCTTGTTAGCCTTTCCTATCTTTTTTGACTGTCAAATAAAGACACCATATTCTCTCATTAGTAACAATGGGAATGATAACAGCAGATTTGGTAACAATTAACAGTAGCCACACAAACGATGCGTCAGGTCCGTTGGAAGTTCAGAATCAGGAGAAGTTATACAGATACAGTTCAGCCCCGCGACAGGTGGTATAACGCGACGGACAGGATGGGCTGCGTGAACTCGTCACCCACGGGTGTGCTCATGGATGATGGATGGGGCATGTTCTGTACAATGTGGACTACAGCATACTAAAAACTAACCTTATTAAACTAGTAACAGTGCAGTGCTTTACAAATGGCGGCACATATTTCATTGCATTACCATTTAAGAGCCGAGCATAAATACATTAAAAATAAGCATCTGCACAATCGGCGAATATGGTGATAAGGAACAAAGCACTCAACAACTGGTTAGCACTCTTATTACAGGAATGAGAAAAACCATGAAGTTGACGTGCCCCCAAAATCAATTGGCCAACAGTTACTTGTGCCAACTGTGCAGCAAAAACAGTCATTAACACTATTTGGAAGTGGAAGAAAATTCAAATTTGCTGACTTCTAGCATGTTTTTCAGTAAGACACTAGCCATAAGTAACAAATCGGGCAGCTCTATTTAATTCACGAGATAACTGATGACAAATAAGCAAAATGCAAATCATCACCCCCTGTGTTTTGTAGCTATTACTAGAAGAGTGCGTTAGTGAGACTGGGTTTCTTAATCATGCTCTCAGAATGTGAATGTTGAGTCGACGTATATTATTACATCTGCTAATGTTACCGTTGACTAACATAGGACGTCACAGATTATTTAGAAAATCTTAATCAAAGCGTATTGCCATTTTTGAACGCAGCACATCAGAGTAAATTTCTTGAAACGTCAGAATCATACTGTTGCAGGTCGCGCTTCCTCCTGTCATGTTTCCTGTAGACACAGTCGAAATGGGTCAGATATTGCCATCACTATACGTATTCGTATTGCTAAAGTGATGCAATCTACTCTGACCAGCCAGAACATCACGACCAGCTATCTAATAGCCGTTATGCCCACCTTTGGCACGGATAGCAACGACAACGTTTCGTGGTATGGAAGAAATGAGGCCTTGGTAGGTTGCTGAAGGAAGCTGACGCCATATCTACACACACAAGTTTTGGTAACAATTAACAGTAACCACACTAGTGATGCGTCAGGTCCGTTGGAGGTTCAGAACCAGGAGAAGTTATGCAGACACAATTCAGCCCTGCGACAGGCGTGATAACCCAACGGGCAGGATGGGCTGTGTGAACTCGTCACCTACAGGTGTGTTGATGGATGGGGTAAGTCCCGTACAATGTGGACTATAACAGACTAATAAATGATGGGGAGGGGGCGGTGAGCTCTGATGCCACATTCATTCACATTCCAGGTGTGTTCGAGCAAGTACAAATCTGGAGAGTTGGCGGGGGGGGGGGGAGGGGGGTAGGGGGGGGGGGGGGAGAGGAGGGCAGCACATTAATAGGAATTCGCCTTCATATTCCTCAAACCGCACCATCACACTACTGTGCTCATGACATGGCGCCTTATCTTGACGAAAAATGCCACTGCTGTCGGGAAACATGAACGTCATGAAGGGGTGCATGTGGTTTGCAACCAGTGTACGATACTGCTTGGCTATCATGGTGCCTTGCACGAGCTCCACTGGACGCGTGGATGCTCACGTGAATGTTTCCTAGAGCATAATGGGGCCGCCACTGCCTTGTTTCTGTCCCCCAGTATAGGTGTCAAGGAGCTGTTTCCCTGGAAGACGACGGATTCCCTCCCTCCCATAGGCATGGTGAAGAAGGTATCGAGATTCAGTAGACCATGCGACACTCTTTCAGTTTTAGTTGCCGATGTCCTGGTATTAACATTGGCACATGCGTGGGTCGTCAGCTGCAGAGGCCCACACTGAAGTGTTTGGTGCGTTGTTTCTTCAGACACATTTGTACTGTGCCCAGCATTAAAGCCTGACGTTAGTTCCGCCACAGTTCGCCGCCTGTCTTGTTTTACCAGTCCGTCCATCCTACGATGTCCGACGTCTGTAATGAGGGGTGGCTGCCGAAACCCATGACATATGGACATGGTTTCACCTTGGTTTTGCTACATGCTGAAGACACTCGCCATAGCATTCCTCAAACATCCGACAAGTCGTGTAGTTTCCTAAATTCTCTTGTTGAGCATCTAGGCCATCACAATCTGCCCTCAGTCACAGATGGATCACGCCCCCTTTCCATTCTACACAGGGACAGCACACTCACTGATACTACAAGCACTATGTGTCTGACTGGCAATCATTTCTCTCGAGGTGACTCTGCTGTCGCCTGGCTGATCAGCGTATATTAACCCATTCTTAGGCTTTATTATTACAAATAATATGTGGAGATCAAAATGTGTGGTTTTAGTACTTTCACATCTCACTACATGGAAATTACGACAATCCTGCTGTCTGCCACACGTTTATGAATGAAATTTTTTTTTAAGTAGTCCTGAGGGTGTTGCAAACTTTTTTGCCAGCAAATCAATACCAATAATTCAATAATTAAATTTTTTATAAGCTACTTGATAACTGTAGCTAAAAAAATCCGTTTAAATCTAGCCCTAAATTATTATTTATGACTGACAAGGGAAAGGTAGATATTTTTGATAACTAAAGTAGATATTTACGTATATATTATGCATGTACTTAAAGGACAGTTACAACTGGTGTCCTCCATTAGACGAGCAAGCTATGGTTAAAACTGTATGTTTTTCCGATGAAAATTGGAAGTCTTTCATAATTAAAACTTCTCTGGTGCTGGTGCTGGAAATACCGGTTACTCTGTCAGCGCCAGTAAACAGAACTGAACTGAATGGTGCGCCACAGTAATCTTTGGTGGCTATAGCCATCAGACACCTAAAATTGGACTTTAAACATAAAGATAAGTGTTCACATTTCTGCACACAGATGGCAGTGGCTTTGACGTGTGACTGACAAGCTCTCATATATGAGAAATCCCAGTGCAGAGGCGGAGGGAGTGTTTTGCACCAGCAGAACACCTGGGGCCGTGTGGACACGTCGAACCGGAAACTAGCTTTTTCAAATGGCTCTGAGCACCATGTGACTTAACATCTGAGGTCATCAGTCCCCTAGAACTTAGAACTACTTAAACCTAACTAACCTAATGACATCACACACATCCATGAACGATTCAGGATTCGAACCTGCGACCGTAGCGGTCGCGCTGTTCCAGACTGTAGCACCAAGAACCGCTCGGCCACTCCGGACGGGCCGGAAACTGGCATAACGTGACTAGCAGCTGTACATACCTGGTTGCAACGACAGATGAACATCTGTTGTGGGACTCTGTTCTCGAGTGGAATACGACTTATATTTGTAGCGATAAAATTCATGTACTTTACCTCATTCCGATTCCTCAGTTAGCTGTCCATATGCACTAAACAAATTAAGAAGTATACTGGAATAGCGGACTCTTGTTACAAGGAAAAATATGATGCTAGTTACATTTCACTCCTGCTTAAGAGTTTCCATCTGACAGAAAGAAAATATTTGATTTGCTATATCTGTAACACGTGTGTTTCACTCCATTGTACAAGTAGATTGAAGATTAAACAGTTCTCAACATTTGTTGTAAAGTATATGTTCATGTTAATTATCATTGTGCATTAAGTATTGAGAAATGCATTACGGTATTGAAGCTTTTCTTGCAAAATTGATACGGCAAGTTCATACCATACTCTACAGGAACATCCGAGATAACTTTAAATACATTAACACAAGTAATTTAAATGTAATTATTACTCTAGGCCCATAAATTACTTTATATTGTATAATTGTTTGTCTAAATCAAGTAAGGAACGTTCAGATTTCATAAACACTTATCTGTTTGACGTATGAGACGAAAGTTTCATATATTTCTAGATTTCTGTATCACTGGTAAAGGTAGTTTAATGACGTCTTTATCCTATCGAAATTGAAACTATTAATATTTATTCAGTCTAAAAGCGAAATCTAGATTACTACAATCATTTGTACTCTCATTTCTGTGTATACCACATCTTTGTGCCAATGAATCATCGAGCTTTTGTTTACTTTTGGAGTAAGCATTTTTTTGTGTGTACAATGCTAATATAATTAACGGCGTGAATCACTGAAAACGGTGGCCTATATGATTCAGTCACGTATTTCAGTACTACTTAGATAGTTTGGCCACAGGAGTACTGTTGCGGTGCAGTATGGTTTCCTCAGAGACTAATACAGAGAAGAAAATTTTAACATGAGAAATGTAGCAAATAAGCAACTGTTCTTCACTTGACAATGGTTCCCAATTTGTGAAGGATTAAACCACTGTTAATAGAGTGCTGTCCACCTGTCAAGTATTGTGGCTACCATGTCAGTATGAGATCTAGCTGCATGAGTAGCTGTCTGACCAAGCATACTTATTAACTACGTCATTGAGTTTGTGACGGAAAATTTAAATAGTACCAGTCTTGATGCTATTTAAAATATGTCTGTCATGTGAAAAAATATTTAAGAGTAGGCTCTACCTACTATGCCAACTTTTTGTGCAAATATATATAAAACATATTATTAATCGAATTAATTACCTTATTGTCATGTTCGATTTTTATGAATTTTGCAGCGAATGAATTGTCTTTCACTTTTAATTTACCGGTCTTTTAAATTATAAGTCAGTGGTGGCGTAAACTTACCTCGATTTTGCTTGCTTTACGCCGTTGAGATTTACGGAATTTGGTTAAATGCTTCTTCTTACGCCATGACTACTACTCATTTTTGACCGTGAATACAATACTGACTTCTATCTGACTTTCTCTTCAGATGCAGGCAGCTACAGTGACATGACATTAGCATAGTGCGCGGAAGAAAAGAAAACTTTCGTGGTTTTGCACTAAAAAAGAACTCTCAGACTTCATACTTTCATAAAAATTATTATTCAGGTAACATGATGTCTACTACACACTTCTCACATGAATACGTCTTCTCCCAACGAGAACTGAAGACAGAGTCCTCTCAATAACTGACCAAAAAAATTGAATAGAGTTTCCATTATTTGTCATCCGCTTTCCGGCGTAGCAAAATACATCTTTTCCGATACTTCCAGCGGTCACGCTAGAGATTATCATTGGTTTTAAATTTTTGTCGTAGTTCGTTGAGGCTTTTCCTTATGTACCTATAAAGTTCTTTCCCGCCTTCAGTATGATGACATATTCTGGGATAATTTTGGCAGCAGCTAAGCGGGTTTTCAGGATACCAAAAAAGGCCATTAGAATCGTAAAAGATGTTAACCTAGAAGCTTCTGTAAGCCCCTGCTTGAGAATTTAGGTATTCTACATTCACCATGTGATTAGATTATGGTGACTCGTTTTTTAAAACTAACGTAATGGGCAAAGAATAATAGATTATTTAAACAGTGACAATCATCACCATAACAAAGTTTCTGTCGTTATCTTCAGTCTATTGACTGGTTTCACATTATTCCATGCAAGCCTCTTCATCTCTGAATACCTACTGCAACCTACATCATTCTGAACCTGCTTACTGATTTCATCTCTTCAGTAGCATAAACTAAAATATAAATTCTAACAGAAATTACAAAACAGCAAACAAAAAATAATAAAGAACGCAAGTGAAATGAGAATAATCATGAGATATTGGACTGGGCAAGTATAGTACACATCTGAGCAGCTACTTTCAGAAGAGTAAAACGTGCACAGCCAGACGTTCTCTGAAGCTGGACGTGTATGGTCAGTTCCTTGTCCAAAACATCAGCGCAGCCAGGCGTTTTACTGGCATGAGACACTCCCCAGAGGCTGACAACTATGGCTGGACCGTTTACCAAATCAGAAATACCCAGACATTAGAGGACCTGAATCGCCACTCTGTGGAACTGTTTCAGTGTACAAAAGTAAGACTAAAATTTAATAAACATTACTCCACTTGAGGTACTGAGGAGCTAGTAGCATCGTTTTAACAAGGAAAATAAGACAATTGTGCCAGTAAAGATGCGCCATCGATATCTGAAATACTTTATAAGTTACTGTAGAACTGAAGATTCTATATATTGTTCCAGCTATAAAAACTTATATTTCGGCAACGAAGTAAGCATTTTACGACAAATGAGGTGTCAATGGATAGATCTCGCTGAGCTCTATCAGCTAATCATAATAGACATGTTAATATAGTGCACATTTTTGAATTATGGGCCGGAATGTGCCTTCTGCACCACGAAATCTTTTTTTAACGAAATAAGAATGAAAATGATAATAGTAATAGCAGCACCCAATACTAGATGTAAGTAGCGAACATCAACATGATGAACTGTATTTATTAATATTTATTTACTCTAGAAAACCTGAAAAACCGCGATTGTTATCACAAAATCATTACTTATTGCAGATAGAGGAAAACGAAATGTCATATAGAAAAAGCTTAGTGAATTTATAATATGTATGTGTAATACGTATATAAAATGTTAAAATTATGGTATTTTTAGTATTTTGAGATAATTAAAATGTTCCTTTGATTCTTGTCAGTACAATGGTTTATAAGCATGGCAGTCATTTTGGAAGAGACAATCGTAGAGAGAACCTTTATGAGGCAAGATATTTGGGGGTTTAATTCAAACGGGCAGCGAGACAGTTAAATTTCGCAGGTGACAGAATAATCCTGTTTTTCACTTTGGACTTGTAAAATTTTTATACACGAATGAACTTGGAAATGTTCACGTCCGATAACTCACGTGAACATAGATCCTGTTATAGATGCATTCAGCTTGTGAGTTGGACATGAGAATTTTCATGCGGGAGAAAATCTGGTGGTCTACATTTTTTTCTGCAGCGTAACCCAGCCAACAAGTTGGACTTATTATATTTTTTTGCGATTAGGCAGTGTGAGACTTGTGTTCTGAAGTGGCGATGGTTGAACGTTAACAATTCTGGAGAAAGGTTTTTGGAGTTTATCGCCATTTGACGATAGCTTCCATTGGATACAAATCCTCAGTAGAACATTGATTTAATTTGTCAACTGTGAACTTAAATTTCATTTGTGGTGTCGAAAGGTAATAAACCAAGATTTCTGTCAAAATTAAACTGCTGTGAGTGGTGCATGATTTTAGACTGGCAATTCCTAGCTGCATTTATTTGGACTACAATTAAATTAAAGCATTGGGTACATGTGACAGAAATGAGTACTGGTTCCCTCAGAGGTAGCTGAGCCGGCATGTCTAAGCCCAACGACACACCAGAGCCGTCTTTCTGTGTTGACTGTTAGTTATGAATATTATTTCGTGTAATAGCTCATGGGGGCTCTTAGCTATACTGTAAACAATGGACATCCAGACTTTATTTCTAAGGTTTAATTTTTTTTAATTCTTTGCCCTGAACTACACCAAAGATCAAGCAAACCGCAGTAGACAAAATTTAAATCCGAGTACTGTCTCGTATAGTTTGTCTCGTCCAAGACCTAGAAAGCGAGTATACTCGCAATGTACAACTACTTCTGTGGTCTGATTCAGTGTGTGGGTGCTACAGGTGAACAACTAAAGCTGATTGTGATATTGCAGAGATCGCCGCAAGAAGGAATTTGCTTAAGGAACTAAGGGTAGCAAACCTTCAGTTGGTCGTGACGATATGGCTCTTGTTGCTTAGACGTTCAACTGGGTGAGGTACTGCAGATTGTATTTGTTTGTGCATCTATAGCTCATTGAATACTATTTAGGGTAATTTCGATGCCATAATCTCCATACTGATTCGGGCGAGATGCCAAGTTGATTACTAACAGAAGGACAGATGGTCTCTGAGGACCTACGTTAAAGCCTACTACTGTGACAGCAGGGTACAGAATCAGTTTTCTCTGTCGATTACTTACCCTGAGAAGTTGAGGTATCCATGAACTGTGGGAAAAACTAGTCAGTAATCTATACGCATTCAAGCTAAAACACTGGGAATTTAGGCAAAGTACACATTATTGTTACACAAAGCCAGACAATGCGTCACAAAATATTTCAATGTCTGTAAATCTATTCTTTTTTAATTTCATAATAAATACTTTGGATGTAGCCAAAAAGAGTGTTCTTGTCTATCAAGATATTCTGCAGCAGAAATTCAATTACAAATAATACAAATTTATCTTTGTTATTTTTTGATATAATTTTCATCCACACCTCCACTACCTGAAAGTCCTCCTACATAACACCTGAACTATTTGAGAGCGAGAAAAATTATGCTCTTGAGAAAATGACCCTACGAAATAATTTCATTACACCTTATTCTTGAAGAGCTATTTCTTTCTGGGGGTACAGCATTATGTATTAAATCACATAATCAAATGCCTTAGTTAACTCATCATCCATGATCCTCTGCACGCATTCACTGATACGATTTGCTACATTCTGTGGAATAATACCAAAGACTGAATTTTGGCAAACAGAATTATACGACACATTGTAGTGTAATTAACAATAATAATAATAATAATAATAATAATAGTATTTACATAACAGTAATATTAATATTAATTTAATGGTAATACATTTTCTTGAAAGATACCCCTCAGTGATGGTTTGCTAGTGCTAGCTGTCTAAGTAACAGAAATTGGTAATAGATCTCCACAACCACAGTATTCACTCACTAACATTGTTCAGAGTTATTTCTCATAAAATACGTTTGCAATGTGATTCATTTTTCGAAAATCTTTTACGTGCATTCACAGAACCATTACACAATTTTGTGTTTCTGTAGTAATGAAGGGAATCCGCAAATTATTGAAAAGAAACAGTTATCATACATGAGGAACACCTAGTAGTTTGAATCATGAGCATGGCACAAAGTATGTTTTATTACTTAGTGTATGTAAACATGCGTGTTACAATGTATTGCTAAATAGTTCTCTATTGGAATTATTTAAATCCTTAAACACAACTGTTTTGTGCAACTAAAGAGTAGTAGTGCATGTTTTTGATGACAAATAGAGGGAAGACTACATCCAGCAGTTTTGTAATTCGATTGTTATTCAATTTCAACTATCTCTTCAGTTTTCAGACTTTCAACATACACTTCAGTGCTACGTAAAACTAATATGTATTATATTACTAGGTTGCAAACAATCAGTATTAAAATAAATACTGTCATTTTTATAGTATATGGTTTTATTACCTATTCTTAACTCGTTAAATAACACCCCGCATCGCTTTCTCTCAGTAACTTAAATATAGGGCAGAAATAACTATATCTTCGTATTTTCCAAGAAATACTTTCTTCTGTTCTTGAGAATATGTCACGCAGTCTTCTTTGGTCATGACGTCTTAACTTTTGTACCTACATTTTACCACTGTACTAGGCGAAATATTAAAAGTACTTCTGCTGAGATTTGTTTTACTGTCGGTATATAGGGTTATGTGCTAACTGTATACGACGAGAATCATATGCAACTGCTACAATACAGTGTGGTGGAGACTGCGGAGACTGCATGACAGCTGCAAAAAGAATAAAATAAGGTTTCAGTTTTATCATATGACATGTCATCTTCAAAATCAAAACACATCTAAGGAATTTAAAAACTCATGATGCAGATGGTAACTTGAAACTTTAAGACGTAGACAAATATGTATCAACGTACAGAAGTAATGATTCCAAATTGGCATACTGAATGATCCATTGTAAACAGAAAAATCACTGCGAGAATCTCTCAAAATATTTGTAGGGTACGTCAATGTTAGCATATCATGGAACTTAAGGCAAAGATCTGCAGCTAGGTTGGCCCTTACTTAGCTTTTTGTATTATAAATCCCTGTGTAGAGTTAAGTCTCTTCCTTTTTTTATTGTTGTGAAATCAGAGAGAGTTTAAAATTAAGGGGAGACACTATTAACATTTTTAGTTCTTTCGGCTGTAAACCATTCACGAGTTTAATTTATAAACAAGCGAATCGCGCTTGATAGCTTGGTACACATCTGCTGCCCCACGTTAGTTTTGTGTTCACTTATGATCGCAGTGATTTCACTGAATCGAAAATAACTTTCATCTCAGATTTATCACATAGAATTATACAGATCGTCTTTGCCATCAAGATGAGCTAGTTGGGAAACATTAATTCGTAGTTTGTTTCCTCACGTCGCTTGAGAAAGATATGATAAAGGCTTATCCTCAGCGTACTGGGTGATCTCATTAAGCTGTTGACAACGAAAATTTTTGGATCCGTTCAAGATATCATAATTCTATTTTTACTAATGTAATTGTAAGAAAGTCTTCACCAACGACGTATAGTCTCTTTTCAAAGCTGTATTTATTACAGAGATTTCGGCACCAGTCTCTTCTTTTCTAACAGGTGTATTGGAAGTATTGTTGATGTCAAAGAGATGAATGCAACTGTACTTCGCCTTTCTGAATCCGATAAGTAGTTTCGGAGAAATAACAATATTTAGAACAAAGGATTTATCAGTTTTGAACATCAAATCAGTTGTTGTATTACGTATTATTATACGGAACAGTTACATCTAGTTGAGCAGGCGACGCAGTAGTAACAATTTCGGAGTGGTTGAGAAATGATTAATTTAAAATTTTGTACTATTGTCAACTACACGTGACAAGACCGACGCACCAGCTGGAGGGTAAAGCTGGTGGCACATGAGGTAGTTCACCGGCTGACTGCGGTAAAAGCCTTTGTGGTTTGCTAGCCAATCGTGCCACAAGAGTCCGTTTTATTCAGTGATATTATAGTAACATCGACCAATTTAGTATCAATCACACCAAACGAAAATTAAGAATCAATTGTGGACTTACAATTATAAGCGCCTTGTTCCAGCAATCAAAATGCAGCTCACTTTGATACAAATGAAGATGGGTGAAATTTCAATTTGTCAATCGTTGAACGAGCTCTGAACAATACAAACAGAATAATGTACTGTATCCACACTTACCTCAGTAACATAAGCTAGGAGTAAATACTTCAAAGCATTCCCAGGTCATGACTGAAAGGACCTAGCATGCGTAAAAGGAGAAAGTGCCTCGACTTAGGCGTCTGAACAATCGCAGAAATAAAGGTAATTAAGCCTTATTTACGCCGGAGCGAACACAAGCGAACGTGCATACGCAAACAGTTCGCGACTGTTCACGAGCTTTCGCTTTTTGCTGTGACCAAGCATTTGTACTGGAGAACATGACAGAATGAGTGCAACCTGCAAGTGCTAGAACGTAATGTTTGTTGCCACACCGAATCACTCGATATACCCTAGTTATAACCACGACGCAAAACTGTGGTACGCAGACAGGATCAGTTCGCTCGGTGAGAGCGTTGATGTCGTTTCAGCAAGCAAATCGGCGTAGGAAAACAAGAAATATGCTTCAGATGGCTCTAAGCACTATGGGACTTAACATTTGAGGTCATCAGTCCCCTAGACCTAGAACTACTTAAATCTAACTAACCTAAGGACATCACACAGCCAGCCGTTGTGGCCGACTGGTTCTAGGCACTTCAGTCTGGAACCGCGCGACCGATACGGTCTCCTCGAATCCTGCCTCGGATATGGATGTGTGTGATGTCCTTATGTTAGTTAGGTTTAAGTAGTTCTAAGTTCTATGGGACTGATGATCTCAGATATTAAGTCCCGTAGTGCTCAGAGCCATTTGAACCATTTTGACATCACACATACCCATACCCGAGGCAGGATTCGAACCTGCTACCGTAGCAGCAGCGCGGTTCCGGACTGAAGCGCCTAGAACCACTCGTCCACAGCGGACGCCCAAAAAATATGCCAAATAGTTTGCGTTTATATCCAAATTTGAAGTGCTTCGCTTGGAGGTAGTACTGAATTACGGTTCCAACCTTCCTTAGCAGTGTTCCAGAACTACGTACATATTTTGGTTGACGCTTTCCACTGGTTACTCATAACAACTGAAGGGAAATCGGAACGATTTTAACCGACGAGGAACATAATACAAGAAGAGGTACTACATCTCAGGTAGTGCCTGATGTTTGCAGTGATATTTGCGAAGCACGTTTAGGGTTTTATTGAAGTAGGTATGAGGATCATAATGTCAATAAACTATGATTAGTGAAATGTTGATACACTTACAACCTTTCAGGTAACCTAGTTGATAAGATCTGCTAACAAGTTTCTTAGAGGGCAGATCGTGGGAAAGCGATTTTTATTTATTCGTCATTACATCAAAAAACCTCGAAAATAACGATGGTACATCAGACATTTAACTAAAACGTCAATGAAGCAAGGAGAATATCAGGATTTCACTATATTTTCAATTTTAATGAGCATAATACATTGGTGCACAAAACTTAAGGACGAAAGTAACTTTCGTATGATGTGTCACTGCCAAGTAACACCGATCGATGAAATTTGGACCACACATAGAAAGAACTCCGAAGTGTAGTACAGAAGGTGTCTTAAAAAAAAAGCAGTGAGACGAACAGAATGACACTTTCATTCAAAGACAAAAATTACATTGAAGTCACTGCGCCTCGTGATGGTCCCCGAGACATTAGTAAAAGCGGGACATGCTTTTTAATGGGATGTGTGACCACACAGACAGCAATGCAAGCTCTACAGCGTGCTCCCATGATGACCACAAGGTTGGTAAGGAGTTCTTATGGTAGGGCGTGCCATTTCCCACTTAACACCTGCTGGATATTTGCTGCTACATGTGGATATGCTGTGGTATGTCTCCCCCAACCATGTTACACGTGCTAGAAGGGATTTAAGTCGGGTAACAGGCAGGGCAGCCCGTTCACCAAACAGCTTCTCATTCCAAGAGGTGCTCCACCTGCGCAGTTTGATACTGTTGCACGCTGTCATCCGTAAAAATAAAGCCAGGGCCATAAGCACCACTGAAATGACTGATGCACATGGGGAAGTAGTACATCGTTACAGTAACTTTGGCCGGCAAGTGTACTGTGTTCAAAGATTTGGACGTCAGTACGCCCACGTAACGTTATGGTTCCTCCCACTGTAATGCATGGACCACCAAAGTTATCATATTCAACAAGTTCGCCCAGTGCAATATGTGTACCCACGTTGCATCGTATGAGGTTACATTTACTGTATTCTTGAGAAAATAAATGCAAGACTGGTGCATGGAAAAAAATTCGTTCTTAAAACGAAGTAGTCACATAAGACACAGGCAGAGGAAAATAAAAATTACATTTGCAGACTAACTGACAGGGAAATCATCAGAGCATAGGAACTGACAAAAGTCTAAAAAAAAAAAAGCACAGAAACAGTTAACCTGTAGATTCGAAAAAACAAATTACGTTACTTGCAACGAAAATTAAACAAAAGGGGACAAAAAGCCCACCGAGTTGTACAATTTAAGCACGTTCATGAAACAGCTCAGGAAAACGAAAGCGAAAGAATAATCATGAGAGGCATTTTTAATACAGGATTTTTATAAATGAATATTGGGGTTTTAATGCTTTATAATATTTATTATATTAAACTTGCAGTTATAAATGATATGTCAAATGAAAGAGCAGCTCAAACAGTTTTACCAAGAACCTTATAAATGTTCAATGTGAGCACCATTTGTCACACAGCACACATCAAGTCTATAGCCGAGTTCTTCTACATCTACATCTACATTTATACTCCGCAAGCCACCCAACGGTGCGTGGCGGAGGGCACTTTACGTGCTACCGTCATTACCTCCCTTTTCCAGTCGCGTATGGTTCGCGGGAAGAACGACTGCCGGAAAGCCTCCGTGCGCTCTCTAATCTCTCTAATTTTACATTCGTGATCTCCTCGGGAGGTATAAGTAGGGGGAAGCAATATATTCGATACCTCATCCAGAAAAGCACCCTCTCGAAACCTGGATAGCAAGCTACACCGCGATGCAGACGCGCCTCTCTCGCAGAGTCTGCCACTTGGGTTTGCTCAACATCTCCGTAACGCTATCACGGTTACCAAGTAACCCTGTGACGAAACGCCCCGCTCTTCTTTGGATCTTTTCTATTTCCTCCGTCAACCCGACTTGGTACGGATTCCACACTGATGAGCAATACTCAAGTATAGGTCGAACGAGTGTTTTGTAAGCCACCTCCTTTGTTGATGGACTACATTTTCTAAGGACTATCCCAATGAATCTCAACCTGGTACCCGCCTTACCAACAATTAATTTTATATGATCATTCCACTTCAAATCGTTCCGCACGCATACTCCCAGATATTTTATAGAAGTAACTGCTACCAGTGTTTGTTCCGCTATCATATAATCATACAATAAAGGATCCTTCTTTCTATGTATTCGCAATACTTTACATTTGTCTAGGTTAAGGGTCAGTTGCCACTCCGTGCACCAAGTGCCTATCCGCTGCAGATCTTCCTGCATTTCGCTACAATTTTCTAATGCTGCAACTTCTCTGTATACTACAGCATCATCCACTAAAAGCCGCATGGAACTTCCGACACTATCTACTAGGTCATTTATATATATTGTGAAAAGCAGTGGTCCCATAACACTCGCCTGTGGCGCGCTAGAGGTTACTTTAACGTCTGTAGACGTCTCTCCATTGATAACAACATGCTGTGTTCTGTTTGCTAAAAACTCTTCAATCCAGCCACACAGCTGGTCTGATATTCCGTAGGCTCTTACTTTGTTTATCAGGCGACAGTACGGAACTGTATCGAACGCCTTCCGGAAGTCAAGGAAAATAGCATCTACCTGGGAGCCTGTATCTAATATTTTCTGGGTGTCATGAACAAATAAAGCGAGTTGGGTCTCACACTATCGCTGTTTCCGGAATCCATGTTGATTCCTACAGAGTAGATTCTGGGTTTCCAAAAACGACATGATACGCGAGCATAAAACATGTTCTAAAATTCTACAACAGATCGACGTCAGAGATATAGGTCTATAGTTTTGCGCATCTGCTCGACGACCCTTCTTGAAGACTGGGACTACCTGTGCTCTTTTCCAATCATTTGGAACCTTTCCGTTCCTCTAGAGACTTGCGGTACACGGTTGTTAGAAGGGGGTCAAGTTCTTTCGCGTACTCTGTGTAGAAACGAATTGGTATCCCGTCGGGTCCAGTGGACTTTCCTCTGTTGAGAGATTCCAGTTGCTTTTCTATTCCTTGGACACTTATTTCGATGTCAGCCATTTTTTCGTTTGTGCGAGGATTTAGAGAAGGAACTGCAGTGCTGTCTTCCTCTGTGAAACAGCTTTGGAAAAAGGTATTTAGTATTTCAGCTTTACGCGTGTCATCATCTGTTTCAATGTCATCATCATCCCCGAGTGTCTGGATATGCTGTTTCGAGCCACTTACTGATTTAACGTAAGACCAGAACTTCCTAGGATTTTCTGTCAAGTCGGTACATAGAATTTTACTTTCGAATTCACTGAATGCTTCACGCATAGCCCTCCTTACGCTAACTTTGACATCGTTCAGCTTCTGTTTGTCTGTGAGGTTTTGGCTGCATTTAGACTTTGAGTGAAGCTCTGTTCGCTTTCGCAGTAGTTTCCTAACTTTGTTGTTGAACCATGGTGGGTTTTTCCAGTCCCTCACAGTTTTACTCGGCACATACCTGTCTAAAACGCATTTTACAATTGCCTTAAACTTTTTCTTCCCAAATGTTGATAAGTGTGTCTTCAGTGATTGTAGCAACAGCTGATTCAGTCCGGTTTCTTAATTCAGGGAGGTCTGCTGGCAGTGGAGGCCCATACACATGATCCTTGATTAAGCCCCAAAGGAAAAAATCGCATGGCGTTAGGTCGGGTGAAAGTGGAGGCCATGCAAAGCAAGCCCTGTCATTGGCCCCTCTGGCGACCTATCCAAAGCTTGGGTACAGTGACGTTCAGCCAATTGCGTACTTCGCTATGCCAGTGAGGTAGCGCACCACCTTGCTGGAAAATGAAGTTCTTTGGCTCATCTTCTTCCAAGTGATGGAAGAGCCATTGCTCTAGTGTATCAAGGTAAGAAGTGCCAGTTACAGTTGGTTCACCAAAAAAGAAAGGCTCATAAACTTTCCGCCAGGATACGGCACAAAAACAGTCACTTTAGGGGGATCTCGTTGCATTTGCACCTCAAGAGGATTTTCTGAGCCCCAAATGCGCACATTGTGAGTGTTAACATGTCCACTAAGGTGAAAGGCCGATTCGTCACTGAAGACAATATGAACCAGAAAATCTTCATCGTCATGAACAACATTTCGTTCGCGTATGTCGCACATAGTCCATGGTCTCCCAGCTTTAGAGCCTGTAGTAACTGTAAACGGTAAGGACGCAGTTGTACGTGTTTTCTTAAAACTTTCCAACAGTCGACATGGGAAATTGTAATTCACGACTAGCCTTCCACACTAATTTCTTTGGGATACGAGCGAACAGCGCTCTCACTCGCTCAACAGTCTTATCACTAACTCTTGGTTGTCCTACGCTCTTCCCTTTACAAAGGCAGCCGGTATCTTCAAATTGATGATACCAGCTACAAATGTTATTATCGCTTGGAGGATCACAACCGAACTTCAACCGGAACACACGTTGCACAGTAACTACAGATTCGGTCTTTGCAAACTGCAAAACACAAAACGCTTTCTGTTCACCAGTCGCCATCGTCGCTATTACCGCTATCTAGCGGATTGCGGCGGAAACATTACGTGCTGCGCATGCACACTTGTGCCAAACACAACTGTTTCAGTCGCTCTTTCATTTGACGTATCATTTGTAGCTGTAAGTTTAATGTAATAAATATTATAAAGCGGTAAAACCCCGCTATTCATTTATAAACACCCTGTATTTACCCAAAATATCTACAAGAATAAGTTTATTTCCAATCAGAAAAAGCTAAAACATTAGAACGTCACCATTAAATTACAACTCTTCTGCCATCAAAAACACTAACTTTGAACAGAAAATTAGGTACTGAATGCACTGAATAAAATGTCCGAAAAAGATGAAATTCCATGTCCAAAATCCAGATGTCATTTGTTTGGTTTAAGAAACAATTAACGGAATAAATGTCACAGAAGGTACTCATAGAGATACTACAAAACGAAGATTGAAGTTTAACAATGATTGAACTACATAGTCTAACCAAATTAACATTTGAATTTTGTTAATGCAGAAATAAGTCAAATACTACAGAAAGGAATTTAACTGACGAAGGGCTTTATATGAAAGATACTCGCAGAGGAAATTAAATGAATTAAAATTCAGCAGCGATAAACCAAGCCGAAAAAATAAACGAGGAAAAAGACTGGGTCACATAGTCCGAAACGAATTAAAAAATGCATAGAAAGGGGATAAAAGAATTGTGAGGATAGCGGAAAGTCAGTCAGCGCGCTGAATATTTTGCGTAGTCCTAATAAAGCTTAGTGGCAACCGAGTACATTAGTTCGTTCACTGATTACGTAAGCCATGCTCAGTTAGATACTACTCACTGACGACGAGTAAACTAACGAAAACTACTGTAGAAGAAAGTACAATACAAGCGTGAATACGAACATTTAAAACTGTCTTCAGATTCTACAGTTTTGATTTAATGATCATCTTCTTTAAAGTCGCCAAAAAATATCTCTCACTTTCATACTAGGTTGTCCAACAGTGATGAAAACAACTGAAATATTTCAAAAAACTTCACTGTTTCATTTATTCCTCAAAACTAGTTGTGACGACGCGTTTCATTCACATGTAGCACCTGGACACAGCATGCTGCCGAAACACATCGGGCCAATTTTTAACACGATTTTATGAGGTCGCTTTCTTGTCTGTTTGCTGTTAGGCATAAATTTTTCAATTATTTTTAAACTTCCTGATAAGTTTCAGACTTGAAACTTTCAACATAGCTCAAAACCGGAATGCAATACAGTACTGACTCGCTTTCTTGTCTGGTGTGTAGCAGGAGGAGGGGGCGGGAGAGAGTACTTTGTGTACCACTGCTGTTCCGCCCTTTTCCTGTTCTAGTTGCGAATGTTTCACAGTAAGGACGATTGCCGGTAAGCCTCCGGTAACCTCGAATCTCTCTAACTTTTACCTTCGCGGTCTTTTGCGAAATATAAGTGAGAGAAAGCGACACACTGGACGACTCAGGTGAACAGAAACTGAAATACACCTAGAACTTAACACATGTCTGTGTCGTATCCTCAACCAAATTCTTGAAACCTATTGAAAAATTTCACATACACACACACACACACACACACACACACACACACACAGAGAGAGAGAGAGAGAGAGAGAGAGAGAGAGAAGATTAAAAAGTAGAAAATAATTATTTAACTAAAAAGTTTTTATACACTGAAGAGTCAAAGAAACTTGGGGTTCACGTGCCTAACATCGTGTAGGGCCCCCGCGAGCACGCAGAAGTACCGCAAAGCGACGTGGCATGGACTCGACTAATGTCTGAAGGAGTGCAGAAGGGAATTGATACTACGAAACCCGTAGGGCTATCCATAAATGCGTAAGAGTACGAGAGGGTGGGGATGTCTTTTCAACAGCACGTTGCAAGGCATCCCAGATCTACTCAATAACCTTCATGTCTGGGGAGTTTGGTGGCTAGTGGAAGTGTTTAAACTCAGAAGAGCGTTCCTGGAGCCACTCTGCAGAAATTCTGGACATGTGGGGTGTCACATTATCCTGCTGGAATTGCCCAACCCCGTCGGAATGCACAATGGACATGATGGATGCAGGTGACCAGACAGTATGCTTATGTACGTGTCACCTGTAAAAGTCGTATCTAGACGTATCAGGCGTCCCATATTAATCCAACTTCACAGGCTCCACACCAATACACAGCCTCCACCAGCATGAACAGTCCCCTGTTGACATCATGGATTCACGAGGTTGTTTCCACACCCGTACACGTCTATCCGCTCGATACAATTTGAAACGAGACTCGTCAGACTAGGCAACATGTTTCCAGCCATCAACAGTCCAATGTCGGTGTTGGCGGGCCCAGGCAAGGCGTAAAGCTTTGTGTTGTGAAGTCATCAAGGATACACGACTGGGCCTTCGGCTCCGAAAACCCATATCGATGATTTTCCGCTGAATGGTTCGCACGCTGACACTAGTTGATGGTCCAAAAATGAAATCTACAGCAATGTGCGGAACGGTTGCACTTCTGTCACGCTGCTCTCGTTCTTGCAAGATCTTTTTTCTGCCACACCCATGCCGGAGATTTGATCTCTTACTGGATTCCTGATACTCACGGTACACTCGTGAAATGGTCGTACGGGAAAATCCCCACTTCATCACTACCTCGGACACGCTGTGCCCATCGCTCGTGCGCCGACTGTAACACCACGTTCAACTAACTTAAATCATGATAACCTGCCATTGTAGCAGCAGTATCCGATATAACAACTGCGCCAATCACTTGTTGTCTTATATAGGCGTTGCCGACGCAGCACCGTACTCTGTATGTTCACATGTCTCTGTATTTGGATACGCATGCCTGTACCAGTTTCTTTGGCACTTCAATGTATGACACATTTCTAAAATGGCCTAAAAAGATAAAATAACTTCTCCTAAGCCCATACAGATTCCTAACCCCATACAGATAGTCCATTTTATTAACGTGTTATATTAAAAAGTTTTTTTATTTAAATTATTTTTGTGAAGTAAATACGAAAAAAGTGTCAATAGACGAGAAGCATTTTTTTTCGTACTTCATAATACAGTAGCAGATGACACACAATTCCTATGCAGTATGGATAAATTTTAGTTCAATTTTCACTTAGTTCGGAAGGGTGTACCTTGTGGCTGAGGTAATTGATTGTACACAGCGTGCCCCATAATTTGTTCTGGAGTATACGACTGTGGAAAATTCACTTGCACAGGTTGACTTGCAACAACTGTTACAGACGGTATCTGGTTTAATGAAGGCACTGAAGTTTTTGTCTTTTTGACACCTGTAAATTACCTTCGGTTAGTATTGCATGTCCAATACCACTAATGAGTACAGTGAATGAATGAAAGTCAAGCGAGCTCACGAAGTATTCAATCACCTACCTTTGTTAACTCTACCCTTCTTTTCTCGCCCAGATGAGGTATCACCGCTGCCAAAGCCTGAAAATTCATATCTGTTAGTATGAATACGTGACTCTCAATCTATCCTTATACAGCAGCAAGATACATACGCTTGTAAACAGTCCAGTTGTTTCTTCGCTTATACAGATTACAACCTGGGCAGTATGAACAGATTACCAAAATTACAACTACAACTCCAATCAGTGAAGAAAAACCAATGAAAATGGTCCACATATCTGTCTTAGTGAACCTGAAAGTTAAAATTTAAAATCCTTAATTAACAAGAGTAATTTGAAAGTAAATACATATGTGAATGATTTTCGTAAGTTTACCTACTATATTGCTAACCCGAAAACTTTTAAATTCATGAATGAAGCAAATTCAATGAACGATGATAAACAATCAGATAGTGACAGGGTTTTCTCTAAACAATAAAAAGAATAACTAAGTGCACTATCTGATCGAAAGTATCAAGACATCTATGACTGGACATTAACATGGGATGGACACTTTGAATTACGTGTCTGATTATCTGTGGAGGAATTGGCAGCCCATTTATCCTCAAGAACCGAAACCAGAGTATGTAGTGATGCATTGCTGCACGTTTTATTCGTGCTGCATTTGGACTACTAGTGCTTGCCACCTAGCAAGTTTTGTGCGGGCTGTAATGCTCCAATCAGTCCCCTTAGCTGGAACCAAGGAAGCCAACCACGCGGCTCTTACTGCGCAGCTGAGGCCAGGGACTCCGTGGCCCATGCAGCACTACGTGGGGGCAGCGCTTCGTAGAGACCTTGTGTACTCTTTCTTTGTGTAAATGGTAGCGTAAATCGGAAGACGTAAAAAAAAATTTTACTTAATAAAAACGACAGAAGGAGACTGAGTGGTAGTTGCTCCTTCACCTGCACTGCCAAGGGAGCAGGTCTCAGAGTGTGACCTCAAACCCAACATCCCCGTGCAGTGCCTCCCAAGGTTACTTACTGAGGTGTGTTAATATGCTACTCTGTTTAATTCCAGCTAGTGATTCACAGTTAAACCGAGTGCCTGATACAATAACCAGCCACATTGGGTTATACATTCTACATGGTGTTTGTGTAGTAGGTGATAAAAGATTATTATTCATATGTGTTGCGTGTGCTATGTATTGTGATTCTTCGTGTGTTTTGTCATGTCTGAACTCTTATTCTAACTTACGCTATGTGCTAAAACATAAAGTAACTGGTTTAACGTGGCACCTGGTACAGTAACTGGCCATGATTATGCAGGATGGTCCATTGATAGTGACCGGGCCAAATATCTCACGAAACAAGCGTAAAACGAAAAAAACTACATAGAACTAAACTTGTCTAGCTTGAAGGGGGAAACCAGATGGCGCTATAGTTGGCCCGCTAGACGGTGCTGCCATAGGTCAAACGGATATCAACTGCGTTTTTTTTAAAATATGAACACCCATTTATATTACATATTGGTGTAGTAGGTAAAGAAACATGAATGTTTTAGCTGGACCACTTTTTTCTCTTTGTGATAGATGGCGCAGTAATAGCCGCGAACGGATAAGTACGTGGTATCACGTAACATTCCGCCAGTGCGGACGGTATTGGCTTCGCGATACATTACCCGTGTTAAAATGGAGCGCTTACCAATTTAGGAAAAGGTCGATATCGTGTTGATGTATGGCTATTGTGATCAAAACGCCCAACGTGCGTGTGCTATGTATGCTGCTCGGTATCCTGGACGACATCATCCAAGTGTCCGGATCGTTCGCCGCATAGTTACGTTATTTAAGGAAACAGGAAGCGTTCATCCACATGTGAAACGTCAACCACGACCTGCAACAAATGATGATGATGCTCAAGCACGTGTTTTAGCTGCTGTCGCGGCTAATCCGCACATCAGTAGTAGACAAACTGCGGGAGAATCGGGAATCTCAGAAACGTCGGTGCTGAGAATGCTACATCAACATCGATTGCACCCGTACCATATTTCTATGCACCAGGAATTGCATGGCAACGACTTTGAACGTCGTGTACAGTTCTGCCACTGGACACAAGAGAAATTACGGGACGAAAAAATGTGTGTGAAATCTTATGGGATTTAACTGCTAAGGTAATCAGTCCCTAAGCTTACACACTACTTAATCTAAATCATCCTAAGGACAAATACACACACCCATGTCCGAGGGAGAACTCGAACCTCCGCCGGGGCCAGCCGCACAATCCATGACTGCAGCCCCTAAGAGCGCTCGGTTAATCCCGCGCGGCATTATGGGACGATGACAGATTTTATGCACGCTTTCTATTTAGCGACGAAACGTCACTCACCAACATCGGTAACGTAAACCGGCATAATATGCACTATTCGGCAACGAAATATCCACGATGGCTGCGACAAGTGGAACATCAGCGACCTTGGAGGGTTACTGTATGGTGTGGCATTATGGGAGGAAGGATAATTGGCCCCCATTTTATCGATGGCTATCTAAATTGTGCAATGTATGCTGATTTCCTACGTAATGTTCTACCGATGTTACTACACGATGTTTCACTGCATGACAGAATGGCGATGTACTTCCAACATGATGGATGCGGTTGAAGCGGTACTGAATAGCATATTTCATGACAGGTGGATTGGTCGTCGAAGCACTATACCATGGCCCGCACGTTCACCGGATCTGACGTCCCCGATTTCTTTCTGTGGAGAAAGTTGAAGGATATTTGCTATCGTGATCCACCGACAACGCCTGACAACATGCACCAGCGCATTGTCAATGCATGTGCGAACATTACGGAAGGCGAACTACTCGCTGTTGAGAGGAATGTCGTTACACGTATAGCGAAATGCATTGAGGTTGGCGGACATCATTTTTAGCATTTATTGCATTAATTTGGTATTTACAGGTAATCACGCTGTAACAGCATGCATTCTCAAAAGCGGTTCAAATGGCTCTGAGCCCTATGGGTTCTCAGAAATGTTAAGTTCACAAAGGTACATACATCACATTGGAACAACCGAAATCAAATGTTCAAACGTACTGCGTTCTGTACTTTAATTTAAAAAACCTACCTGTTACCAACTGTTCGTCTAAAATTGTGAGCCATATGTTTCTGACTATTACAGCGCCATCTATCACAAAGCGAAAAAAGTGGTCCAACTACAGCATTCATATTTCTTTATGTACTACCTGAGTATGTAATAAAAATGGGGGTTCCTATTTAAAAAAAAAAAAACGCAGTTGATATCCGTTTGACCTACGGCAGCGCCATCTAGCGGGCCAACCATAGCGCCATCTGGTTTCCCCCTTCAAGCTAGACAAGTTTCATTCTTTGTAGTTTTTTCGTTTGACGCTTATTTCGTGAGGTATTTGGGCCGGTCACAATCAATGGACCACCCTGTATAACAATCCGTCTCTGGGTTGATGTAGGTTAAATGTTTCTATATTTGAGTCGATACATGTTTTGCTTCGTGAGTTACGTCCTCTAAGTCGATGTTGGAGGAGCCCATTGTACTGGAGTCATCATCTGAACTAACATGTCATCTCTTTGCCGTTTGCTACTTTGCCTGTAAGATCTCGTTTGCTTATAGATGGTGTATTCTGTCTTGTAGATGTGGTCAGTTAGTTCACTTAGTTGTACAGATTTCTTTGAATACCTGTGTTTGCGTTGAAGTGTTTCTGCTCTAATTCCCGTAACATTTCGCCGTGTGTGTGAGTACTACTCACTTTATAGGATGATACATTCGGCTGATCCATATTCACTAAACTGGCAATTGCTGTCCACAGAAAGTGAGACGGAGTAGAGGTGCATTGGATTTAGGCCATGACCAGTCAGGAAATCAACCATGCCATGGCCAGAATTGGCATGATTCTTCTTTTACCTTTCCCTGACGTTCGGGGAAATGATGTACAACCTACAGCCTTGATCATTTTGATCTCACTCCCACTGCCAGACGTTCAACCACAAAGCATTTAGTTGGACTTCGTGTCCGACGTTTTCCCCTATTATTTCCCTCATCAAATCGTGTCTTCAAGCAACAGCATGTGGCCCTGCATCCTATCGTTATGTCTTTCGGGAAGACACCCAAAACCACAGCGCCTCTGCTGATGTAGTGCGCAATGTCCCCGACTGCCTCAGGAGTGCACTCCTTTCTCCACGAATCCCAAGGTCCTGTTGGTCACTGGAGCTAGCCTGCATGGCCATGTACTTGCTGCGAAGCTCACCATCGAGTCATAGAGAGGAAAGTAGTATACTCACGTCAGTGACAAGCTGCGCTTGAAGTGGTGTGAAATGCGACGCTACTGGTCACTGGATGACTGGAATCGAGTGATCTTGAGTGATGAATGATGCTGTACCCTGCAACTATGGAAGAGTTTGGGTTTGGCGAGGTTTGGCGAATGTTTGGGGAACTTTACCTGCCGTCATGTGCAGTGCTAACAATGAAATACGGAGGGGGTGGTGTTTTGGTACATAAGAACTAAGTCAACACCAGAGTTTAAGTCTTGGTGTTGACTTAGTACTCATGTACCGCATTTTTAAAATGTGACTACGCCTATTCAGGCTGTATTAGTTTTATTTCTAGACCATGCCCTCTTAGACAAATTATAGATTCAGGTATATTTTCTGAAGAAGGCTCAATTATTTTGGCTGAAACCCAGGTAAAGGTTGGTTTCATTACCGGAATGGAAGCTGATAATTTCTTATATATTCCTGAAACGCACTGGCCTGTCCGGAGTCCAGAGCTGAAGCTTATGTAACACCTTTAAGAAGAGTTAGATTGTCGACTTCGCTCCGGACCCCACCGTCCAACAGCAGAACCATCTCTGGTATTGGTGTTTGAGGAAGAATGGGCTGTCATTCGTGCAGTGACATTGACAGCTCATCTAAAGTGACTTCAGCACAGTTCAAACCGTTACAAAGGTGAAGTATACATACACACACCTCTTGCTGAGATCCATCAGTACCTGTTTGGATGCTTTTGATCAGATGGTGTATACCAATACCTACAGCCTGCTATGACCATGTATGTACGAGGGTCAGTCAAAAAGTAATGCCTCCTATTTTTTTTCTACATTTAATTGTCAGGAAATTTAAATGCAATTACATAGGTTGAAAACCACAACATTGAGGATCATTTTGTCATTTTTCAATGTAATCTCCGCCCATCTCTACAGTTTTGGTCCATCTTTGAACAAGGGCATGTATCCCAACACGGTAAAAATCACAGCTCTGCTTCCTAAGCCATTGACGCACGGATGTTTTGACGGCCTCCTCATCTTCAAAATGAATCCCACGATGAGCTGCTTTTAGTGGCCCGAACAAATGGAGGTCTGATGGTGCCAGGTCAGGGCTGTATGGGGGATGAGGCAAAACTTCCCATCCAATTTTGACAATCTCGTCAGAGGTGTGACGACTGGTGTGTGGTCTTGCATTGTCATGCAAAAGAAGAACATCTGCCATTGATTTTGTTGGGCGAACTCGCTGAAGACGTGCTTTAAGTTTTTTGAGGGTTGTGACGTATTGAACAGAATTTATTGTGCATCCCTGCTCCAAAAAATCAACCAGAATCACACCCTCTGTATCCCAGAAAACTGTTGCCATAACTTTCCCTGCCGATCGCACAGTTTTGAATTTTTTCTTCCTCGGCGAGCTTGTGTGACGCCACTCCATTGACTGCCTCTTTGATTCGGGTTCAAAAAAATGCACCCATGTTTCGTCCCCGGTCACAATTCTTTTCAGAAACTCATCTCCCTCCAAACGGAAGCGCTGCAAGTGTTGGGAGGCTATTGTTTTCCTTGCCTCTTTATTCTGATCGGTTAACATTCTTGGAACCCACCGTGCACAAACTTTTGAGTACCCCAATTGTTTAATAATCGTGATCACACTGCCTTTACTAAGAGAAATAATGCGACACACTTCATCTGCAGTCACCCGACGGTCACCACGAATGATCTCATCAACTTGCTGAATGTTGTGTGGAGTCACTGCACTCACCGGCCTGCCGCTCCGCTTTTCGTCAGTCAACGGTGTTTGCCCTTCAGCTTCCTTACAACGACGAACCCATCGTCTAACAGTGCTGACATCCACTGTCACAACACCATACACCTTCTTCAGTCTTTCATGAATGCGTATGGGCGTTTCACCTTTTGCATTCAAGAATTCAATCACACAACGCTGTCTCAAACGAACATCGATGTCGGCCATCTTACAAACTTCTGCTGTGCTGCCACCTGTTGACACAGAAAGTTACTACTGCAGTGGATTGCAGAAGAAGGTTTGAGGAATGGCGCCAAATTCAAATTTTTCACTTAACTTAACTTTTTTAAGTAGAAAAAAATGGGAGGCATTACTTTTTGACCGACCCTCGTAGTATTAAGCCTTAACTACACTTTAAAGATATAGCAAGACAACACAGTAAATAAATTAAACCTCAGTATCACCATTATAAACGACCTGCAAATACTCAAAAACATAAAAAACTTATTTTTTTAAATTTTTAAGCGTTGTTTAAACTGTTTGTCATGTTGAATAAAAATGAGTCAGTTACATATCTGCTAGCTTTTCATATGTCAGTAATCTCACTGCTCCATGCGAAGTTGTTATTTACACACAGTCAGTACATCTACACTGCACCAGAGAAAGAACACTAAATTCAGTGTAATGAAAGAAACAAATTATTTATACGTACTCCGCTGTTATCACGTGTTGAGCTCAACGTAGGAAACTGAAATTCATCATTACTGCGCTTGTCTCTGTTAAACAGTACAGGACACAAGTTAGTGCAAGATGAACCTAAAATAATAACACAACGGTAGCGGATATTACATTTATTTGTTGCAGTTCATGACGCAATGATTTTTGATTGCTAGAATATCATATGAGAATGGAGTGAACTGTTATTAATCTGGAAACAAGACAAAAATATTTTATTACAATGAAAACTTTTCTCAGTGACAGAGGAAATTAATCTCTATGAGCGCAACAAGAACTTTATGTAGGGGAAGGAGAACATCCCTGCGTCCCTCACTCCACGCTAGCTCCCGAAATCTTCTGATTTTGTCCAAAAATTCAGCTTCCTTTGGAGAAGATAAACGTCTATCTACATCTACATTTATACTCCGCAAGCCACCCAACGGTGTGTGGCGGAGGGTACTTTACGTGCCACTGTCATTACCTCCCTTTCCTGTTCCAGTCGCGTATGGTTCGCGGGAAGAACGACTGCCGGAAAGCCTCCGTGCGCGCTCGAATCTCTCTAATTTTACATTTGTGATCTCCTCGGGAGGTATAAGTAGGGGGCAGCAATATATTCGATACCTCATCCAGAAAAGCACCCTCTCTAAACCTGGATAGCAAGCTACACCGCGATGCAGAACGCCTGTCTTGCAGAGTCTGCCACTTGAGTTTGCTAAACATCTCCGTAACGCTATCACGCTTACCAAATAACCCTGTGAGGAAACGCGCCGCTCTTCTTTGGATCTTCTCTATCTCCTCCGTCAACCCGACCTGGTACGGATCCCACACTGATGAGCAATACTCAAGTATAGGTCGAACAAGTGTTTTGCAAGCCACCTCCTTTGTTGATGGACTACATTTTCTAAAGACTCTCCCAATGAATCTCAACCTGGTACCCGCCTTACCAACAATTAATTTTATATGATCATTCCACTTCAAATCGTTTCGCACGTTCCCAGATATTTTACAGAAGTAACTCTTTTCAGGATCTGGCAGGATACTCATAAAGGTCTTCACGAAGCTATTTACCTAAACATGTTAGCTACGAAAAGTCTAAGATGAGAATAATATTATCTAACTATATTAATATTCGAGTATAACACGAATAGTACCACTGCATTTACGCTTCTCTGCCTCTCACATATTGCTTCTGAAGTATCATGTGCTTCGTTCTGTCAGATGACAGGAATTCAGTTTAGTAATACAATCGACTATTTTTGACAGTTTCCTTTCTAATACGAGTCGATAATGTATCTAAAGCCTTTTCAGAAGCCATTCTTGTGCAGTTTTCGCCAATGTTGTTACATAATATGCAGCCTTTTTGCAGTTGTTTTCGATATTTTGTACCGTAGAGGAACAATGTTTGAAAACAGCCCGTTACAGGACGGATATGAGTGAACCCTAGTACAGTGGACAAATGTTTATAGTTGAACTTAAATTATAAATAAACACCAGCCAAATGAACTGCAGTACAAGCCACGAAGTCCATCACGTACTCACCTGAGACATAAGACAGGCATGTGAACAGGGAAGGCACTGCCAAACACCGTGAAATCACTGGCAACGTAGTTACATCGACACGCTGCTCGTCTGCCTACTGTTTAAAACTCGTGATAAGTCCTTGTCCGCGCAAGGAAGAGATATTCACGATCCGCTACGCTCTATCACCACACATGAACTGGCTTTACTGGTTTCCCCGGACAGTTAAGTGCTACTACAGCTTTTTATCTATCCGGCCACCCGTCACGCAGCGCTTCCACCCGTAAAAGACGGAAGGTCTGGTCAGTTCACATGGGTTTTCCTTTCTGTATAACGAGCAGAATATTATGACTCGTATTCGGTGGGAGTGGGAGGGGGCAATGGTGCTATAATCTCCGCCCGACCACCCCAATTAAGTTTTCTCTTGAATAAGTAAACCTGCACTCGACCTGAAGGTGAGCTTCAACACCACAGTGCTTTACTAAGCATGGTTCTGTTGAACGAATTTTGTCCCAGCCAGTCACACGGAGGCGCGCAGTTGAGTGTAGACACAAAATAGGGCGCAACTTGGTGTTTTTATCACAAATAAGTAGTGACAGGTAAAATCCTGTATAAGGTTGGTGATCGGATCGGAACCTCAGAGGTTTGTATCTGTTGAGTGGCAACCTACCCATTAAATCAATGAACTGCAAAGAAGACTTTTTTTTATTTAACCTCTTCATCTCAGAGTAGCACTTGCAATCTGCGACCTCAGTTATTTGCTGGATGTAATCCAGCCTCTGGTTTCATCTACAGTTTTTAACCTTTACAACTCTCTCTCTAGTAGCATGGGAATTATTCTGTGATCTTCCCAATGCTTCCCAATGCCCTACCATCCTATGCCTTCTTCTTGTCAGTGTTTTCTATACATTTCTTTCCCCGTCGATTCTGCGTTGAACCTTTTCGTTCCTTACCTTATCAGTCCACTTAATTTTCGATATTCATCTGCAACACACATTTCAAAGGCTTTGAATCTCTTTCTGTTCCGGTTTTCTTACAGCCCATGTTCTCCAGATGTACATAGTCAGACATTCCTTCCACAGATTATGACCTGGTTGATGTTAGTAGACTTCTCCTGGCCAGGAATGCCCTTTTTGCCAGTGCTAGTCTGCTTTTTATGTCCTCCTAGCTCCGTCGATCATGGGTTATTTTGCTACGTACGTAACAGAATTCCTTAACCATTTCTGCGTCTGCGATTCCAAATGGCATCATTAAGTATTCCTGGCTTTTTTGAGCTTCCCAATGCTTCAATGATACCGTTTGGCATCGCTTCACCTAGTTCCAAGTTTGGCCAACAGATCACAGTGGCGTTTGCTTTCGTGACTCGCCGTTTGTTTGAAGTGCAGAACAGAGAAGTGTCGTGAATTGTGCTACTGCATTTGTGAGTGAACAATAACTGATGTGTTTAGTTTTATTCTGTGTATAGTGAAATTCTTGGTTATAGAACCAACTTTACGTAGTTCCTCAAGGGCAAGGGAAAGAAATACAGTAAGTTTACAATATAGTTATTTATGCATTTTTGAGTAATTATTATGGAATTTCTAATTATGCCATTTGGAATCATTATTTTATTTATTAACCAATAGCTTCATAAGAACTTTTGCAATGGATATGGCATATGTGCAACATGTACAGAATATATTCATCACAAAAAATTTCCCCAATTTTTTTTTTTCTAAATGTGACACACAAAGGGTTAACTTCATCTACTTGGTGATCACCAATCCCGATGTTAACTTTCTCGTTGTTCTCATTTCTGCTGCTGCTCATTACTTTTGTCTTTCTTTGATTTACGCCAAATCCAAATTCTGTAGTAATTAGAGTGTTCATTCCATTCAACACAGCCTGTAATTCTTCTTCACATTCACTGAGGACAGCAATGTCATCAGCGGATCTTGTTGATATCATTTCACATTGAATTTTAATTCCATTCCTGATCCTTTCTTTTATTTCCGTCATTGCTTCTTCCAAAATCGTATACAGCTTACAGTGGGCTTGATGAGATGTTAATTCCTGATGTAGCTTCCTTCTGTCTTCTACGTGTAAAGGTATGTTGACATAATCTGTTCAACATACTTTACCTCCATGACAACGAATTACATTTACTAAAAGATTTCATCCTTTTTTATGTCGAATGTGAAACCGGATTCCCAGACATTTCGAAAGTTCTTCAGGGATGTTTTCTGAGTATTTTAGTAGAAAGGACCCATGGTCTCTAGTCGTTCATTGAAAAATAATTGCACTCCTTTTTTAAATGAAATAATTTTCACTTTTGGTTGTTAAAACATCATTTATTGCGATTCCAGTTTCGACGTGTTGTCATTTTCAAGCATTGTGGAATGCTGTAACCCACTCAGTAATAAGCAGCTTTGCCATGCTGTTTAAGAGCTGTTGCAGCAGGTGTAAATTTATTAGTTGCTCCATACACCATATACCTTATAGAACTGTTGTAATAATTATTTAAACATTGAAGTTGAAATTTCACGTAGTTGTGGTAACAGGAATACTTTTGTTTAGTAGGAATGGTAAGTGAATCACTTTTCTGATCCATTATCGATGCCTACTATAAGAAATTAAACTTCAATGTTTACATCATTATATCACTACCAGTTAAATTCACAGCACCTCCTGCAGCTGCTCTTATATATTGCATGGCACAGCTTTATATTATACAGTGGGTTAAAGCACCCGACAGTGCTTGAAAATGACAACATGCTGAAACTGCAATCGCAATAAGTAATGTTTTAATTGCTGAAAGCGTAAATGATTTCATTTGAAACTTTTACGAAGTCTGTGGATCATACAAAGTGTATGACTTCTTAACTGTACTTTGTATGACTTTGTAAGCTTATTTGCCTTTGTATCTGAACTGAACTGAGGAACCCTGCTCAAGACTGCAAATATCGATGGTATATGCTGTGCTCCTTCCTTGGAAACAAACTTGTTCCACTTACTTGCAGTAATTTCTGTTGACAGTAGTAATGCCCACTTTACTTTTCACCCTCAAGCTTGCACTCAGTACTGCTCTGTTGTTTTCCAGAAGTGCCAGCTGTATGCTAACAGCGATTAATATTAATATGGAAAGATTTATTGATGAAAAGTTGCCCAAAATGCCCTTCGTGTATGGGTTTACTGATTGCAGTAGAACTGCACAACTACACCATGCTAAACTGTTCCTGTGGCGACTGCAACAACATCACAGTAGAGTGCACACAAAATAACATGGCCAGTGCCTGTGCAGACAGCATAGAAAGGGAGGGGACGACGGAAGTGGGCAGCTGCCCAACATGTATTAGGTGAGGCGCAGCTGCAACCAGCAAGTCTGCAAACGATCACATTAACAGACTAGGCTGGTGTCAGCAGTAACATGTTTTTCTTTGTTGTAATTTCATGCCCCTGTCCCACACGAGCAGGGGAGGGCTGGCAGTGGCACAATCCACCACTCTTCAGTCGAGTGACATACAAATAACAAAAGAGCAAACTTATACATAAAAAGGGGGATATTAAAAGACATTAAATGGAGATAATGGAAGTTAAGACATACACTAACAAGGGTACATTCATTGGGGGACAGTTAAAAAGGACATACAGTTAAAATAACACAGTCGGCAAGTTGTGGGGCACTTAAAATTCACTGAAGTCACACACACACACACACACACACACACAAGTTAAAAATCGGCACAGTATAAAAACACACAGAGGGAGAGACACTTAAAAAGTCACTGTAGCTGATGAGTACACAGCTCGTGGTCTCGCGGTAGCATTCTCACTTCCTGAGCACAGTGTCCCAGGTTTGATTCTCGGTGGGGTTAGGGATTTTTCATGGCCTGTAGATGACTGGGCGTTGTTGTGTCTTATTCATCATCATCATTCATCCCCATTACAGTTGGAGGAAGGCAATGGCAAATGACCTCCACTAGGACCTTGCCTAGTATGGCAGTGCGGGTCTTTAGCATCATTCCCCTACGCTCCGTCAAGAAGTATGGAACTTCATCATCATCATAGCCGATGGAGCACACACGCAGAATAAAAACTGCTGGTAAGGACCTGCCGCAGGACAGGAGCCCTGATATGAGGGAAAAAGAGGGGAGAGGAAGGTGTAGGGGGGCTAGAGGGTGGTGGGGGCGCACCATGAGGCAGGAGATGGGCAGGGCAGGATATGAAGAAGGAGGACAAGGCAGGAGGGAGCACAGAGGCATAGAAGGGAGCACAGGAAAGGGGGAGGGGGGTAGGAGGGAGGAAAGCTGCTGAGGGAAAGGAAAGAGGCGAAGAGAGGGAGCCCACCTGAGGAGGAGGAAGGGGAAGGTGGGGTTAGAGTTGGTAGGAGGGTTATATGTCAGGGCGAAGCTCGTCATCCAAAAGGGGTAGATGCTGGAAGTTGCGTTGGGAAAGGAGGTGAAGGGTGTGTAGATGAAGAAAGGACAGGACACAACGGTAAAGGTGCAGTAAGGGGTTGGGGGTGGACGGGTAGGGGGACACCAGGGGGTGAGAGGGATCGAGTTGGTGGGCAATGTACAGGGTGCAGATGTGTCCAAGGAAAAGAAAAGGTGGGGAAGGGGATGAGGTCATAGAGGATGCACGTGGGGGACACAAGGCGGATACAGAAGGCAAAGCAGAGTATGTGGCATTCTAGGATTTGGAGGGCTTTATAGAATCTGGGAGGGGCAGAAATCCAAGCAACAAAGGATGAGGCAGATCAAGGATTTGTAGGTGTGAAGGATGGTGGAATGATATCAGCAATAATTCGTCAAGGCAGTAGTCTCTAACTTGAGTACCAAAGAAGAAAATGAGCGCAAAAACAGTAATAAGCAAGTAATACGTAAAACTGATCCAAGTAAAATAAATATGGATTTATTGATAAACCTCTGAACAATAACAGAAATTAGTCTCTCATAAATCCACATGTAAGAAGAGAAAGAACAACTGACATGAGTGGTACAACTGGATGAACACGGAGGTAGTCAGCCAGTGCTGCTCCATGCATATATGTGTGCAAGTCACCAGCAGATGGCACGGCAGAAGCTGCACTATGTGCATGTCTCCCACAGGCGGTCTCCAGCAGCCAGTCCACGCTGATACAGGTGGCAACCAATTCAGGCACATCCATGCGGCGGCACCACACTGCATGCTTACCCGAACACACACTAGTAAGAGGGTAAAGCAAACCTCTTCCCTGTGTGAAGTGGGCGCCCGGGCGACAGAGGAGACTCCGGTTACCTGACAAGAGACATATCAGCTACACTCCTGGAAATTGAAATAAGAACACCGTGAATTCATTGTCTCAGGAAGGGGAAACTTTATTGACACATTCCTGGGGTCAGATACATCACATGATCACACTGACAGAACCACAGGCACATAGACACAGGCAACAGAGCATGCACAATGTCGGCACTAGTACAGTGTATATCCACTTTTCGCAGCAATGCAGGCTGCTATTCTCCCATGGAGACGATCGTAGAGATACTGGATGTAGTCCTGTGGAACGGCTTGCCATGCCATTTCCACCTGGCGCCTCAGTTGGACCAGCTTTCGTGCTGGACGTGCAGACCGCGTGAGACGACCCTTCATGCAGTCCCAAACATGCTCAATGGGGGACAGATTCGGAGATCTTGCTGGCCAGGGTAGTTGACTTACACCTTCTAGAGCACGTTGGGTGGCACGGAATACATGCGGACGTGAATTGTCCTGTTGGAACAGCAAGTTCCCTTGCCGGTCTAGGAATGGTAGAACGATGGGTTCGATGACGGTTTGGATGTACCGTGCACTATTCAGTGTCCCCTCAACGATCACCAGAGGTGTACGGCCAGTGTAGGAGATCGCTCCCCACGCCATGATGCCGGGTGTTGGCCCTGTGTGCCTCGGTCGTATGCAGTCCTGATTGCGGCGCTCACCTGCACGGCGCCAAACACGCATACGACCATCATTGGCACCAAGGCAGAAGCGACTCTCATTGCTGAAGACGACACGTCTCCATTCGTCCCTCCATTCACGCCTGTCGTGACACCACTGGAGGCGGGCTGCACGATGTTGGGGCGTGAGCGGAAGACGGCCTAACGGTGTGCGAGACCGTAGCCCAGCTTCATGGAGACGGTTGCGAATGGTCCTCGCCGATACCCCAGGAGCAACAGTGTCCCTAATTTGCTGGGAAGTGGCGGTGCGGTCCCCTACGGCACTGCGTAGGATCCTACGGTCTTGGCGTGCATCAATGCGTCGCTGCGGTCCGGTCCCTGGTCGACGGGCACGTGCACCTTCCGCCGACCACTGGCGACAACATCGATGTACTGTGGAGACCTCACGCCCCACGTGTTGAGCAATTCGGCAGTACGTCCACCCGGCCTCCCGCATGCCCACTATAGGCCCTCGCTCAAAGTCCGTCAACTACATATACGGTTCACGTCCACGCTGTCGCGGCATGCTACCAGTGTTAAAGAGTGCGATGGAGCTCCGTATGCCACGGCAAACTGGCTGACACTGACGGCGGCGGTGCACAAATGCTGCGCAGCTAGCGCCATTCGACGGCCAACACCGCGGTTCCTTTTGTGTCCGTTGTGCCGTGCGTGTGATCATTGCTTGTACAGCCCTCTCGCAGTGTCCGGAGCAAGTATGGTGGGTCTGACACACCGGTGTCAATGTGTTCTTTTTTCCATTTCCAGGAGTGTATTTCTAGAGTGGTGGTAGCCGATGCTGATGGGGAGAGCGGGACGATTTGCTGGGTGAACACTGGAGCATAGGGCCAGAATGCACGGGATTGTGAGTGTGCCCAAGGACAGCATGCCCACATGGCTCCTAACAATAGCACTGAAGAGGAGGGAGCCATTGCCATCTCTGTATTTTCATCAGCTGGCAGGTCTCAGTGTGGAGGAAACGACACTGGACTCACCAGTGATCGTGGCTGAGGCGATGATGGCGAGGGTAGCAGTGGAGACAGCCCGACTGTAATGACAGGCTGCAGCCATGGACCTGAGGTCGGGGATGGTGTGGCGCCCAGCACCAGAAAGCAGGAATCCCAGAGCGCTGCATTGGAGGAGGCAGTCAATGGGACAGGGGCGCCTCCACAGCAGAAAACATTGGGCTTGAGGCAGAAGGTGGCAGGGCAGGCTGCGATGACAGGACTCACACAAGGAAACCGGTAGCTTCCAGCAGTAAGTGGGGACGCAACGGATCAAAGTGGTGCATGGTGCATCACTGGTTGTCAGCTGTAGGTATGTCACAAAGACGTCATCACTCGTGGCTTACAACAGTGGCCGGTATCCACTTGAACCAGCGACCACACCCTCGCACCCACACTGACGATCCAAGTACGAAGCGGCCAGATGAACCCATCCGCGACAATTGCTGAGCAGGCCACACAGCGTGGCTGCCGGCCGTGAAACGGCTCAGCTAGGCTCCGATCGCCCATAGGCGTGAAGCCATAGGTGCTCCGAAAACGGAGAGGGGTGTCGTCTGGTGTACAACCCACAAAAAAAGTTTCTTTTGGGACCTGAATGTACGTGCTAGTCATTCTACCTCGCCATTTGATTGAGGGCAGAGTGGCGGAGCCATAACATGACGAATCAGTGGCGGGAACAATACAATTGAAAGGTGTTAGAAACAAACTGGGGCCTATTATCAGAAACTAAGGTACAAGGCTACCCCTCAATAGATAAACCCCCAAAAGCGTTCGAATTATAGCCTCAGCCGACATCAACGCACTATAGAGTCTGCATAGGAGTCGTAATGGTCATCAGTAACGAACTGACTCTTATGGCATGGCTAAGGCCGTGAAGTTCAGCTGCCCAGGCCTTGTTTGACTGCTTTGGTTTCTTGCGGCATTGAGGGAATTCAACTCGCACCTCTATGACATATGTTTGTTTACTATGGAGGCTGGGCAATAAGGTGCACATATGATCAAAAGTATAATCTGTCAGCTCTAGTGAAAGGGCAAGCTGACACAGTAACTGATACATTTTGCATGAAATCCACAAAAGGCAGAAAGCTCTGCACAAATTCGAGTCTGTCACGACGAAGGCGAAAAAGTACTGTCAGTGTCTTCTTTTTTTGTGAGCTTCCCAATCCTAGGCTGCATAATCATATGGAGGAAAAGTTGGTGGACAGACCGGTGGAACAGAGCCCTGTCTATTAATGGAAGCCAACAAAGTGGTCACTGTCGAAGTAAGCTACTTAATCGTTCAACCAGGGCTGGTAGTATGGCGTCCGTAATCACTAATTTGATGAAACCGCACTTCTTGATTCCACACACGAAAATCGTTCAAAACTCGTCACCAAACGTGTAGTAACCAAATAATACACGAAGCCGATCCAAGTAACGCAAATATGGTTTCATTCATAAACCTCAGAATAATAACGCAAATTAGCCTCTCGTGAATCCACATATAACAAAAACCAGGACAACTTACGTGAGCGGCAAGGCTGGATGAAGAGAGAGTGAGTCAGTCAACGTTGCTCTGCGTGTATACACAGAGTGAGTCACCTAACATCACCGCTGGATATATTTCTTAAACCACATCAAATACTGACGAACCGATTCCACATGCCGAACGTGAGCAGATGGGCTAGTGTAACTGGTTAATACAAACCATAAAAAAATGCACGGAAGTATGTTTTTTAACACAAACCTACGTTTTTTAATGGAACTCCGTTAGTTTTGTTAGCACATCTGAACAAATAAACAAATACGTAATCAGTGCCGTTTGTTGCATTGTAAAATGTTTATTACATGCGGAGATATTGTAACCTAAAGTTGACGCTTGAGTATCACTCCTCCGCTCTTCCATCGTGTGTATCGGAGAGCACCGAATTACGTAGGGATCCAAAGGGAACGGTGGTAGACCTTAGGTACAGAAGAGACTGGAACAGCACGTTACGTCCACATGCTAACACCTTTTTATTGGTCTTTTTCACTGACGCACATGTACATTACCATGAAGGGGTGAGGTACACGTACACACGTGGTTTCCGTTTTCAATTACGGAGTGGAATAGTGTGTGTCCCGACATGTCAGGCCAATAGATGTTAAATGTGGTGGCCATCATTTGCTGCACACAATTGCAATCTCTGGCGTAATGAATGTCGTACATGCAGTACATGTGGTGTAATGTCGCCGCAGGCTGCTACAATACGTTGTTTCATATCCTCTGGGGTTGTAGGCACATCACAGTACACATTCTCCTTTAACGTGCAGAGGTGTAAGATCAGGAGAACGGGCTGGCCAATTTATGCGTTCTCCGCGTCCTATGAAACGCCCGTCGAACATCCTGTCAAGGGTCAGCCTAGTGTTAATTGCGGAATGTGCAGGTGCACCATCATGCTGATACCACATACGTCGACGCGTTTCCAGTGGGACATTTTCGAGCAACGTTGGCAGATCATTCTGTAGAAACGCGATGTATGTTGCAGCTGTTTGGGCCCCTGCAATGAAGTGAGGACCAATGAGGTGGTCGCCAATGATTCCGCACCATACATTTACAGTCCACGGTCGCTGTCGCTCTACCTGTCTGAGCCAGCGAGGATTGTCCACGGACCAGTAATGCATGTTCCGTAGATTCACTGCCCGTGGTTTGTGAAACCCGCTTCATCGGTAAACAGGTAGAACTGCAACGCATTCTCTGTTAATGCCCATTGACAGAATTGCACTCGATGATTAAAGTCATCACCATGTAATTGCTGATGTAGCGACACATGAAACGGGTGAAAGCGGTGACGATGCAGTATGCGCATGACACTGCTCGCCGACCGTGGCCCGTGTTTGTTACAACACGCAACTGAACGTCGAAAGTTTCAAGCGTCAACTTTAGGTTACAATATCTCCGGATGTAATTAACATTTTACAATGCAATAAACGGCACTGATTACGTATTTGTTTATATGTGCAGATGTGCTAACAAAACTAGCGTGGTTCCATTTTAAAAAACGTAGGTTTGTGTTAAAAAACATACTTCCGTGCATTTTTGTATGGTTTGTATTAACCAATTACACTAGCCCCTCTCCTCACGTTCGGCATGTGGAATCGGTTCGTCAGTATTTAATGTGGTTTACGAAATATATCCAGCGGTAACGTTAGGTGACTCACCCTGTATATGGGCGAGTTGCCGGAAGACGGCGCGGTCTCCCATAAGCGACCTCCAGCGGCCGGTCTGCATTGATAGTTGGCGGCCGATTTAAGCACGCACACTCGGCGACACTACACTCAGCGCAGTCACACTCACACTCACGAGCATCAGCGTAAATGAGATGGTAGCTTCTAATGGACAAAGTACACAGCTCTGGAGTTAGGAGCAAACAGAGGCGGTCACCCTCTCAGAATAGAAGGTTGGACATGCCCAGTGATGAGAAAGAGAATGAATTTCAGGGTTGGGAACCACGTTAATTTGCACGAAGTGTACAATTGAAGCTTATGAGGAACCGAATCTTTCCTTGTTAGACTGGAAGATAGGGGCTACACGAAGTATAGCAGAGTCCCGAAACTGGAAAAGAATTTGTTACATGCAAATACTATAATTGTGCAACCAGTAGTGTACGCATTGCATAAACTCTGAACATATTCCAAGAAACTGTTCTAAGAATATTACATCTGAGTCTGTAAGAATGTAAAGTCATTCCAACTATTGAACTTACCATATATTTTCACAGAATGAGGTAATTGAGGTAGTAGATTGAATAAATCATAATTGCAGTAACACTCTGTAACAAGCCACCAGAGACCACAGGTTCCTCTATACCAAAATACTCGGATAATACCCCTCAACAATAACCGAAATTTGTCAATCGCTTTCGGGTTCCCCCTGTACACATTTAAAACAAATATGTTGAAGGTGGTATGCCCTTGCCTTCGTCTGACCACTGGCTTTCTCTGCCAGTTGTAGGGCACCGAGCTGTAGCAAAGCTTGGTGTGCTACACATTCACTAGGTTCTAAGCGCATGGGAACACTGGAGATTAGGTCGGAAACAGAACTCAGAAAGTCAGTTACTCGGAGAGGATCACTGCACACTCTGGGACTGAAGAGTTTCTCATTCACTGTCCGCGTTACTTTCGGATAACACTGACACAATTGCTGAAAAATTTCAACGCAGCTCTCTTAGATTGTTTGAAGATGATGTTTCCACTTACCGTCTAATAAAGCCACCAGAGGATCAAAACGAATGACAAAATAGTTTAGCCAAGGTACGTGCATGGTGCGAACTGTGACAATTAACCCTCAGCAATATAAAATATGAAATCCTCCACATGAATACTAAAACTATTCGTTCAAAATTTCGGTTTCACAATACATTACACAAATTTAAAGGTCGTCAATTCAACTAAATACCTATGGATTACAATTATGAACAGTTTAAACTGTAACCATTACATACAAAATTTAGCAGGGTAGGCGAACCAAGGACTGCGTTCTATTGACCGAACGCTTAGAAGGTGCTTGTCCATCTTTTTTTACAGTATTGCTATAATATTGTGCAAATCTTACCAGATGGGATTAACCGAGATCATCGAAAAAGTTCGTAGAAGATCATACAATGTAGGCGTTCATGGCCGGTATCGTCTTCATTTATAACTTCCGGGCTGACAGGCCGCGGTCGATGTATAAAACTCTCCCATGACGTCTCGTCTCCGACCGCGGGAGACATCCTCCGAGGTAAAGCGGCAAATGGAACTTTTATGTGGAGTTCAAAGAATGGTAGCTCGTTTTGTATAATCCTTAAATAGAAGAGAGAGTATTACAAAGGCGAAAAGCGGGCTGAGTCGTTAAAACAAAGGCGTTTTTCGTTGCGAAGAGAACTTATAACGAAATTTCAGTCACCGATTACTCCTCCGAATGACAAGATATTTTGTCGACTCAACCCCATAGAGAGAAATGGCCATCATGATAAAATAAGCAATCAGGGCTCATATTGGAATATTTGGGGGTTTATTTTTTCCCCATGCGCAATTTTAGAGTGGGGAAATAGTCTGAAGGTGGTCCCTTGAACCCTCTGCCAAACAGGTTTGAAATGAAGGGCAATCATGTAGACGAAGACCCTTACGTTACCAGCACCACTTTGAGGGCGAGAAAAACCAGTCGCATATGAGACGTATATTAAGTAAAAGTGCATCCTAGTGGCTCGGTAGTAAAGGACCGACTACAAATTCAAAGGTTATGCGTTTGATGCACGGTCAGTCCTAGGATTTTAATCAGTCACTTATCGCTTCTTGCACATTTGGCAATATTTGTGATGTGAACAATGCCAAGCTGCACAGTGGTATAGGTTCCATGTTGATGCGTAGGTCCTCTCTATAACTGGCTGAGCAAGTCAGTTCAAAGGCTGAAGGAAGGCAAGACATACCACTTCCAGTAGATTAGGACAACGACTAGGAAATTAGGCCTATTGTGGAGTTCAAAACCAATTTCAGGTCGATGACTGCATTATCTTTTATTGCGGAAGAAAGATTAGAATTTATTGTCCCGTTGACATCGCGAGAGTCGGAGCACTATCTCAGATGGAAAAGGTTACAGAAGATTTTGCTGAAGATAATACTTTGATTTTCTCGTGAAATGATTTTTGGAAAGCAGAGACAGGGCTATAGTCCATCCTTCATGTTATTCAGTCTGTACAGAGAGCATGTAGTAATGGAAACTCAAGAGTAATTTGGAACAGGAAGTAAAGTTCAGGAAGAAAAAAACAAAGCGATGATATTATAAATCTAGCAGAGACAGCAGATGGGACCTGGGAGGATCAGTTGAATGGAACGGATAGTGTCTTGAAGAACGGTTATATGGCTAATATTAACAAAAGTATAACGATGGCAGAGGAATGTAATCGAATAAAATCAGGTAATCCAGAGGGGATTAGATTAGGAGATCAGTAGTAGACCACTTTTGGTATTTGGACAGTAAAATACTGACAATGACCGACGTGGAGAGGATATAAAATTCTGATTGGCCATAGCAAGAAAAACATTTCTGAACAAATGAAATATTTTTGACTTATAAATTCGAGCGTTAGGACGTCTTTTCTGAAGGTATATGTCTTGAGTGTACCCTTGTGCGAAAGAGAAACGTAGAAGATAAGGATTTTAGATGGGAAGAGAATAGACACTTTTGAAACATGCTGAAGAGGAAATAAGTAGATCGGATAACTAATGAAGAAGCACTGAATCGAGGTAAGAAATTTGTGATGGAACTGGACTAAGAGAAACGACCTGTTTATATGACACATCAACCAATCTTTGGACTGAAGACAACAAAACAGAAAATTAAATCAAGATTAGGGCAGAATTTGTATCCTGTGCCTCCAAAATGCTAGTCAACTGTTTTCTCATCCAATCACTTACCATGCACCTCCAAACCTTACTAGACACGCAAGTTAAAAAAATAATACCTGGGAGAATAAAATGAAGCAGTCAGAGGGGGAGGAGGAAACAACATGAAACTTCACAGGTTGAGAGGATATGTGTTCTTATTTCAGTGACTACAAAATCGAGTCAAATATGCAAAGAACTTGGCAGTATGAGCCCAAGTTTGAGTATGATGTTGCTCCCATTCTCATAAGATAAAGGACAAATGCAACGGAAAAATAATGGAAAAATTTTGTGATTTGAGAGCAAAAATGTATGCTCATAGGGTTGATGACATAACTAAGAATGAGTGAACAAAGGTATTTTATTATAAATGAATGCATGACACATTCAAAAATTATATTGTTTAATTAACCTTCTTGAGAATCATAATGGTATAAGAAAGACTTGTTTCTGAATGAATGTCGAAGCACAATTTGTTTATGTTTGTAACCTAAGATGTGTTGTTATGTGAGCAGTCGAATATTATGTCCTGCTCATGCAAAGACTCAGGTGAGAAAGGCGAATACTAAATTCGAAATGGTCTTGCGTCGATAAAAGACAAACACTGTGCAACAGACATTGTAACATAAACCTCTTTCTTCAGTGTCGATTTTTAATTTAAATAAGGAGATAAAATGTTGATGAAGAAAGGACATATTATATTGCCAGTAGGAAGAGAAATATGTAGTGACAAAGATTAGAGAGAAGGTATTGAACCTTACACTGTTCTTCAGGAATAAAATAATTCTTTCTTTACTCAGACCCTGATGGTATCGTAAAAATCAAGAAACTTGGTGCCTCAAGACTGTGTTATTTTTAATTGTTGCAACAAAAATAGTTTACAAAATAACAACTAAAATCGGGCTTAGTTAAAAAGATGAATTGAAGGTTCGACTTACAAATGTTTAAATGTGTCATCAGCTTGAGTACTTGAGTAAAAGGCCAAAAAATAAGTAGAATATATCCTTTGGGTGGACGACAAGGTATTGCAATCAAATATCAAAATTAAAGTCTTAAATTACCTAAAAATACTATTATCTCTCAAAAAATTCATTGCACAATATATGATACAACCTGCTAGCAGCAAGGCTCAAAGTAGAACAAGGTAGACTGCAATCAGTTCTATTAATTTTTAACAAAAGAAAATGAAGCCTGTCACAGAAAATTATCTCATCAAAATCAAGTTCACTCTGAGACAGAATCTTATGATTAATATCGTTGAAACACAATGATTCGATACACTGCCCACTTGAATGCCACAGACAATGTTTATTATAGTACATGAATGCACCATTTAATGTCACTGCAGTCAGGGAGGTGTCAGAACAGTCGATATATAATATTAGTAATCATGTGGTCATTGCTGAAAGACGTAGAATAGTTGAATTAAAATAATTGTCATGTTGTAGATTAATAATGGTTTCTTAAAACAGTTCAGTAAATCAACATGATAAGGATTGATCTCTTTGTCATAACATTCACGTAAGTCATAGGACAACAGATTTGCTACCGTTTTACAGTAGAATACTAGGTATCATGACTTGAAGTCAGGGTTTACCTCTATGCTCAGAACCGTATTTAAGTGAATTTTTGCGCTGTCATCTGGTTAAGTCAGCAGAAAACCTGAGAAAAGCGTGATAACGCCTTCAGAGTACACAGGATTAAAAACATTACCAGTCATTTCAAGTGAATTTATATTCATTCAAAATTCTGTACGAAATACCGTACAAATACTGAGTCTTTTAGATGTTGCTCTTGTCATAAATTAATTTAATAAAACATATTGCTTAGAAAAATGGCATTTAGCATGTTTTAAAAGCCTCTGCATGTGTGCTTTGCTTTTGTTTAAACATTTTTCATTTTACAAAATCAGTATAAATGTGTGTCTTTTGATACACAACATAGAGTGCATGGAAAATGTGAAAAAAATCTCATTTCATATGTTGTGTCAATGTAAATCAGGAGTTGCAGATGCTGGAGTGTGGTGATGGTTGCATGGCTCAGATGACAAAGTTGGGGTATGATGGACCCAAGAAAAGGATGTAGTTGATGTTTTTCAGCCACATGAGGACCCATCGTGGTGGCTAAGATACAAACAATGAGGTCAATGACCATAAGAGCAGGTAGAATGTCTCAGCGAAGTTTTGGTTGCATCTCAAAGAGGAAGCATGTAACCTGCATAATTAAGTCACGTGTAACAGTTGTAAAAGGAATCAGAGCTACATAATGCATGACACACAAAACTATACTGAAAAGAAGAATTTTTTTAATGTGGAGCTATTTCTTCTCACAGATGAGAAAACTAGAGAATGACTTAAGCAGATGAAATGGGTCCATGTTTATCTTGGGAACCTCACATTTCTCATTTTTAAAGCATTACTTGGTGTACTGCAGTTTAAACAATTATAATTCTGAATCAGCAGTTAAAATAAATATCAGTCTTGCAGATTTAATGTCCACAACACACATCGAAAAACTGACTCTGCTTAGCAACTTTTCATTTATTTTTATTGTAAAGTGGTAATCAAAAATGACAGTGCACTTCGTACTCCATGACGACAATCAGGTTTTGCTGGAAGCAGACGGGATTGTTGGCTACTCCACACCGAAAAAGTGTTCATTATAAGTCCATCACAGGTACTCAGTGAACACTAGATCACATAGAACTTTTTCATACAGCACCATGAATGGATAATAGGTTGCTGATCTAAACTCAGGTAAGTACAAAACTCTTCACAAGTTTTCCTTATGAATGTACTAATCTGGTTGTCTATTTCAACGTGTGGAAGAACTGTACTTGTTTACCAGTATCTTATGGTTTCACTGAGTCCTCACTCACGCAAAAACGTTTTTAAAACTGAGTCCATTGTACCATACTCTTTAAGTGCATATTTCTTGCAGACATGGGTGTTAATGTCACTTCCATGGATCTCAGTATTTTCTTGAAATAGAATAGGGGTAAAGTATTTATAAGATAAATATATATATACATAGCTCAGTGGGAATCATATCCATAATTCATAATAAGATATAGATTCAATACAGTGACATAGGTTTTTTATAATAGTGGCTTGTGCTACCAAACATCGATATGCCTTTATATCCTCCAATTTAGGAAGGCCAAGACAACATTCTTTATTTGTTTAAAACACAAAATTAGCCTTTGCATATTTGTATTAAAATCAACCCAAGAGCAAAATCACAATAGATTAAAGAAAGAACAGAAAGCACGCTCAAATCAGAGCAGAATATATACTTATACTTCTCAAAGTGCAATGTCAATTGAAATTGTTCGAAGCCAGCATACATTTAGTAATATTATCATTCATATGTCTTTAAATACTATTAATACAATTTCAAAACATCATCCACATATCCTGGCAACAGTTATATTACCTATGTACAATCTATTAGCATGTAGTGGGTGTATTTCCTTCATAGACCAAGCCTTGACTTCATTTAGTTCAGATATGTTAGGAAATACATCCCAATAAATACTTCCTACAGCCACATATTTAATGCCACAAAAAGAGAATAAATTATACACTCAGTAAAGCATCTAGCTTTGTGCACAAATGTCTGCCCTTTTTGAGGATACAGTGACAGTAACCTTAAATAAAACTGCATTACAATAATTCTTCTAAACTACAAATGCAGTGGAAATGCCTTTCCTCAAATCATGCCTCTGTACATAGACCTTGAGAGATACTATAGTGCATAGTTCTCTGTGCCATAGTTTTGTCAGAATCAGCCAGATGCCGCCTCCTATATGAGTGTATGATGGTCGAACAGAGGTACAAGAGATGTGATCCTGTGGTGCACAAAGGCACAGATAATTAAGTATTCAATGAATAGTCATTTATTTATGAGAGTTTTCGAATCATTTCTTCAGCACTTTCGTTGAGTGAATCTACACTTAGGCTCAGACCCAGAAACCCGCCTATCCCTGTGGCCAATTGTCTAAATTGTATGTAGGTGGAAGACGCAATAGTGACATAAAGGACAGCTCAAGAGACAATCACAGCATACCGGCGGTAAACACTTGTACTGCCCATGAGTGGTGGACCGGACGCCCTACTCCCAAGCTGAACTGTTCGCTAATGCCCAGATCAGTTCTTCATTCACAGAAGATTGGATAAGCAAAGTCTGGGCTGGCACTCATGTTTGAGTAGTCACAGATGTGACCAGGAGGAATGCAGCCCACAAAGCGGAAGTTCCCTCCACAGCTGGACAGCTGCAGACTAGTGGTAGTAGACCCCAAGCTAGCGATATCTGGTAACACCTCAGTGTCTTCACAGATCGTCCTGCAACTAGTAGTGCTGGGGTCCATCAATACCAATAAAGTAAATGCGGTGGTCAGAGTCTGAGAATGAGAGGAAAGAAGGGGAGTGTTTTACAGCAATCGATGACGTGATGCCCCATAAAGGTGACCACATGTGCTCTGTTTTCCGAGCCTATCGGCGTTCTTGACTATCCTAATATTCCGCTTCACTACTTTCCTTTATGTGAAGTTTGAAACATGAAAGGCGTCCTTGTGTACAAGTCAGTGTTCTCAGCACCAGGTCGATCACTTGTTTCAACTGCTCCTTATGTTTTCCATAAGGGAATTCTGTCAGAATTCCTTCCTTCTCTGCTTCCCTCTGGAATCCCTTGCACCCAATTTCTCATCTTCCACCCATTCAGAGTCAATCCAATTGTCCACCAGTGACTTGTTAAAAGAGATAGGGTTGCCTTGAGAACACCACTCCAGATTCAAGAGTTTTGTTCCATAGTTCATCCTCTAACCCCTCTCCCCCCCCTCCCCTGAATGAGGTGTAGGAACAGGAAGATTACCATCTCTTCCTAGCTGATCATGTTAGCACATCACCTGAAAGAAAGAAATTTCTCTTCATTTCTCCTTCCTCTTTCCAAAAGAGTTGGTGCAGAAGAAAATACTACTGAATACTGCAATAATTTAAGTCCCTTAACTTACGTATCACAAACAAGAAACCAACTCCCAAGATAAAACAGCACAAAACCCAATGGTTCAGAAACAACAAGTCAAAACATACACAACGGACAAACGGAAACTAAAAATTTACCTTCATGAATTCGGTATGCCACATGAACTCTGATCATTTTAACTACTAGTTTCTTTGCCCTCTTAGATGATTTATTCTGTATCACCTGTGGTATTGGAACCTGTGGCAAAGCGTCTACCACAAGACTGAAAGGTTTGACTTGGCTTATGTAAATAATTAATGTCTTTGCTAAAGCTGCACCTTCACATTTAGCTGTCATGTCATCTCTATCACTTGGTATGGACTCTAGTATTTACGTAAAATCATTTTTGTTGTTTCTTTTGGTGTATAAGGGTTTGTGAGCAAACCCCATTGACCCACTCGATACTGTGGCAACTTCACATATGTTCGAGTGGCTGTGTAACTGCTTGTTTGATCTTGTGCCAAATTTCTCCTTATAATTTCCTGAACTTTTCCACTGACTCCTCATTAGCATCTAATTTAGGATTCAGAATCTCAAAACGAGATGACATCTTTCTACTGTATACCACCTGGTATGGTGAAAATCCTATACTAGTGGGTAGTTAAGAATTATATATTATATATTTCCATATTATCGTGCTGACTATGTACATAAGACTCATTATTTTCGAAATTTTCTCAGTACATCCATTCACTTGCAGGTGGGAAGGACTAGTGTGAAGTTTTCATTAGAAGCGGATTACACAACTGTTTCAAGAGGTCTGACATAAAATTGGTACCCTGGTCTGTAATTATAGTTTCAGGAGGGCCAAATATTAGTATCCAGTTACTAACCATCATGTTTGTGACTGTGCTCACTTGCTCTCCCAGAATGCTATCATTACTATGAACCAGGAAAAGTGATCTATTGTTGACAGGATGTACTTATTTTCAGCTTGTATCCTACAAAATGATCCAAGAACTTCCAAACCAAGTATTACAAAGCATTTTGTCATATACGGGCAAGCTTGGTAATGGCATACACTGCTGACTAAGATCTGCTGTTTCTGTTCATGGCGCACAGTCTTTCACATAGCATTCAATATGTAGCTTTCAGTTTCTCCAGCAAAACTTTATGGGTACATGTGTGTCTGTCACTCTGCACTCCCCATGTCCTGCGAACAGATAGTAATGTGCCTGTTGCAATACTTCTATTCTGAATGGTGTGGAAACCACCATCCTTGGTCTGCACTTTACATTTCTGCACAGCAAACTGTCGCCTGTCACAAACTGTGGCTGCGACCTAAAAGCCCGACAGTCTATGTCAGCTGCTTGTGCCACTCTGACAAAAATATGGCTAGTGCTTGCAGAGATCCAGTTTTCCCACTTACTGTGTCTGTGTTAGTGCACATCTTCTCAGATTTATGCACCACTTCATAATTAAACCTGCTTAGCTTCAAAAGGATGCATCATCGGTAACTACCTTAAATATTTGCCCATTTAAACAACAGTAAAAGTAGGTAATATCATAAAAACCAGCTAGCATTTCTTTTTCTGTCGTTGAATAGTTTTGTCCCACCTTGTTGAGTTGCCTTGATACGTAAGCCACTAGATGTTCCCTGTGATCTGTGATTTGGCTAAAAACACATCAAATTATCGTATTGCTTGCACACACTATGGGAAGAACCTTTGATCAAAGTTAGGAAACACCAGCAAAGAACTGTATTGCAAAACATGTTTTAATTTCTCGAAAGTGAAATGACACTCAGCCGACCACACACATTTCACTTGTTTTCTTAATAGACGATTCAAGGACTTATCAATTTGCAAAAAATGCCTTGCAAACTTTCTATAACAATCACAGAGGCCTAAGAACGACTATAACTGCTTTGAAGTCTGTGGCAGTACAAAATCGCTAACTGCCGATATAAGTTGTGAAAGAGTTTCTACTTCTTCCTAGCTAATTGCATTTTCCACATAGTTTACATTTGTTTGAGCAGAATGGCACTTATCAGCACTGAGTGTTAGGCATGCTGACTGTAGTCATTGTACTCATTTAGAAACTTCTTCCAACCTTTCCACATGTTTTTGCATATCCTCTGAAAATACAATTGCATAATCAAGATAAACCATCCATTTATCGTATTTCATTGCCTGAAGCACTCCATCCAAGCGGCTTTGAAATGTAGCTGTGTATTTTTCAGTCCAAATGGCATCCTACATTGCTGGTAATGTGCCCATGGTAGGGAAAAAGTTGTCTTCAGCTGATCTTCTGGAACTGCTTCAAGCTGGTGGTAGGCACTCTTCAGGTCCATGGTCGATTAGTTTTTATTGTGACCCAGATTATCAAGTGCCTCTGCAATGGGATATGCATCAGTGACTGTCTTTGCATGAAGGAAGTGATAGTCACAGCAGAATCTGAATTTCTCGATACCATTTGATGACTTTTCGGGCACAATGACAATATTCACACTCTAGTTGCTGTCACTATCCTTAGTGTCTCCAAGGACCAATTACTAGTCACTACATTCCTCCATCAAAGGTTGTAAATTCTTTGGGAGCCTGTATGATTTCATAAACAGGAGAGTGTGACTTTCTAGTGGTATCCTGTGATGTATTTTGGCATTGCTCATAAGAGCATTAGGCCATTTGGCAGACTAACCTCGTCCAAGCCAAAATTGTCCAAACTCACAAGGAACGTAACTTCTCCATTTATATCTGGTAACACGTAATACACTCCTGCACAACATCCAATGTGACTTATGTAACTCTCCATCGCAGGTCAGTGGTTCTCCCATGCACAGAAATTCCCTTAGCCACTCAGCACCTACACTAACCCAGAAGAATATCCTAGTATCTGTCAGTGTGTCATCCTGCGAATTAACCTCTGGTGTATGTGTACGGTTTAGCTGCTACCACTTTCATGACAGGTGTACCTTGTGACATTGTTTCAGTAGTTCCTCTCTCCCCCAGCAGAAACGAAGTTCCAAGTTCGATTGTACATCGTAAAAGATCAGTTATAGAGCATTGTCTATATAGAAACTCGAGTATGAGAATTGTACAGTACCACTCACCATTGTGCAACAACACATCCATATGCTCCTAAGCCCCTTCAGCCACAATGCTGAAAGTGAGTAGTGTTGTCCCCAATGATACCACTTCATTGCAACTCACTCCACCTAACCTATACCGTGAAGACTGAAGCATAGATAATAGGTCTAGACTAACAACTGACATAAGTACACCTGTATTTATCCAGAATTTATGTTCCTTATTATTTACTGTGCCAAGCAAGCAACAATCCATCTCTGCATCCATCCTTGCAGTGTACCACTTTATTGGGAATGCTATCCGATGGTCAAGGTACCCTCCCCCCCCCCCTAATGCGCTTATCTTGCTTTCTGATTTACAGTCACGCTCCTTATTCTCAGTCTCACTGCATTCAAAGCACTGTGGCTAACGACATTGCTTCTTCACATGGCTCTCTCCTCAAATCTGTAGTCTTTGATATCAGAGGAGAAGACACTACTATTTATCCATTTCTGACTCACAATATCTACCTCCTCCAGCTGTGTGGCAATCCTAATTGCTGAGGACAGATCACTAGAATTTTTCATCCTCGCACATCATAACATGTCTAAGACCCTATTCTCAACTTCCTAAAAGCGTGTTCTATCCAACTCTGCATTGTGTGTTGATTCGATGTGTCTGTAAGTTTACCTTATGAATTCTATCAGAGAATGCATCTGTTGCCTTATAGTGACCCTGTGTTCATCAGATGAACTTCTCCTTGAAAAATCTGGCACTATTTTGGTTACAATAGTGTCGGAAAGCCCTTTGGTCAACTAATCAAATGTCTGTGTAGCGTCACATGTTAACTGCAACATAGCCACAGACAGACATGTCACATCAGGCCAATTCCCTAACTGATCTGCTTTCCCCACATCATCAAGAAAGGCTGATACATCCTCAAGCTTCCCTAGAAAAAGGCATAATGGGGCTATCTACCATAGGATCATTGGATGGTACAGGTACATTCACTAATGCCTTAGTGTCTCCTCCCTGGGATTGAATCAGCCCACCACGACCTGTAATGCTTCCAGTGCTTTGTACAACTCCTTGTTATATTGTTTTTGTTATACTTTATTCTGTAGTAATGTGTCTACATGACCCAACAGAACTATGATAGCTTCATTTTACATTAATGCACGTGCTTCTGCTCATTGTGTAACCTCCGTTTTGAATTATACTCCAGAAAAATGGGAACCTGATATACTGACACAATGACAACAAGCAAAAACAACCATATTAATCTTTCCTATGTATCATGGCCCAACAGGACTCACTATACTGCTGTACTTCATGGCCAAACCTTTTTCACACGTTACTTGTGCTACCATAGTACACAGTAATTAGTGCCCTGATAATTTATAACACTGCCACCTAGTCAGCCAAAAGTACTATTCACTACAGTTACTCTGTGACTGTCGTAAGTCTGTATATTCACAATGTCACTTCCAATTTCCTACACAGTTCCTTCCAACTCAGCATGACCCTAAAACAAAAGAAGAAAAAGAAAACAGGACAATAAAAATTGATCACTCAGTGCACTGCATAATGACAGAAGTTGGTGGCTGCTCATATGCACGTGTGGCTCCTCAACAGTGGTGACACCTGACGTCAGCACTCTTGATGCCCACATGGGGCCTACTATGTGAGTGTAGGATAGTCAACCAAAGGTGCAGAGCTGTGGTACCGTGAGGCACTGAGGCACTAATAGTACCGCATTCAATTAACAGTCATTTATTTGCGAGAGTTTCACAGTCTTTCCATCTTCTTCCCAGTGCAGCCTTGCAGTGGCCATGTCGAGCCTACGTTGCATGGAAGAGCAGGCTAGCACGTCAGAACTAAGTGAGGAATCTTCTGGCACAACCCTGGCATTGTCTGAGATCAGTGCTGTGGCCCTGAAGTAAAAGGGCATGGCACCTGTCATCTCGCTACAACCTGGCTTGGCTTGGCTCTTGACGTCTGTCAGGATTTCCAATTCTGTAGAAGAAAACTATGTAGCAAGAAATGAAGTTAATGACCCATTGTTCTTTTTCAAAAGAAGCTTTCACAAGCTGCAAAGCTCAAATGTGATCATCTTCTCAGTCCCACACTGTCACGACTTATCAGACAAGATGTGTGTGTGTAAATATAGAGGAACATAATGTAGATAGAGAGATCCAAACTAGATGCACAAGGTTTGAAAACGTGACGTTCGTCAACATTAGCTGCATGGGAAGAAAATTCTACACAACTCACGGTATACGCCTCAACAGATTAGGGAAAGTCTTTGCACTAACATGAAGCCAAGAAATAGTAAGCAGTAGATTGAATGTGAGGTAGTATGTAACAGAGGCCATTTCCCTCAACGATAAAAATCACGAACTTTCGGGGAAAATAACCACAAAATGTCACATCTGTGAAACAGTACATCAGCAGGACAAGATTAGTGTCTTTTTTTTTTAGGTTGTGGGAAGTTCGATCATTGGAATAGTAGTTACATCTGATAATAACTAACACGTTGTACAATTCCATATAAATATATTTTATTGTTCTGCAAGTTACAAAGCATATTGTCACAAACATTGGTCAGAGCGAACTAACTGCAGGTCCAGAGGGGTTAATTAAGCTACCTCAGGGCAGAAATATTGTTCCAGTTGACTCCACGGAGTTACGTCCCAACAATGTCAATAAATTTCTCCACCCATGTTACAGCACTCAGTGACAATGTATGTGATTCATATAGGCTTCTGCCTCACACAGGTTTAGATTCACTTAAGAACAATATGCCGTTTTTACGATGTTATATAACAGGTTTAGGAGACAAAACAGATGATTTTCAATTTTCACCATCCACAGGTGATAAAATAAAACAAAATTACTATTATATTGTAAAATTAGCTCATCACAATGCGAAATCGCTACCAGATAGAGTTAATGAACTCAGTGTTCTCCTTGATTATGAGCAGAGAGATGTTTCAGTTTTATGCATGTGTCATCACTAGGTGTGCAATGACCATTTACAAAACCTAAAAACTGAGAACTTTAAACTTATAAGCTCCTTCTGCAAAAGTATATCAAAATATGGAGGAAGTTGTATACATGTCAGCAAAACCTAGATTATAAGATACTAGACTCTGTTTGTAAAATTGTAAAAGAAAAGGTGCTTCAGATTACAACCACAGAATTAACCATAGTGAAAGTAATCATTTTGAGTATTTATAGATCACCAGACACCAATATAAGTGATTTTTAGGTATCCTGATCTTGTTGTAAGTAAAATCAAAAGTTATGAAAGAACTGTAGTACTATTTCAACATCAATTTTTAGTAGTGGTTCAAAAAGAAAGAATTTCTTAATGTCATCAAATGGCATAAATTCCATATAACGATAAACTACCCAACTTTTATTACAAAAACTAGTGTCACTCTACCTGACCAGGTCTGTGTAAACGATGATAGGTACTCAGCTCAGACATTCAACAATGGATATAGTGATCATCTACACCAGCTACTTTCAGTGGCCCTTAGCTGCCCTTCATCTGTAAACAAATCTTTTGTATATAAGAGGATCGTCAGCAAGCGAAATATATTTCCTGCAGTTGCTGTCTAATGATTCATGGCATAATACTCTTAGTAAACCTAATAGAAATGTAAGTTTTACCATTTCATAATAAAATTCAATGAACATTTTCAAAAACCTTCCTCATAAAGAATGTCAAGAGCAAAAACACAAAGAAACAAAAAAACTGCTTGATGGCAGGAATTATAGTCTTCTGTAACAGGAAGAGAGCTTTATTTAAACCATCAAAAATGAATGGTATTCAGAATTTCTAATCTATTTAAAAATATATACAAATCAGTTCTGAAGCAGGTCATAAAAGAAAATAAATTAAGAAAAAATGAGCGATATATCAGTAACTTGTCAAACAAGACTGAGGCATTATGGAAAAATGGGCAGAAATGTACTGGGAAGAAGGAAGCTCTTAAGGATACTGCTCTATCTCATACTGACAGCCTTATTGTTGACATAAAGTTAGTTGCAGATCTGTTCAATTCGTACTTTGCTACAATTGCTAATGATTTAGTGACAGAAAAAATTGGTAAACTACATGTGAAAGACTCTCAGGCAGTCGCAAACGTCGATATTAACAAACAAACTTGTTGCTTGGTCTTGCTAATCAAGATGAGCTGGGAAAAATCACAAGATCAATCAAAAATAGCAGTTCAGCAGATGTTGATAGCATCCCTGAACGTATAATGAAACTGTCAAAAAAAATTATTTTTGCACCATTATTAGACATATGCAGTTCTTCACTGTCAGAGGGCATCTTCCCAATGGCGTGTTGCAGGGCCTTGTCTTAGAACCATTACTTTTTCTAGTATTCATTAATGATCTGCCCTCACATATTACTAATCCACCCTCATATTGTTGTTATCACTTGTCCTAGTAACAGGGGACGTCATGTGACGTTGATAAGATTTCTACGTGGTGCAAAGATTGGCAACTTGCTTTAAATGTTCAGAAATGTAAAATTGTGCATTTCATAAAGTAAAAAACGTATTCTATGACTATAATGTCAATGAGTAGTGACAGCCTTATTCTTGACGTAAAGTTAGTTGCAGATCTGTTGGGATTGGCCAACTCATACAATCTCTGGCTGTAACACTTTGTACAGATATGAAATGGGATGTCCACATAGGCGCAGTCGTGGGTAAAACAGATGGCAGACTTTGTTTTATTGGTAGAATACTGGAGAAGCGCAATCGTCTACAAAGAAAAGTTGTTTACAAATAATTCATGCAACTAGTTTTAGAATATTACACAAGTGTGTGGAACCTATACCAAACATGGGATATTGAACATATACAGAGAAGAGCATCAAGAATGATCACAGGTCTGTTGGATCCATGGGAGAGTGTCACAGGGATACTGAAGGAACTGAACTAGAAGACTCCTGAAAATAGACGTAAACCATCCTGAGAAAGTCCATTAACAAAGTTTCAAGAACTAGCTTTAAATGATGACTCTAGGAAGATACTACAGTCCTCCACATATCGCTCACATAGTGATCATAAAGATAATATCAGAATAATTACTGCACCTACAGAGGCATTCAAACAATCATTCTTCCAGCACTCCATACGTGCATTGAAAGGGAAGAAACCCTAATAACTGGTACACTGGGATATACCCTCTGCCATCCACCTCACGATGGTTTGCAGAGTATAGATTCAGATGTAGGTGTACTGTTTGGTTGACAATGGTCAATTTTTGCTGCAAACTACTAATCTGTGATATGGTACTATCACCGCATTTAGGTAAATCTTTGCTTAATGCTGTTTCAATTTGATTTTTTGCTATGTCCGTACCAAATGTAGTCAAAACTTTCCCACAATATCATTAATAGCAGCCTGAACTACATCTTTACATTAATCATGGCGGTTATAGTGGTCAGTTCCTAATTCATCTCTAGCGTCCATTTCTTCATTATGCCTCAACAGGTTCTCTGAAATACGATATGAGACCAAGATGCTGCTGTGTTCCACAATATTGTTTATTACAATACGCCTGTTTTGGAGTGATTGCCTCTTTCAGGTTTTCTGTGAAAAATACACAGTTTGGTATAATATTTCAAATTTGGTAGAAGATGATTAACAAATTGTAGAACAAGGTTTGCTATGTACATTAGGTGGCCTTCTGACATTAATTTTCAGTAGATATCACATTACTGTATAAGTTTGCCCCTTTGAATTTGGGCGAGCTATAGTAGGTATTAAACTTTTACTGGAGCAGCTATTTGTGAAACTGTCGAATAACTAAAGTTTATTTCATAATAACGTTACTTGACAGCTGTATTGCAGTTAAGTCAGAGATGTTATTTGGTTACAGGCTGTTTGCTTCTATAGTTTTCTGTAGTCATATCTCAGTTCTTACCAGCTATGTAATATTGCTAATACGACATATACAAAGTAACAGGCCCATTTGAGAACAAACTGTTGACTTTAATGCCATACAATATAATAGGGAAATTCTTACAATTTATCCATCTGAAGATAAAAATGGATAAATTAGTTGAAATTATAAAATTCAACAAGCTATGCATAAAGATAAAAACACAGACCAAATGAGAAATATAATATAGCTGGAAAGAACAAAGATATGACCTACAGAATGCCACAGAAGGAAATAACTTGTAACCATGCAATATCGATGATTCAACTGTCTCTACAGCTGTCAAGTAACGACATTATGAAATAAACTTTCATGACTCAACAACTTCACAAATACCTGCTCCTGCGAAAATTTAACACCTACTATAGCTTGACCGGCATCAAAGGAGCAAAGTTATACAGTAGTTTGACAGCAACTGAGAATCGATGTCATATGAGTATCAAGACGATCTGATGCATGTAGAAAAATATAATTTTATAACATATTAAATTATCTACTTCAAAATCTGAAACATTGTACCAAACTACATACTTTCCAGAGATAACCTGAAGAAGGCAATCACAGCAAAATAGGCCTATTGCAATAAACAATATAATCGAGCAGAGAAGCGTCTTGATCTCATAACATAATACAGGGTGGGGAAAAAATAGTGAGCCAGGAAACAAGTCCAGGAGGAGTACTCATCCGCATGATCGACATCATACGCCAGTCTCTTGTGACACACATCAGATTGATTTGGCAGGACTCTGAAGCATTTCCTAGTGAAATGCAGACACATTTTCCGGTGTGTGGGCACGTTTCGGAATGTTTTTTGACATATTCAAAACTGATCCTGTCTGGCGCCATTTTCGGACTAATCGCTGCATGGCTGTCTTTGCTGGCACTTTGGCAACACGAAACTTCTCAGCAAACAACTGACCACACCGTTTCCACGAATTTGTTCTCACTTAACTTTCCACAGCGAATACCATTGCTCCTTTGTGAGTATCATCGTCCCCTCTGCACTGCTACACTCACACTGACAAAGCGCAGGCTATGCTCTGAACTGGTGTGGATCACGTCGCGGGCGTACGCATGGTGTGCACGTCACAGGGTGCATATATTCACGTACAATCGTATCTACTCGGCTGGGCCACTTTTATTTGCCCAGTTCTTTATATAATCTCCTTACATGACAAATGTGACAGAACGGTCAAAGATGAGTACAAAAAGGTTCACTGAATTATGCTCTCTATCTGCAGACAATGCTTCAGTTAACAGACTATTGTAAAACAAGTGTTAATTGTAAATCTAATTTTCACTGTTGCGCGTCCTTATGCGAAATCCACATTGAAAATTCTGGTGCTGCTTTCCCTTTATGTGTCAAACTGTTCCTTTGTCCTAACCTCTTGTTCAGTAGTAAAATTACATACTTTTTCAGTAAACTTATGAAGAAATTCTTTTATACGAGACTGTTCATCACATAATTTTCTTATGGTGTCAGGAATGCCCTGGTAAGCAATTTTAGATTCTGATTTTTTTGTTTCTAATCCATTGTCTTGCAATGACAAATTTGTCAGTTTGGATGACATTTCATCTTGTTTAGATGACATTTCATTATGTTTAGTCAACATTTAATCTAGCAGTAATGATAAGAGTTCGAAAATCGTTTTCATCATTGCCTCTAACCTTTGATACAATGCTGTAAATTGTTCTTGATAATTACCATCTGCTGGATTAATTTCTATGCTCTCAGCCTACGACTTTGTTTTGCGGACTGAGGTGTCAATATTTTCAGTAGCTGTTTCAACGAATTTGCTAGCTTCAGGATATGATTCTACATCATTATGTGTTTCAGATTCCATTTTGATAGACCTTCCTATCTTTACCATGGCGCGGAGATGGTTACAATTATGTGGTTAAAATTACGTATTTTAGTTTGACAACAACATGTACATAGTAACAATAATGATGAACAATAACTTTCCAGAAAGATCATGTTAATTTGTTGAAAGGACATGATACTGCTGCACCATGTGGTACACATGTATTGCAAATCCTTATTAAAGATAATTACAAAAAATTCGAAATAACCATATTTTGAGTAAAATGGGCCATGAGCAGTTAATTCAAGCAGCGACAATTATGAAACACATAGGCTTCTAAGCTTTCTTTATTATTTTTTTCAGTTAATATATAAATACATTAACTGAAATAATAATTATATATATATATATATATATATATATATATATATATATGTGTGTGTGTGTGTGTGTGTGTGTGTGTGTGTGTGTGTGTGTGTGTGTGTGTGTGTGTGTGTGTGTGTGTGTGTGTGTATGTGTTCATAATTTCTTTATGTTCCATGTACTCTGATGACATGACAGAGACGATAATGTAATACTTGAAAAATACTAACTGAAAAAATTATAATGAATAACTTAGAAGGAAGAAGACATCATACAATGAGTCGATAACTAAATGTTCAACACAGGGAAGTACCAGTTACAAGACAACAATAAAGCAGAACCACGTAATCAATGCATGTAGAGAATGTGTTCCTAGTAGACCTGTGAGAAAATCTAACCACATGTTTCCTAAAATCCAGGACATAAAGCTTCAGGGGATAACACAATTGCAGTCAAGTAGAGAGAATGGGCTTTATTTATCAGTACAAAAAGCGTACTGAGTGAACAACCATTGAGATTACAATTACATATAGTTGTACATGCAGTCTGTCGCTCGAGAAATAGCGCAGAAGTAAAATCCAAACTGAAAAGGTATTAATTTTGGTAACTGCAGAGACGTAAAGATTTGCATAATGGATGGACAAAACGATAACGTAATGTCTTTTTTAAAATCAAAATACCAATGTAGTACACTTGCATTTGCAAAATGTAACAGGGAGTGGTTTGGAACCGTTAAGCGGTGGGCGCGACGTGCCATTGTTGCACTCGACATCCATGAACACACAACATTTCATTACAAACAATATGTTGAGTACAGTAGAAGAAATTAATGACACTACAAGGCAAAGTAACACTTTAAATGGAAGTAGAACACATAGTTCAGACGCTGATGTCGACAGGCGTAGGACAGAAGTGACTACGGAAGATATGCAAGTCTTATTATATCCTTAACAGAAACAATACAAACAGACATTAACGCAATGAAAATAGACATGAATTCGAAAATGTCGAGTTTAGAGACCAACTTGAACAAAATAAATTCAAAGATGTCGAGTTCAGACAAAATACAAACAGACATGACTAGTATGAAAGCAGACATGAAAACAGTAGACTCCGAAATCGGGAAGGAAAATACAAACATGACACACGTCAGGCGAAGTAAAAAATTTGCACACAGAACTCAATAACCTGGATTCAAAGTTCACACAGCATGCTTCGCAAATCTCGACGGAGGTGGATAGGAAAATTAACGAACAAGTACAAACTTCAGTTCACAATGTTGTTGTTGTTGTTGTCTTCAGTCCTGAGACTGGTTTGATGCAGCTCTCCATGCTACTCTATCCTGTGCAAGCTGCTTCATCTCCCAGTATCTACTGCAACCTACATCCTTCTGAATCTGCTTAGTGTACTCATCTCTCGGTCTCCCTCTACGATTTTTACCCTCCACGCTGCCCTCCAATGCTAAATTTGTAATCCCTTGATGCCTCAAAACATATCCTACCAACCGATCCCTTCTTCTAGTCAAGTTGTGCCACAAACTTCTCTTCTCCCCAATCCTATTCAATACCTCCTCATTCGTTACGTGCTCTATCCACCTTATCTTCAGTATTCTTCTGTAGCACCACATTTCGAAAGCTTCTATTCTCTTCTTGTCCAAACTATTTATCGTCCATGTTTCACTTCCATACATGGCTACACTCCATACAAATAGTTTCAGAAACGACTTCCTGACGCTTAAAGCTATGCTCGATGTTAACAAATTTCTCTTCTTCAAAAACGCTTTCCTTGCCATTGCCAGTCTACATTTTATATCCTCTCTACTTCGACCATCATCAGTTATTTTGCTCCCCAAATAGCAAAACTCCTTTACTATTTTAAGTGTCTCATTTCCTAATCTAATTCCCTCAGCATCACCCGACTTAATTCGACTGCATTCCATTATCCTCATTTTGCTTTCGTTGATGGTCATCTTATATCCTCCCTTCAAGACACTGCCCATTCCGTTCAACTGCTCTTCCAAGTCCTTTGCCGTCTCTGACAGAATTACAATGTCATCGGCGAACCTCAAAGTTTTTACTTCGTCTCCATGAATTTTAATACCTACTCCAAATTTTTCTTTTGTTTCCTTTACTGCTTGCTCAATATACAGATTGAATAACATCGGGGAGAGGCTACAATCCTGTCTCACTCCCTTCCCAACCACTGCTTCCCTTTCATGCCCCTCGACTCTTATGACTGTCATCTGGTTTCTGTACAAATTATAAATAGCCTTTCGCTCCCTGTATTTTACCCCTGCCACCTTTAGAATTTGAAAAATAGTATTCCAGTCAACATTGTCAAAAGCTTTCTCTAAGTCTACAAATGCTAGAAACGTAGGTTTGCCTTTTCTTAATCTTTCTTCTAAGATACGTCGTAAGGTCAGTATTGCCTCACGTGTTCCAACATTTCGACGGAATCCAAACTGATCCTCCCCGAGGTCTGCATCTACCAGTTTTTCCATTCGTCTGTAAAGAATTCGCGTTAGTATTTTGCAGCCGTGGCTTATTAAACTGATAGTTCGGTAATTTTCACATCTGTCAGCACCTGCTTTCTTTGGGATTGGAATTATTATATTCTTCTTGAAGTCTGAGGGTATTTCGCCTGTCTCATACATCTTGCTCACCAGCTGGTAGAGTTTTGTCAGGACGGGTTGTCCCAAGGCCGTCAGTAGTTCTAATGGAATGTTGTCTACTCCGGGGGCCTTGTTTCGACTCAGGTCTTTCAGTGCTCTGTCAAACTCTTCACGCAGTATCTCCCATTTCGTCTTCATCTACATCCTCTTCCATTTCCATAATATTGTCCTCAAGTACATCGCCCTTGTATAAACCTTCTATATACTCCTTCCACCTTTCTGCCTTCCCTTCTTTGCTTAGAACTTGGCTGCCATCTGAGCTCTTGATATTCATACACGTGGTTCTCTTCTCTCCAAAGGTCTCTTTAATTTTCCTGTAGTCAGTATCTATCTTACCCCTAGTGAGATAAGCTTCTACATCCTTACATTTGTCCTCTAGCCATCCCTGTTTAGCCATTTTGCACTTCCGGTCGATCTCATTTTTGAGACGTTTGTATTCCTTTTTGCCTGCTTCATTTACTGCATTTTTATATTTTCTCCTTTCATCAATTAAATTCAATATTTCTTCTGTTACCCAAGGATTTCTAGCAGCCCTCGTCTTTGTACCTACTTTATCCTCTGCTGCCTTCACTACTACATCCCTCAGAGCTACCCATTCTTCTTCTACTGTATTTTTTCCCCTATTCCTGTCAATTGTTCCCTTATGCTCTCCCTGAAACTCTGTACAACCTCTGGTTCTTTCAGTTTATCCAGGTCCCATCTCCTTAATTTCCCACATTTTTGCAGTTTCTTCAGTTTTAATCTACAGGTCATAACCAATAGATTGTGGTCAGAGTTCACATCTGCCCCTGGAAATGTCTTACAACTTAAAACCTGGTTCCTAAATCTCTGTCTTACCATTATATAATCTATCTGATACCTTTTAGTATCTCCAGGGTTCTTCCACGTATACAACCTTCTTTCATGATTCTTAAACCAAGTGTTAGCTATGATTAAGTTGTGCTCTGTGCAAAATTCTACTAGGCGGCTTCCTCTTTCATTTCTTAGCCCCAATCCATATTCACCTACTATGTTTCCTTCTCTCCCTTTTCCTACACTTCACAATATGAGTAAGAAATTAAAAGGCACAGTGAAACAAAAATTTGAAACACTCACACGCACGTATGGACGTGAGCTATCAAGAATCAGAGAAATTCAGGATAATTTACAGGTAATGCAAAATAATATGCAGGTTAACATAGATGATGTACAATCAGAAGTAGCGAAGCTGCATTCATTCTGTGACAACTTACCAGAAAATGTAAAGAAAATCACAGTGGAGATAGGACTACAGCGTTGTTAACGGACGAGAGCTTAATAAAATAGCATTTTCCTGTGTTTTCAAATGAAACAAAGCGAAAGCACCCGGTAGCCTTTTCCGAGCTTATAAGAATGTACTGCCTAGGACTTGGACAAAAGCTCAATAGATGAAATCTGTGGTAGGACACACGGAAGGCGGCGCGCTTTTGTGAGCTACAGAGATGTTAGAACTCTGCGAGAAATATGATCAATCGGAGAAGGCATTTTTAGATAAATACTGGTCAACAGCTTTCCAGGAGAGATTAAGACGACAGGGATTCAACGCATTATCATCGCATCCAAAATTCGGGGAAGTAGGGAAGTATTTTGAAACGTATCTAAACAAGATCCGCCACTGGAATATTCCAATATCTCATGTCGATGTATTGAAAATCTTAAAGAACAAACTACCTGCAAATGTTAGGGAAATATAATTTCGAGTACGGTACTTTCTCTCAGTGCTCCATTCAATAGATCTAATTCATGAGGACGGACAAGCCATGCCTAATTATCGTAACAGTAATGAACAAACCAAATGGGAGGAACAACTACGGTAACGGTAATGGCTTTGGAAACTATAATGGTCGTGTGCGTATGAATGAATGGCACCCTCATGCACCGCCGCGCCACAACGGTAATTAGTACAGTCATTGGCCACAGGGTGACCGAAAGTACGAAAATAAATATCAGCCCCATTGTTTCGGCAATGGACGAGATAGGGGAAATTCGAGAGAAAACTTTGATACTAGGCGACAAATAAATACAAATTATCAGGATCGGAATGTGGAACACAGGGATCAAAGAGAGGACCAGCAGCCCATACAGACAAACCGAAACAACTGGGACACAAACTGACGAGCACGCGAACATAACGGTGAACATAGAGGAAATGACGGCAGAAAATGAAACAATACCTTTACTGTCACCGGGAAAGAGCAGTAGTCGGCCATGACTAGAGGAACAAGGAAATGAACTGCCAGTGGTCCACAGTAATAATATTAGCGACATAAATACTAACATGAACAGAAATAGGAAATAGGAAGCAGACATTGAAAGAAGCTTACACCTACAGCATAGGCATAATCTATTTTTAAGGTATGATACGGAAGCAGAAATGAAAGAAGTTTTGTTCACTGAAGAGAAAGAAACAACACACAAGCTAAGTGAAATTATCCAAGCAACAATAAAGGTACGCTCTGCAATCAAAAGTATCCGGATTCCCGCAAAAAAACAAGCGTTTTTCATATTAGGTGCATTGTGCTGCCACCTACTGTCAGGTACTCCATATTAGCGACCTCAGTTGTCATTAGACATCGTTAGAGAGCAGAATGGGGCGCTCCGCGGAATTCAACGGACTTCCAACGTGGTCAGCTGATTGGGTGTCACTTGTGTCATACGTCTGCACGTGAAATTTCGACACTTCTAAACAGCCCTAGGTGAACTGTTTCCAACGTGATAGTGAAGTGGAAATGTGGAGGGACACGTACAGCACAAAAGCGTACAGGCCGACCTCGTCTGTCGACTGACAGAGACCGCCGACAGTTGAAGAGGACCGTAATGTGTAATAGACAGACATTTATCCAGACTGTCACAAGGAATTCCAAACTGTATCAGGATTCACTGCAAGAACTAAGACAGTTAGACGGGAAGTGAGAAAACTTGGATTTCATGGTCGAGCGCCTCACTTGGTGTAAGGAGCGTAAACATTGGACGATTGAACAGCGGAAAAACGTTGTGTGGAGTGACGAATCACGGTACACAATGTGGCGATCCGATGGCAGGGTGCGTGCGGGTAGGGCAAATGCCCGGTGAACTTCATCTGCCAGCGTGTTTAGGCCAATAGTAAAATTCGGAGGCGGTGGCGTTAGGATGCTGTCGTGTTTTTCATGGAAGGGGCATTCACCCCTTGTTGTTTTGCGTGGTACTATCACAGCACAGGCCTACACTGATGTTTTCTTACTTCCCACAGCTGAAGAGCAATTCGTAGATGGCGATTGCTTCTTTCAACACGATCAAGCACCTGTTCATAATGCACGGCCTGTGGCGGAGTGGTTACACGACAGTAACATCCCTGTAATGGGCTGGCCTGCACAGCGTCCTGCTCTGAATCCTATAGAACACCTTTGGGATATTTTGGAACTCCGACTTCGTGCTAGGCCTCACCGACCGACATCGATACCTCTCCTCAGTGCAGCACTCCGTGAGGAATGGCCTGCCATTGCCCGAGAAACCCTCCAGCACCTGATTGAACGTATGCCTGCGAGAGTGGAAGCTCTTATCAAGGCTAAGTGTGGCCCAACACCATACTGAATTCCAGCATTACCGATGGAGGACGCCACGAACCTGTAAGTCATTTTCAGCCAGGTGTGCGGATACTTTTGAACACATAGTGTGTACCAGTTGTTTTGTATACCGGCGAGTCGACAAGCCTGATGTCACGCAGGTTGTTTGGAGAGATAGCGCGGGAAGCAAATGTCCCTACACTACCTGTAGAGAACTGTAAGATCGTAACAGCGATGGGAAGCAATTCTAAAGTTATAAAATTACAGGCCCGTAGCATATGTGGTATAATTTTGCAGTGTACTTTCTTGTTGGTAGACAAACTTATAGTGAACTGTATACTTGTTATGAAAGTGTTCAGAGGGTATAGAGTAAAGCTATCGGCAGCGGCAATGTCAGTTTTATGTAGGAGAACGCACACTAACAGTAGACTTAATAAGAGCTACAACGACAAATCAGAGTAGGCAAACATCTGACATTAATGTTAAACTTATCTACCCTCAAATCTTAATGGTAAATGAAATAGAACATGATGAAGTTGGCAGGGAGATCCTCGATGAGCAAACAGTAGACACTAAAATAAGGAAATCCACTTGTCTTAACAATGAACAGCGAAATGAATTGACAAAATTACTCTTCAAGTATCATAGCATTTTTAGTAAACGACCCAGTGTTATTTGTGGTGTCACCGCCAGACACCACACTTGCTAGGTGGTAGCCTTTAAATCGGCCGCGGTCCGTTAGTATACCTCGGACCCGTGTGTTGCCACTTGCAGACCTAGCGCCGCCACACGGCAGGTCTAGTCGAGACTGCCTAGCACTCGCCCCAGTTGTACAGCCGACTTTGCTAGCGATGGTTCACTGACTACATACGCTCTCATTTGCAGAGACGACAGTTTAGCATAGCCTTCAGCTACGTCATTTGCTATGACCTAGCAAGGCGCCATATTCATTTACTATGTCTTCTGAACAGAGAATATTGTCAATCATGTACCGTCAAGAGCGACGTTCATCATTAATGGATTAAAGTTAAGTATCAAACTAATTACGTCCGCTTTCTGAATTCTAATTCCTTGTCATGTTCCAGACCTCGCGTCAGTATAGTTCTTCCCTCCTCACGCCAGCCTGCGTGAGCTAAAACGCGTGCATTTCGGCCACCCCTAGTAACACGGTGTTGGCTCTTCCGCCAACACAACATTTTTAAGGGATATGAATATAAAATGAAAGTGTACTCACATGAAACTAATTGTAGAACGTCATATGGCATTCCCTGGGCCAAGAAAGAGGCAGCAAGACAAGAAACAGAGCTTCTGATTAGATGGAAAGTAGGAGGTTTGTCGCCCTTTGACGAATAAACCGACTGGCGCTCGGTTCCTCCCCAGCTAGGGGGTACAATACTTATATTTCTGGTACCCTCTCCCTCTTCTACTATTCCGTTTAGGAATGTTTGATTTTCTTCTACTATCTAACATGCAAAAAATGACGGTGCAACCAAGTGATTAGGAATTTTGCTTGTATTCTGATATTGTACTTCTTTAAGACTTAAATATCTACAGAAGCAAAGGAAGCTCTTTGATATTTCTTAAGGAAACACAGAATATACGAGGGTTATTCGGAATGTAAGAAACGATCGGTCGCGAAACGGAAATCACAATAAAAATCCGATGAAGTTTTGCACAGGTGTGTCAGGCAGTGTCTCTAGTATGCCCGTTGGTCACATTACGTACTTCTTTTTAGTTCTGAGCACAAAGGGAGCACATAAAGATACCTAGAACAATAGTGTCTCCCGCCAAGTACGAGGGCCTGCTGAGAATTTCGCTATACAGCCAACACTACATAACTGTAGTGCGTTTTCTTCTTCAAGACAATTTCAGCCGCATTCTGCAGGGGCAATGAAGATGTTTCTGCATCGTTTTCAATTGGAAATGTTTGATTACCCACAATACAGCCTGTAATTGTCTCCTTCTGAGTTTCGTCTCTGTTCACATGAACTGCTGGCTATGAAGACAACATTTTGGCACAGACAACGAGCTCTAGGCGAGCGTAGAGAATTGGTGTGAAGCACTGGCGGATGCCTTCTGTAACGAGGATATTGGAAAGTTGGTACAACGCTATGACAAACGTCCAAGTCGGATCGGCGACTATGGAGATAAGTAGTTGGAAGTTGTAGCTAACTGTTGCAAATAAAACAGTTTTGATTTTCACTGTGGTTTCCTTTTCGCGACCTATCTTTCCTTACTTTCCAAATAGTCCTCGTACAACAAGAACTAAAACAACTATACATAATATTGAACGAGTAAAAACCATTAGATGACGTAGTTATACTACATCGTGCGCGGAAACGTGAGTAAGAGAGAGGGAAAAGGTAGGAATTCACAGTGCGCGAGATTCAAATGAGAGCAGCGAGTGGTGAAATATATTGAGACGCGCAGTCGCGCTAAAAGCTGAGAAAACTGTAACAATTATGTATAAGCAAAGCGGCTTAACAGCTGATCACAGCGGCAGGATAGGCAAAATGCAAAGTTAATGTCAGTGTCACCTTCAACGTCAGCCGGCTAAAGCCGAGATGCGCAAGGCATGCTGCACACCGCGACGGAAACCATTTTGGAATTTAAGTGAATCGGCATCCATGCAGCGCAGCCATCTGGACAAAACAGAATCGATACGAAATGGAGTACTTATCGGCTGATTATAATGTAAATCAGCCACACAAACAAAACGAATAGAGACGTGTATTCCCATGGTAGACACTATACTGTAAATAACACTAATTTTAAGAGCATATCATTAGGTGAAACATACATAGTTTTAAGAAAAGGAGCGCGTCGACGCAAATAACTATAAAGAGCGTAGAACACGCTAAATTTGTGAACTTAACATTGGCTATTGAATGTACATAGTTAGAAATAAATATAAGGTTTAAAAGCAGAAAAGAATATACACAGGAAATGACCTATCCAGCTATATAAAACAGGATTAAGACAAGTTTGAAAGAGCAGTAACAACATGTACATTTAAAAGAAAGTGATTAGCACAGAACTTAAGAACTAAGCGACTTACATACAGCACGCAAGTAAGTGACGATGAGAAAGTTAGAATGAAATATACACGTAGAAAAATGTGAGTGACTGAGACGTAAACTATAAAATAAAATATCGTATAAGAATTCGTGACAGGAGCGATTGTGCACTTATAGAACTACACTTCTTTACAGACAACATTAGAAGTAGTGAGCTTAATGCACAGGGAGTGAAACTAGGAAGAGAATGAAAGTGTATTAGAGTAATATGAGTTTATTTATATTTGTGAGAAGAAATAAATATGATAGTGGTGCCAATGTGAGGGTCCCACAGGTATATGTATATAAATGGAGTCGATGTGGAAGATTTTTTTTATAAATAATTATATTGGTATACAACAATGAACAGGAAGATGAATATTACAATGGTACCTAGGAAAGGGCCGTGAAAGTGATGTAAGAAAGAACAGATAATACATTTTTGAGTCTTGTATGAGAGTGGAAAGCAAAGTATGATGATACATGTATGGTAAATAATTGTGAAAACAAACATCTTGAAAAGCAGTGAAGAGTAAAGCAAAGACAGCGAAGTCAATAGTGCAAAGGTACACAGAACATTTAACGTACAACACAACACAGCAATTGGGCACACATACATCAGAATGTAAAACAACTTAGCATGAAAACTATTTCCTTAGCGACTAACTGTTAAAGCTTGAGCAACCATAAGGTGAATATAAATGAAAATATAATATACAATTCATACGAGGGATGAACACAAAATGCACTGAAACAATTTTTGCTACAATGAGTTCTTGACACATGCAGTAGCGAAAGCAGTACGTTTAACATAAGCACCTTCTTTAGCAGGAATGAATTATGAGTGAAATTACACATGACAAAAATACATTAAAATTACCAGTCACACATTACAAAGTAAACATGTATATGTCATCACACAAATAAGGCAGATATACAGCTTGAAATATGTGTACATGCATGTGAAATATTATGATGATTAACAAGCAGTGATGAAGTCAAGATTGTCAAGGGATAAAACATTTCCCACACTGGCTCATGAACGAGCACTCATAAATCTTGTACATAGCATGAAGGATTGTCAGATACCTAGGATAGAATAAGTACACTAACGATGCACTACAAGTAGCAATATTGGAAGTAGCTTGATCTCTGAAGTGGGCCTTAGGAAATCCTCTTTTGTCCATGGAGTGAGTAGTGCTGGAATTTATTTTCTCTGTGTAGTTGTGCAGGCAAAAATGCGCAGGAGGTCAGTCCTGCAAGACAAGAAAATAAAATCAAATATTCAGAATAAGTGCAAGATTCCTTCCTACGTATTAGTGTGCAAGATGGTGCATGTCATGGAGTCCATATACGAAATGTGAATGTGAATGGTACATTCATTTTTCAAATTTATTATTGTCAATGTCTATGTCTATGTAAAATTTATGTACTATTGTCAATTTTATGTGAAGATTTATTCTTGAAGGAGAACCATTTATATATGTATGTGAAGTGCAACATGATGGATGAGTAAAATACTCACACGTGTTAAGTGATACAAAAATAGTAAGGCCTGATAATAGTGTAGTGGCTGAACCATGATAAGAGTAAACGCTACAGCCTAGCGAAGTGAATACAGTGAGTGTGATGCGTGTGCGTCGGAGAAATCAGAGTAAATCCGTACAACAATAAATTGATGTGTGAAGACCGCCTAACTACAATGCATGACGGAAGACAATGCTGAATCCTGCAGTGTAGCCCTTACCTCCAATTTCATTGGCAGAACACTTCATCCAGGTGCTACATGAGGTATTGGTGAATCCGTCATATCCAGTCTCCAGCCTGGACGGCTTACACAACACTGACTTCATAAGCCTGGAGCGACATTACAGCGGATTCATGGACAGTGCTACTTTTCACATGATGCTTGCGTCACAGTGTGGGCGCGTTAAACAATGAGCTGCTGCTACCCATAAGTACAGAGAACAATGAGGCAACGTGTGAGGAAAGGACGCCTTCTCAAAATTGCCAGTGAACCATAAGTAAATGAGAAAAACAATTTTTAAAACAAAGTGGAAGGACAGTCTAAGAAATTTAAAATTTTCCCTTGTTCATACCATACAAGTTAACAAATGCAAGGATAAATGACAAACTAAGACAGTAGCACATCGCCGTACGATTATGTAATATAGATGTATGTGAATTTTTTTATGTGCATGACTTTGCAATGGACAAAGAAATGAAGCTTTGTAAATATACTTGTAGTAGCATAAGGGTGTAAAACACCATTGACTTGCACCAAGTAACCAAACTATGAGCCCCAATGTAAATAAGGCTACTGTATATTGTCTCCCTAAATAAAGAGACTTATTTCCAACAGCATACAGTAGGGGCCCATTTGTGATGTACCTTTTGCCTTTCTTGCTTTTATGTTTTCGTTTTTTTTTCAAAGGCAAAAAGAAAAGATAAAGTAGTAGCCCAGCGCAGAGCCTGCGCCTACCATAATGTATTTTTGATTTTCAAATGTTAAAAACCGTAAGATGTTTTTCCTGTTCCTCTGCATTAGGGAGGACTCGCTCTCTGTTAATGAACAAAGGCAGACACACGTTATTTTAGAGCGAAATCGGCGGTAGCAGTTTTGGTTGTGAGACTGACTAAAAAGTATATATTCTTATATCCATAGAAGGAAGAATATAGTATTATTTCACCAGTGAAACATTATTTGAATCATCGTCCTAAGTATAAAAATATATAAAAACCCAAGAAGCCCACCTGTGTACTTTGGAGTTATTATGAAGATCCGATTACAAAAATAACGAACACACTCAAGGTTATGTAGATGGATATGGCGGTCAGACGTAGTATTATTAATTGGTAAGCATAAATCTACAACCATTTAGAGACTATTTCGTTTATGTGGAACTAATATGAAAAGATTCTTTACCCATTTAGAGGCATATCTCAGACATGCACTTGTTCAACAAGCAGAAAAATTAATCTCATTATTTCCACATACCTAAACATTTTTATTTATTTTTTATATTATATTATGATACCAGTTAGAGCACTAAGAATGTGAATCAGTATATAAGTTCAAAACTAGGTATAAAGAACATATAAGAAGCTGGGAGTATGAAAATAGCCATTCTACATTCGTCAAACACCTGACATAACATGGACATGAACCATCCAACATGGAAATAGACACGAAAGCTATTAGAGTGAATCATCACAACAAAAAGCTCCTGACATCAGCAATAACTTTCCAATCATGTTAGCCACTAAAAAAATAACAAATAGAAATCTGAAACATAACCAGAATAAGTAAATAATGAATCTTGCTCTCCCTCTTCTCTCTCTGTCTGTCTCTCTCTCTCTCTCTCTCTCTCTCTCTCTCTCTCTCTCTCACACACACACACACACACATAAGAAGCCAACACACTATCACACAATGAACGACACATTTACACATAACAAAATACACATACACACATGCAGATGCACAAAACAAATGAAAAATTTCAAACGACATACACACACCACAAAAAAAGACGAAAGATAAATACACATATACAGTTGACAACACTACAAACTGCAAACACACAAACAGATGTTGGTCACAAAATGAAAAAGTGCAAGGGATGTAAGGTGCTCTGTTGTAACAAATGTTGGTGAAAAAAACGCCAGAAATCGGCCAGCTGAAGCATGGGGCTAATGAACACATCCGCAACCGCACAAAAGGGTTAACAGCACTGAAAATCGTAAGTAACAGCTAACTATAATTTCACCTCAAGAAATTTTTGCTACAAATGCTGATTCTCATCTGAATAAAGAAGACAAAAAAGATGACAAAATGAAACACAGTAATATAGTGCAATCACTACATAATACATTTATTATATGTATAAAAAGAAACATGTATCACAAGCAACTGAAGATACTTCACAAATAAAAGAAGTGAAACGCATATGACAATGAAAAAACTGTCATTCATTTAGTTGCATATATGGAACACGCCTACATGAATTTCAAAGCAACCAAAGAGTGACGGAAAACAGAACAAATCACGAAACTTCCTACCTGATTTAAATTGTGTGCCATACCGAGACTCGAACTCGAGACCTTTGCATTTTGTGGGCAAGTGCTCTACCATCTGAGGTACCCTAGCACGACTCACTACCCATTCTCACAGCTTCAGGTCTGCCAGTACCTTGTCTGATAGGAAGTTTCATATCAGGGTGCACTCTGTTGCAGAGTGAAAATTTCATTCTGGAAACATTCAGTAGACTGTGGCTAAGCCATGTCTCCACAATATCCTTTCTTCCAAGACTGCTAGTTCTGCAAGGTTCGCAGAAGAGCTTATGTGAAGTATGGAAGGTAGGAGACGAGGCACTGGCAGAACTGAAGCTTTGAGGAAGGGTCGAGAGTCATTCTTGTGTAGCTCAAATAGTAGAGTAGCCGCCCGCGAAAAGCAAAGATCCCGAGTTCGAGTCTCGGTCCGGCGCACAGTTTTAATGTGCCAAGAAGTTTCATATCAGTGCACACTCCGCTGCAGAGTGAAAAACTCATTCTGAGAACAAAAGATGATATTTTGCTTCTCCTTAGCTTCAAACAGCTTTTATCAATACATCACCTGTTTTCACTGCGTACATGAAACAGAAAAAAAATTCTATAACAGAGCAGTCACAGTAAAATGTCATACAGAAAATTATTATTTATCATATCGCCCTGCAAAATGGTCTTCAATATAATGAAACCCTCGTTTCTAAGGTATTGATATTTTTGATTTTAAAATTAAATAAGAAAGTAAAATGTCGACGAAGAGAGGATACATTGCATTGCCTGCCAGCAAAAAGGAAGGATACGCCGTCAGAAAAATGAGATAGAAGGCGTTGAGCTTTTTACTCCAAAAAATTCTTTCTTTACTTAGCTACAAGCCCAGGCGTGCTCGTCGAAGCAGCAAATTGGTGACTCGAGACTGTATTGCCGTTATTTGTCAATACAAAGAAATAGTTTGCGAGTCATAATTACGATCGGACTTCGTTAAAAACATAAACTGCATTCTCGGCTTACAAATGTTTTAATGTGAAAACGACAGCTCACTTATGGCGCACGATCATTGGTTCACCAAACTGGCTTCTTACATCTAATGCAGGAGGCCAAAAAATATACAAAAGGCCATTTTTATTTAGATGCACGGCTATGCCCTCAAGACTCATTTACAAAATTTAAGACATAAACGAGTGGGAATAGTCTTGTGTACATGATGATCTTTGACATTGTGTACTGTATCATTGGTGGAAATCGACCAATCGCGAGGACGCAAATTTCAAACAGAATTTTGACGTTCAAACGGGTGTTGTTTATGAACAGTTTATGATTTATCCAATTCTAGTGGCCGAGAAAAAGAAAAAATGGCTTTGATACAGTGGCAGGACGTTGTTTTTAACTGGGTGAGGACCATAGCCTTTTTAATTAAGTGCTTTTCGGTGTGTTAAAAGCTTGTGAGGAGGAAAGGTGTGTTGTTAGTGGGCGAGTCGGGATGCGTTAGGATTAATTTTCCGTGTATAGTTAGGTTGTAGGTGTGATTATGTTCGAAGTTTTTTTCGAGTTCTGTATTTGTTGTTACAGATTAACTGTGTGTTTGATGACGTCGACGTCACATGTTTTACGAAGGGTGCCCGTGGAAGATTGCTGGCTAGGCTTCTGAAGCTAACGTAAGTTTCTTTTAGGTGTAACCGATGCTAATTTTCTAGCATTAATTTCAGCACTATTAAATTTTTAGTAGTATGTATGTCGATTCTCCACGTGTGTGCGTCAGTGATTACTTGTCGTAAGAGAAAGGAAGTTACGGCTGAAGCCAGTATCAAAACAAATAAAGGGTATTCCTGGCGAGACAGCGATTGAGAATGTGAAAGATTACGGTAACAATTGGTGTGTAGTGTAGCCTAATGTTTACCTTTGCATCATTTAACGCGCTTTACCTCGTTGTTGTGGTTTTCAGCCCAGAGACTGGTTTGATGCTGCTCTCCATGCTACTCTATCCTGTGCTAGCATCTTGAACTCCCAGTACCTACTGCAACCTACATCTTTCTGAATTTGTTTAGTGTATTCATCTCTTGGTCTCCCCCTTCGATTTTTACCCTCCACGCTGCCCTCCAATACTAAATTGGTGATCCCTCGATGCCTCGGAATATGCCCTACCAAGCGATCTCTTCTCCTAGTCAAGTTGTGCCACAAATTTCTCTTCTCCCCAATTCTATTCAGTACCTCCCCATTAGGTATGTGATCTACCCATCTAATGTTCAGCATTCTTCTGTGGCGCCACATTTCGAAAGCTTCTTTTTCTCCTCTTGTCTAAACTATTTATCATCCACATTTCACTTCCATACATGGCTACACTCCATACAAATACTTCCACAAACGAGTTCCTGACACCTTAATCTATACTCGATGTTAACAAATTTCTCTTCTTCAGAAACGCTTTCCTAGCTATTGCCAGTCTACATTTAATATCCATTGTACTTCGACCATCATCAGTTATTTTGCTCCTCAAATAGCAAAACTCATTTACTGCTTTAAGAGTATATTTCCTAATCTAATTCCCTCAGCATCAACCAACTTAATTGACTACATTTCATTATCTTCGTTTTGCTTTTGTTGATGTTCATCTTATACCCTCTTTTCAAGACACTGTCCATTCCGTTCAACTGTTCTTCCAAGTCCTTTGCTGTCTCTGACAGAATTACAATGTCATCGGTGAACCTCAAAGTTTTTATTTCTTCTCCATGGATTTTAATACCTACTCCGAATTTTTCTTTTGTTTCCTTTACTGCTTGCTCAATATACAGATTGAATAGCATCGAAGAGAGGCTACAACCCTGTCTCACTCCCTTCCCAACCACTGCTTCCCTTTCATACCCCTCGACTCTTATAACTGCCATCTGGTTTCTGTACAAATTGTAAATAGCCTTTCGCTCCATGTATTTTACCCCTGCCACCTTTAGAATTTGAAAGAGAGTATTCCAGTCAACATTGTCAAAAGCTTTCTCTAAGTCTACAAATGCTAGAAACATCGGTTTGTCTTTCCTTAATCTATTGTGTAACATAATTCGGAGGGTCAGTATTGCTTCACGTGTTCCAACATGTCTAAGGAATCCGAACTGATCTTCCCCGAGGTCGGCTTCTACCAGTTTTTCCTTTCATATGTAAAGAATTCGTGTTGGTATTTTGCAGCCTTGGCTTATTAGGCCTTATAGTTCGGTAATTTTGACATCTGTCAACACCTGCTTTCTTTGGGATTGGAATTATTATATTCTTCTTGAAGTCTGAGGGTATGTCACCTGTCTCATACATCTTGCTCACCAGATGGTAGAGTTTTGTCAGAGCTGGCTCTCTCAAGGCTATCAGTAGTTCTAATGGAATGTTGTTTACTCCCAGGGCCTTGTTTCACCTTAGGTCTTTCAGTGCTCTGTCATACTCTCACAGTATAATATCTCCCATTTCATCATCATCTGCATCCTCTTCCATTTCCATAATATTACCCTCAGGTACATCGCCCTTGTATAGACAGTCTATATACTCCTTCCACCTTTCTGCTTTCCCTTCATTGCTTAGAACTGGGTTTCCATCTTAGCTCTTGATATTCATGCAAGTGATTCTCCTTTCTCCAAAGGTCTCTTTAATTTTCCTGTAGGCAGTAGACCTATCTATCTTACCCCTAGTGATATATGCCTCTACATCCTTACATTTGTCCTCTAGCCAGTCCTGCTTAGCCATTTTGCACTTTCTGTTGATCTCAGTTTTGAGAGGTTTGTATTGCTTTCTGCCCACTTCATTTTGTATTATCTCCTTTCATCAATTAAATTCTATCTCTCTTCTGTTACATAAGGATTTCTAATAGCCCTTGTCTTTTTGCCTACTTGATCCTCTGCTGCCTTTACTATTTCATCTCTCAAAGCTACCCATTCATCTTCTGCTGTATTTCTTTCCCCCATTCTTGTCAATGGTTCCCTAATGCTCTCCCTGAAACTATCTTCAGCCTCTGGTTTAGTCAGTTTATCCAGGTCCCATCTCCTTAAATTCCCACCTTTTTACAGTTTCTTCTGTTGTAATCTACAGTTCATGACCAATAGATTGTGGTCAGAGTCCACACCTGCCCCTGGAAATGTCTGACAATTTAAAACCTGGTTCCTAAATCTCTCTCGTACTATTATATAATCTATCTGAAACCTCCCAGTATCTCCAGGCTTCTTCCATGTATACAACCTTCTTTCATTAATCTTGAACCAAGTGTTAGCTATGAAGTTATGCTCTGTGCAAAATTCTACCAGGTGGCTTCCTCTTTCATTCCTTACCTCCATTCCATATCCACCTACTATGTTTCCTTCTCTTCCTATTCCTACTATCGAAATTCGGTCACCCATGACTATTAAATTTTCGCCTCCCTTCACTATCTGAATAATTTCTTTTATCTAATCATACATTTCATCAGTCTTTTCGTCTGTGGAGCTAGTTGGCATATAAACTTGTACTACTGTGGTAGGCGTGGGCTTCATGTCTATCTTGGTCACAATAATGCATTCACTAAGCTGTTTGTAGTAGCTTACCCGCATTCCATTTTTTTTTCTTTTTTTCTTTTTTTTTTTTTTATTTAATTCATTATTAAACCTACTTCTGCAGTGCCCCTATTTGATTTTGTATTTATAACCATAGATACGAAGCCCACACCTACTACAGTAGTAAAAGTTTATATGCCAACTAGCTCTGCAGATGACGAAGAAATTGAAGAAATGTATGATGAAATAAAAGAAATTATTCAGTTAGTGAAGGGTGATGATAATTTAATAGTCATGGGTGACTGGAATTCGGTAGTAGGAAAAGGCAGAGAAGGAAACGTAGTAGGTGAATATGGATTGGGGCTAAGACATGAAAGAGGAAGCCGCCTGGTAGAATTTTGCACAGAGCACAAATTAATCATAGCTAACACTTGGTTCAAGAATCATAAAAGAAGGCTGTATACATGGAAGAAGCCTAGAGATACTGACAGGTTTCAGATAGATTATATAATGGTAAGAGAGAGATTAAACAACCAGGTTTTAAATTGTAAGACATTTCCAGGGGCAGATGTGGACCGTGACCACAATCTATTGGTTATGACCTGTAGATTAAAACTGAAGAAACTGCAAAAAAGGAAAAAAGGTGCGAATTTAAGGAGATGGGACCTGGATAAACTGAAAGAACCAGAGGTTGTACAGAGTTTCAGGGAGAGCACAAGGGAACAATTGACAGGAATGGGGGAAAGAAATACAGTAGAAGAAGAATGGGTAGCTTTGAGGGATGAAGTAGTGAAGGCAGCAGAGGATCAAGTAGGTAAAAAGACGAGGGCTAATAGAAATCCTTGGGTAACAGAAGAAATATTGAATTTAATTGATGAAAGGAGAAAATATAAAAATGCAGTAAATGAAGCAGGCAAAAAGGAATACAAACGTCTCAAATGAGATCGACAGGAAGTGCTAGGCAGGGATGGCTACAGGACAAATGTAAGGATGTAGAGGCTTACCTCACTAGGGATAAGATAGATACTGCCTACAGGAAAATTAAAGAGACCTTTGGAGAAAAGAGGACCACTTGTATGAATATTAAGAGCTCAGATGGAAACCCAGTTCTAACGAAAGAAGGGAAAGCAGAAAGGTGGAAGGAGTATATAGAGGGTCTATACAAGGGCGATGTACTTGAGGACAATATTATGGAAATGGAAGAGGATGTAGATGAAGATGAAATGGGAGATATGATAATGCCTGAAGAGTTTGACAGAGCACTGAAAGACCTGGGTCTTAACAAGAACCCTGGAGTAGATAACATTCCATTGGAACTACTGATGGCCTTGGGAGAGCCAGTCCTGACAAAACTCTACCATCTGGTGAGCAAGATGTATGAGACAGGGGAAATACCCTCAGACTTCAAGAAGAATATAATAATACCAATCCCAAAGAAAGCAGGTGCTGACAAATGTGAAAATTACCAAACTATCAGTTTAATAAGCCACAGCTGCAAATTACTAACGCGAATTCTTTAGACGAATGGAAAAACTAGTATAAGCCGATCTCGGGGAAGATCAGTTTGGATTCCGTAGAAATGTTGGATCATGTGAGGCAATACTGACCCTACGGCTTAACTTAGAAGCTAGATTAAGGAAGGGCAAACCTACGTTTCTAGCATTTGTAGACTTAGAGAAAGCTTTTGACAATATTGACTGGAATACTCTCTTTCAAATTCTGAAGGTTGCAGGGGTAAAATACAGGGAGCGAAAGGCTATTTACAATTTGTACAGAAACCAAATGGCAGTTACAAGAGTCGAGGGGCATGAAAGGGAAGCAGTTGTTGGGAAGGGAGTGAGACAGGGTTGCAGCCTCTCCCCGATGCTTTCAACCTGTATATTGAGCAAGCAGTGAAGGAAACAAAAGAAAAATTCGGAGTATGTATTAAAATTCATGGAGAAGAAATAAAAACTTTGAGGTTCGCCGATGACATCTTAATTCTGTCAGAGACAGCAAAGGACTTGGAAGAGCATTTGAATGGAATGGGCAGTGTCTTGAAGGGAGGATATAAGATGACCATCAACGAAAGCAAAATGAGGATAATGGAATGCAGTCGAATTAAGTCGGGTGATGCTGAGGGAATTAGATTAGGAAATGAGACACTTAAAATAGTAAAGGAGTTTTGCTATTTGGGGAGCAAAATAACTGATGATGGTCGAAGTAGAGAGGATATAAAATGTAGACTGGCAATGGCAAGGAAAGCGTTTTTGAAGAAGAGAAATTTGTTAACATCGAGCATAGCTTTAAGCGTCAGGAAGTCGTTTCTGAAACTATTTGTATGGAGTGTAGCCATGTATGGAAGTGAAACATGGACGATAAATAGTTTGGACAAGAAGAGAATAGAAGCTTTCGAAATGTGCTAGAGAAGAATGCTGAAGATTAGATGGGTGGATCACATGACTAATGAGGAAGTATTGAATAGGATTGGGGAGAAGAGAAGTTTGTGGCACAACTTGACCAGAAGAAGGGATCGGTTGGTAGGACATGTTCTGAGGCATCAAGGGATCACCAATTTTGCATTGAAGGGCAGTGTGGAGGGTAAAATCGTAGAGGGAGACCAAGAGATGAATACACTAATCAGATTCAGAAGGATGTAGGCTGCTGTAGGTACTGGGAGATGAAGCAGCTTGCACAGGATAGAGTAGCATGGAGAGCTGCATCAAACCAGTCTCAGGACTGAAGACCACAACAACAACAAACCTGTATTCACCTGACCAGAAGTAATCCTCCTGCCACCAAACTTCACTAATTCCCGCTGTATCTAACTTTAACATATCCATTTCCCTTTTTAAATTTTCTAATCTGCCTGCCCGATTAAGAGATCTGACATTCCACGCTCCGACCCGTAGTACGTCAGTTTTCTTTCTCCTGATAACAACGTCCTCTTGAGTAGTCCCCACGCGGAGATCCGAATAGGGGACTAGTTTACCTTCAAAATATTTTCCCAAGAGGACGCCATCATCATTTAACCATGCAGTAAAGCTGCATGCCCTCGGGAGAAATTACGACTGTAGTTTCACCTTGCTTTCAACAGTTTACAGTACCAACACAGCAAAGCCATTTTGGTTAGTGTTAAAAGGCCAGATCAGTCAATCATCCAGACTGTTGCCCCTGCAACTACTGAAAAGGCTGCTGCTGCCCTTTTTCTGGAACCACACGTTTGTCTGGCATCTCAACAGATGTCCCTCCTACGGTAATACTATCTGTATCGCTTATAAAAACTAGAACTGAAAGTTAAATTCAGAGGTAATGAAAGGCTCCACCGCCCCCCCTTTTTTTTCTCCATGATGAATATATATGGTACATAATCCACTAAAATGTCTCATTAAAAAATAATAGAACAATGAAGAAATGCAAGCTCTATTTACAGTTGCTTTTGTAATGTAACCGAACAGTAATTGTTTGAAATTGACTGTATTACGCCCTCTTAATCCTCAATACCAGGGCATTTTCCATAATGTGGATTACCACCTAGGGGGAGGGAGCACTTTGTGCTCACCGTACAAAGAAAAAACAAAATAATCTAAAAATTGTTAATAGGTGTTGAATTATATTAATTAGGCATAGTCCATATGAATTCACTCAGGCAAGGAAAAAATCTTACCTCCATAGTCTCGGACATTATTGAATTTAGCATATGTTAAGGAACGCTTATTTTTTTGTTTTCTCAAAAAAAAAAAAAGAAAAATCTGGGGCGTGCAGCCCTCCCAAAGATGACACTGTGCATACCAATTTGAAAATACAAATTTTGGAAAAAAAATTAAAATGCTGTGTCTCTGGAAAAGTTCTAGATATTTTATTGGTTTCTTTATTGAAAGACAATTGCTGTATGATTACAAAGAAATACCCCATTTGGACTTATCTGCCAAAGTTCTTTCACTATAGCATTCCAAACTTTTTGTAATATATGGAAATACTTTTTTTTCCTTCAAAGAAGGGCAGTCCATAAAATTTTAATCTCCCCCCCCCCCCCGCCCCCTCCAGTCCCTTTCTGTTTATTAATACCTTATAGTCCTACATTCGGGTCGACAAGCATCCGATCCCACCCGTCGGCTTTGACCCGTGACGTGTGTTGTGGTGTGTGCCCTCTGGTGGTATGTTCAGAGCTTTCGTTTGTGTGGTGTAATGGGATCAGTTTGGTCTTGCTGATTATACAGAATTGTTCGAGTGTTGGCTGTGTTTGTAGTGGAATTCGTTTCAGTGAGTTAACGATTTAGTGGTTTTGTGTGGAGGTTAATTTAGTTTTGTTCGCTGTAGGTCGTGTGGTAATTTGGGTAAATTAATCGCTTGTTGTTTTTGTTCAGGAATGAATATGAGGGATAAAATTAATAGCGCGCGTCTGCGAGAAATGATGAGAAATACTGTGTTGAGGCTGATAAAGTTTTTACATCTGTTTGGGAAGTGTTTGATCCCAGTTTACGGGATCAGGAGCTGCTGTTGAGCTATATAGGTTAGGGTGGGTGTTCAATTCCAATTTATGGGAACAGGAGCTGCTGTTGAGCCATATAGGTTAGGGGAAGTTTTCGATCCTAATTTATGGGATCGGGAGCCGCTGTTGAGCTATATAGGTCAAGGGAAGTGTCAGGTTCCAGATGATATTGTGTTTAGTGGAATTTGGGGAGTTTTGTGTTGTCTTTTTTTTTTTCGTTGGTTTGCGTGGTTTTGTATGGGGGTGGGTGTCTAAATTTGTTTATGTTTAGTTTGTCCCCACCCAAAAACCCCCAATTTCCCTCGCTTGTCCCGTTAGTGTCATTAGGCTTTTTTTGGAAGATGTGTGTGTTTGTTTTTGGATGTGTTTTCATGTTTATAATGTGTATGTAACAACTTTGTATGCGCCATATTTTTGATGTCATGGGTCAAATCAGACGGATGGAATCGGACGCTTCCGTATTTCCCTACATTCCCTGTAAAGGAGAGCTTCCAGTTTTTAAGTTCAATAGGTTGTATAAACAATTGAAATTTGTTCCAAACATAAAACCTCTTTTATTACGACATAACAGGCTTATAAAAGTCAAAACCTAGCCTTATTTAACATCATTTTAGTTTTGAAAGATGAGTAAGAGACTCATTTTTCAAGCATGGTTCCAAAATGTATGTGAAAGGTCCAAAGGTTTTAATTTATACAACATTCTTGTTTTGTAATGAATTTAGCCAGTCAATGAACTAAAAATGTGTTCCACAACTTCAGTATCTTCCTTTGATATAAAGTGATGCCTTCCGGTTGAACCAATAGGAACTGGAGCACTTAGAATGCTCAAAACATTGTGAACATGAAGTGAGCACTGATGGTGTTGTTGCTGTCCTTCAGCTGAAAATCTTATCCAGCAGATGGACCATGTGGTAGCATAAAGTTCATTACAATTTCGTTTAACTCGTAACTGGTGTCTATAATCTCTGCAATCCACCACTCTGTCATACACACACGCCACAAACATCCCCATCTCAGGTTGTGAATCTGAATATTATTCTGCTGTTTCTGAGGTGTTGCGTACAATACGAGTTCACATATCTCTTGGAGTCCAAAAATATGTCTTCTGAATTTCTTTCACAGGAGTATTTTGTTTGGACCATTCTTCTTTTTTATTATCACGGAATTCTTCAATTTCCTCTTCCGACAAAAGAATGAAGGCTCTGAATGTGTAAGATTTCACAGACTGCTAATGACTTCACATGCCAACCAAGTTGTTATATGTCACATGCTGCAGTGAAGTTCTTCAAAGTTACCACACAAAGTTCAAAATTCACGCAGTACACACATATAGTCCCCCTGCGGGTTCGGGGGTTAGAATAGGCCCACGGTATTCCTGCCTGTCGTAAGAGGTGACTAAAAGGAGCCTCAAACTTTTCGGCCTTGTATGATGGTCCCCTGTTGGGTTTGACCTCCATCTCTCAAAATTTTCCGAAGAGCGAGCCGATTGGGGAAGGGCGCCTTACTTGGTGCATTGTGTCCATCTTGCGATCAGACCTTTCGCCAGCTTATACACCATTGAACTGCAGTCCTGTCCGCTCTCCATCTCATGGGCATGACTCTTTTTCTGCGTGCAGATAACACCTTGCACTGTGCAGTGCCTCTTTCTGCACCGACGGCGACCATGGACCACATGTTAACTAACATCCAGCACGGTAGCCAGTCCGTTGTGGTGGGGCCGGCATGTACCCTGTTGGTTGTAGCCCTCTGACAACACAGGGATCGCCCTACTGATGCCTGCACCGTTAACTCCCCACGTATGCCAAGGAGTAGATGCCTATCCTCCTGGGGTGTCGAGACTCCCGGCAACGGCCATCCTGCCAGGTGGCTCTTGCTGTGGCTGGGTGGCGCCCGTGGGGAGGGCCCTTGGTTGGAGTAGGTGGCATCAGGGCGGATGACCCGCAATGAAGCGTGGTACATCGTCTCTTGCTGGTGGCCAGTCGCCAGCAGTCTCTTAAGCGTTCTCGGGCTCAGTTTAACGCTCAGAAGTACGATCCGAAAACGTTCCCCTCCCTGGCCACACCGTGGGAGGAACGTAAGTCTCAGGATGGCAGTAGCAATTATTCGCCCCGCTTCTTAGTTTGTACGAGGGTTGACGGGGAGTCTTTTCTCTCCACAAAGCCTCAGTTCTTCGTCGAGCATTTAGAGGACAAGTTTGGGGAGGTGGAGGGCTTGTCAGAAATGCGCTCTGGGTCAGTCCTGATACAAATGGCATCCTCTGCCCAGTCACGACGGTTACTCGCTTGTGACAAGTTGGGGGATGTTACGATCACACCCCATAAGAGTTTAAATATGGTCCAGGGGGTTATTTACCATTGGGATCTTCTTTTGCAGTCTGATGAAGAGCTGCGCGCCAATTTAGAGCGCCGAGGTGTACATTTCGTCCGGCTCGTTCATCGGGGTCTGAAGGAAAATCAGATTGCTACCGGTGCCTTCATCTTTGCCTTCGAAGGGGATACATTACCGGAAAAAGTCAAGGTGATGGTCTACCGATGTGACGTTAAGCCCTATATCCCTCCCCCGATGCGGTGCTTTAAGTGCTGGAAGTTCGGCCATATGTCTTCTCGCTGCACTTCCAGCCTCACATGTCGAGATTATGGACGCCCATCACATCCCAATACTCCATGTGCCCCACCTCCCATCTGTGTCAACTGCGGGGAGCACCATTCACCTTGCTTGCCAGACTGCCGAATTTTCCAGAAAGAGCGTAAAATCATGGAATACAAGACCCTGGACCGACTAACCTATACTGAGGCCAAGAGGAAATACGACCGACTCCATCCTGTGAGAATGACGTCTTCCTACGCTGCTGCTACAACACCTGTGCTAACCCCGTTTGTTTCTCCAATTGTGGCCGGATCGACGAGTAGTAAAACTCCTCCTGCCCCCTCGCCAGTGGGGGGCTCTACCCACCGGGTTGCTCCTGCGCCACCTACCTCAGGAGCAACACCATCCCACCCATCGGGGACGTCCGTCCCCACTTCTAAGCTGGAGAAGTGTCCAACTTCTTCGGCTTCTCACGCTCGCAAGGGGTCCCTTGGGTCCCTCCCTTCCCAGGTTTCCGCCAGCGAGAAGCCTGACGACCGACAATGACGTAAGTGCCCGCAATCAGCTGGTCGAGGGCTTCACGATCCTCCTCCGTCCCGGAGACTTAATCGGTGAAGCCCTCCCAGCCGGTGCGATCCAAGGAACGGCGTGAGAAACCCAAGAAGAGCTGTCAGCCCAAGGAACTCGCGGTGGCAGCCATCCCACCGCAACCTTCCAGCTCTGCGTCTGAGGATGCGGTGGAGATTCTGGCGTCCACTGAGGACCTCTGTCTCGCCGGTCCATCAGACGCCATGGAAAGCACTATCACAGGTGCTAAATCGGAGGCAGTAGGTAACCCAGCGGCGTAATCTCCCTTCCCAGTCCCGTCAAGCCTTTCTCAGCCAAGGACAACACCATCTTCCAGTGGAACTGCAGCGGTTTCTTCCACCATCTAGCTGAGCTCCGCCAACTTATCAGCCTTCACCCTTTCCTCTGCATTGCTCTGCAGGAAACTTGGTTTCCGGCAATGCGAACCCCCGCCCTCCATGGCTATCGGGGTTGTTATAAGAACCGGGCAGCTTATGAAAGGGTGTCTGGTGGCGTCTGCATCTATGTCCTGAACTCTCTTCGCAGCGAGTCTGTACCTCTCCACACACCTTTAGAGGCTGTCGCTGTTCGGGTGTGGACGCCACAGGCTGTTACCGTCTGCAGTCTTTACCTTCCACCGGATGGTGATGTCGCGCAGCATGTCCTGGCTGCTCTGATAGCTCAATTGCCTCCACCTTTCCTGTTACTGGGCGACTTTAACGCCCATAACCATCTGTGGGGTGGGTCAGTGGCAACAGGTCGAGGCGCCATCTTTGAGCATTTATTGGCACAGCTCAATCTCTCGATCTTAAATGATGGTGCCTTCACACACTTCAATGTGGCGCATGGCACATACTCCGCCATTGACCTTTCCATCTGTAGCCCTAGCCTCTTACCGTCTGTCCAATGGAGAGTGCATGACGACCTGTGTGGTAGTGACCACTTTCCGATCTTTCTGTCACTGCCACAGCGTCAATCTTCTGGGCGCCCTAGCAGATGGGCTCTGCATAAGGCCGACTGGGACTTGTTCTCCTCCACTGTCGCTATTGAGCCTCTCTCTAACGATGGTCACCACCGGCATCGCTACTGCCGCCGAATCTGCCATTGCCCGTTCTTCTGGGTCCCTTCGGCGGCGGACTGTGCCTTGGTGGTCGCCTGAGATCGCTGAAGCGATTAAAGCTCGCCGGCGGGCACTCCAGCGTCACAAGCGACATCCCTCAATCGACCACCTTATCGCCTTCAAACGGCTGCGTGCGCGAGCCCGCTGCATTATCCGCCAATGCAAGCAGGAGTGCTGGGAGCGGCATGTGTCCACCATTGGCCTCCATGTCACTCCATCGCAGGTCTGGGCCAAGATTCGCCGCCTCTATGGCTATCGGACTCCTGTCAGTGTCCTTGTGCTCTCACTGAATGGAGCAGTTTGTACTGACTCCAACGTCATTGCAAACCGCTTGGCAGAGCACTTTGCTATGAATTACGCTCCATTAAGGAGCGGATAGAACGTCGGAGTCTTTCTTTTCGCACTCACCATCCTGAATTGTACAATGTTCCATTCAGTGAGTGGGAATTTCGAAGTGCCCTCGCCGCCTGTCCTGATACCGCTCCTGGGCCAGATAGCATCCACTCTCAGATGCTGAAACACCTTTCAGTGGACTGCCAGTGACGCCTCCTCGATCTTTACAACTGCATTTGGGTCGAGGGTGAGTTTCCATCGCAATGGCGGGAAAGTCTTGTTGTCCCCATTCTGAAACCAGGGAAGAACCCTATGGAGGTGGACAGCTACCGTCCCATTAGCCTCACCAACTTTCTTTGCAAGTTGCTTGAACGGATGGTGAGCCGGCGCTTGAATTGGGTACTGGAGTCTCGAGGCCTTCTGGCTCCGTCTCAGGGTGGGTTCCGTAAAGGCCGCTCCGCCGCCGACAATCTGGTGAGCCTGGAGTCGGCCATCCGTACTGCCTTTTCCCGCCGTCAGCATCTGGTTGCTGTCTTTTTCGACATGCGGAAGGCGTATGATACAACATGGCGTCATCACATCCTTTCTACGCTTCATGGATGGGGTCTTCGGGGCCCTCTGCCGATCTATATCCACAATTTTCTGTCGTCTCGTACCTTCCGTGTGCGCGTCGCGGCCTCATATAGTTCCTCCCAAGTCCAGGAGAACGGTGTGCCACAGGGTTCTGTTCTCAGTGTGTGTCTGTTTTTAATAGCTATTAACGGGCTTGCTGCGGCGGTGGGAAATACTGTCTCCGCTTCCCTGTATGCTGACGACTTCTGCCTTTACTACAACTCTATTGGCATTGCAGCTGCTGAATGTCAGCTACAGGGCGCAATCCGCAAGGCGCAGTCTTGGGCTGTAGCACATGGTTTTCAGTTTTCCGCAGCCAAGACCTGCGTTATGCATTTCTGCCGGCGACGCACTGTTTACCCGGAGCCGCGGCTTTATCTTGACGGCGAGCTTCTTAAAGTGGTGGAGTCACATAGGTTTTTGGGGATGGTTTTTGATGCCCGGTTGACTTGGCTGCCTCGTATTCAGCAGCTTAAACAGGCGTGTTGGCGGCATCTAAATGCTATGCGATGCCTGAGCCACACCAGGTGGGGCGCCGACCGATCTACTCTCCTACGGCTTTACCAGGCGTTAATCCAGTCCCGTCTGGACTACGGGAGTCTGGCTTATGGCTCAGCATCCCCATCTGCGTTGCGGGTGCTGGACCCAATCCTCCACAGCGGGATACACCTTGCCACTGGTGCCTTCCGAACCAGCCCTGTGGACAGCATACTTGTGGAGGCAGGTGTCCCTCCACTGCGGTTACGACGCCAACAATTACTGGCTGCTTATGCTGCCCATGTTTTTAGCTTGCCCGGGCATCCAAATTATCGTGTCCTCTTCCCGCAGTCAGTCGTTCATCTGCCAGAACGTCGGCCCCGGTTGGGTTGTCCGATCGCCGTACGTGTCAAACAGCTTCTTTCCTGGCTTGGGTGTTTCCCTGTTCCACCTCCTTTCCGGGCCCCTCTGCGTACACCCCCATGGTGTGTGCCTCGCCCTTGCCTTCGGCTCGACTTGGCACAGGGCCCGAAGGACTCAGTCCCTCCGGAGGCCTTCCGACGCCGCTTTTATTCCATCCTGGCCACGTATTAGGGCTCTGGTGTTGTCTACACCGACGGTTCGATGGTTGCTGGTCTAGTCGGTTATGCACTAACTCTAGGGGACCATTCTGAACAACGTTCATTGCCGGCTGGCTGCAGTGTTTACACTGCTGAGCTGGTCGCCATCTTTCATGCCCTAGAGTATATCCGCTCCTGCTCAGGTGAGTCCTTCGTTATCTGTAGCGATTCCCTGAGCAGTTTACGAGCTCTCGACCAGTGTTTCCCTCGGTCTCGTCTGGTGATGGCTATCCAGGAGTCCCTGCATAATCTCGCCCGTCGCAGCAGGTCTGTGGTCTTTCTTTGGATCCCAGGCCATGTTGGTATACCCGGCAATGAAACTGTTGACCGCCTGGCGAAAGAGGCCACCAGTGCGCCATCTCTGGAGATTGGCCTTCTGGCGGCTGATTTGCGGGCAGTCTTACGCCGCAAAGTTATCTCGTTTTGGGATGCTGAATGGCGCGGTCTGACCACCCCTAACAAACTCCGTGCCGTCAAGAACACAACGACTGTGTGGCGGTCATCCATGCGAGCCAACCGTAGGGACTCAGTCATCCTTTGTCGGCTCCGCATTGGCCACACCCGACTCACGCACAGTTATTTACTGTGTCGTGAGGATCCCCCTCTTTGTCGTTGTGGAGCGTCCTTGACGGTGGTCCATATTCTGTCGGAGTGCGCCCTTTTAACCGTGCTCAGGCAGACTTTTGCAATGCCTGACACGCTCTCTGCTCTTTTATCAGATGACTCTGCCATGGTGGACTTGGTTTTGTGTTTTATTTGGGCAGGGGGTTTTGATCCTTTAATCTGAGGTTTTTTTAAAAGTGTTGATTCTGGCTTTTAGCCTCTGATTTTAAAGTGTTCTTGGTGGTTGGCTTTTCCTCTTTTTCTCTACGGTCGGCCAACCACTGTCACACTGTGTGTTTTAATTTGTTTTGTCTGGTCTCTGTCAGAGTATTTCATGTCCTGTTTCATCTGCTGTCTTTCCTGTTGTTTGTTTTTTATTCTCTTCGGGTGGTTTTAGTTTTTATGGAACAAGGGACCGATGACCATAGTAGTCTGGTCCCCTTAATCCCACCAACCAACCAACCAACACACATAAAGACATCTCCAGCTAGGTGTGGAACTAATCACATGGGTCGTAGTGCATAAGGTTTTGATCTTCCAATGTGTGAAGTTGTATAGTCCAAAATTCACTCAGTTCATACATAAAGACATCTCCAGCTGGGTGTGGAACTAATCACATAGGTCATAGTGCATAAAGTTTTGGTCTCCCAATGTGTGAAGTTGTATAGTTGCTCTTATAAATTGCAAAAGTTTCTTTAATGCTGTGAGTCATTTACCTCTTCACTTTCATAACTTTTTGAGCTTCAAATGTTACAGTTATAGTGTCTTTTTTGTTGGCACTCTGGTGAGAACAGTCCCATTTCTCTTTCAGATAAAATGACTGCACTATCTGAACTTGACCATAATAGGGATCTGGTCTTCCAAAAACTCCTTTTACAGACCTCACATTTCTTTATTTGTCTACCATATACTTTCATACTGATGGAACATGGTTCAAAATTGTTTTCTTTGAAAATGTCTCTGGAGTAATAGTTAAAACTTGCACCTTTCCACTGTTGGATGCACAATATTCAACAGCTGAATTGATATTTGTGAAAAACTCCTGGCAAGAGGCACAAGAGTGCTTTGGTTCATTTTCTTCTGAAGATGTAATTTCTACTTTGAAGAGTGAGGTCAGTTTTGCTGTAGTGTATTCATCCACAGCTTTAGTAATTTCTCTGCGCTTTCTTGATGCATAGAGCTTATGACTCGACTTCCCTGACTACGCTTTAACAGGACTAACACCCACCTTTGTAGTTGACTGATTTAGAGTATTTAATTCTTTCTCTATTGATGCCAAATCTGCATCTGCACCATGGGAGGCTTCACTTTGTTCAGATACTATCATTGTTGTTATTCTCTCACAACATTTAGAACACAAAATGTTGTCACTGGAAACTTCTTCTCTTTGAAACAGAGTCTTCAACTGAGAACACCTATTCTCTACCTGAACAAAGTCTTCTTTTTTTGCTTTCTTTCTTTCTTAGATGTCACTCTTTTATGGATATGCAAATAGTCAACACACTTCACTCTCCTGTAGCCCCAGTCAGAACACATTTCAAACAATCCTTTTCACTAAACACACTGCAGCTGGAAAATTCCCCACAAAAATACAGAACTCACTGGATGGTCTCAGGTTCCTGACAAGCCTCTTCAGAAAACAAATTAGCACTGAAGAACTACAATACAGAAACATGCAATGAACAACCACGACAAAGAAACTGGCAAGAAACTACAACAACGTGTAAGAAATATCTGCAACAAAGACAATAGAAATAAACATTGTAACAAAGAAATTAGTTAGAAACAACTTCAGTGAAGGCATACATTACCCTTGAAAGTTAAAAAATAGTGGTTTTTTTTAAAGTAAAACATGTCCAACTAAATGGTGGAAGCTCTCCTTTACAGATAATATAGTACTACAGGGTAGGCTACTAATCAGCAGGAAAAAATCTAACTTTTCTGGATTGGCATTTTTGAAAAAAAAATATCATAAGGTGACAGTAAAAGAACTTTGACAGATGACCAAACAGAGGATACCATTGTAATCATAAAGAAATTATTTTTCAAATAAAACAAAACTAACAAAATATCTAGAACTGTTACAGAAATACAAGATTTTAAAGATTTTTCCGAAATTTACGTCTTCAAAATGGTGTTCGAAGTGTCGTCTTTGGAGGCCTGTATCTCGAGGCAGGAATTTTTTTGGAGAAAACAAAAAGAACCACATGTTTCTTAGACTATGAAGGTAACTCACCTGCCTAAAGTGACATGGATTATGCGCCTAAAGAAATAGTGAAATAACTGGACCAAGTTATTTCTGTAGTAAAAGAACTTTGACAGATAAGTCCAAATGGAGTATTTCTTTGTAATCATAAAGCAGTTATCTTTGAAATAAACAAAACCTAACAAAATATCTAGAACTATTCCAAAATTCGCATCTTCAAAATTATATGCACAGTGTCATCTTTGGAGAGCTGTATCTCAGAGCAAAAAATTTTTGGAGAAAACAAAGTGAAATGTGTTCCTTACTTGGTCCTTCATTTTAACGCAAGCTAAATTCAATATTATCAGAGACTATAAAGGTAAGATTTTTTCCTAGCCTGCTTGACTTGATATGGACTATGCCTAGGAGACATTTTCTTCATATGTTGGGGCTACAGGATATCTGTTAAACTATATGACCTCTAGACGAAGATGATTTGTTGAATTTACATTTGATGTAATAAACGAATGGGGACTACTGAGGAAGGAAGCAGAAACATCCAGTGGCAAACTACCCATCGTTTCATGTGACACATTTGAAAGTAAATTAACAGTTTTCCAAGACAAAATTCCATGTCTTGAAACCATCATAAATTCTTAACATCTAAAGCAAATTATAGTCCTAAATAACAACCAAAATGGCATAAAATTTAACTGAATTTTGTATCAAAACTACCTTACTGCCCCAGTGGTTTCATTTTGAAGCTACTTACAAAAGCCATAGTACAGACTCAAATATATGTTAACAATAACTTTAGATACACTTACTTTCACCACTGTCAGTGATATTAGTACAGATACTTTTTTTAAGCCTGGTGAAATCTCCTAGAATCATGTGTAGCATGATCACCATGTTGACTGTCACATTGAAAGCTGTAAGTACTACAACAACACACTACATTCGTAGAAGTACCTCAGTGTATCACAAGATGTCTGTTGTGCAACAGCATCAGTGGTTTCAGGGCAAAACACTGGTGCTTAAAATAGTTAATAAGATGACTTCAGGCAGAAACCATTCAAATGCTTAAAAAATAAAAAGCAGGAGCTAAGTAATTTTGTCAGGCAGCTTTTGTTGAAAGGGAAGCAATAAGTTAATATGAGCACTAAAACTCCCTTATAAAACAAATGAGAGGGTGGTGATGTGTTTACTGAAGAAGCCCATGCGTTTTTCCACTAGTTTGTGCCATAAATATTAAATGTTCTTAATGACGGCAGGCTATAGTGCCGTCCTGGTTAGGCTGTCACTGTGAACGCCACAATCTAAAAAACTGTGTTTGGTATTCTGGCCTATCTCAGCCTGAGGTGCAGAGTGAACACAGCCTGAGAGGGACAAGAGGTCAGTGCGAAATCTTGTCAGTGACAGTAGGTTTTAGACCTGATAAAAACTGCTCCTGCCAGTGACTGCAGGTCCATATCAACCAGTTTCCAAATGAACACTGAAGGGAACAGCATGCATTGGGCATTTGGAGCTGGGTAGCTCACTGAATGCTATTACAGACTAGATTGGCACATTAAGCTGCACATCTTGAATGAGTCAAACACAGAAACCACCTGCATCTGACTGGAGACTTGTAGTACAGTCCAGTGATTTATGGTTGTACCTCTTTACAAATCATATCTCAGTGTACATATGGCTCTGTGCAGCATTCTGCCCTGCAGTCTGTGGTGGGTGTAACTCAGGTTCAAGGTGATTCTGTCATAGTTTTTGGAGGTGGTTTCCACACCATCACTTGGTCTCACTCAGATGGGTTACTGTCAACATAAACTGTGATTACTGTTTCGGCATTATTGGTAGTGAAGTGTTGCCATTTATTTCCATGATGGATATGGTACAGACACTGCTGTCTCCCAAGGTGACAACAGTTGTGTTCACAGGGCTGCATACAGATGTACGTTCCTTGTTTAATGAACACTCGGGCAGCCTGTTGCACCTAGACTGGCCTGGTGAACCAGCAGACAGCTGTAGAAAATTTGAGAATTATATATCAATTGATACAATTTTGAGCATGAGGGAATCTTATACAGTCATACCTAGTGATGTAGGGTGGATAAATTCCCTGTGGGCACGACATTTACTGCTGTGTCATCCGAACAAGTCACAGCCAGGGCAAAAGCATCACAGAGGCAAAGATGTAAGCTGGTGCCAGTGCTATAGACTCACCACTTGCACGAGTTCCACCATCGCCACTGGTGGCGCTGAGGATGAAGAAAGTGACTTCACCTCAGCCAATTGCCAACTGAGTACAATCAGACAGTGACTGGACAACAACCGACAGAGGCCTCCTTGAAGATTGAAGAGCAGCTCTTGCCCACTTGGTTATAGATCATTGTCCAGGGCTGACTTAGAGGGGGAACGCCATTTAGTGCAATCTTAGAAGTGAACAGACGGTTGTTGTAAATTGCATTTGCTATGTACTGCGTAGTTTGCCTACAATTATTTGCACTTAGTCGTTGAGGGCATTTTTTGTTATATTACATGCAGTGTTGCAGACTTTGCTCTTCAACTAGCCACAAAGATAAGTAAACCCTTTAACTCATATGTGTGACTTTGCTTCTAATTTGTTGGAGTGTTGCAGAATCTTCATTCTCCTATCCTGTTAGCTGACTCTGGGGCATAGCTGTGTAATAGTGGCAGGGAGAAATTGTCTTGATGGTATATTGCATCAAAAGCCGTTTCACAAACTCAGCCTCCACAGCAGTAGTGACAATGCCTTTGCAAAAATTCGTGATTAGGAATTTGTTGAAAGTGATTTTAAATGCCCAAAATCTGGGCATTTATAAAGAGAGTACTTTCTAAAGATTTTGCTGCTAGAATGTGTAATTTACCAGTTAAAATAAGGAATGAGATGATACTCCTTATATTAAAAGTTGGTAAATGTTTACACTTAAATCTATGTGTAACATTCATCAGAGAGCTGCAAAACTATCCCACCTCTCCCATAACTGGAAGTTGATGAATGGAGCAGGAACACGATCTAATCCATCTGATACCAAGGAAAAACCCAAGCAGAGACAAAATGGAAAGCAACCCAGTAGTCAGTGAGGAATCAGATTCTGGGGAATCTGAGGTAGAGTCTGAACTCCTTGATTCTTCTTTAACTTATAAAGATCATGGAACTGACTGCGAACAGTCTTTTAATTTTTTTGCAGTACAAAGTATAAGTAAAAATCCTACCTACAGGTCAGCTACTTAATACAAACCATGTTCTGTGTTGAAAATTACTTTTAAACTTGAGTACTGTTTTTCTTCTTTCCTTATGTAGAGATGTAAAAAGTTATGTTTACGGTCCAATTTCTCAAAACAACTCTCCCCTTCCCCTAACTGTCAAGCAGCTATTTCAACTTGTTTACCCAACCACTAAAGTAGTAGTGTTGCTAAACACCTTTCCCAATAAAAAAAAATATCAGCTTAATTTTTTTAATGTGTCACTTATCAATTAAACTTTGGAATGCATAAATACCTGCACATTTGCCCCAACTTATAAATACCCAGGCATCTTACATCACCCGTAAAGCCACTGCTTAAGATCCAGAAAATGTTTGTATACATTTTGAATCTCATTAAATTATTTCTTCTTTGTGTGTGTGTGTGTTTGGTTTTAGTTCCAGTTCAGATGATGTGACATGGAAAGAAGCTGAAGTTTTTGACACTGACGTAATGGAAGGCTTAACATCGTTTATTAAAGGTAATTGTGCTACTTTATGGGCATGTAAATGTTGGAAAACAATGAGTAATAAATTCTGACTTTATTTCTTTTTTCAGAACATTTCCCAAGCTATTATTTGGACTCTGAACTGTATCGTGTCATGAGTGATGAAGACTGTGAGGAACTTTTGTGTTTACTGTCTTTAATTTTATTTTACTGCACGATGAGAAGTAGTGCTTCGGACTGGATACAAAATGCTCTGTGCTGCAGGCTTAGTGAGGAAATGCAAGTCCGTGTGAAAACATTTATAGAGAAAATACCAAATGATACCAGTGTTGTCACAAAAACATTGGTAAAGGAAGCAACTTTAGAAAGTGGTAAATAAATAAATTTATTAATTTTTGTTGATAAATCTTATACATCCTGAGAGATGTTAGTGTGAATTTGCTGTTTGTGCTCAAGCATGTTTTGGGACAAGAGAGCCCACCTCTTAAACTACACAATCAGCTGAGTACGGTGTTCATTTTATTAATTGCAAGTGGCTAACAAAGAAATGTAAACACTAAAATGGATGTTATTAATGCAGCATTGGCTTGTTTTAAAAGTGTGATGGATCTCGGACTGTGTCACAATTGATATAGGAGAAGTTATAGCAGCTATTCCACTGTAGGACTAGACACTCCATTTTCAATTAGTGTAATGAATAGTAAGTCTGGTGAGTTCATTCTAATTATCCAGACTGCGTCTGATCAAATATGACTTTGTGAACAGGGACATCATCATTTTGGACTTATTTCAGAATATCAGGACTTGCAAATACCCTTATTAATTGAAACATTATTCATGGAACACATTAAATTTTAAATGAAACTAACTACACCACAGAGATACCCCCTTGTTGAAGAACATTAGACAGGTGACATAGTCCATGAATGTCCAACACACAAATAATTCATCTCCTCTTAAAACAGGGTCTAGTTTGTCGAATCAGACCTCATTACTTTTTGTTGTTTTTAGTTTGGGACATGCTGGACTTGCACAGCAGGTTATACTGTTGTAGTTTTGTTGTCGAAGGAAAATGTTTTAATCACACAATGAAATTATTTTGTATTATGTTTAAGAGGTATTTTTTCTTTCTTTACTTCAATGATTTGATATTTCTGCCCTAATGAGCAGTGGATGATGTATTTAATGGCAAGTGATCCATTATCAGCCAATTAAGTTTGCTTGCCTCTGACCTGTTGTGGTGCATGTAGTCTGTAATTGTGGATAATATCTGCTCTACATCTATATTATATACACGAGGGTACTGTAAATACTAGAATAATTTTCTACTCCTTCCTCTCTTTCACCTATGCTCAAAAGGTACATGTGGAGAACAACTTTCAGTAAATTTCCATATGAGCTCAAATACTCCTGTTTTTTTTCCAATAATCGTCGTTTTGAGAGATATGTAGGGTAGGAAGTAATAGCTTACCTGTCATTTTTGGAACCTTACACTGAGAATTTTAACAGTGTACCTCTTCATAATATAAAACACCTCTTCTGTAGTGTCTACCACTGGAGTTTGCGGAGCATACCTGTGATGCAACTATGTGTTCTACATGAACACATGACAGAATGTACTGCTCCTTTGTAGCTCTTCTCTATTATTCCTGCTTGTTAAGGATGAGTGACTCTTGAAAAACATTCAAGAATCAATGAAACTGGTGTTTTGTAAATCACTTGTTACGAGAGTGAATTAAGATTTTCTTAGAAGGGTTTGAACGAATATACCTGACATTTGCTTTTCCTGCATCTAGTTTTATGTGGTAATTTCCAGGGTTGCTCCAATTTCTGGAAATCAGGGAATTTCAAACATATCAGGCAAATTTGGAAAAAAAGAAAAAAAACACTGGAAAAATCTTGTTTTTGTCTCAGTAGAGGAAGTGGTTTGTTTTGAGATGTGATGCATCGTTGCTGGCTGGGCACAGCCGAGGATGTGGGTCGCTTCCTACACCCCATTCATACTGTTTCTCTCCTTCCTACCACTCCCCTCAATTTGCTGTCAGTGCTGTCACCACTTCTTGCCACTAGCCTAACAGCTGCTGATTAGAGGCAGTGAGACGTGAGCAATGGTTTGTTTGAATTTGACTCTCAGAGATTGTTGACACAGCAGCTGGAGACAGTGGACATGTGGGCATAGTTGTGTCTGATTTTTCTTTTTTCTTTTTTTTCCTTTTTTTAAATTTGTGTGTGTGTGTGTGGGGGGGGGGGGGGGTGCGCACTCTCTCTCTCTCTCTCTCTCTCTCTCTCTCTCTCTCTCTCTCTCTCTCTCTCTCTCTCTCTCTCTCTCTCTCTCATTTTCTGGCAAAGGCTGTGGCCCAAAATTTAGTTGTGAGCGTGTGATTGTCTTTCCTATGCGCATGTCTGTGGTTCAGTGATCATCTTTCCAGTGAGTTGCTACCTATCCTCATAAGTATTGGTTCTCAGAGTATTTGTGCAAGTTACCTGTTGCTGGGATTGATCACTATGGTCTCATTTCATCAACATGGTGTCTAGTGACGTGAATAGCTGACCACATGAGTGGACTTTCGCAGTGGGCCACGAATGTTCAAACCCTGCCTGTCGGATCTGGTCTCACCAATCTGCTCGCAGGCTGGGTCTGTTTATGTGTGGCATAATGTAGTAGATTTTTGCGGTTTATGTAAGGACCCACGACTGCAGTGCTTCTCAGCAGGCCAGAGGCCACAGGCGATGGATTTCAGGAATTGTGACAGTCTCACCGCAAGTACATTGTACAGTGTGGCATTTTATAGACATTTTATTTATTATAGTAAATTTTGGCAGTTATAAAATAATTTATATATTATAAAGTAGGGACGATAAGCAGAAAATTGTGGCAATTGCTGGCAGTTTGTACACTATGTTCTCGTATAGTTCTTTCAAGAAAAATCACACAATACCTGTAAAATAATAGACATAACAGGGTGGGTAAATAACCGACAATAACGAACGTAGTAGAACCAACATTTTATTGGTGTTCACCTATAGGGTTGTTTTACACAACTCTTCCCTGCCTTATACTCTTCTTTAAATAGGCCTACTTTTTTCTGCTCAGATTATTTCTGAAATCAGTGAAGGTATTTTAAATCTGGCTTGCAACTCCAAGGAAATGCATATTTTTCTTATCATATGTGTTTCATTTTATTGAAAAAAAAATATTAGTTGTCTTAATGGAACACACATACCATTTCGCTTGCTTTCTCCATCTAAAAACAGTTCATTACAAAAGATTTTGATATTACTACATAAGATTTTTGCTCACACAGGGGAGAACTATAGAGTACTTTGCATTTTTATCAATTTATGTCCTTACTTACCCTTGAGATCTCAAATTTTGTCAGGGAAAAATGCTAAAACTTGTCTGGAAATCAGGGAAATATCAGAGAATTTCACTTAGCAAAACTAGTGGCAACCCTGCTTTCACTTCATGTTGCATACTTCTTGATACAGGTGTGTAAATCTTAAGGGCAAAAGAAACTTCTGCATGAGGTGGCAGTGCCAAGTAACATAGTTTGATGAAACTTGGACCAAGCATTGAAAGAACTGCTGCAATATAGTACCGAAGTAAACTGCAAGTAATATATGATGTGACAAACACAAAAGACACTTATTCAAAGGCAATAATTACACTGAAATTACCACAGTTTGTGATAGTTCCCTGGACATTACAAAAGGTGGGACATGATGCTTCATGGGTTATGTGATCACCGTAGATGGTGGTGGCTCTAGTCCGCTGGCCGCAAGGTTGGTGAGGACTTCTTGCAGTTGGGTGCTGGATTCCCTCACAAGGGGTCAACTGCTGGATGGTCATTGAAATGCTGCAGTAAGTCTACTGCGTCCCAGATGTACTCAATGAGATTCGTCACAGGAATCGCCAAGCCGGTCATTCGTCAAATATCCTCTTACTCCAGCTTCTTTTTTTCCTGCAGTGTTCGATGCAGTCACATGTCATCCATAAGAAAAATAAGACAGGGCTGAATGCACCCCTGAAGAAATGTACATGGAGAAGGATTACAGTCAGAATAATGTTGAATAATGAGTGTATTGTGTTCAAAGATTTGGAGGTCAGTTATGTCCATGCAGAATTGTGCCTCCCTACACCTTGACATCTGGACTGCTAAAATGATGTTTGACATTGTTCCTAGGTGCATTAAATTTTCCCACATGTCACCATGTGAGGCTACAAGCAGAATCACTGCTCCAGAATCTGCTCTTATTTGAGAAGAGCATGCAACAGCACTCCTCCATGAACCAGTCTCTCTACTCTGGGCACCAACGCAAAAGAATGTGCTGTTGTCAGCCGAACACATCTTCATCTACACTCCGCAAACCACCATGAAGTGCATGGCAGAGTGTATGTCCCATTGTACTAATTATTAGGGCTGCTTCTCATTCCATCCACATATGGAGTGCGGGAAGAATGGCAGTTTGAATACCTCTGTGGGTGCAGTAATTATTCTAATCTGATTCTCGTGATCCCCATGTGAGCAATGCATAGGGAGTTGTAATACATTCCTTGAATAATCATTAATGCTGGTTCTTGAAGCTTTCTTGCGATAATTTACTTCTATCCTTAAGAGTCCTCCAGATTAGTTCCTTCAGTATCTCTCTGTGACACTCTCCCATGGATCAAACAAACCTGTGACCATTTGTGCTGTCCCTCTCTGTATGCATTCAGTATCCCCTGTTAGTCTTATCTTGAATGGGTCCCATGCTCTTGAGCAGTAATCTAGAACTAGCCACACGACTGATTTGTAAGCAGTCTTCTTTGTAGACTGATAGCACTTTTTCATAATACCGATAAACTGAAGTGTACTGCATGCTTTACCCACGACTAAGCCTATGTGATCATTCCATTTCATATGCCTACAAAGTGTTACAACCAGGTATTTGTATGAGTTGGCCGATTCCAGCAGTGACTCATTGATATTATAGCTTCAGGACACTGCGTGTGTTTTCTTTTTTAGTGTGTGAAGTGCAAAATCTTACATTCCTGAACATTTAAAGCCAGTTGCCAATCACTGCACCACATTTAAATCTTATCCAGATCTGACTGAAAATTGATACAGCTTCTTTCAGATAGTACTTTACTATAGATAACTGTGACATCTGGAAAAAGTCTGATGTTATCGATAATATTGTCTGCAAGGTCATTGACATACAACATGAACAGCAAGGGGTCCAACACACTTCCCTGAGGCACACCTTAAGTTACTTCTACATCTGACAATGACTCTCCATCCATGATAACATGTTGCGCCTTCACTACGAAGAAGTTCTCAATCCAGTCACAAATTCCAGTTGATACCCCATATTGTTGCACTTTTGACAATAAGTGTTGGTGTTGTACTGAGTCAAATGCTTTTCAGAAATCAAGAAATACTGCATCTACCTGACTTCTTTGATCCAAAGCTTTCAGTATATCATGAGAAAATTACGCATTGGGTTTCACATGATAGATGTTTTTAGAATCTATGCTGGTTGGCATTGAGGAAGTCATATTGTCCAGGAAACCTCAGAATATATTCTAAGATTCTACAACTAATCAATGTCAAAAATATTGGATGGTAGTTTTGTGGATCATTTCCACTACCCTTCTCTTTGACAGATGTGACCTGTGCCCTTTTTTTTTTTTCCTTCAAGAACTGGTCATGGTCTCTTTATTGAACGGATCTAAGATTACTGTTAGAAGAGGGGCTAACTCACCTGCAAATTCAGTATAGAATCAGATAGTGATTCCATTGGGCCCTGAAGCTTTGTTCAGCTGTAACTATTTCAGTAGTTTCTCATCACCACTGACACACACTTTGTAAAGTAACATTTGAAAATAGAGTTAAGCATTTCAGTTTTTGCCATGCTACCTCCATTTTCAGTTCCTGTCTCATTTGCTAAGGACTGGAACTAACTTTGATGCCACTAAGAGTCTGCACATATGACCAGAATTTCTTTGAGTTTTGTGAAATGTTATGTGACAGTAGTGTGCTATTGTAGTCATTAAAGGGCATCACATATTGCTCCCTTGACAAACGAGCATTCTTTTAGCATCTCTAGATCTATAGCCCTACACTTTGTTTTATGCCTATTATTCACTAATCTCTGTTTCTTTAGAAGTTTCTTTACAGTGACTGTATACTGTGGAGGTTCCCTCCCATTATGAGCTTTTCTACTAGGTGTATTTGCATCCAGCAGATGGTTAACTATTCTTTTAAACTTGATCCATCTGCTGCCCTGTGTTGAAAGTTGAAAGATCCTCATGGAGATATGAAACTACTGATTTTGTTATGCAGGTTTACAGACGTATATATATCTGTGTGCTTGTTTTAGTTGTCCTTCGTTATTTGGTTATCATTGTTGCCACAGCCGCATCATGGTCATTGATACTAGTTTTGATATAGACATCCTAAAGAGGTCTGGTTTATTTGTTGCCTGTAGGACCAATACATTTTCTGTCATGAGTGGGGTTCCTAACTATCTGTTCGAGGTAGCTTTCAGAGAAGGCATTTATTAATGTTTCGCAGGATGTTTTATCACACCCACCTCTAACAAAAACGTAATTTTCCCAATTAAATGTTGAATGATCAAAATCTCCACTGATGATTACACTATGATTGGAAAAATTATGTACACATGAATAGAGGTTTTCTCTTAAGTTTTTGGTTACATCAGAAGATGAGTCTGGTGGGCAATAGAAGGATCCAGTTATTTTATGCCCTTCTGATACTGAGTCTTGTCCAGAGAATCTCACATGCAGCTTCGATTTCTATCTCGGTGGATTTGAGTTTCTTGTCTACTGTGTCAAATACACCACCACCATCACAATTTCCCATTTGCATATCCTTTTGATGTACACTCAATTTTTTCCCCAAAAAATGCCACTGCTATCTGTTTTAGGCTTGAACCAGATTTCTGTACATAGTGTTATGAGAGCTTCACTGCTTTTCGGGGGTGCTTCAAACTTTGACACTTCGTTGCAAAAGCTTCAGCAGTTAACAATTATGGTTTTAATACTCTCACCTGTGGGAGACATTTCTTTTGATTTTACACTGATGCTTCTGGGTTTCTTACAGCTATTGTTACCTGGATTGGGGGGAGAGTTGCCTAATCTAAAAAATCCTTGCGTGCACACCACGTACAGTCAGCTACCTGAGTAGCAGTCTGTGGCATGTAGTGCACTCCAGACCCATCTAGGGGTCAGTTCTCAGCCCTATGGCGCAAGTCCAGGGAGTTGCAGCGTAGCTTCTCACACAACCTTTGAAGTCTTTGTTTCAGTCCTTCCACTTGACTCAAATCCAAGGGACCATGATCAGTTCTGGGGACAATGCTGCAAATTGTGAGCTTTGTTGAAACTCCATGTGCAAGGCTGGTCTTCTCAACCTTCTCTGCCAGTTGCTGAAAATTCCCAAGTATGACATTGCAACCTAGACAATGGGTATGATTTGTTCTAATGTGTGCCACAGTCTGCAGTTGGTTTTGTCCTGTTCCCTCAGTGGGTGTTGGAATAGCCTTTTCAACATGTTGAATGAGGCCCACAGGCATACACAATGAGTGCACGTGGTGTCCTTTCCTGTTCCTTGCTGCCATTTCCCTAAGGTGTACCATCCTTCGCCGTATATCTGAACTGACCCCTACCTTTTTGTATTTGCCTACTCTTGACACAAGATAAAGTAGGTTTCCCCAAAACAGGTGAAGTGAGTCCCACTGGCTCAGTTTCAGTGGACTACATCACTTCAAACTTGTTGGTTAGACATTGATACAGCACTTTGAGTCCACACTAATCCCCGTCCACCCTGTACAGGGTGTCTAGATTTACCATTGACATGCCACTTGCAGTCAAGTGGATGAGTAATGACAGATCCTATACTTTCTGCAGAGGAGACAGGATCCGCAGGACAGGACAGTACTTGAGGTACCTCAGGTACAGGTATTGCAGGTACACGACACTTGGGAGCTCTTCCAACACACAGGTTCATAGTAACTGCCAATCATTTGACAGCAGTCAGGGTGTTTTCCAGCTACTTATGAACATCAATCAACCCATCCTGTGTTCGAGAACAGTATTCATAGTGGGGCTGCATTTTGGCTGGTGTAGTGTATTACAGGACAGTAAACAAATAACTTTAAATTAATCCCACTGATTATCTTTTCATCTGTTGATTTAAAAAGTTGCTAATTCCCTATAAGAATTGAAGCAAAAACACAAAATAAGATTCCTGTTAAGGCAACACAAAAATCTGTGGTAAAAATTGCTGGCTTCCTAAAGTTTTTTGATATTGATTACAGTTTTTATTAAACACAAAAACAGAATTAATTTATGATAAACTTGATAATATATAGAGCTACTCCCCATTAAGTAAAACTATGTGCAACACAATGTTAGTTATAATATCTGCTACACTAATTAAATTAAAAATGATGTTTTACTGCAAATTACTCATAGATTATGCAAAGGACAATGGTAGCTTCAGGAAATTCTCAAAAATGCTCTTTTATTTGCATTGATACACAATGAAATTCAGGGCTGATGTATCCTCTGGCTGTAATTATGAATCACAAACACTGATTTGCTACTAAATATTTTACATATTGACAACACTTATACCCGTAACTTATGAAAGTATAGTTTTGTAAGCATCTGAAAATTGTCAAAAATAACCTATTACCTAGGCAATTATACATTGAACTTAGAGGAAGATTGTTTTGAATGATGATAGGTGTATTATCTCAAAAAATTTAAGAGCATGATTAACTCTAAGCCTACAATTGATGACAATGGTAAGAGTTCATCATGGCACTTGCAAATCTTAAAAGTGTTGCAGTATATCAATGAGTAAAAGATTATGCAGAAGCAATGCGAACAGTAAAATGTGCAAATATAGAACTTCAAATGGATACACAAATCTTGTACAAGCGGTCTCACACAAAGAAAAATTTCAAAATTGGCTTTTTATATTCTGTGCCAACTTATACACTGGCATGCCGAAGAACAACACTGTGCGTGAGTTTATCTCAGTCAAAATTGCTAAAATGTGTAGCACCAACAAAGCACGTATTCTGCCTGTTGCAGCTAACAAAGCTGAGTCACACAAAATGTATTGGTTGTTGGGTAGATGGGCCATCCCCATCTTGTCATCTAGCCACAGTGAAGCATTAGATTGAGTGCTTTACACTCCTGTTAAATGTGGTTGTAATTGTACCCGCTGTTTGATGCAAGTCCCTTCGTGTATGTTGCACAGTGTATGGGTCATCTGCTGCTATAATTGATCATGGTAGATTGGCCTCTCATTTGGTCAGCAGTGCTTGTTTTTCGGAATGCTTCCCATGCATGTGAGACAATGCTGTGAGCAATACCAAGCTCCAGGGCTACAATTATCACAATTCATCCAGTTTCCCAATGATTTTTCCCCATGTGAAATCATCCATACATTGTCTGCAGGCAATGTTGTAATGGCCGCCACCACCACTCACTCACTTTGTCTTTTTGTGTTCCTTCAACTGCCTCGTGTTACACGGCCAGCACCATTTTGCACTGTGTGATGTCCAACTTCCTGCAAATGACTGGGAGGTCTCTGGCCTCTCACTATCACACTTTCTCATTTACATTGAATCTTTAATGTTACGTTACATTATGTAGCTCGTCTTTAAAGTTATGCAGAGCAGTGTATTTTAGTCTTAGTGCTTTCAGTGAATGGTCTCAAGGCAGATAATCAGATGACGTTTTCCTCCATATTTATGCCCAATATTACATTTGTTTATATTTAGGATCAGCTGACAGTCCTTACTCCATAACTGAGCTGCTGATATTTCCAGATTTATATGTATAGTGAGTATTAAATGATTCTCTCAGCATACTTCAAATGTTATTTCACCTCTAATAATTTTACCCCATCAAGAACATCATCTTGAATTCTATCTGCTAGGAAATCATGAACCTAATCACAAAGTTGGTCCAATACCTTAACTTGAGCTTTATTGGGTGACAGTTTGGAACTATATTGAATATCTTCCAATCACTGACAATGTTACCCATTAATATGTTATCAGAAGCTCTGAATCTAGGGGTTAGCATCACAGTCTTTGGATCATAGAGCCTTGGATTAGATATTAGATTGCCTTCAGGGGTAGTAATTTACTATGTTTGGGGTTGTGTGTCAGTCCTTCATTTCAACCTCATTGGATGTGCAAGACACTGAGATAGCGTGTAGTACAAAACATGTCATGCACCTGGTGATCGGGTCTCCCGCCATATATATTGCGCCACCCCCACCCCCTGTTTCTAAACACAATGTGCTATATAATCTGTTTTTTTACTGTCTTATGTCATTAAATATGTTCTGAAACCTTTTGCAGGATTGTATTCTGGTAGTCCTCCTTTGATGTTCAGCTACAGTCCCCAGACAAATTCGTTGCTAAAAGGACAACAGAATGCAACCCCTCTGAAGTGTTACTTCCAGGTATGGAGTAAAAATGTTACTATTGCTTTATTAATACATGGTATTATCTTGACTGAAAATGTTGTCATCGTTCCTTTTATTCAAAATGTATTCTGATGTTAAGTATGTAGTAGATGTTCTCATACAGCGAATGCCAGGTCTTGAAGGAGTTGAATTTTTAGTTTTTTCTAGTGTTTGTGAAGATATTAGTACTTCCATTTTTGTGATGTGTTGCTCTAGTCAGTGCACATAAAGATTGCACGTCTGGTGCCTCAGGTAATGTCAAGTGTCAATAGAAATTGTAATATTGGCTTTTCATTGAAACGGTATTATTGAAAGTGTAAGTTTGAGTGCCCATTCAAAGATAGGTCTCATGTTATGGTGGAATGATTTTCAGTTTAGGGGTATGCATTTTCGACTTCTCGTGACGTAATGAATAGTCCATTAAATTTCGGGCTTGCAGCCACGCAAATAAAATTTCCTCCACTGATATTTCAGCTGCGTATCATCCGGCCATGCTTAGAGTGCGTCGCAAGACTGACGACAAGATGCCAAGTGCGGCCTTATATGCTCCACCGTGGCGGTACTGCGCATGCGGGTTACAGATGCTGGTCGGTGGCAAAGAAATATGCTAACACATGTGCCGCCTATGGCGAAGGCGTGCAGACATTAGATTCGCTTCTTGTTGTATGATCGGCAGTGCTGACACCATGACGACTTCTGTGCAGTTTAATTATGCCCAAGAGCCGGATTCCATGCTTTGTCAAAATTAAAACCATTATCTCTATTTATTAAATTATTAGCTAATCTAATCTCTATGGCTTCCTTGAAGATGTTTCGCAAAAGGAAGAGGTGGATGTTAAAATCTTCAAATCACTGTAATTTGTGGAATGGCCTGTATCAATACAATGTTTGGCCACAGCTGACTTGTCTGGCTGTAATAAGCGTGTGTATCTTCGATGCTCCACACATCTTTCGTGAACGGTGCATGTCGTTTGACCTATGTACGACTTCTCACAATTTCTGCAAGGGATCTGATACCCACCCACTTTATAAAGCTGTAAATCGTCCTTCACAGAGCCGAGTAAATCTGCAATCTTCTTGGAGGGCCAGATCACCTTAACACAGTGTTTCTCGAGAATTTGGCCTACCTTCGAGGAAAGAGCATCCAAATAAAGCAAAATTGCGCTACATCTGAAGGAATTGCTACCTTCTTCCCCATCACATACTTGCATTCTAGGTTTTGCATTGAATGCTCTATGAATTTGCTGCAGAGAAAATCCATTCAATTCAAAAATGCTCTTGAAGTATGTGAGCTCTTCTTGTAAATTGTCTTTATTGGATGTACAGTGCGCCCTATGCACTAAGGTCTTAAGGGCACCTATGGTCTGTGAAGGGTGATGGCAGCTACTGGCATGAAGATATAGATTTGTGTGTTGATTTCTGATATACCACATTTCCTAATGTGCCATCAACTTTATGGTGAACGACAACATCCAAAAAGGGGAGGCAGCTGTCTTTTTCTATTTCCATAGTAAATTTGATGCTAGCATGGATGGAATTAAAATGCTCAAGAAATCGATGTAATTCATCCATTCCGTGCGGCCTCAAGAGCATTTTTAAATCGAATGGATTTTCTCTGCAGCAAATTCGTAGAGCATTCAATGCAAAACCTAGAATGCAGGTATGTGATGGGGAAGAAGATAGTAATTCCTTCAGGTCTAGTGCATTTTTGCCCTATGTGGGTGCTCTTTCCTCAAAGATATGACGTATTCTTGAGAAGCACATTGTGTAGGGGATCTTCCGGCCCCCCGCAAAGATAGCAGATTTACTCGGCTCTGTGAAGGACGATTTACAGCTTCATAAAGCGGGTGCGTATCGAATTCCTTGCAGAAATTGTGAGAAGTCATACATAGGTCAAATGGCATGCACTGTTTGTGAGAGATTTGTGGAGCATTGAAGATACACACACTTATTACAGCCAGACAAGTCAGCTGTGGCCAAACATTGTATTGATAACAGGTCATTCCAGGAACTACAGTGATGTGAAGATTTTAACATCCATCTCTTCCTTTTGGCAAACTGTCTTCAAGGAAGCTATAGAGATTAGATTAGCTAATAATTTAATAAATAGATATAATGGTTTTAATTTTGACAAAGCATGGACTCCGGCTCTTGGGGGGTAATTAAACTGCAGAGAAGTCGTCATGGTGTCAGCACTTTAGTGCACACAATGTGCTGTGGGACTCGGCTACTGCTTGCTCCAGAGGTCAGATGATCGAGTGACTTGTCCATTCTGAGAATATCTGCCTTCTGAACTCAGGTCACTCAGGTCAGATGAAATACCTTTCCACAGCTACACGGTCTGTTTCAACCATTGACTTTTGTTTTTGTTCTCCAGCTATTGCAGACTCAGTTCAGTGGGAAATGGCTACATATTTACATTTTAGTGACCTCTTCCCAGAGTGGATTTGTCTGCTGACTTGGACGGTGGCTGACAGGAGACCACGAAGATGGGTGATACGAAGGGCAAATTTGTTGCAGTACTGTTGACAGGCTATTTTTGAACAAAATGATTATGTACAGGAAACAGTGGCCCATATCACTTGAGATATGCAGAGTCTGTCCACGGTCTAGTAATCTTTTTAGACAATGGCCTGTACCTTCTTGAAATGGTAACGGTTGATTGGCAATCAGCGCCAGACGGTAGCTCTTCGGAACTTCAAACTACAGAAAACCTTCGTTCCTTCATATGTGAGAGCACATTAGAGTTGAATGACAAAAGAACGGAGAGGAATTCATGACTTCCATTAATCGGTCCACTTACACTGCACGTGTTTGGGAATCAATAGCCATGCGGGATTAGCAGACCGGTCTAAGGCGCTGCAGTCGTGGACTGTGCAGCTGATCCCGGCAGAGGTTCGAGTCCTCCCTCAGGCATGGGTGTGTGTGTTTGTCCTTAGGATAATTTAGGTTAAGTAGTGTGTAAGCTTAGGGACTGATGACCTTAGCCATTAAGTCCCATAAGATTTCATGCACATTTGAACATTTGATTTGGGAATCAATAAGGCAGATTTCAGAGGAGGACAGTAGACATCCCCTTACAGCCTTGTCAAGTAAATGGGGTCTTGGTGGATGAGCCAGAAGACCTCAGGTTTAACTGAACACAGAGATGATGAAGCCCCATTTATTCATGCATTGTGAGGAAGTCTACCACCTTTTGTTCTCCATGTGGGAACTGGAATCAGCTCTTTCTGCGGCCATACTCAGTGCTCCAGGACCTGATGATATCCGTTATGTCATGCTTAGTCATCTGTGAGCTGAAGCAGGAGGACAGCTTCTTTCTTGTTTCACTCTGATCTGGTTTCGTGCATATTACCCCATGACTTGGAGGGAGGCAGTATTATTTCCATTATGGAAACCAGGCAAGGACAGTAGTGTCCCTAACAGTTACCAGAGTGTAGTCCTTACCAGTTGTGTCGGTAAGGCTCTTGAATGCATGGTCAACTACTGCCTCGTCTGGCAGCTTGAATTGTGAGGCCACCTCAGCTGCTCCCAGTGCAGTTTCAGGCACTGCTATTCCAGCCTTGACAACTTTATTCTATTGGACACGGCGATACAGGAGTCCTTATTACACTGAAACCATTTGGTTTGTGTTTTTTGAGCTCAAAAAAACATATGACACTACTTGGAGGCCCAAAATCGCCATTGCTATCAGTGGCATTTCCGTCACAATCAGCTGGCCTCTGTGGCCGAGCAGTTTCTAGGTGCTTTAGTCTGGAGCTGCGGTGCTGCTGCAGTCGCAGGTTTGAAGCCTGCCTTGGGCATGGATGTGTGTGATGTCCTGAGGTTAGTTAGGTGTAAGTAGTTCTAAGTCTAGGGGACTGATACCTCAGATGTTAAGTCCCATAGTGCTTAGAGCCATTTGAGCCTTCACAATCAGGAGTGTTGTCAAATGACTTTGCAATCCTCTTCTTCTCTTACAATAACAATGAGACAGCTGTAGCTGACCATTAGCAGGCTGGACACCTGGGCCAGTACAACTGGTACAGTTCTCACAGGAGAAGTCTACAGTGTCAGTTTTAACCGTGCTTGTCGAAGCTTTAACCAACAAGTCCTCACAATGAGAGATAATATATATATATATATATATATATATATATATATATATATATATATATATATATATATATATATATATATATATATATATATATATATATATATATATTTAAGTTTACAAGCAACTGTGCGCATTTTGGGTTTATTATTTGATTCAAAATTAACTTTGCTTCCACACCTGAAAGACCTGTGAACAGAGGACTTCCAGTCATTGAATATTTCAAAATTCTCAATGAAAAAAACGTGGGGAGCTGACAGGTTCCGCCTCCTGCAGTTTTATAGGGCATTTGTTCACTCACGTTTAGATTATGGCAATGTCGTGTACAGAGCAGCCTGTATTTCCTACCTCAAGATGTTAGATGCTGTCCACCATGAGGGCAGTCGGATATCGACTGGAGCCTTTCGTACTAGCCCAATTCAGAATCCACAGAGGCTGGTGAACCACTACTCTGGATTCGGCAATGTACCCTTTTGGCTTGATAGGCACTGAAAATCTCAGCATCACCTCTATCATCGACATTTAATCCAGTGGTCTAACCCACCTTTGAACCACTGTTCAGGAGTCTGTACCTTGCAACCAAGCCATTTGGGATTACATGCTACTGACTGTCTCAGGGATCTGGCTCTATCAGACCTCCAAATACACAACCAGGGATGGAACACAGTGTCACCTTGGTGTCTTCAGAGGCCCAAAGTGATTTTAAGCTTGACGCATTACAAGAAAACATGGACTTCAGGTTATGTTTTCACAACTTGTGTTTTCGTCCATTTTAAGTACATACCACAGTTTCATCGTTGTTTATACAGATGGATCGCAGCAACAAAATGTCCTTGGCTGTTCTGCCGTTTTTCCTGATGGGGTTTTCAAAGTGCATATTCTGGAACAGTATACAAATTATGACAAGCAGTTATATGGCATTCTGAGGCACTGGAGAACATACACAGACATCACTGTACAAGGTTTCTTGACTGTTCCAATTTGCTTGGTGCTCTACAAGCACTTCACTGAATGTATACAGCAGGTCAGATGATTCAGCTCATCCATGACTCCTTACAGTAGCTCTAGCATCATGACACAAAGGTGATCGTCTGCTGGGTACCTGGTCACATCGGAATACGGGGAAATGACATGGCCGACAAAGCAGCCAAGAAAGCATGTCAGAATGGTGCTGTCCATAAACGTCCCACCCCATTGCACGTCATGATCTCATTTTCTGATAGACACGTCATGCGTCACTGAGAGACAAATGGTTGCAGATGATAAAACAAACTGGTCGCTCAAATTGACCCCACAGGCATGGCGGTCTTCATGTCAGCCTCACTGCAGGTGGTGGTCCTGTTTACCAGGGTGTGCATTGGACATAGTCCTCTAACACATTTCCCTCAATGATTCTGTGAAGTTTGTGGTGTGCCACTTTAAGTTCAGCATATTTTGGCAATATGTGTTGTATATACTGGTATATACTGATACCAGGGCAGCTCTCTGTCTCAATGGATATTTGCCCACCATTCTTGCCGATATTGATTTCAGTGTGAAATTTTGTGAACTTCCAGGCCTCATCCTTAAATTGGCAGAGAAGGGAGGCAAACTTTAATACATTACAAACTGCTGCACATGTAAGGACAGTCTTCGTCTCACCCATGAGACTGACATGCTGACTATTCAACAGGTCGCTGATGACCATGATGTTGAGTGCCTCTCACCACAAATCACCATCACCACAAATAAGAGTGATTCTTTAATGACCTCATCACTTACAGTTGTTATTCCCTACTTTCCTCTCTTTTTTTATTGGGGTTTACTCTGAAAAGTCACTAGATGAGAGTGATAGAGCTCATGTAGGATGGACGATAATGATAAATGTGGCTCCAAGAGCTATCCACATTTAGTTGGGAGGTGTACATGACTGCATTGGAGTTAATGCAGCACATTATGTCTTATTAACAACTTCCATATAAGATTAAAATGCTTATAAGAGTACAGTATTCCTGTTGTACAGTGAGTGAGAATAGGATGCTCAGTATAATGACACCAAATATGTTGATTATATAAAAGTTTCACTAAGATTAGTCTAGTATCCGTTAACACACACAAAAACTGTGGATGATGTTAACATATAACAGTTATCCTCACTATTTATCACTATCGTTTGCAAGTGACTAACAGATGTGCCAGGCTAAAATCTAGATCAGGGCCAGCAGCAGTCACGACACTACTGGTCTTCTGCTCTTGGCAACCTGTCATTGTTGCATAGTGAGTGGAATGATTCTTTGCCATAACCAGTGAAAATGAAGAACAGGGGCGATGTATTTCTAGCACCAAAATTGACATCATTGTCTTGTTACTGTTTCTTGATGTATTAGCAAGTTTAAAGAGAAATATTTTGTGATGTATGTCACCAAGTGCTATAAAATGGACTGATTTAAGTAATTTAGTTCTGCACGGCAAAATAATCCATTGATGCATGTCTCTTGAATGAATTGCGAAGACACAAAAATTTATCAAATGTGGTTGTGAAATGCCTCGTAGAGTTTCAAAGATTTGTGTGAATGGAATCTTCTGGAAATGCAGCAATAGCCATCACTAAGTGTTTTTGAACTTAGTCATGGGAGAAGGTAGGTGGAGCAGTGTTTATTAATAATGGTCACATGTTTGATATATTATTAAATATTGATCCACTTAACTCAGAGTGCTCGCATAGATCAGTTGTGTATTTCCCTGCTTTTTTGAGTATATCATGGGCTGTGACTTTGTCATTGGTTTGTAGATACTAGCACAGTTTAAATACCAGTGACTCAAACAAAAAGCAATTAAATTTATTATCTTTGTTTACAGAAATGTTTATACCTTCCTTCCAAATGCATTACTTTGGAACAAGTAGTGTGCCTGCTACTCTCTCATTTGTTGCATAACACAAACAACTGACACACCTTCCTTTGTCCTCTTCATACCTCATGGAAAATGCTGACAACATTTGTGCACAGAACACACAAATATGCCACTGGCCCCATTATAGACTTTTGCGCCCCCTTCTTGCAGCGGTGTACCGTAGGTATCTAGAAGAGCGTAGTATTCCAATGGATTGGAAAAGGGCACAGGTCATCCCCATTTTCAAGAAGGGACGTCGAACAGATGTGCAGACCTATATCTCTAACGTCGATCAGTTGTAGAATTTTGGAACACGTATTATGTTCGGGTATAATGACTTTTCTGGAGACTAGAAATCTACTCTGTAGGAATCGACATGGGTTTCGAAAAAGACGGTCGTGTGAAACCCAGCTTGTGCTATTCGTCCACAAGACTCAGAGGGCCATAGACACGGGTTCACAGGTAGATGCCGTGTTTCTTGACGTCTGCAAGGTGTTTGATACAGTTCCCCACAGTCGTTTAATGAACAAAGTAAGAGCATATGGACTACCAGACCAATTGTGTGATTGGATTGAGGAGTTCCTAGATAACAGAACGTAGCATGTCATTCTCAAGGGAGAGAAGTCTTCCGAAGTAAGAGTGATTTCAGGTGTGCCACAGGGGAGTGTCATAGGACCGTTGCTATTCACAATATACATAAATGACCTGGTGCATGACATCGGAAGTTCACTGAGGCTTTTTGCAGATGATGCCATGGTGTATCGAGAGGTTGTAACAATGGAAAATTGTTCTGAAATGCAGGACGACCTGCAGCTAATTAATGCATGGTGCAGGGAATGTAAATTGAATCTCAATGGAGACAAGTGTATTGTGCTGCGAATACATAGAAAAATAGATCCCTTATCATTTAGCTACAAAATAGCAGGTCAGCAACTGGAAGCAGTTAATTCCATAAATTACCTGGGAGTGGGCATTAGGAGTAATTTAAAATGGAATGATCATATAAAGTTGATCGTCGGTAAAGCAGATGCCAGACTGAGATTCATTGGAAGAATCCTAAGGAAATGCAATCCGAAAACAAAGGAAGTAGGTTGCAGTACACTTGTTCGCCAACTGCTTGAATACTGCTCAGCAGTGTGGGATCCTTACCAGATAGGGTTGATAGAAGAGATAGAGAAGATCCAACGGAGAGCAGCGCACTTCGTTACAGGATCATTTAGTAATCGCGAAAGCGTTACGGAGATGATAGATAAACTCCAGTGCAAGACTGCAGGAGAGACGCTCAGTAGCTCGCTACGGGCTTTTGTTAAAGTTTCGAGAACATACCTTCACCGAGGAGTCAAGCAGTATATTGCTCCCTCCTACGTATATCTCGCGAAGAGACCATGAGGATAAAATCAGAGAGATTAGAGCCCACACAGAAGCATACCGACAATCCTTCTTTCCACGAACAATACTAGACTGGAATAGAAGGGAGAACCGATAGTGGTACTCAGGGTACTCTCCGCCACACACCGTCAGGTGGCTTGTGGAATATGGATGTAGATGTAGATGTAGATATACTGATGTGCCAGGTGACTTTGAGATGTCACCAGTTCAGAAGACCCATACTCTTAAAACATGTGCATAAAGTAAAAATTAATCAGGCATGAGAGAGAATACTCAGTACTCTCAAAGTATCTACCCCCCCCTCTACCGCCACCCCCCCTCTACCGCCACCCCCCTCCCCATTTTTTGGCCTGTTGCTTTTAATTTTGTACTATATTTGGTTTACTGCCGATTCTGCTACTATTAGTCTACAAATAAGATAATGTAAAGTGTGTTACGTTGTGTTCATTGTAATTATATCTGAGAATGATTGTTATTAAAAAAGAGATTTTGTTGCAGTCCCCCCTGATACAGCAACAAAAACGCTCCGTAATAGAAAATAGGGAGGTACGTAAACTTAAATCACAGCTTGATTCGGTGACATATGAATATACGGATCTTCAAGAGGAGCTGCAGCAAGCACAAGAACAAATAAGAATTCTGAGTAAGATAATTTCTGACAACAATTAATACAGACATAAAACAGTACTTGTTAATTTTGTTATATGTATTAGTTAACTGTGAAACAATTTTTGAAAGTATGTAGTTGTTTGTTATGTATAGATATTGATATGAATCAACTAGTTATTAATTGTATGTTAATGTGTAAAGTCTAATGTAAAATAATTGTGAAAAATTAATTATCGCTGTATGAGAATGCAGGCTGTCAGTCAGTCATCTTGATGAAATCTTTTCATGTGCAGAGTGCCAATGTTTGATTTTCTTACTCATTCTTGCCCGAAAAAGACAAGTAGGAAGCTAAATTTAGTATAGGATAAGGACAGTGTTACGAAAAGGATAGATTGCTACTCACCATATGGGGATGATGGTAATTCACAGGTGGGCACAATGGGAAGACTATTGTACATTTAAACTTTCGGCTGAAAGGCCTTCTTCCAAAGTATAAGAGAGAGAGAGAGAGAGAGAGTGAGAGAGAGAGGGGGGGGGGGGGGAGACTTATGAAGGCTATTGGATGTGTTGGCGGTATAGAAGGCTTTGTAGTGCTAAAATGGGGGCAGGGAAGGGGGTCTAATGAAGATTGAGACCAAGGGGCTATAGAAATGTAGGCTATATTGCAGGGAGAGTTCCCCCCTGCACAGTTTAGAAAAGCTTATGTTAGTAGGAAGGATGCAAATAACACAGGCTGTGAAGCAGTCTTTGAAGTGAAGTAAATTGTGCTGGGCAGCACCTTCTGCAACTGGGTCTTCTAGATGTCTAATGGCTGCAGTTTGTAAACCATTCATGCAGACAGATGGCTTGTAAGTTGTCGTGCCCATGTTGAAAACAGCACATTGGTTGCAATTTATTTTGTAGATCACACAACTGGTTTCACAGGTAGCCCTGCCTTTGATGGGGTAGGAGATGCCCTTGATCGCACTGGAGTGGTGGTGGTGGTGGTGGTGGTGGTGGTGGTGGTGGTTGTAGGATGTGTGGTAGAAGTTATGCACCTAGCTCTATCGCAAGGATGCGATCCCTGAGGGAAGGGGTTGGAAGCAGGTGTGGACTAGGGATTGACAAGTAGTAGAATCAGGGTATATATGACCCGGGAGATCCAGGAAAAACCTGGAAATTGTTCAGAATTCCGGGAATTTAATTTTCATTGTTTTAGTTTACAGTTAAATTTTTATGATTTTGACTGGTAAGAACAAATACTCTAACAAAGGATATTACTGTTTCCCACTAGTGCAGAATAATACAGCAGCAACAAAACATGAACGAGAGAAAAGAAAACAAAAATAAAACCTAAGTTGCCGTATACAACAAAACAGTGCTCATACAAACGTCTGCCAACAGGAAAGTGTGTCAAAGGTTTTAGGAACACTATGTAATGCTTTACAGCCACAAACTGCCTCTGATGAGTGTGACATGACAAGTGTTCAAATTAGATTTGTTTGAGCAGTTGCAGGCAGCCTCTTGCGCATGTGCGGTTGAGTCACGTAAGAGTCGTACCTTCTCCCACTTCTGGTTACAGAAGTGTGGCTGGGCCCCCTACTTAATATTGCCCCGGTTCAGAAATATAGTAAATCTGAGGCTGATGCACAGAGCAGTCTGAGTTGTGGTGGGGAGGTGGGTCATCTCCACGTGACCTGTGTTTACGTTCAGAGATTTTGTTGTTTCCTCTTCGTTTCTTGCTCTCACGTTAAATGATAACAAAATGGATATTTGTGGCCATTAGCTATCAAATGAATTAAAATATGTTCACATAATTACGGAAGGCTAAAATATGTTATTAGTTCAATATTTTATTTCCACCTTTCTAACAGTCAAGCATTAATCGCCTTACAGAACAATGAAGTTATTTTTGCCAGTTTGCCAAAGATATTAGGCTTTTGAAACTTCCTGGCAGATTAAAACTGTGTGCCCGACCGAAACTCGAACTCGGGACCTTTGCCTTTACAGAAGTACTTTCTTTCAGGAGTGCTAGTTCTGCAAGTTTCGCAGAAGAGCTTCTGTAAAGTTTGGAAGGTAGGAGACGGATACTGGCAGAAGTAAAGCTGTGAGTACCGGATGTGAGTCGTGCTTCGGTAGCTCAGTTGGTAGAGCACTTGCCCGCGAAAGGCAAAGGTCCCGAGTTCGAGTTTCGGTCGGGCACACAGTTTTAATCTGCCAGGAAGTTTCATATCAGCGCACACTCCGCTGCAGAGTGAAAATCTCATTCTGGAAACATCCCCCAGGCTGTGGCTAAGCCATGTCTCCGCAATATCCTTTCTTTCAGGAGTGCTAGTTCTGCAAGTTTCGCAGAAGAGCTTCTGTAAAGTTTGGAAGGTAGGAGACGGATACTGGCAGAAGTAAAGCTGTGAGTACCGGACGTGAGTCGTGCTTCGGTAGCTCAGTTGGTAGAGCACTTGCCCGCGAAAGGCAAAGGTCCCGAGTTCGAGTTTCGGTCGGGCACACAGTTTTAATCTGCCAGGAAGTTTCATATCAGCGCACACTCCGCTGCAGAGTGAAAATCTCATTCTGGAAATATTAGGCTTTTGTTAATCTTTTCTGCTGAGGCTGTCAATTTATTTGAAACAAAGTGTTTAATTTCACACTATTGGCTAGTTTCAACTGTTCGCAGCATTTCAAGTGCACATATGGCATTCTCTTCTTGTGGTCTTCAGTCCGAAGACTGGTTTGATGTAGCTCTCCAAGCTACTCTGACCTCTGCAAGCCTCATTATCTCCGATCTACATCCTTCTGAGTCTGCTTACTATGTTCATCTCTTGGTCTTCCTCTGTGTTTTCTATCTCTCATAGTCCCCTCCAATAGTAGACTGGTGATCGCTTGATGTCTCAGAATGTATCCTGCCAAACGATCTGTTCTTTTAGTCAGTTTATGCTGCATATTTCTTGTCTCCCCAATTCTATTCTGTTCCTCCTCATTAGTTGCGCGATCTATCCATTTAATCTTCAGTATTCTTTTGTAGCACCACATCTCAAAAGCTTCTATTCTCTTTTTGCCTGAACTGTTTATGGTTCATGTTTCTCTTCCATACATGGCTATTCTCCGCTGTTGTTGTTGTTGTTGTTGTTGTTGTTGTTGTTGTTGTTGTTGTTGTGGTCTTCAGTCCTGAAACTGGTTTGATGCAGCTCTCCATGCTACTCTATCCTGTGCAAGCTTCTTCATCTCCCAGTACCTACTGCAACCTACATCCTTCTGAATCTGCTTAGTGTAGTCATCTCTTGGTCTCCCTCTACGATTTTTACCCTCCACGCTGCCCTCCAATACTAAATTGGTGATCCCTTGATGCCTCAGAACATGTCCTACCAACCGATCCCTTCTTCTGGTCAAGTTGTGCCACAAACTTCTCTTCTCCCCAATCCGATTCAATACTTCCTCATTAGTTATGTGATCTACCCATCTAATCTTCGCCATTCTTCTGTAGCACCACATTTCGAAAACTTCTATTCTCTTCTTGTCCAATCTATTTATCGTCCATGATTCACTTCCATACATGGCTACACTCCATACAAATACTTTCAGAAATACTTCCTGACTCTTAAATCTATACTCGATGTTAACAAACTTCTCTTCTTCAGAAACGCTTTTCTTGCCATTGCCAGTCTGCATTTTATATCCTCTCTACTTCGACCATCATCAGTTATTTTGCTCTCCAAATAGCAAAACTCCTTTACTACTTTAAGTGTCTCACTTCCTAATCTGATTCCCTCAGCATCACCCGACTTAATTCGACTACATTCCATTATCCTCGTTTTGCTTTTGTTGATGGTCATCTTATATCCTCCTTTCAAGACACTATCCGTTCCGTTCAACTGCTCTTCCAAGTCCTTTGCTGTCTCTGACAGAATTACGATGTCATCGGCGAACCTCAAAGTTTTTATTTCTTCTCCATGGACTTTAATACCTACTCCGAATTTTTCTTTTGTTTGCTTCACTGCTTGCTCAATATACAGTTTGAATAACAACGGGGATAGACTACAGCCCTGTCTCACTCCCTTCCCAACCACTGCTTCCCTTTCATGTCCCTCGACTCTTATAATTGCCATCTGGTTTCTGTACAAATTGTAAATTGCCTTTCGCTCCCTGTATTTTACCCCTGCCATCTTCAGAATTTGAAAGAGAGTATTCCAGTCAATATTGTCAAAAGCTTTCTCTAAGTCTACAAATGCTATAAACGTATGTTTGCCCTTCCTTAATCTACCTTCTAAGATAAGTCGTAGGCTCAGTATTGTCTCACGTGTTCCAACATTTCTACGGAATCCAAACTGATCTTCCCCGAGGTCGGCTTCTACTAGTTTTTCCATTTCGGTAATTTTCACATCTGTCAACACCTGCTTTCTTTGGGATTGGAATTATTATATTCTTCTTGAAGTCTGAGGGTATTTCGCCTGTCTCATACATCTTGCTTACCAGATGGTAGAGTTTTGTCAGGACTGGCTCTCCCAAGGCCATCAGTAGTTCCAATGGAATGTTATCTACTCCAGGGTTCTTGTTAAGACCCAGGTCTTTCAGTGCTCTGTCAAACTCTTCAGGCATTATCATATCTCCCATTTCATCTTCATCTACATCCTCTTCCATTTCCATAATATTGTCCTCAAGTACATCGCCCTTGTATAGACCCTCTATATACTCCTTCCACCTATCTGCTTTCCCTTCTTTCGTTAGAACTGGGTTTCCATCTGAGCTCTTAATATTCATACAAGTGGTCCTCTTTTCTCCAAAGGTCTCTTTAATTTTCCTGTAGGCAGTATCTATCTTATCCCTAGTGAGGTAAGCCTCTACATCCTTACATTTGTCCTGTAGCCATCCCTGCCTAGCACTTCCTGTCGATCTCATTTGAGACGTTTGTATTCCTTTTTGCCTGCTTCATTTACTGCATTTTTATATTTTCTCCTTTCATCAATTAAATTCAATATTTCTTCTGTTACCCAAGGATTTCTACTAGCCCTCGTCTTTTTACCTACTTGATCCTCTGCTGCCTTCACTACTTCATCCCTCAAAGCTACCCATTCTTCTTCTACTGTATTTCTTTCCCCCATTCCTGTCAATTGTTCCCTTGTGCTCTCCCTGAAACTCTGTACAACCTCTGGTTCTTTCAGTTTATCCAGGTCCCATCTCCTTAAATTCGCACCTTTTTTGCAGTTTCTTCAGTTTTAATCTACAGGTCATAACCAATAGATTGTGGTCACAGTCCACATCTGCCCCTGGAAATGTCTTACAATTTAAAACCTGGTTGTTTAATCTCTCTCTTACCATTATATAATCTATCTGATACCTCTTAGTATCTCCAGGCTTCTTCCATGTATACAGCCTTCTTTTATGATTCTTGAACCAAGTGTTACCTATGATTAAGTTGTGCTCTGTGCAAAATTGTATCAGGCGGCTTCCTCTTTCATTTCTATGCCCCAGTCCATATTCACCTACTACGTTTCCTTCTCTCCCTTTTCCTACTACCGAATTCCAGTCACCCATGACTATTAATTTTCGTCACCCTTCACTACCTGAATAATTTCTTTTATTTCATCATACATTTCTTCAATTTCTTCGTCATCTGCAGAGCTAGTTGGCATATAAACTTGTACTACTGTAGTAGTTGTGGGCTTCGTATCTGTCTTGGCCACAATAATGCGTTCACTGTGTTGTTTGTAGTAACTTACCCACATTCCTATTTTCCTATTCATTATCAAACCTATTCCTGCATTACCCCTATTTGATTTTGTGTTTATAACCCTGTAGTCACCTGACCAGAAGTCTTGCTCCTCCTGCCACCGAACTTCACTAATTCCCACTATATCTCGCTTTAACCTATCCATTTCCCTTTTTAAATTTTCTAACCTACCTGCCCGATTAAGGGATCTGACATTCCACACTCCGACGCGTAGAACACCAGTTTTCTTTCTCCTGATAACGACATCCTCTTGAGTAGTCCCCGCCGGGAGATCCGAATGGGGGACTATTTTACCTCCAGAATATTTTACCCAAGAGGATGCCATCATCATTTAATCATACAGTAAAGCTGCATGCCCTCGGGAAAAATTACGGCCGTAGTTTCCCCTTGCTTTCAGCCGTTCGCATTACCAGCACAGCAAGGCTGTTTTGGTTATTGTTACAAGGCCAGATCAGCCAATCATCCAGACTGTTGCCCCTGCAACTACTGAAAAGGTTGCTGCCCCTCTTCAGGAACCACACGTTTGTCTGGCCTCTCAACAGATACCCCTCCGGTGTGGTTGCACCTGCGGTACGGCTATCTGTATCGCTGAGGCACGCAAGCCTCCCCACCAGCGGCAAGCTCCATGGTTCATGGGGGGGCGTATGGCATTATGCCATAATAAAGAACCAAACATGTTATAACACAGTACTGGTAGGTCAAAAAAATTTACATATGAATGTGCAATTTAAGCTGAATTACGCATTTTAGTATGGTTCACGAAATTCCGAGGCTCTTGAAGTATCCTCTTTTGTCTTGTTTATTTTATGACATAATGTAAGGTCTTTTAGTGTGTTACACATGCGAACATATGGGCTTCCTGCGTCATCGTAGCTGCGCAAGTGCGGTGACGCCTGTTATCTGGCGTTCTCTTGGAACTGCTGAAGCGAACCTATTTCCAACAGGTTGCCGGGAAATATTGCGAACGGTGGTTTGGAAAGTGTTACATTCAAAGCAAATTTCCTTTTACAGAAGATGAACTATGTGCAAGATGTACAATGAATTTCTTAAATCACTAAGCGTTTGATTCTCATTTAAAAATCAACTCTTTGAGGACTGCCATTTAGTTGAATTTTGAGCCCAGATGAGCAGACATGTACGTCTTTATTAAAAATTTTACTGGCACATTTGTGTGATTTATCTTAAAGTGTAACACTCGCAAAAAGATCGTTATATGTGGAAGCTTAGCTTCTCTTTCATTTTATTAATCTTAGATACCAATATAATATGTGGATGCTATGTATATTAATATAAATCATTAACTTTTCTTATTTGTGTGTTCGTGCTGCTTAAGAGTGATCTTGCTATTGGCTGACTACATCACGTGCCCTATGCTGTCATCAGCTGGCGAGATCACGTGGCATAAGCTACGACTGGCTTACAAAAGCACTTCACAATCTCGATTTCAGTGCTTCGGAAAGTGTCATGCAGTGTTTGGTGGAATTCAAATGTATACCTTCGTAATACGAAAATATGCAGCATATATGTTGCTGCACATCAAAGGTCTTTCAAAACGTATTTTCCCCCCCTCAGTTTCATTTTATAAAGTGCTGGGAAATTCTACATCAGTATATAAAACCATAAACATTCAAAGGATTAAAGAGTTTTACAGTGCTGAGGAAGAGTATACTGTCACTTAACATGAAAAAAGTGTATTTTCATCCAGGAGAAGGTGTATTTTTAATTGGGAAATCAGATATTTTTTTTTCCTTGTACAGGTATACACCCTGTGGAATTCCACTGTGTGTGTGTGTGTGTGTGTGTGTGTGTGTGTGGGGGGGGGGGGGGGGGGGGGGTAGAAATAGTGGTTGAGATACTCCTCTTATTAGGACACAAGAGGTGGAAAATGTGATTCAGTTCTTCCAGTTGAGACTAGTACTGAGTCTAGAGAGAGTGCCCCTTTGTGGTTGGATGGTGGATATGTGGGAGATGGTAGGGACTGGAGAAAGAAGGTATGGTAGATGTTTTTGTGTGCACATTTGGGACAGTAGTTTCGGCCTGTGTAGACTTCGGTGAAACCCTTGGTATTTGAAGAGGGACTGCTCGTCACTACAAATGTACAAACACAGTTGACTAGGCTCTATGGAAGGAACTTCTTTGTATGTAATGGATGAGAACTGTCGTTATGGGGGTATTGCTGATGGGTGGTAGATATGATATGAACTGAGGTACGGATGTGGCCATCTTAGAGGTGGAGATCATCACCCAGGAAAGTAGCTTGTTGGGTTGAGGAGGAACAAGTAAAGAGAATGGTGGAGTCCATGCTGCCTTCTTACCCTACCACCCACACCAGGTTGCTTCTTCCATCAGGCACAACTGCAGTCCATAGTCCAGCCACTGTGGCCGAACAGTGATCCTGTCTGGGAGGCGTGCGTGTGCCTGTATGCGCCCGCGTGTGTGCTTTTTTTTTGTATACTTCTGTGGGAGGTGTTCAGTTGAAAGCTTAAATGAATAGCGGTCTTTCCATTGTGCCTGTCAGCACTCAAGTGAACTTTTTGAACACCCCCCCCCTCTCCGCCCTTCCAGCAAGAAAATATTAACCTCAGCTAATCCATTTACATGTGGTACCCCTCTCTTCACACACATCCACCCACTGACCTGAATTCCACTATTACTGTCATCCCCCCCCCCTCTCTCTCTCTCTCTCTCTCTCTCTCACTCTCACTCTCTCTGATCTCACCGTGTTTTCAGATTGATTTTAGTTTGCTTTTGTCTGTCACTGTGTTTTAAATAGTTCTGAGTTTTTCCACATTTTTTCACCTATTGTACATATTTTTATGCATTCTTCCCATGTATTTTTACATGTAAATGCTCTACATCGATCCTTGCTTCTGTCATCTGCGCCATTACAGAAAACCTTCTCCAGTTCTAGCCAGAACTGTATCCCACATACTGTTCCTTCATTGTTGCGTATCCCATGAAATCCTTCCAAATTACCTGACCATCAAAATACCCATCTCTGGGTGCAATCCGTCCTTTCACATTGACATTTCTCTATTAGGTTCCACCAGTTCATAACCCTCATCAACCTACTGCTGCAAAACCATGTAAATCAGGCCGAAACTTTCTTGTAATTTCTCCTCTCCATACACAAAATACTCCTGATCTGCAGTCCCAGATTTCTGCATGGTGACTCTTGCTCTTTAGGAACTAGAGCAGCATGCACAATGCCAATGCAAAATTTCCAGCCTGTTCGTCTCCTGATGCCACCTTGGACTAAAACTATTCACCAACTTGACATGAGCATCCAAAACTACCCCACATATCCTCATAGCTGACAAACCATGTTTCACAGACTTATTACATTTGCCACACCCTCAGAAACTAACTCCCACCACCGTACAGAATTGAGAACCTAAACAGAACCAAAACAGTTATGAACCATTACCCCAAAAGCCTAAGTCCCACAGAAGTATGTCTTTCTCCAAAAGTTATCCTTTGCCCCACTCCCAAATTCATTCATGGACTTCTTGAACACTTTCTGTCCATCTCCTGGTCCCTAAGGTAGAAACATTTTTTGCCCCAACATTACCTATTAGACTCAGTCTAAAACCAATACTGAACCGTGCCTGGACTTAGTTCACTCCTCTATCCAATCGTGACTCACCCCCAATGCCACTAAACCACTCCTTTTAAGATCCCAGAATTTCCTCATCTCAAACATTGCCTCACCATCATTCATCAAATCCTTTAAAATGGAAACTAACCTTACATCTGCAGAAAGAACTGCTATTCACCACTTAAAAACTAAACCTGACCGTACAATCCTACCTCCTGACAAAGGCTCCACTACTGTGGTTTTGAACTACAGAGATTACATGGCGGAGGACTCAGCCATCTGTCAGATATGTCTGCCTACAAACCCTGCTGCAGTGGTCTCATTCCCAACAGCATCTCTAATTCCTCCTCAGATCTGTAGGTGCAATTCAGAACCTCTCCTTACACCCACCATCCCTCTCACTCCTGCCTTCTACGTGCTTCCTAAAGACCATAAATCCAACCATCCAGGATACCTCATTGTGGGTGATAACTGTGCCCCCACTGAGAGAATCTCAGGTCACATTGACTAACACCTTAAGCCTACCCATAACCCACTGTCCTATATTAGACACCAATCATTCCCTCAGACTCTCTACAGTTCCTTATTCCTTTACCACACAGTGTCCTGTCAGTCACTGTTGATGGCCCATCCTTCTACACCATCATCTCCAATGCCCATGGCATTGCTGCTATTGAAGAATGCCTTTCCCAGCTCATGACTGACTCCAGACATCCAGCCATAATGAAGTCTCCTTTGAAGGCATCATCTACAAACAAATCCAGTGTACAGCAATGGTGGCCTTCATGGCATCAACCTATTCATGCTATATAGAGAAATCCTTCCAGACCACTCAGAATCCTAAACTCCTCACCTGGTTTAGGTCCCTCACCCCCACCCGAGTCTCATGGCTCTTTCCCAAATTCGTGAGTGACACACACTGGCCCCTGAGCTATTGCAGTCCATTCTTCTTTCTCACAGTGCATTTCCTTCCCCTTGCCCCTCCCTCCCTGTCCTTGTTGCCCCTCCCTCCCTGTCCTTGTTGCCCCTGTCCTTGTTGCCCCTGTCCTTGTTGCCCCTGTCCTTGTTGCCCCTGTCCTTGTTGCCCCTGTCCTTGTTGCCCCTGTCCTTGTTGCCCCTACCCCTGTTGACTTCCCTTGTGTTACTATTTGCATCGACCTGACTATCCACCTGGTTTCTTGTATTCCTTTCAGTTTTCGTTTTTCTTCGCCTTTTTTTACCATCCTTTTTGTAAGCATCAAAAACTGGCAGTTCTTCTATGGCTGTCTCTTCGGTTGGAAATGGTTGATTTAATGATCCTCCTTATGACCATATTGGATGCACTTGCCATCAGGGCCAGGGTCCTTTTGGACTATACAGTCATGGTTTGCAACATCTACCTACCTCCTGACAGGCCACCTACACCCTCTACCCTCACTACCTTCCTTCAGCAACTCCCTCCTCCCTTCCTCCTCATGCCCATCACCCTTTGTGGGAAAGTGCTTTCTCATCTAACTGGGGGTATGCCTCATTGACTAACTTCTATGGACCATGACCTGTGTCTTCTTAATGATGATTCCCCTGCTCATTTTAGTGCCATATATGGCACTTCTTCTACCATTGATATTTCGCTCCCTTCCCTTCCCTTCCCTTCCCTTCCCTTCTTCCTTCCTTACATGGATTGCCATACAGTGACTTCTGCAATAGTGACAACTTTGTGTTGATCCACTCATTTCCTTCTTACCTCCCAATGGTCAGGTTACCCTGCTGGGCTTTCCGTTGTTCAAATTGACCTCTATATACATCACAAGTTGTGTTTACACCTTCTTTGTCAGGTTGTGTTGGTGAAGTCACCTGTAATCTGTCTGATATTATTATTATTATTATTATTATTATTATTATTATTATTATTATTATTATTATTTCTTTCTTATCTCAGACGTTATGTCTGGTCAAAAGTGGAAAGTGACGCGGACCTTGATCAAGCATGACTTCCTTTTAACTGTACTGTATATGTTATATTGCATTTAGGAACTTTCGGGTAATTGAACATGTATCAATAATTACGGATTTCTGTAGTTGTATATATAAGTTTGGATGTAGCTGTATTGCATTGATGTACTGGTGGATATTGTGTGGTATGACTCTTGTAGTTGATAGTATAATTGGTATAATGTCAACTTTATCCTGATGCCACATATCCTTGACTTACTCAGCCAGTTGGATGTATTTTTCAATTTTTTCTCCTGTTTTCTTTTGTATATTTGTTGTATCGGGTATGGATATTTCGATTAGTTGTGTTAATTTCTTCTTTTTATTGATGAGTATGATGTCAGGTTTGTTATGTGGTGTTGTTTTATCTGTTATAATGGTTCTGTTCCAGTATAATTTGTATTCATCATTCTCCAGTACATTTTGTGGTGCATACTTGTATGTGGGAACGTGTTGTTTTATAAGTTTATGTTGTAAGACAAGCTGTTGATGTATTATTTTTGCTACATTGTCATGTCTTCTGGGGTATTCTGTATTTGCTAGTATTGTACATCCGCTTGTGATGTGATCTACTGTTTCTATTTGTTGTTTGCAAAGTCTGCATTTATCTGTTGTGGTATTGGGATCTTTAATAGTATGCTTGCTGTAATATCTGGTGTTTATTGTTTGATCCTGTATTGCAATCATGAATCCTTCCGTCTCACTGTATATATTGCCTTTTCTTAGCCATGTGTTGGATGCGTCTTGATCGATGTGTGCCTGTGTTAGATGATACGGGTGCTTGCCATGTAGTGTTTTCTTTTTCCAATTTACTTTCTTCGTATCTGTTGATGTTATGTGATCTAAAGGGTTGTAGAAGTGGTTATGAAATTGCAGTGGTGTAGCCGATGTATTTATATGAGTGATTGCTTTGTGTATTTTGCTAGTTTGTGCTCATTCTAGAAAGAATTTTCTTAAATTGTCTACCTGTCCATAATGTAGGTTTTTTATGTCGATAAATCCCCTTCCTCCTTCCTTTCTGCTTAATGTGAATCTTTCTGTTGCTGAATGTATGTTATGTATTCTATATTTGTGGCATTGTGATCATGTAAGTGTATTGAGTGCTTCTAGGTCTGTGTTACTCCATTTCACTACTCCAAATGAGTAGGTCAATATTGGTATAGCATAAGTATTTATAGCTTTTGTTTTGTTTCTTGCTGTCAATTCTGTTTTCAGTATTTTTGTTAGTCTTTGTCTATATTTTTCTTTTAGTTCTTCTTTAATATTTGTATTATCTATTCCTATTTTTTGTCTATATCCTAGATATTTATAGGCCTGTTTTTTCCATCGCTTCTATGCAGTCGCTGTGGTTATCCAATATGTAATCTTCTTGTTCAGTGTGTTTTTCCTTGACTATGCTATTTTTCTTACATTTGTCTGTTCCAAAAGTCATATTTATATCATTGCTGAATACTTCTGTAGTAGTTGGTTGAGTTGTTGATTTGCTGCTGCCAGAAGTTTTAGATCATCCATGTATAGCAAATGTGTGATTTTGTGTGGGTATGTTCCAGTAATATTGTATCCATAATTTGTATTATTTAGCATGTTGGATAGTGGGTTCAGAGCAAGGCAGAACCAGAAAGGACTTATTGAGTCTCCTTGGTATATTCCACGCTTTATCTGTATTGGCTGTGATGTGATATTATTTGAATTTGTTTGGATATTAAGTGTGGTTTTCCAATTTTTCATCACTATGTTTAGGAACTGTATCAATTTAGGATCTACTTTGTATATTTCCAATATTTGTAGTAACCATGAGTGGGGTACACTATCAAAAGCTTTTTGGTAATCAATGTATGCGTAGTGTAGCGACCTTTGTTTAGTTTTAGCTTGATATGTCACCTCTGCATCTATTATCAGTTGCTCTTTACATCCTTGTGCTCCTTTGCAACAGCCTTTTTGTTCTTCATTTATAATTTTGTTCTGTGTTGTATGTGTCATTAATTTCTGTGTAATGACTGAAGTTAATATTTTGTATATTGTTGGTAGGCATGTTATGGGGCGGTATTTAGCTGGGTTTGTTGTGTCTGCTTGATCTTTAGGTTTCATATAAGTTATTCCATGTGTAAGTGTATCAGGGAATGTATGGGACTGCAATGTAACTGTTAAATAATTTAGTTAGATGTGAATGTGTTGGTGAACTTCTTTGCCAGAAATTTGCTATTTTATCTTTTCCAGGGGCTTTCCAATTGTGAGTAGAATTAATTGCTTTGGTGACTTCATGTTGCAAAATTGTCACTTCTGGCGTTTGTGGTATCATCTTGTACGTGTCTGTTTCTGCTTCTATCCACCGTGCATGCCTGTTATGTTGTACCGGGTTTGACCATATGTTGCTCCAGAAGTGTTCCATGTCTGTTATGTTTGGTGGATTGTCTATTTTAATGTGTGTGTTATCTATTGTCTGGTAAAATTTCTTTTGGTTTGTGTTGAATGTTTGGTTTTGTTTCCTTCTATTTTCACTTTTTTTGTATCTTCTAAGTCGTTTGCCAATGCTTGTAATTTCTGCTTCTTTTCATCTAATTGCTTTATCGCTTCTTGTTGTGAGATTTTACCTAATCTTATTCATTTTTTTTCTGGCATTTGATGTCTTATAAATTGTGTTAGCTGTCCAATGTATTTTCTCAGTTTTTCTATTCTGATCTGTAGCCTGTGTTGCCATGCTGGTTTTGTGTGTTTCTTCTGTGTGTTGGTTGGTTCTGATCTCTGCCTAGTGTGTATATTTAGTGTAGTGAGTGCTCCTATATAAACCAGTAGTTGTAACTCTTCCATAGTTGTGTTTTCATTAATTTTGTTGTGTATGGTTCTGTTGATAGTCTTTATTGTTGTTTCGGCTTGTGGGTTATTTGGCGGTCTATGCAAGAATGGTCTAATGTCTGTATTTGTGTCTTTGTATTCTATATATGTCAGCTGAATTTTTTCTTCTATATCTAACGTGTGTCACTTCGTGTTCTATTTGTACTTGTTCTGGTGGCAGTCTTAAGATTTCGTTTTCCTCTGATTGTTTAATTGATGTGTGTGTGTTCTTTGTTTGTTTTGATCTGGGATGTTTGAGTCAATTACTGTGTTTTCTTCTTCTTCTTCTTCTTCTTCTTCTTCTTCTTCTTATTGCACATTATTTTGTTCCAGTATTTGTTGTACTTGTTGTTTGATGTTTTCTAATTCTAACTGGGGTATCCTGTTATTTTTGATTATTACACGGATCTGATCAGCTAGTCGTTGTTCTGTTAAAAATTTTAATTCTGGGTATCTGGTAATAAATGTTGTGTATACTTGTGATCTGTATCCAGTTGTGTTGGTTCCTAGGTTTTTGTTGCTTGGTAATAACAGAACATGAGGTGTCGATTAACTTCATCTGACCATCTCACATCTGACCATCTCATCCTCTGTCTTTGTTTTCCTTCTAGGGTGGTTGCAGGAAGCATATCCTGCAAAACACCTCTATTTGGATTTAAATCATTTTCCAGTTGGCTAGCAGTGTCGTTACCATTGTGGGCGGGCATAGTATTCAAGCGTCGTCCCCGACCATGACGGTGCTTGTCCGAGGCTTCTTTAGTTGTGTCCTGAACCAACTAATCACACTAAAAGGGGGGTTAGCCCTATTAGTGGTTTGTTCTTTTCGTCTCCTTTTACGACTGGCAGAACATACCAGCGGCCTATTCTTTTCCCGGGCCTCCACAGGGTTTATTATTATTATTATTATTATTATTATTATTATTATTATTATTATTCATGCTGCCGACATTGCCGTTCCATGCTTGATGGGCCTCATTATGCACCATCAGCAGCTCTATGCTGGAGCATGGCCATTTGTTACCACTATCTGTGATCGTTGTCATGTGTTGCGACATCTTAAGTGGCATCCGCCCTTCACTGGTTGTATTACCTGTAAACAGCTACACACCATAGCCCATTACTTAATAAAATGGAGCAAGTGGGTGTGTTCTGTCCTTTCATCACTGGTGTGGGTTACACTCCACACCCTCCAAAGCTGTCAGCAGCATTCTTCTGTTCTGGGCCGAGCCCTCCCAGGTAGACTTTGTGCAGATCCATAACTTCTGACAGAACCCCTCACAACCCATTTTGCAGCAGCATTGGTGTCAGCGTTCCTCATCAGGAAACATATCCCCTCTGGCCGTTTAACTGTATTTGGCTCCAAGGCATTTTCCCATCTCATTGGAGAGACAGTATTGTGGTTTCTGTCCTTACGCCCAGCAAGGATCCATTGTCCCTTGTTAGTTACTGGCCCTTCAGTTTGACAAATGGCCCCTGCGAGTTTTTTGAACAATAGTGGCTTGCGGGCTCAGTTGGGACCTCAAATCTTGGGACCTTTAATCTCCTTACCAGTGTGACTTTTGGGAGGGACAGTCTCCAATCCATCATCTTCTTCAGTTGGAAACCACAGTTCAGAAGGCCTTTTATCAGTCCGCTATCTTGTTGGTTTTCTTCGATCTTTGTAAGACCTATGATACAGCTTGGTGCCATCACAGCTTACTTACACTCCTTGATTGGGGTCATTGGGCACCCTCCAAATTTTTCTTCAACCACTCGTTGACCTCTGCGGAGCAACAGCTTCAGGTTGCCATCCAGCACACATCGGCGTAGGTACTCGCGTGGTTTTCCTCCTCCCCCCTTAAATCTGTCACTGTACCGCAGTCCACCCTGATCTGGAGCTCTGCCTCAGTGCCACACTGTGCTCTCCAATTCCATTCCTTAGGTCTTCTTTTTGACAATAAGCTTGCTTGGTTGCCCCTTATTCACTTTTTGAAGATCAGCTGTTCCTGTAAATTCAATGTCTTCACTTCCTTGCCCACACCTCTTGGGGCAGGGTTGTTCAACCCTTTACCACCTTCATTGGGCATTAGTTCTGTCCTATCTAGACTATGGTTGTCAAGTTTATTGATCAGCTGCCCCTTCCATGCTGCTCCTCTTGAACTCAGTTCACTATTGTGGTATATGTTCACTCACAGGTACCTTTCGCACTAGCCTTGTCAATAGTCTTCCAGTTGACACTGGGATGCATTCTCTTTTGGTTCGGCAGTCCCAGTTCCTGGTTTCCTATGCCATCATTATTCACTCATCACATGCTCACCCCTCCTATTCTTATCACGGCTTTAGGATGTCACCCACCTATTGCTCTTCCTTGAATGGGTTTCCATTATATGGCTCTGTCTCCTTTCTCTCCACTGTCATTTCCAACTTCCCCCATGTCTCCTACGTTCCCCTCCCGACCATTCCCTTTTGGTTAGTACCTCAGCCCCGGATTCAGATAGATCTCTTCTGGAGTCTGAAAGCGTCCATCACTCAGATGGTATTCCATTGTTTGTCCCGTCCGCTGTTACAGGAGTTTCACGATATCATTGTTTTTTTACATTGATGGCTCTAAATCCACCGATCACGTGGAATAGACCTTAATGTTGGCACAGGAACACCATCTCTTGTCTGCAATGCCTAGTTGTTTACTGTGGAACTGGTGGCCAACTGTCAGTTCTTCTTATTTATTAAATGGTCTTTCCTCACCTGAGTTTACTCTGGTACGGACTCGGTGAGTGGCCTTAAGGCTATCACTCGGTGTTTCTCCAGGCACCCCTTGGTGTCTGTCATCCACAACTTTATTACAGATTTTGGCAAAGCTGTTTGGTCCATTTTCTTTCTGTTCTCGGCCATGTATGTATCTTGAGTAATGAACTTGCCCCGCTGAACCAATTTGTGGCTTTGCATCAAATCCATTTTTGCTCAATTATGGACTGCATTGTAGGGGCGGTATCCCCTCTAATAAACTTAGTGTAATCAAGGAGACGCCCACCATGAGGTGTTTTCATTGAAGGGTATCAACCATTCTCTGCTGTCTTTGTATTGGACATACTAGGTTGACCCATGGTTCTTTTACCCTCCCAGAGGGCTCACGGTTCTTTCGTGAATTAATGTGTGGCGCACACAGGACCCTGAGCTATTGCATCCCATTCTGTCTCCCCTGGCTGCATTCCCTTCAGCATGCCCCTCCCTCCCCATCCTTGCTCCTTCCCTGCTGCCCCGTCATTCCCCTCCCTCGGTGGTCTCATTTATGTTGATCTGGCTGTACTCCTTGCAATTTGGTCTCTTGTCTGTTCTCATTCATCCCTTTTGGCATTTTGGTCCCTCCTTTATGGCTTGACCTCCACTTCTAAATTTTCTGTCTGTAGTGTAGGCCATTTCGGGGACGAACCCCCTCTTAGTGTCTGCAGTGTGGTTTCTTGTCCCCCCCCCATTCCATTCCCCCCCCCATTCCATTCCCCGCCCCATTCCATTTCCCCCCCAATTCCATCCCCCCCATTCCATTCCCCCATTCCATTCCCCCATTCCATTCCCCCCATTCCATTCCCCCCCCATTCCATTCCCCCCCATTCCATTCTCCCCCCCATTCCATTCTCCCCCCCATTCCATTCTCCCGCCCCCCCATTCCATTCTCCCGCCCCCCCATTCCATTCCCCGCCCCATTCCATTTCCCCCCCATTCCATTCCCCCATTCCATTCCCCCCCCATTCCATTCCCCCCCCATTCCATTCCCCCCCATTCCATTCCCCCCCATTCCATTCCCCCCCATTCCATTCCCCCCCATTCCATTCCCCCCCATTCCATTCCCCCCCCATTCCATTCCCCCCCCAATTCCATTCCCCCCCCCAATTCCATTCCCCCCCCAATTCCATTCCCCCCCCAATTCCATTCCCCCCCCAATTCCATTCCCCCCCCAATTCCATTCCCCCCCCAATTCCATTCCCCCCCCCAATTCCATTCCCCCCCCAATTCCATTCCCCCCCCAATTCCATTCCCCCCCCCAATTCCATTCCCCCCCCCAATTCCATTCCCCCCCCCAATTCCATTCCATTCTCCCCCAATTCCATTCTCCCCCCCAATTCCATTCCCCCCCCCCAATTCCATTCCATTCCCCCCCCCAATTCCATTCCATTCCCCCCCCCCAATTCCATTCCATTCCCCCCCCCCAATTCCATTCCATTCTCCCCCCAATTCCATTCCATTCTCCCCCCAATTCCATTCCATTCTCCCCCCAATTCCATTCTCCCCCCAATTCCATTCTCCCCCCCATTCCATTCTCCCCCCCATTCCATTCTCCCCCCCATTCCATTCTCCCCCCCATTCCATTCTCCCCCCCATTCCATTCTCCCCCCCCCCATTCCATTCTCCCCCCCCATTCCATTCTCCCCCCCATTCCATTCTCCCCCCCCATTCCATTCTCCCCCCCCCCATTCCATTCTCCCGCCCCCCCATTCCATTCTCCCGCCCCCCCATTCCATTCTCCCGCCCCCCCATTCCATTCTCCCGCCCCCCCCATTCCATTCTCCCCCCCCCCATTCCATTCTCCCCCCCCATTCCATTCTCCCCCCCATTCCATTCTCCCCCCATCCCGTTCCCTTCCCCCCACTCCTCCCCTCACTAAGGTAGCTCCCTCCCTTGTGGTCCCAAATCTTGTAGCCTGCTCTTCCTGTGCCCTACCCTCCTCATCCTCTGAAAGAGATGATGGCGATGGTGGTGGTGATGAGAAGGTGGAGGAGAACAACACAAACTAATCAGGTGGAAACTCAATGGATATTATCATCACCGATCTAAAATATAACACGGTGTCTCCCCTTATCCTACGTTCTGTCTTGCTCTTCAAGAAATGCAGTTCCGTGATGACTACCCCCAACATTTCGTGGTTATTGGGCATTCTGTCAGAACTGTCTCCACCCCCAGATAGCATCTGGAGGGGTGTGCACTTTTGTTCGCACAGATGTCATTGGTGACTGGATTCCCTTTCATACCAACCTGGGAACGATAGCAGTCTGAATGCAAATGACTCCAGCAATCACCATTAGCAATGTCTACCTCCGTCCAGGTAGGTCAATTCCTTATGTTGAACTGCATACCTTAATGTAGCAAGTCCAGCCTCTGTATCTCCTCCTCGAGGAATTCGTGCAGTCTCTTCTCTCTTCACATGACACAACCCCAGGCGGGGGTTCAATCCTCAACCAGATGATACAACACTTGGATGTTACCCAGAGACAACATATGCTCGAGGTTTTCAGCTGCATTTTGCTCATGGGTGCCTTCCTCTTGCAATCGCAGGACAGCTTAGTTATCCCCATCCTTAAGTTCGGGAAGAACCCAACATCTCTCTACAGCTGCCAACTGATTAGCCTGACCAACATACTTTGTAAACTGCTCAAGAGGATGGTTTCCTTCTGATTATGTTGGGTACTCGAATCTTGGGGCCTTTTGTGCCAGTATCAATGTGGCTTCTGGGAAGGACAATCTACAACTGACCATTTACTCAGGTTGGAAACAGCAATCCCACAAGCTTTTACTAACCACCGATACCTTGTCATAGTCTTCTTTGACCTACATAAGGCGTATGACACAGCTTGGCACTGTCACATTTTAGTTACCCTCCATGACTGGAATTTTCGCAGCATCTTTCCAATTTTCATCCACATGTTTTTATCCCACTGGCTCTTCTGTTTTATTGTTGGCACTTCACTCAGCACCCGCCGGACCCAGGAGAATGGTATGCCACCTGTGTTAAGTGTCGCACACATCCTCATTGCCATCAGTGGGCTTGTACCTTCTGTTGTGCCCTGGTTAACCTGGTGTTGTATGTCAAAGATTTCTGCATCTAGTGCAACTCCCACTCAGCAGCACCTGCTGAACACCAGCTCCAAGGCGCTAACCGATAGGCCTTTGTGTGAGCCCTTCCCCATGGCTTCCAGTTTTCTCCCTCCAAAATGCAGGTTATGCATTTTTGCCGTAGACCTACAGCACACCTCGATCGAGAACTTTATTTTGGCGACCAATGTCTAGATGTTGTAGCACAATCCCGTTTCTTGGACCTTCTTTTCGATAAAAAGCTGATGTGGCTGCCTCATATTTGCCACCTGAAGACTACATGCATGCGGAAGCTTAATACTAGCCCACACATCTGGGGGTTCAGACTATGCTACTCTTCTGTACCTTTACTGTGCACTGGTTTTGTCCAGACTAGATTATAATTGTCAGGTTTATGGCTCAGCAGCACTATGGAACTACTTGACCCTGTTCATCATTATGGGGTGTATCTGGCTATTTGTGCGTTTCGTACTAATGTCGACAGCCCTCTCGCCGAAGTGGGTATTCCTCCTCTAGAAACACTATGGAGCCAACTCTTGTTTTCTTACGCAATCGCCATTCAACAATTCTCTGACTGTCATATATATTACTGTCTTGTAACCCATCCTCGGATGGGATTGTTGGTTGAAATGCGTCTCCTTCCCTCTGTTGGTATCTCCATCTCCAATCCCTGGAAAGTCACCCTTTATTTCTTCCCGCACCCCCGTTTGAATGATGTCTCAACTACAGGTTAGGATTGACCTGTTCCAGGACCCTAAGGTCACTGTGCCCCTATGGTATTCCTGCTTATTGTACATTTCATCCTTGAGGAGTTCCACGGTGTTACCATCTCACACACTGATGGTTCTAAAACAGTAGATAAGACAGGTTACACTTTTACGTCTCCTACTGGCATGGAAAACCAATTAATGCTGAGATCACATAATGTGTTCACAGCAGAGCTGCTAGCAATTAATAGGGCACTCCGTTTTGTTACTCAGGGCTCCCTCTACAGTGTTTAAATATGTACTGACTCAATAAGTAGCTTACAGGCTATAGCCCACTGCTTCTCTTGTCACTCTTTGGTCTCTGCTGTCCATGTCCTATCTTTCCTTGGCCATATCGGTGGGTATCTTAAGAAATGAGCTTGCTGGCCGTTTGGCTAGAGGCAAATACTTATCCCCCATTCCCTTGCAGATTCACATCAAATCTCTTTTTACCCAAAAGTGGAATGGCATCTGGTGCGCTACTACTCTCAGTAACAAATTCCTTTCAATAAAGGAGACTACTGCACCCTTCCCTCCGCTTCTCTCGAAAGGAGTCCACTGTCTAATGCCATCTACACATTAGTCGTATTAGGCACACCTACTGTTTTATCTTGTGTAACAAGCCATCAACACAATGTGGTTGTGGAGCTAGACTGATTTTCTCCCGTGGAGTGACTTTGCACTAAGTGTAGCCTTCCAAATTTCTTGTCTTTAATATTAGGCAGACAATTCACAGATGGTTGAACTGGTCCTCAATTTCCTTCGTGAAACTGGTTTTTGTTTTCAGTTACAAGGTTTTGCTTTCCTCCTGGAGCATTTGCAGGGTTATCACGGTTGGGTCCTGTCTTCATGTTCTCTGGGTCTGTGACCCCCATGGCCACTTCCCCATATAAAGACTGCTCTTTTATACCTCCCTTTTTTGCCTACTCTTTTATGACTTCTACTGTGTGTGTTTTTAGTGTCTTCACTCTATAGTTCGACCCCTCTGACTGGATTGGCCCACCTTTTGCAGATACCTCTATTTTACTCACTCAACTTCTGAATTGTGGGCTGCTGATATCACTGTTTAGTCCCATAACCCCCTCAATCAATCAATCAATCAGTCAGTCAATCAATGGTTCTTTTACTTCATAATGAGTCAGCCCTCTATTGTAGTTGCAGGTCCCCCTCCACAATAATCCTTATTTTGCTGGACTGCCCCTGCCTTTTGGCCTTTCACACTAAATATGCCCAACCCACCCACCCACACTCACTCACTCACTCACTCACCTGCCTCCCTCCTTCCTTGTTCTGGGTGTTAATGGAAGACTTTCACATGGTTGTGTCTTTCTTCAGTTTTCTTCGCAAAAGTGGTTTTCCCTCCCAGGCTCAAGTCCTTGAATTCCCTTCTGGAATTGAAGTCCACAGTTAACATTGGTATTGACATTGGTTGTGGAGGCCTTGGCCTTGTCTCCATACTGACCAGGATCTCCCCCCTTCTTTCCTATGTTTTTTCTGGTCTTTTTTGAAATTTTGTTTCTACTTTCCTTGTGTCTTCTTCCACTGCTATTGTTCCTATTGTCGTGATCATAGTATGGTGTGAGGATCGGGAAGGGTCGGTGGCAGTGCTGGTGCCCAATGCGCGTAGTGTTTCTGGGTCCCCCTCTACTCTAGCTGTCCTTCCCCTCTTCATACTGCCCTGATGTTTCTTTTGCCTCTTTGTTTGCCCATTTACCTTTGATCCCACTGTTTGGTACTTTCCCCGTTCAACCACCCAGCCAACCAACCTGGTTCAGGCTTATTGATGCCAACTTCACATTCTGGACTGAGGTTGAGGACATCATATTTGTTTTCCTCCAGAACTTCTATACCTTCTCACCCATTCACTTCTCCTGCTCCTCCTCAACACAAGCCATCTACCACGATGTTTACTTTCACCTCAGAGATGGCTACATCAGTTCTTCCATCCATATCAAATCCACGAACCAGCAGCAATACTTCCATCTAGTCAGCTTCCACCTATTCCACATCAAGAAGTCTCTTCCATACAGTCTAGCCAACCCTGGTTATTGCATCTGTAGTGATGAGTAGTCTCTATCCTTATACCAAGTGTCCTGCTGAGGCCTCCACTGACCAAACTTACTGTCCTAACATTCTACAAATGTACTTCTCCTGTGCCTTCTCTCTGCAGTCACCTACCACCTCCCACGTACCCATCATCCCTCCACAAAGCAGCACTCCCCTTGTGACTCAGCACCACTCAGGACTGGAACAACTGAATCACATTCTCCACCAGGCTTTAGACTCTCTCGTTGTGCTCTGAAATGACAAAAATCCTATCATCAATCCCACTTCTCCTACACTGCTATTCCACTAGCCGCTGAAAATACGTAACATCCTTGTCCATCCTTACCCATCTCTCTTCCAGCTGTCCTCCTAACTCCCTATGTTGTGGCTCATACCCCTGCAGTAGACGTAGATGTAACAGCTGTCCTATACATCTTCCCTCCACCACCTACACTAGTATGGCCACAGGTTTCTCGTATCCCATCAAAGACCAGGTTACCTGTGCTCTACAAACTAAGCTGCAACCACTGTGATGTTTCTATGTGGGCACGACAACAATGATCTGTCTGCCCATATTGATGGCAACCGTCAAACTGTGGCCAGGAGACATTTGGACCAGCCAGTTGCTGAACACCATCTGGATCCTCCTGGCAGTCATCAGCTGTTGTTAATTGTGCATATGGCAATTCTCCCTGCAATACATCCTACATTTCTGTAATCCCACGTGGCCTCAACTTCTGCTAGTCCGTTGTCATGTACCTATCCCCTCCCATGCTTTTCTTACAGCACTTATTTTTTTGAGACGTGGAAAAGAGTTTGCCGTATAAGACGGTCACTCCAAAAGATATGCACACTGTTTTTTTTTTAAATTCATCTTTTATTCTACATGTTTGAAAGTTTTACAGTGTGTAGATACATCCTTTAGGAACAATATTTTCATTTCTCTGCATAATTTCCACGCCTCTCAACTGCCTTACACTATATTGGAACCAGTGCCTGTATACTCGCGCCGTAAAATTCTGGACCAACCTGTTGGAGCCATTGTTTGGCAGCGTGCATAAGGGAGTCATCATCTTCAAACCTTCTTCTATGAAGAGAGTCTTTCAGTTTCCCAAAGAGATGATAGTCACATGGAGCCAGGTCAGGACTGTAAGGCGGGTGTTTCAGTGTTGTCCATCTGAGTTTTGTGATCGCTTCCATGTTTTTTTTTTTTTCTCTGACATGTGGCCGTGCATTGTCGTGGAACAGCAAAACATCCTGCTTTTGCTGATGTGGTCGAACAGGATGCAGTCGAGCTTGAAGTTTCTTCAATGTCGTCACGTTTGCATCAGAATTGATGGTGGTTCCATTTGGCATGACATTCACAAGAAAGAGTCCTTCGGAATCATACAACATCGTAGCCATAACTTTTCTGGCAAAAGGCGTGATTTTGAATTTGTTTTTCTTGGGTGAATTTGCATGATGCCACTCCATTGATTGCCTCTTCCTCTCTGGTGAAAAATGGTGGAGCCATGTTTCATCACCTGTCACAGGTCTTCCAAGAAATTCATCTCCATCATTCTCATACTGTTCCAAAAGTTGACTGCATACCATTTTTCTTGTTTCTTTGTGAGTCTCTGTCAACCTCTTGGGAACCCACCTGGCACAAAACTTTTTTAATGCCAACACTTTCAGTATTCTGCAAACACTTCCTTCCCCTATCTCAATGTAGTGTGACTTCGTTCACTGTGATGCGTCTGTCAGCAGTAACCAGTTCCTTAACCCTCTGCACATTGTCTGGAGTATGTGCAGTACGAGGCCTGCTGCTGCGAGGACAATCCTCAATATTGCCGTGCCCACTTTCATCACGTAACCTGCTTGCCCAATGACCCCTAACTGCACTGCGATCGACAGCAGCATCTCCATACACATTTTTCAACCTCTTCTGAATGTTTCCCACTGTCTCGTTTTCACAGCACAGGAATTCTATGACAGCACATTGTTTCTGATGAACATCAAGTGTAGCAGCCATCTTGAAGACATGCTGTAATGGCGCCACTCATGGAAACAGGTTAAACTAAATTTGAAAACAAGCGGGAAGGATGTATCTACACACTGTAAAACTTTCAGACATGCAGAATGAAAACTGTATTTTTACAAAAATAGTGTGCATTTCTTTTGGAGTGACCCTCGTACCTCATGAAGAGGGTAATTGGCGGATTGCTACTTCTTACAATTGGACATTACCTAAGTACATCACATTGGGATTAATCCATCTTGAGGTAAAACCTTATAGCTCAAATGTCATATGTTGCTGAAACTAAAAAATTTCGACACACAGTAGTTACATGTAGAAGGAAAGCAACTCGTGGACCAGCTGTACACAAATGAGGTACACACAGTTTCTATACTCCAATTAGCATGAACAATGTGAATCACTAGTATGGAGTAAGGATTGTCTCCTGTTTGCTGTGGAGCAAAAATCACCAAATGAATATCTGACAGTGAAGTTCGGGAGGCACTTAATGTGGAATAATAGCTACTGTTTGCTACATCAGTTACTTCATGACTGTGTCAAAAATGTGTAACACAACAGACTCATTATGATTGTTTCCTAATGTATCTATCTTAATGTTTCCTAATGTATCTATCTTAATTTTCTTGGATCCATTATCAGGTTGGAAGGGTTAACAATAAACTACACCACAAGAATAGCTCTCAAAATTTGGTGGATTATGGAAGGATTACAAATTGTGCACGGATTTAGTTGTTTTGGGTATGTCATACATTAAGCACAATGCTTCAAGACACACTTCAGAAACTTAACATTTTTGTACTAGTGTGCTACAGTTAGCACAAGCAAGTGCTCATTGGTGACAGTTGAAGTTGGACCTTCGTTTATATGTTTGCTAATGATGCCAGACTGTGGCCTCCAGTTTATAAGCAGTTGCCATAAGAAGGCATGCATTGCTGACAATGAGCAGCTGGAGAATTCTCTAGACATAGAAGCTCTCAACTTTCTTATGCAATGCTGCCCTGCCCCCTTCATCGGTGCCCATGTTGTAACTTTTGCGACGGAGAGAGGGTCTAAGAAAACTACATCATTCAAGGCTGTAATGTACAAAAGATGTGTAAAAAATGCAACTTATTTGATAGTGATTAAGTAGTATCACATTTTACAATATAAGATAGATAAAAATCTCAGCCATGTTCAATCTGAAATATTTATTCAGACAATAATAATTTTAATGTTAAATGTCAAGTAGTACATTAAAACTACATTTGGATTGATTAAAAGTGTGTCAATTTTCTTTGGTGATGCTGAAGGTACAACTGGGCCGTAAAATAAAGATATAAGAAAGTCCCCCCCCCCCCCCCCCCCCCCCCCCCAGGGGGTCCACAACTCTTTTGTGGATACGTGCATAGCGAGCATGGGATCCCGAGCTAATGTGGTCGTCCTTCCTTTCCGGGCTGCATACCTTCCTTTTTCCGCATCCGTCCCCATCCCCCATCTTCGCCTCCCTCCCTTTCCTCCGCCTCTTTCCTTCCCTTTCTCCCCCTCTGGGAGTATGTTTTGTGCCTACGTCCGGAGACAGACGCTCGAAAATTTAAAACAGTCTCTCTTCTTCGCTTCTTCTGCTGGCAAGTCTTTGTCCTTCTCTTTTCATTACCTCTTCTTTTACCCTTTTTTCCGCTGCAGGCTTTGAGACCCCTCTTCTTTCCTTTCCCTTTCTTTTTTTTCCCCCTTTCTCTTTTTCCTCCCTGTGCGTGTCGGAAGGTCAACCCACACATTCCCATGTGTAGCTGGTGACGGGGTAATGCATAATTCCCTGCCCCGGGTAGACAGGTAGGACACGTATGTACCACCTGGTAACGGCCAGGCCCAGGGAGGGGTGATTACCCGAGACGATACCTTCTGAAAGTGCCGATTGGTCCCTCTGTCTGTTTCTCAGGAGGTGTGAACAATCACCTAAGGCAGGAGTGCCCTCAGAGAGGGCCCCCACAAGGAAGGAGCGCACCATCGGAGACACTGGTAATCATGGGGGATACTTCGGCAATGGTTCCCTCATCATTTACTATGTCTGCTCACAAGCGTAAGTTCAATGAGTCTCAGCCACAGACAGTTCTTCCATCATTGCCACAGTTCCTTGTTGTTTCTCGGTTTGACGAAGGTCAAGACTTCTCCACAGTCAACCCTTTCATTATTCAGAAAAGTGTCGACGCAATTGCAGGTCCTGTAAAGTCTTGGTCCTGATTACGAAATGGTACCTTGTTGTTAGAAACAATCAGTGCCCTCCAGGCACAAAAATTTATGCGTACTTCACTGCTGCACACCTCCCCAGTCCGTGTGGTAGAGCACTGCACTTTAAATTCATCACGTGGGGTGGTTTATACATGCTCCCTCGACGGATTGTCCGATGAGGAAATTCAAAACTACCTGTCTGACCAGGGCATCACAGCTGTTCATCGAGTCATGAAAGGGGTTGACAAGGACATCGTTCCAACCCATACTGTCTTCTTGGCATTTGACAGAGTTCAACTCCCATCGAACATAAAAGCGGGTTATGAGATGATTTCCGTTCGCCCTTATATCCTAAACCTTACCCGTTTCTATCGGTGTCAGCGGTTCAATCATACCAGCCTGTCCTGTTCCAATCTGGTCAAATGCGCTACATGTGGCAAGGATGCCCATGACAGTGCTTGTCCACTTCCATCCCCTCGTTGCATCAACTGTATGGGTGACCATACTGCTTCCTCTAGAGATTGCTCCATTTTCAAAGACGAACGGCTCATTCAGGAAATCAGAGTGAAGGAAAAGGTGTCGACCTTAGCTGCTCGAAAGTTGTTCGCCAGTCGAGCCCACTGTGCCTCATACAGGTAAATACAGCACTGTCCTTGCCTCTCCTCGGCCAACAAAGGAGGCAGCCACTCAGACTTGTGATCTCACCTTTAGTGCCACGGTCGTCGGATCAGCCAGCGCAAAGATCGCCCGTTCAACCTCCCCACTCTCACCGGTTCACTCTATGGCTCACCCTTCTTCGGGTTCAGCTAAATCTCCTTCTCCGCCACGGTGTGTCTCATCTACAGCACCGCCTGGCAGTAACCGCCCTCGACCGACTTCTGTGTTGCCGAGACGCACTGCTGGTGGCCGATCAACCGGCCGATCGCTGGTGGAAGAAGCTGCTCCAGAACACCCTGTGGATCAGGATCTTCTGCCTTCGGCTGAATGCCGTTCCATGCTGTCGGCCGCAAGCTCTGAGCAGTCGTTGAGTTGAGAGCAACCTGGTCACATTCTTCCATTTTCTGTCCACCCTATGTCCATTATCCATTGGAATATCCGCAGCATTCAAGCCAATCGGGCTGAATTGTCGATCCTCTTACGATCCTACTCTCTGGTCATCTTCTGTCTTCAGGAAACAAAGCTGCATCCCCATGACTGACTTGTTTCCCCCATTTTCAGCCAGTCTAATTTGATCTCCCCTCTGTTGAAGGCACTCCAGTACATGGAGGACTCATGATTCTTCTCCATGATACTCACCATTATCACCCAATCCCCTTAAACACTTCCTTCCAAGCTGCCGCTGTCCATCTTTCCCTTTCTGGATACACCTTCTCTCTTTGTACTGTCTACATTCCATTGTCCACACCAATGGCATGAGATGATCTCCTTCCCCTATTTGCTGGTTGGGGATTTCAATGCCCACCACCCGCTTTGGAGATCTCTGCATCCTTGTCTGCGTGGCTCACTATTGGTAGACGTCTTCCACCAAGCAGATCTTATTTGCCTCAACACTGGGGACCCTATGTTTTTGTCTGCCTCCACGACAAATTTCTCTTATTTGGACCTTTCGTTCGATACTGTTCTGCTAGATCGGCGCTTCGAAAGGTTCGCTCTTGCTGATACACACTCGAGTGACCACTTTCCATGTGTCCTTCGATTACAGTCACAACTACCATATATGGTCTCGAGACGCTGGAAGTTTGCCCAAGCCGATTGGACACTTTTCGTCTCTAGCGACATTTGATGACTCACTTTCCTAGCGTCGATGATGCAGTCACTCATATTACAGAAGTTATTCTTACAGCCGCGGAATGTTCAATACCTCGCACCTCCGAATTGCCCCGGCGCCCCCCATTTTCTTGGTGGAACGAGGCGTGCCATGATGCTATACATGAGTGGCGACGTGCTCTTGGCGTTTTTAGACACCATCCTACTTTGGCCAACTGTATCCGCTATAAGAAGTTCCGTGCGCGATGCCATCGCATCATCTGGGATAGCAACAAGGCAAGCTGGGACTTCTTTACTAACTCATTTAACACCTTCACTCCCTCCTCGGAAGTTTGGAGTCGGATTCGGCGGTTATCTGGAGTGCCTAGTTTCTCCCCGGTCTCTGGGCTTACTGTCGCACATGATAAATTAGTGGACCCCGTCGCAATTTCTAACTCATTGGGTCAACACTTTGCTGAGATTTTGAGCTCTTCAAATTACCCGCCAGCGTTTCTCCCGAAGAAACATGCAGCGGAAGCGCAACCTCTTGCCTTCTCCTCTCAAAATCGCGAAAGCTACAATACTGTTTTCTCCATGCGGGAACTCCAACATGCACTCTCTTCTTCTCGCTCTTCCGCCCCAGTACCAGATGGTACCCACATACAAATGTTGCTGCATTTATCATACCATAGTCTGCATTACCTCCTTCATCTTTATAATCGAATTTGGACTGACAGTACTTTTCCCAGAACATGGCGGAAAGCTATCGTCGTTCCTGTTCCGAAACCTGGAAAGGACAAACATCTCCCCTCTAGCTACCGCCCCATTTCTCTCACAAGTAGTGTATGTAAGGTTTTGGAGCGTGTGGTGAGTTGCCGTTTAGCATGGTGGCTGGTGTCCCGAAGTCTTTTAACACCTGCACAGTGTGGTTTCCGAAAGCATTGTTGTGCTGTTGACCATCTTGTTGCTTTCTCCACTTATATCATGAACAATTTTCTCTGGAAATGCCAAAAGGTAGCGATATTTATTGATCTGGAGAGGCCATACGATACCTGTTGGAGGACAGGCATTCTCCGTACACTGTTCTCTTGGGGCTTTCGAGGTTGGCTGCCCCTTTTTCTTCGTGAGTTTATGGCAGAGCGCACATTTAAAGTGGGGGGTGAACACTACTCTCTCCCGTACCTTCTCCCAAGAAAACGGGGTACCCCAGAGTTCCGTGCTACGTGTTTTGTCTGTTTGCCATTGCCATAAATCCAATAATGGATTGTCTCCTTCCTGATGTCTCGGGCTCCCTCTTTGTGGACGATTTTGTGATCTACTACACCTCTCAACGGACCAGCCTTCTTGAACGACGTCTTCAAGGCTGTCTCGATCGCCTCCACTCTTGGAACATCGAAACCGGCTTCCGCTTTTCTCCCAGTAAGACCGTTTGTGTTAATTTTTGGCGTCATATGGAGTTTCTTCCGCTTTCCTTACATCTAGGCCCTGTCAACCTTCTGTTCGGGGATGTTGCAAAATTCTTGGATCTTATGTTTAACAGAAAACTGTGCTGGTCCTCCCACACTTCCTATCTAAAGCTCACTGTCTGCGATCCCTCAACACCCCCCGTGTTCTGAATGGCACCTCCTGGGGAGCGGACAGAGTGGTCCTTCTCCGCCTCTGTCGCGCCTTAGTGCGCTCGAAATTGGACTATGGGAGCATAGTTTACTCCTCTGCTCAACCGTCTATTCTTCGGCGTCTCGACTCTATCCACCACTGTGGTTATGTTTAGTGTCTGGAGCTTTTCACACCAGCCCTGTGGAAAGCCTTTATGCCGAGACTGCTGAACCTCCGCTGTCCAATCGGCGAGCTGTCCTTCTGAGTTGTTATGCTAGCCATCTGTCTTCCACGCCTGCGAATCCGGCTCATGACATTTTTTTTCGACGCCTCCTTGGATTTAGGGTATGCTGGCCACCCTTCCTCCCTACTACCACAGGGAGTTCGTTTACGTCAACTGCTCCATTCTCTTTCCTTCCACTTTCCTAAAACTTTGTTGACAACTTGGGGTACAGCACCGCCTTGGCTCTGGCCCCGGACCTGCCTGGTCCGTGACCTTTGTCAGTTTACCAAGGATGGTACCCCTTCTTGTTTATCGTCGGGCATTTGCTTCTCTCTGTGCACAAATGAAGGATGCCACTTTTATTTACACTGATGGCTCAAAAACATCGTTTGGTGTTGGGAGTGCCTATATTGTTGGCGACACCCCAAATCGATTTCAGCTTCCCGACCAGTGTTCAGTTTATACTGTCGAGCTTTACGCTGTTCTCCAGGCTGTCCAATACATCCGTCGCCATCAGCGGATACAGTATGTTATGTGCTCAGACTCTCTCAGCTCTCCTCAGTCTCCAAGCTCTGTACCCTGTCCACCCTCTGGTCCACCAGATTCAGGACTGCCTCCACTTGCTCCACTTGGGGGGCGTCTCTGTGGCGTTCCTCTGGATCCCAGGACATGTTGGTATCTGTGGAAATGAGGCGGCCGATATAGTGGCCAAGGCTGCAGTCTCTCTTCTTCGGCCAGCTATTCGCGTGATTCCCTTCACCAATCTACGGAATGTTTTATGTCGTCGTATTGCTCTTTTATGGCACGCACATTGGTCGACACTTCCCAATAATAAATTGCGGGACGTGAAAGCTCTTCCCTGTGCTTGGACCTCTTCCTCCCAAACTTGTTGTCGGGAGGAGGTAATTTTAACTAGACTCTGGACAAGGCACTGTCCCCTTTAGCCATCGACATGTTTTAAGCGGCAATCCTCCCCCCACTCTGTCCCCACTGCTCTCAACTGTGGACGGTGAGACACCTTTTACTTGAGTGCCCCTATTTTACTCCATTATGCGCCCGTTTACAGCTGTCTCGTGATATGTCTTCCATTTTAGCAGATGACACGCGATCAGCCGATCGTGTTCTCGAGTTAATTAACGCCAGTGAGATGACATCAGTCATTTGAAGCTGTTTTTGGAGACAAACAATCCCCTTCTATAGTGGTTTTTAAGCTTTCATTCTGTTTTTGGTTTCCCCGCTTTTTTGAGTTTTGCTCTTATTGCTGCTGGTTTCCAGTTTCGTTTTTTAGCTTTTCCTAAGTCACAGACTGGGCGCTAATGACCATAGAAGTTTTGCGCCCTAAAACCATAACAAAAAAATAATAATGTTTTTGAGAACAGGTGATGGGAATGATAATTACACCTACATGGTGGACAGAAAGTTTCTCCCTGAAGTCCTGAAGTTTTTTGGAATATTTTTAGTCAACAGCAATTTTTTCACGGAAACACATTTCTACATTTGAATTAATGATTTGAAGAGTTGTTTCTTCACTTCTCAGTATTTTACATTTGTGACCCTGGTTATGTAAACATTCTTCAAATCACCTACCAAAACTCTCTGCAAGCACTGCTATCTTTTCAGTGGAGACTGTGTTTAGTTTCTCCTAAATATATGCAATAAGCTGGCCTCCATTGCATGGATTGAGGTGCTTTGAAGACTGTATCCTCTAGTCAGGCCCATAGGTACTGTACAGGGTTTAAGTTTGGACTGTTTCCAGGCCAGTCAGTGTGAGCAATTTTGGTTAGACATTCCACTTCAATGGAAGCCTTGAATATGGGAATGAACATCTTCGTTATGTTCCCATTTCTTAATGATACTTAAAAATGACAAAAATGTAAATAACCACAGAGTGGTATACATACAAAGTTTAAAATTAATTTAAATACTCTTGTGTAAATTCTTTACATTGTAGTAAATTAAATTTTTACAACACTATCTTTTCATCTCCAGGATTAAAATTTAGAGAACATAATTTTCCTGTTCTTTCTTGTAGCAAAAAATCAACAGTATGTGAAAAAATACTGAATGACAAATTTTCGTTAACTTACTAAGTAAAAGTGTGTTAAAGTTGTGAAAATGATCTGCTTTGAAGTAGTTTACCATGACAGCACCACTTGCAGCCAGCGGCAGACATATTAACTGTGGGAATATGTTCACTGTCATTCATCAAGCAATGCAGACTAGCATAAAATTCCTACAGCCAGCACCATCTGTTGTAAAATGGTACTGTCTCCAGAAGCATCGAACCTGGGCAGCTCTGTTAAAAAAAAAAAAAAAAAAGTCAGGTGCAAGTAGGAATTGTGCACTGAGGGTTCTGTACGAGCTTAATTATTTGTAGAGACAGTTCATCCATCCTGGAAATTGACAATCTCGGCGATTTTTGCCTATTGTTGACTTTGATACTGGCAAGATATCGCTTTTGTGAATTCAAAGACTTTCAAGAATGTATTAAATGTGAAGTCAGATAACAGATGATGGAAGAAATAATTTTTGTGTGCGAGATAATTACGAATTGACAATATTTGGATTGTTTCCTTTACATGTACCGTGAAACTTGACTTCCTGCCAAATTTCAGGAGTCTATTTAATGGGAAGTGTGCTATAGGTTTTAATGAGTAAGTTTGTGAATAGCGATATATTATATGACATAAAAGTTTGTATCTTTCAATTGTGAATATGATGGTACAACAACTATATGATTTACTGGGGACGTGTGAAAATTTGTGCCCGTCTGGCCTACTGTTTTTTTGATTACATTACCTTAGAAGCTTCAAATTTTTACACCACCAGAGACTCTAAGCCTTAGTGTGTGACATAAATTTCAACTTGTTACATCTTCACAGTACTTAGATAAAGGGTTTTTGACAGTCAAGCAGACACAAACAACTAAGTGATCCTATAAGGGTTTCATTTTGACTGACTGAGATAAGGAAGCCTAAAAAGGGAGAAACTTTCTGTCCACCACGTAGATGTCCAGTACTTTTTGCAGAAAGTAAACTGAAGGTTTTGTTTGCTTATAGAAAATTTGTCTACTTTGGCTTCCAAATTACTGTTCTATTCCTTTTCTGTGAAAATTTAATAAATACGAATTTGAAATGTGCCCTTCAGTATGTTTCTGAGCTGTGTGTTTTGTTGGCTGAGGGTGCTAAATGATTTGTCAGCTTTCCATATTTTGATTCATTTGTCATTAAAATCAGTACAGCCCTCTTAACCAAAGGAGGAAAAAAGTAATTCCTGACATAGTCACTTAACTTTGGTGTAACAGAACATGTTTCGCCTTAAACTGTATCAGATTCTGATTTCCACTTGAGGATTTTCATTGCTATAAAACACTCAGTTCTTTCGCATTGTTGATTAAAATGGCTTCATTTATATTTTTCATAATGTTGGGCTGAATGAAAGTTGTATTGTTTTTTTGTAAAACTGAATTCAAGTGACATAATTAGTGTAAGTCGGGAAAAATTCTGAATTCAGTGCAGCACAACAGTTTTGTTTTCAATTTATTGTGTATTTGTAGTTACATAGTATGGGTTTAAAGAGCAAAAATTTTGTTAATCACTCATAGTTTTATTTTTCAGCAACTGCAGTAAGAAATAAATGGCTAATCGTATGCGATAAATGTAGGCCCACCTTGGTTTCCATTCCTAAGTCAGAACATCTATAGTGCTTAACACTTTATTAACACTGTCTTGTGAACAGTCTCACAAAAGCTGCCCGTCATGCTTTGCTTTTTATGCTGCTCTATTTGATGCACTTGCTGTTCTCCATACTCCCAACATGAACATACACTTACAGCTTCAACGAAATCTTGAAAAGGCCCTTGCCCTGTTTCATTTTCTAGATTATTTTAGTGTTCATAATCTGATTTGGAGCCTTTGCCAACAAGTGCCACTGTGAAAAAATTTTGGCCCCACGGAGGACATGTGTGTCTCGAACAGAGAAGATGGGATACATTTCAGCTATGCTACAGGCCATTCTTAGTCAAAAGAAGTTAATGATTTGCTTTCAGATGAAAGATTTCCAATGTGCTTCACCTATTGCATGTGGAAGTGCATACACCTGACAGAGAAACTGTTAATGGCCCTAACTGCTCCTGTAATTCTCTTTGTCCCAAGTTACTTCAGCTACAACCATGTGATCGCTGCCATATTAAACAGATGCATAATATTGCCAAACACGTGTCATGTAAGTTCAAATCGAATTATGGTTTTTAAATTTCTACTTTTTGCCTTCCTGCTAGGATCTATAAGACTGTTTGGGCCAGAACTTTGTTGCTTCTGACTATACTCCTGGTCCAGCATTGTTCTCAGATATTGTAATATGCCTAAGTGCCTGGTGTTGAGCCATCCATTCAGGGACACTTGTATTGTCTATTTGTTTCCTTGTTATTAAGGTGCCTCATTGTAATGTCTTTGTTGGACTAGGATGTAAATTCCTGTGTATTAATTGCGCTCTCTTAGGAGACACTTTCTGCTGTGGGTAATGGGAGTAGCTGAATCAACAAGTCGCAAGATGGTGTACACTCTCTTACAAATGATTACTTGTCTCGAATCATAAGCAACCTTAGCCCCACATACAATGCAGTGTTTACTAGGCTGTTACCATTCTCTATTGTTGTAGCTGCGATGGGCTTTGTTTTGTGTTTTGTTAATGTGTTTTATGTCTGCTTCTGGAAACATCAGATGGACTGCTAAACTCGGTGCTGTGCACTTACCAAGTCAGTATAGTATGGCAATGAGGGGAAAGTTGTCAGTGCTAGTCAAGTACATTAGATTTTGTATTAATTCAACTAGGCCCATCAGTGCTGTGTGTACAAGTAGAAAAATTCACACAATATTCTAATTGGGTTCCCTAAAAGTTTTTGCTGTTTCACTCTGTACTGCCCCATCATTAGAATCTGCTAATTTATGTGAAAATATTCCTGCCTTATTAACGGAAGGTATTTATATCAGTGATGGTACATATTTGTGTGGTTGTTAATTGTTCTGGACACAAATGATACTGTAGTTTTACGATAGTAGGTAGTTACTAACAATTTGTACATGCTGAGTGATCGGTTGATGTAGTAGTCTCTCAACCCAGTTAGTATTCCTTTATGCACTGGAGGCAAGCAGCCTGTGTCGGGGTGGCTTTTGAACCACTGTTCACCCTCTGTAACAGGACTGTGGTGAGAGATTTTGTAAGGCGTTCTATCTTTCTGTGCTTTCACAGCTTTGCCTGGTCTGGTGTGCTATTTGTCATTTCCACATTTTGTGATAAGTGTAAGCTGATTTAAATAATTAATTACATGGTTGAGTGTGATTTTCCTTCCAAATTCCCTCCTGCAGATGAAAAATACCAAGAAAAAGCCCAGGAACTGGCAAAACTTCACAAGGAGATGGACTCAAGAGAACAGGAAGCAAGTGTACCAAATGACAAAAATTGTAAATGTGAAACATCACAGAAACTGAAGCGTGAATTGAAGTCCACACAGAATTATGTGAAAGTATTAGAAGATAAAATGTCTGATGCAGAGGGAGTAAACTATAAACTGGAAAAGCGGGTAATATTGTATATACATTGCCTTATATGTCTTTGTGTTGCTTTACCTATCAATGTTACATTTCCACAACTATCTGTGTAGGTCAGTTTATCCAAAAAAAAAAAAATATATATATTTCTGCAGTATTATTGGTGTTGTATTTGTCAATAGTTAGATTATACACCTAATTAGTAATTTCAGTAGCTTCTAATTGTGAAGAACTTATAATTTTTTTGATTGAACCAAGCTTTTGGGAACCTTTCTTCCTTCTTGGGCTGCATCTCCTTCCTTGTTGCCCTCCCTCTCTGTCCTCACTACTTCCCCTCTGGCCCGTCCTGTCTCTCGGTGTCCTTGCTTACATCAGTCAAGCTATCCTGGTTTTTGGTATTTCTTATGGTTTTTGTTCCTCTTCTTTTTCTTCCTCACCTTTCCATTGTAGCATTGTTGTTCTCCCTTTGGGATTTGACCTCCCCTTCCAAAGTTTTTCTCTGTAGTGTGAACCAACTGGGAAGAACGCCTTACGTAGGGACTTCGGCGTGTAGCTTTACTAGCTCTTCCATCTCTTACTTGACGCAATTGTCCTTTAAACGATGTATAGCTAGCACGAACTAGTCCATGTGGTGGGGTCGTTACGTACCCATTTAGTTGAGCCCTTTGACAACACGGGATCACACTTCTAATACCTGAGCTGCTGCATCTCCATGTGTGCATCGGAGTGGTTGGTTGTCATCTTGGAACATCTGAACTCGCGGGTTCGGGGGTAAGAATAGGCCCGCGGTATTCCTGCCTGTTGTAAGAAGCGACTAAAAGGAGTCTCAAATGTTTCGGCCTATATGTGATGGTCCCCTAAGAGGTTTGACCACTACATTTCAAAAGTTCCCATTTGGGGAAGGACTCCTTACGTGGTACCTTATATATCCCTCTTGCCCTAAGATCTGGCACGTTCGTTATTGTCATGGAGTTGTACTCCCACCGAGCTTCCGGGCACATCGGCTGAAGTGTGCTCCGGGTAGCATACATTCCCTCCATTGTGCACTTCCATCTTTGCCCTTGTGATATACATGGATATTCGACAACCGACATCCAGCACGGTAGCCAGCCCGTTGTGGTGGGGTCGTCATGTACCCTCTTGGTGGTAGCCCCCTGACTACACAGGGATAGCACTGCTGATGCCTGTGGTGCTACCTCCCCAAGTATGCTGAGTAGTAGATGCCCCTCCCTCTGGGGCATCAGGACTCCCAGCAAAGGCCATCCTGACAGGTGGTCTTTGCTGTGGCTGGGTGGCATCTGTGGGGAGACCCCCTGGTCGGAGTGGGTGGCATCTGGGCGGATGACCCACAATGAAGCGTGGTACATAGTCTCTTGCTGGGGTTGACCTCCACCAGCAATCTCTAAACGATCAAGGTCTAACCTCAACAGCAAGAAATACGATCCAAGATTATTTGTCTTGTCGAGATTGTGGACATCCTACGCATCCCAATACTCCATGTGCCCAACCTCCCATCTGTGTTAACTGCGGAGAAAACCATTTCCCCTGCTCACCGGACTGTAGGATATCCCAGAAAGAACGGAAGATAATGGAGTATAAGACCCTGGACTGCCTGACCTACACCGAGGTTAAGCAGAAATATGAGAGGCTACATTCAGTGCCAATGACATCAACCTATGACCCTGCTGCAACAACGGTTCTATCTTCTCCCATGTCGTCATGTGTGGTTGGCTCTACGATCTGTCAAATTCCACCAGCCTCCTTGATTGTGGGGGACACGTCACTCCTGCACCATCTACTTCAGGAGCAACACCCACTCCCCCCCACCCCCCCCCCCCACCCCCACCCCACCCCACCCCACCCCACCCCACCCAGCTATCGGGGACATCAGTTCCCCCTTCCCAGCTGGAGAAGCATAAGGCTTCTTCGGCTCCTCTCGCCTGGAAAGGGTCCCTTGGGGACCTCCCTTTGCAAGTTCCGACCAGCAGTAAAGCGGACACCTGCAAGTGGCTGAAACAACCACTGGTCTCTGGTCGTAGGGCCTCACAGTCGTCGTCCATCCCTAAGACTGACCCAGTAAAGCCCTCCCAGCCTCAATCACCGGAGGCCCCACATGACAAGCAGAAGAAAAAGGTTCCCAAGAATCCCGACATTGCGGTAGCACCCGTCCCACCGTTTCCTACACTCTCTGTGTCAGAGGATGAGGTATAGATTCTGGCGTCTGCTGAAGACCTGGATCTGGCAGCAAGTGACCCAGCGGCGTAATCTGCCTCCCCATTCCCTTCACTCTTTTCTCAGCCATGGACAATGCCATCCTGCAGTGGAACTGTGGCTGTTTCTTCCACCATATTGCTGAGCTCAGACAGCTTCTCAGCCTTCACCCTTTCTTCTGCATTGCTCTTCAAGAAACTTGGTTTCCGGCAATGCGAGCCACCACCCTCTGTGGCTATCGGGGTTATTATAAGAACCGGGCAGCTTACAAAAGGGTGTTGGTGGCATCTACATCTATGTCCTTCGCTGTCTTCATAGCGAGTCTGTCCCTCTACAAACACCTTTAGAGGCTGTCGCTGTTCGGGTGTGGACGCCACAGCTGTTACTGTCTGCAGTCTCTATCTTCCACCGGATGATGATGTCCCAACGCATGTCCTGGCGGCGCTGATAGCCCAATTCTCTCCACCTTTCCTGTTACTGGGTGACTTCAACGCCAGTAACCCTCTGTGGGGTGTGTCAGTGGCAACAGGTTGAGGCGCCACCATTGAGCATGTATTGGCGCAGCTCGAACTTTCCATTTTAAATGATGGTGCCTTCACACATTTCAATGTGGCATATGGCACATACTCCGCCATCGGCCTTTCGATCTGCAGCCCTAGCCTCTTACCGTCTGTCAAATGGAGTGTGCATGACGACCTGTGTGGTAGTGACCACTTTCCGATCTTCCTGTCACTGCCACAGCGTCACTCTTCTGGGTGCCCTTGCAGATGGGCTGTGAATAAGGTGGACTGGGACTTGTTCTCCTCCATTGCCGCTATTGAGCCTCTTTCTAATGAAGCCATTGATGTGGTGGTTCACTCGGTCACCACCGCTATCGTTACTGCCGCAGAACCTGCTGTTCCCCTTTCTTCTGGGTCCTCTCGGCGGAGGACTGTGCCCTGATGGTCGCCTGCGCAGGCCCGCCACATCATTTGCCAACACAAGCAGGAGTGCTGGGAACGGTATGTCTCCACCATTGGCCCCATGTATCTCCAATGCAGGTCTGGGCCAAGATTAGACGCCTCTATGGCTATCGGACCCCTGTCAGCGTCCCTGCGCTGTCACTGAATGGGGCAATTTGTACTGACTCCGAAATAATTGCCATCTGCTTAGCAGACCATTTTGCTCTCTGTTCCGCATCTGTGAATTACCCACTGGCTTTCTGCTCCATTAAAGAGTGGTTGGAACATCGGAGCCTTTCATTTCACATGCGCCGTCCTGAATCCTACAATTTCCCATTCACTAACTGGGAATTCCACAGTACCCTAGCCGTTGCCCTGATACAGCTCCCCGGCCAGATCACATCCACTGTCAGATGCTGAAACACCTCTCAGTGGACTGCCAGCGACACCTCCTCGACCTTTGCAACCCCCTCTGGGTGAGGGTGAGTTTCCATTGTAATGGCAGGAAAGTATTGTTATCCCCGTTTTGAAACCTGGCAAGAATCCATTGGAGGTGGACAGCTACTGTCCCTTTAGCCTCACCAATGTTCTTTGCAAGTTGCTCGAACACATGGTGAGCCGGAGGTTGAGCTGGATACTCGAGCCTCGGGGCCTTCTGGCTTCGTCTCAGTGTGGGTTCCGTAAAGGCCACTCTGCCGCCGACAATCTGGTGAGCCTGGAGTCAGCCATCCGTACGGCCTTTGCCCGCCGTCAGCACCTCATCGCTGTCTTTTTCGACATGCGGAAGGCGTAAAATACGATGTGGCGCCATCACGTGCTCTCTATGCTTCATGGTTAGTGTCATCGGGGTCCACTGCTGATTTTCCTACAAAATTTTCTGTCGCATCGTACCTCCTGCGTGCAAGTTGCGGCCTCCCATAGTTCCTCCCGAGTTCAGGAGAACGGCGTACCACAGGGACCCGTCCTAAGTGTCTGCCTGTTTTTAATTGCAATTAACAGGCTTGCTGCGGCGGTGGGAACGTCTGTCTCAGCTTCCTTTTATGCTGAGGACTTCTGCCTCTACTATAGCTCCATTGGCATTGCTGCTGAACGTCAGCTGCAGGGCACTATCCACAAGGTGCAGTCTAGGGCTGTAGCGCATGGCTTCCAGTTTTCGGCTGCTAAGACCTGCGTTATGCATTTCTGCCGGCTACGAACAGTTCACCCTGAGCCGCGGTTTTATCTTGCTGGCAAACTTCTTGCTGTGGTGGAGACGCACCGTTTTTTTTGGGTGTGGTTTTTGATGCCTGGTTGACTTGGCTTCCACATATTCGGCAGCTTAAACAGATATGTTGACGGCATCTTAATGCTCTTCGATGCTTGAGCCACACCAGCTGGGGCGCCAACCGATCTACCCTCTTACGACTCTACCAGGTGTTAATTCAGTCCCGTGTGCATTATGGGATCCTGGCTTGTGGTTCAGCATCCCCATATGCGTTGTGCGTGCTGGACCCAATCCTTAACAGCGGGATCCGACTTGCCACTGGTGCTTTTCGGACCAGTCCTGTGGACAACATACTTGTGGAGGCAGGCGTCCCTTCACTGCTCTTACAGCGCCAACGTTTACTGGCTGCTTATATTATGCATGTTTGTAGCTTGCCTGGGCATCCTAATTATTGTCTCCTGTTCCTGCAGTTGGTCGTCCGTCTCCCAGAACATTGGCCCCGGTCGGGTTGTACAATAGGGGTCCACGTCAGAGAGCTTCTCTCTGGGCTTGGGATTTTCCCTCTTCCACTTCCTTTCCAAGCCCCTCTGCGTACACCCCCGTGGTGTGTGCCCCGCCCTTGCCTTCTGCTCGAATTGTCACAGGGCCCGAGGGACTGAATCCCTCCGGAGGCCTTCCGCCGCCACTTTCATTCCATCCTTGCCAGGTATCAGGGCTCTGGTGCTGTTTACACTGACGGTTTTATGGTTGCTGGTCGTGTTGGTTATGCTCTCACTCTAGGGGACCATTCCGAACAACATTCATTTCTGGATGGCTGCAGCGTTTTCACTGCTGAGCTGGTCGCCATCTTTCGTGCCCTAGAGTATATCCGCTCCTGCTGAGGTGAGTCCTTCGTTATCAGTAGCGACTCCCTGAGTGGTTTACGAGCTATCAACCAGTGTTTCTCTCGTTCTCATCTGGTGATGGCTATCCAGGAGTCCCTGCATACTCTTGCCCATTGCGGCTGCTCTGTGGTTTTTGTGTGGACCTCAGACCATGTTGGGATACCCGGCAGTGAAAATGTTTACTGCGGCATAAGGTTCCGCCTCTATGTCGATGTGGATCGGTTTTGACGGTGGTCCACATTTTGTTGGCCTGTCCACTTTTAAGTGTGCTCAGGCAGACGTTTGCGCTGTCTGATACACTCCCTGCCCTTTTACCTGATGACACTGCCATGGCAGGCTTAGTTTTGATTTTATTCGGGCAGGGGTTTTTTATCATTTAATGTTTTTTGTGTCGATTCTGGCATTTGGCCTATGATTTTAGACTGAGTTTTTAATGTGTCTCTCGGAGGTTGGCTTCTCTTTTGTCTCTATGGTCGGCCAACCACTGTCACACTCTGTGTGATTTTAATTCCTTTTGTCTGGACTCTGTCTGCCTTTCTTGTGATGTGTCGTCTGTTGTTGTCTCCAGTATTTGTTTTTATTCTGTGTGGGTGTTTGCAATTTTGGTAAAGGGACTGATGACCATTGCAGTCTGGTCTCTTTAATCCCCCAAACCATCCAATGAACCATAAGGCCCTTGCTGTGGTTGTGTGACACTCCAGAGAAGAGTCCCTGATCGGAGTGGATAGCACAGGGTGGTCGCTTTGCACATTAAACACATTAAGCTTCAAAAATCTGGTCATTCTTCTGTGGTCACCCCTTCAGTTGGGAATGGATCTTTCAATTCTGCTCCTTATGAACCTGTGGCTTTACCTTCCCAGGCTACATTTTGGGAGGAGGGCCAAGCTCGCCAGCTTCGGGTACAACCCTCGTCCAATACATGGTCTTCACCATGACTGTTGGAACACTTTCACCACTATGCAACCATTATTTTTTGAGCAAACTATCAAAGACAAGTTTACTGAAGTGGAGTCTCTCAGTAACATCTGATTGGGTTCAATTTTGATCAAAAAAACTTCTGGAGCATAGGGGCTGTTTTCTTCAAACTGATGATGAACTCTTGGCCAGTCTGGAACAGAGGGGCATTATGTTGTTTAACGTGTTCAGGAAGGCTGTAAGGACAATTGTGTCGATACCGGCGCATTTATTTTGGCACTTGAGGGTGGATATCCTCTCAGAGGAGGTCAAAGCTACGCTTTCAGTGTGACATGACGCCATACATCACACCACCCATGATGTGTTTTCGGTGTTTGTGTTAAGAGCACATGTCTTTCCACTGTGCAGCAGGCCCTCTGCGCGCTGAATATGGATGCCCACTCCATGAGGGGGAACTCCTGTGTTCTTCTGTGTGGGTGCGTGGATGATTGCCTCTAAATCTGAGCCAGCAAATCAATATAAAATAGTTAAATGCCAGCAGGGGCCTTATGTCATTATTTTCATTTAGCAGTTAGTCATTGTCGGACATGCAGTACATGAACTCTAGAGGGTATCAGACTCTGATCCATGATGCTGTATAAATGCTACCACCATTTCTTTTAGATTTATTTTTGGTGGGATCTGCCCTGAGCAAAACACAATTGTATTGTTTCTCTATTTCCCAGACATGTTTTGCTGAAGTTTCTGCATCATCAGCCACCTTTCATTTTCTTTCTATTAACCTGGAAAAATGCTCTTTATTACGTGTGCATACATAAATTTCAGTTACAAGATTATTTACAAATTTTGAAAACAAAGTTTTGTATATATACATTGTTACTACATGCTGTGATTTTCCTAGGTTTCTATGTTTTTATTGCACTCGGTTTCTTTCACAAGTTCTCATCTGAAACCACAAAGAAAAGTTGTTTACTTCAAAAATTTTACAGCTGGGAATTTTGCGGTTAGGCCTAACATTAAATAATATTATTTCTTTTATAATTAATACTGTTTCTTTTTTAATTAATACAGTTTCTTTTTTAATTAATACAGTTTCTTTTTTAATTAATACAGTTTCTTTTTTGTTGATTGTTTCTTTTTTAAATTAATGCTGTTTCTTTCTAATTAAGTTTACAGTTACACAGTGCACCACTCAATGTATTAAGAAGAGTAGCACACGAACATTATTTAATATTACAGTGAATTAACATGTATTTGATAATGAATTAAATGACTAATATTTAACAACAGGCAAGATGTGATGGCATCTTCTAATACTGGAATGTTTAGCATTATTATAGTACCACTCATGGTTTCGGTTAATACATTGGGGAATCCAATTTTTATTTGAAATTGGAGGAAAAAATTGCAAATGCTGTTGTGTGAGTGATATATGCCCATTCTTCCGTATGTTTTGTAATTATTTCACTAAAAGCAGCTGCTTTTAAAATGCATATTGCTAACGATGTCACGATGCACTCTGTTAATGAATTCACTGTAATTGAGACTCAGAGCCATAATATTATTATGAAACTGTGTAGCCAATTTGTGTTTTTCTGTGCAGCCAATTGACTTGCCCATGCAGAGAAAGTAAACATTCTGAATTCTGAGTATTGACGAGGTTTCAAATTTGTCAAAAAATCGTCTGTGTTTGGATAACCCATACTTTCTCTTGCATGTTGTGTTTTGCAAATAACCTGTTACCTACAAACCTGTAGCATGCTGCAGGTGAAAAATAGGTATGCAGCATTCTTATAATTACAATAAATGGTTGTAGCTCCATCATATCCATTGAGAAGTATCTTTTTGTATATTTCTTGATGGTGGCTAGTTTCAGACCCTGAGCCTGTTTTCAGACCATTCTACAAAGAAACAATGTCAACTGTAATTTTCTTATTAGGATGGTTTGAAAATAGACACAGGTGTCCGAAACGAGTCACCATCAAGAAATACAAAAAGATTCTTCTCAATACAACTTATAATGGAGCTACAACCAGTTATTTCATTCTGTTGTCTGTCTTTTAATGACTACTTTATTACAGTTCTTTATTGAACCCTGAATTAAATACTGAAACTATGTGAACATTGTTTCCATAGTACAGTCCTTGGACTTAGATTCAACCAACCATACTTCCGACATATTCTTCCCTAAAGGCTTAGATCACCTGGAAATGCAGCTTGTTCCACAATCAGAGACAGCAGGGATTACTGAAGTGTTTAAAATTCTAGTGAATAGGCGAAGAGAGCTTTGGAGACTTCATTAGTGCAAAGACAAAGACACGATAAATGTGTGAAGGCAGTTAAATAAATTTATAGTGAGGTTCGAACTCAGTAAACCATTCCATAAAGTGTGGGAGACCAATAGGTGAATTTTAGGAGCAGACTGATGTTGTATTATCTCTGAAGAAGAATCGTCAAAACTATGGGACAGTGGGGAAATGGTTTCAGATTTACTACCACATAAAAAAAGGCAGGTCCAGTTTGAAAGTACTGGCACTAGACTCTCACTAATCCAGCTATTCCTTGCACATATGGTTGCAGAGTTATTGTGTGTGTCTGAAATTTAGTTTAACATGTTCAGGACTATACTCTGTAAAGCTCAGATACATTCATTTTCATAGCAGACTTAGTTCTTGAGTGTGTACATATACAGTAGTATCACTCGCTACAAAATCCATCCTGAATTTTTAGTTGTCGCAATGAAAAGCAATGGCACTATCTTTTCTTATCATGCCACTGCTTTACAAGCAATACAATTGGTACTGCTTGTATTGGTTTGTTGAATAATTTAGTCTAGGAAGATGTTCACAGCTTCATCACTATGTGCGTAATAAATCTTCATGCTCTCTCCTCCTACATTCTCTTCATCAACTTCACGATTACTTTACCGCACATTTTGGAGTATTTTTTAAGCTGTTAAAGTTTGGTCTACCTCAGTTTTCCTTATTCAGTCACTTCACAACATCAGTTTTTCCTCTTCCCAGTAGCCTGTGGAACATGTCGGTATTCAGAGTATCAACAAGTGACAATTTTGAGTTGACTGGCCCACTGCTGTTTCTCTGTACTGGCTCCAGTTCTGCATCAGTGGATGCCACAGTCTTCTCCGGCCCTTCTCGTGTTTCTGCTATTTGAAAAACTCACTAAGTATGTTGCTTTCAACAGCTGCAGCATAACCTAAGTAGTCATTTTCCACATTAGTTCAGAAAGGAGACAAAAAGCTAATGTTGATAATGATTGATTCCGAAGTTCTCTAGTCTATAGGCTGTTCCAGAGCTGTCGCATTGGATGAAAGAAAGAGTGCTTGTAATACCATCTGATTTCAGTCACATCAGAAGGATGACTGGAAGCATTATCAGTTAAAGTGTAGCTTTCAGTGAAAGCTTTATTTTTCAGCTCTTTTCTCATGGCTGGTACATCTGTTCTGTGGAACCACTGAGCAAATGTTTTTCTGTTCATTCATTCTTTCTTCTGAATACAGTATTGCACAGTTAGTGTATTTCTGACACTGTGTTGAAAAAATGTGGATTTTTTTATTTCTCGATCACCATGAGCAGTAGTTTGATTTCCATTTACATTAAAACATGCTATTAGTGTTATGTGTTGTCACCCCACCCTCCCACTACGACCACAAGCTTGTTTCTCAGTTTTTGTGAGCTAATGTTTTCGAAGAAAACATATTGTTAAACAGGTCAGTTTCATCGACATTGCACAGGGCATCGACAGTTAAATCTTCTTAGTCTATTATCTTCTTCTGTCCAAACTCATCTGCATATTTTTCATTAGATGAGTGGCGTTACCTGGTGACTGTCGCCTACTGTATCTTATGTCCTTTTTTTAGTTTGATGACCAACCCTCACGTGCTGCAAAGAAGTTACGGGTGCTAAATTGTTTGTCAAATACAACTGCTCTTTCCTTTCTTATTGGACTACAGGTGGGAATTCCGGTGTAGCATTGTTTTATGACCTGTCTAAAAAGAACTATGTCCAGTTCTCCATTCTGACTCTTTGACATAACCTTTTGTTTTCCATTTGGGTTGAATACCATCTAATGACAACTTATTTCTTTTTGATATCATAAATAGTTGCTTGTTCAACATTGTACTCAGCAACGATGGCTTTCTGTGAAGAACCTCAGTTTAATTTATATAAATTTAAAGTTTTTGCTTAAGGTCTGTTGTAATGCGTTCCTTTTAGAAATGACCTTTAGATGACTTCGACATGTAAAAAAGCCAAAATTTCAAATATGTGTAGCATCGTTCAAACATTGTAATTAATTACATCGTTGTACACGATAATTCATAGTTGTAAATGTCAATTCTCATTGAGTGACTAGAGGCCAGATTAGTGAGATTTTAGTGTAGGTATATAAAAGGTAGGTATCTAAAAGGTCTGTGAACAGTAAAGTTTACAGCCTTTGCTTGTGGAACGTTTGAGAGCTGGTGTTTGCATTGTCATTTGGCATTGCAAAACTGAATGATGACTTATAATTTGATGTCAACATAGTGTGAACAAAAACTATTTTTACATACTCTCAGCAAATATGATAAGATACATGATGTCAATAAAAACTGTATTATTAGTGAATTATGGTTTGTACAAAAACTGAATTACCTGAAATCCATTTGTTGTTGTTCAATCTTTTCTCAAGTTAATTTTATAGCACGTGGTTTACATTGCATTAACAAGTTATTAATGTTGATTTGCCTGCCTTCTCATGTAAGGTTGGCTTTGGACTAGAAAAAAATTGTTTCTTGTAGCTCTGTTGCTGCTGCCATTGTGTGTCCTTGTCGTAATGTTATTCTTTTATTATTTATTTCACTGAATTACCATAGTTGCTCCTTGCTCAAAAGAAGAAATTCTTCTGAACCTATTTTTTCCAGGCAAAACATGCAGAACAGTGTTCAACAAATTTTAAAAAGAAAGTTGACGAATATGAAAGCACACTTCACAAAATGGAGGAGGATTTACGAATGGCAGAAGAAAGAATCAAAGAGTTGGTCGAACAAAACATGGAGTTAAATGATTTCGTAGAAAAGCAAAGAAAGGTGCAAGACAGCAGTACAGATCTTGAAATGTCAGTTATTGCAGCTTTACCAGGTACGTGTTAGTCTAGTAGCTTCCATTCAAATTACTCCAAGAAAGCTTTCTGGTTTCTGTATGATTGTGTTACTAACTTGTTTGAGACACATTTTGAAATTTGCTTTGATTATAAAATACTAATGACCTGCTCTAGCTTCGCATTAAATATCTATGGCTGGACGACTTGTTTATAGTATGTAGTGATTTACATAAACCACCTCTGTTTTATCTATTAGTGTACAATGTATCACCGAGTGAGGTGGCGCAGTGGTTAGCACACTGGACTCGCATTCGGGAGGACGACGATTCAATCCAGTCTCCAGCCATCCTGATTTAGGTTTTCCGTGATTTCCCTAAATCGTTTCAGGCATATGCTGGGATGGTTCCTTTGAAAGGGCGCGGCCGATTTCCTTCCCCATCCTGCCCTAACCCGAGCTTGCGCTCCGTCTCTAATGACCTCGTTGTCGACAGGACGTTAAAAAACACTAACCTAACCCCTGTACAATGTATCAAAATCACTACAGTAGTTCCCGAGAAGCCTTCACATACAGACAGAAAAATGTGGCCAGGGTAATTTGTAATATGTATAGTGTCTGGTAACAGTCTGCTGCTATCTGGATTCATGGTGGCTTTTACTGTATTGCTTTTCTTGCCAGATACTGGCTGCTCTCTACCTGGTCATGCAAAAGTGTGTGGAGAAAATTAGTGTAGCAGATACAGAATTTTTTTAACCACTATGGAGAAATTAAGTTCAGAATAAGGAAAGAAATAAAGGTATACAGTTCTGCTCAAGGGTCATTAGGAGGAGGATATGAGACATCAGATTCATTTGAAATTCAAAATACCATGCATCAGGGACCTGTTTCTCAGGATTTCTCTTCATAATTGTAATGAGTGGCACAGAAAACAGAATAAAGATGTATATGATATAAGAAACAGCTTAGTGTATCACACACCTTGGAGTTTTAACATCCACAAAGCTTAAAAACTGGACAAGTACTCAGCACTGGTAGACCTATAAATTTCTACAGTAGATTAACTAATGCTAAAAAAATTTATTTGCAGAGAACACGAGAAACATGGCGCAACAAATGAATTAAGAGCTCCAACAATGATACTAAAACTCCTACTAATCTACTACACTATTGATTTTTTAGGTCAGCAACAGTGTTGACCCGAAAAGGTAAGATTCCTGCCCCTTAGGTTATGGGGAGTAGAAGACTGGCGAAGACATCCTCTCCTCTTCAATATGTATTGCACTGTGAATGGTCGGCCCAAGTGTCAAAATAAAGTTGACTAATAGGCTACACTACCTGGCGGCTGCAGCACCCTGCTGGAAGTGTGGAACTCTGCTACTCTTGGTATTGCCAATAACCACAACTATTGGTGCACTGTCATTTTCGATTTGAGGAAATAGTGGAGATTGAGATTCCGTGCATTATCCAGCTGTTAGCTGCTGTTATCGTTATTCAGTTTTTCTGCCATGTGTACTTCCATGGATTCTTTAATAATGGAGACCCAAACTGGTGTTGAAGTGCCTAAAATTGTTTCAACATACTCCATTTCTGGGTCGTCTAGTGGGCAACTACAGTACTTCATTCCTTCAGTCAGCTCAGATGAAAAATCAGCAATTGAGTTTGTGATGCTCCCAGAGTTGTACCACTTTATTCTGCTGTTGCTATGTGTTGAGGGAGAAGAAAAACTGGGCCAGGCTTGAGCGAGTGAAGCCAGTGGCAGAAACTTAATTGATTAGTTGGTAATAATTGTAAATAGTACTGTGCACAAAAGAGTGATTGACCACAGTCCTGTAACTCTATGCACATATCTAACCATGAACATAATTTTGATAATTTATTACAGTGTTCTTAAATACTTGGAAAGCATACTCTCTACACTCACTTTCATGCGGTTGCATAAATACATTTCTCACTCGTGGTAGCCTTGTATTGCTTCTTCTTTCAAATTCATTTTAATCTGTTTTCACTAATTTTTTTTCTTTTTTTCCCATTTAAGAATTCCCTGATTCATTTGCAGCTGGCTCATAGTGACTCCTATATTCAAAACTTCATATGGTTTGGTAACACTACGCAGCTAGTGGTTATCTAAAGTTTGTGCTTTGTTAAATAATTTTCACTGGTATGACGGGTAATCTTAAAGTTTTAATTATCACCTCGAAGTAAGTTACTACCCTAAAATAAGTGCTGGTGTTAGTATTTTTCATTCACCCTTCAGTGCATCATGTGTGTGTGTGTGTGTGTGTGTGTGTGTGTGTGTGTGTGTGGTAGGGATGTGCTCGAGGATGATTGTCCACCTCCTCCCCGCAGTATAAACTACAATGGCAGCCATGCCACCTCCTCTCAGGAGTATCCAGTCTATCTTGATGAGTGGGCTGTTAAAGAGATCCAGGTAAAGGAAAAGGTGCTTTATCCACTTTCTCACAAGTTACTGGCTAGTTGAAAACTTGTGTTCTTCTGTGTGGTACCTATAGGTCTGTTTTTGTTACACTTTGCTCCATGAATGACATGGCCACACAGACATGCGACCTCCAATTCAGCTCTGACATGATGAAATCGCCCAATGTCAAGGTATCATCATCATCCCCCCGTCCTGCTGTGCAACAAGTCGTCAATCTCTTGTCTCAAGGGGCGAAATCACCAGCTACACAACCGGTTGCCCGGAAAGGACAGAAGGAGTACTCCTGTGAAAACTTCTTCCGTCCTTCCAGCCAAACACCACCTGAGTCTTCATCTAACTGTAATGGCTGAAAGAAACTCTCCAAAGGCAAACAGTCTTCTCCTTTGTCACTTCAAAGATCATCTTCGATGGTGTCGGCACATGATACATTAGTCCGGCCAGCTTCCACGTCGTCGGTGCGCACCAACAACGGTTTTTTGGCATTGGACCACACAAGCAAGCTGATGCTTCTGTGGACCCCATGGAGCATGATCCTTCTGCTTCTGTGCCTGTAGTAGCGCCTCTTCGCCAGCTGGCACTCAGCAGCCGCCGAGGTAACACTCCCATGCCTTTTCATCATGACTCTCCTCCATTGGAACGTTTGCGGCCTTTGGTCCCACAAAGAGGATTTACAGCTGCTTTTAGCATCGCAGCGGTCCCTTGTACTCAGTCTTCAGGAAACGAAATTTTGCCCTCACAACCGCTTTGAGCTTTCACATTTCTTAGCGATTCGTTTTGACCTTCCCCCTGATGTCGTCATTCCCTCTCATGGTGGTGTCATGCTTTTCATACGGGATGACATTCATAGTCAACCCATCTAGCTGACTACCAATCTTTAAGCTGTGGCAATTCACCTTTCCCTTCCCCACCTGGCTTTTTTCCCCTCTATACTGTATATGTCCCTCCATCATTCACTGTCACCAGGGCAGACTTCCTTCTACTTACTGGGCAGCTACCAGCCCCATTTTTGTTACTGAGTGACTTTAATGCACATCATCCCCTTTGGGGTTTTCCCAGGACCTGTCATAGAGGTGCCCTCTTGGCTGACCTTAACCAACTTAACCTCTTCTACCTTAACACTGGAGCCCCCACTTTCCTTTCCAACTCCTTGCACACCTATTCCCATTTGGCCGTAGCCTTCTCCACTGCCCAGCTTGCCTATCGTCTTGAGTGGTCCATTCTCTCTGACACCTACTCGAGTGACCATTTCCCATGTGCAATCTGTTTGCTGACCCTATCCCATCCATGTACACGCCCAAATTGCAGCTTTCTAGGGCTGACTGGCAGCTTTACTCCTCCCTGGTGACGGAAGAACATTTCCCCAGTTGTGATGACCAGGCCGAATATCTCACAAATGTTATCCTTACTGCTACAGAATGGTCCATCCTCTGCACTTCCTCTCTACCACGTCGTGTCCCAGTCTCTTGGTGGACTGAGGCATGCTGCGACGCAATTTGTGCACATAAATGTGCTCTCCACATTTTTTAACCGCCATCCTACACTGGCAAACTGCATTGATTATAAGCAGATGCGGGCAAAGTGTAGTCGCGTTCTTCGGGATAGCTAAAGAGCTTGCTGAATTTTTCAAAAGTTCTTTTAACAGTTCCACACCTTCCTCTGTTCTGTGGGCCAACCTCTGAAGGCTCTCTGGAACCAATATCCATTCCCCAATTTCCAGCCTAACAGTCGCTGATGATGTCATCGTGGACGCTGTTGCTATCGTCAACACCTTGGGCTGCCATTTTGCGGAAGTTTCGAGCTCTTCCCACTGTCAGCCTGCGTTCCTCTCTCAGAAACAAGCGGAGGAGACTTGAGCGATACCCTTCTTTTCTCCAAATCGTGAGTGCTACAATGGCGCCTTTACTATAAGGGAACTAGATCATGCCCTGAGTTCACCCCGATCCTCCGTCCCAATCCCAGTTGCCATCCACATTCAGATGTTGCAGCACCTTTCTCTTGCGGGCAAGCACTTTCTGCTTAACACATAAAACTGCATCTGGGCAGAGGGCACATTTCCTGGTCGCTGGCATGAAGCCACAGTCATACCCATACCTAAGCCCGCTAAGAATAAAAACCTTCTTTCTAGCTACCTACCCACTGTGAGTCCGGGGGCTAGAATAGGCCCGAGGTATTCCTGCCTGTCGTAAGAGGCAACTAAAAGGAGTCTCATACCTTTCGGCCTTTATGTGATGGTCCCCTGTACGCTTTGACCTCCATTCTTCAAAATTTTCCCAAAGAGAAAGGCAATTGGGGAAGGGCGCCTTTCATGGTGCAGTGAGATCCTTTAGCCCACTTTTTTGTCGTCACATTTCAATCCCGCTCATTCTCCATCTCTTGGGCGAGGACACCTTCCTGGGAGCATTTTCCACCATGCAATATCGCTTTCTGTGTCGAGAATGCCCATGGAATTCTTTGCACCTGAAATCCAGCATGGTAGCCAGGCCGTTGTGGTGGGGCCACCATATACATCGTTGGTTGTAGCCCCCTGACCACACAGGGATCGCTCTGCTGATGCTGTCCCATTAAATCCCCACATATGCCAAGGGGTAGATGCCCATCTTCCTGGGGCAACGGGACTCCCGGCAATTGCCATCCTGTCAGTTGGCCTTTGCTGCAGCTGGGTGGCGCTTGTGGGGAGGATTCCTGGTCGGAGTGGGTGGCATTAGGGTGGATGATATGCGATGGAAGCATAGTACATCATCTCTTGCTGGTGTTGAAACACCACCGTCTCTAAGCGTTCACAGGCTCAATTCAGTGCACAGAAGTATGACCCGAAATCGTTCCCCTTCCTGGCCACAACATGGTAGGAACGTCAGTCTAGGGGTGGCAGCAGATCTTATTCGCCCCAGTACCTTGTATGTTCGAGAACTGATGGGGAATCTTTCATGACAATGAACCCTAGTTTTTTGTTGAGCATTTAGAGGACAAGTTTGGGGAGGTCCAAAATGAGATCTGGGTCAGTCTTGATGAAAACAGCATTCTCTGCCCAGTCACAGGCGTTACTTGCTTGCAACAAGCTGGGGGATATTTCTGTAACCATCACGCCCCATAAGAGCTTAAATATAGTCCAGGGTATCGTATTTCACAGGGACCGTCTTTTGCAGTCTGACAATGAGTGGGGCCTCTAGGGCACGCTCCCGATTTTTATCCAAAACTTCCTGTCGCTCCATACTTTCTGTGTCCAAGATGGTGCCTCCCATAGTTGCATCCATATCCAGGAGAATGGAGTGCCACAGGGCTCTTTACTGAATGTCTCAATTTTTAGTAGCCATTAACGGTCTAGCAGCAGCTCTCTGGCCCTCCGTCTCACCTTCTCTGTATGCAGATGACTTCTGCATTTCATATTGCTGCTCCAGTACTGGTGTTGCTGAGCGTCACCTACAGGGAGGCATCCACAAGGCGCAGTCATGGGCTGAAGCCCATGGCTTCCAGTTTACAGCCTCAAAGTCGTGTGTCATGCACTTCTGTCAGTGTTGTACCGTTCATCCGGACCCAGAACTTTACCTTCATGACAATCCACTAACTGTCGTGGAGACATAACGATTCTTAGGACTGGTTTTCAACGCTCGATTGACTTGGCTTCCTAATCTTTGTCAGCTTAAGCAGAAGTGCTGGCAGCATATTTCAGATCTATAGAGCCCTTGTCCAATCCCGAATTGACTATGGGAGTGTAGTTTATGGTTCGGCAGTGCCCTCAGCATTGCATTTACTCGACCCTGTGCACCACTGTGGGGTTTGACTAGCGACAGCAGCTTTTAGTGCGAGTCCGGTGACCAGTGTACTGGTGGAGGCTGGGATCCCTGAATTGCAGTTTCCAGTTACGTTGCACACATTCGTAGTTCTCCTGAGCATCTGAATTACCTTCTCCTTTCACCGCCCACGGCAGTCCATCTCCCCAGTCCAGGTCAGGGCTAACGATTGCGGTTCACATGCGGTCCCTTTTCTCCAAACTAGAGTCCTTCCTGGCAGATTAAAACTGTGTGCCCGACCAAGATTCGAACTCGGGACCTTTGCCTTTCGCGGGCAAGTGCTCTACCATCTGAGCTACCGAAGCACGACTCACGCCCGGTACTCACAGCTTTACTTCTGCCAGTACCTCGTCTCCTACCTTCCAAACTTTACAGAAGCTCTCCTTTTCAGCTTTGGGAGATGGAATGGCAAATCTCAGTATGCACAACAAAGTATGGAAGTCCTCAATGAGGGCCTCTTGGAGGGACTCAATAGTTCTCTGCCGGCTCCACATTGGCCATGCCTGGGCAACCCACGGCTACCTCCTACGCCGTGAAGACCCACCACAGTGTTGGTGCGGAGCCTCGTTGACAGTGGCCCATATTCTTCTGCTCTGTCCTTCTTTGGCTGCCCTGCGACTTCATCTCAGGTTGCCAGACTTGTAATCATTGATTTTAGCAGACAACTCTTCATTGGCTGATTTGGTTTTACATTTCATCCATGAGGGTGGGTTTTATCATTTGATCCCTCTGTGTCCTCCACCCTAGCACTGGTGGCTGGCTTTTCCTCTTTATTTTCATGGTCGGCTAGCCACTGTAATCTGCTGCTTTGTTTTGCTCTCTTCTAACAGTTTTTTTTTTCTTCTCTCTTGTTTTGTTGTCCTCTTTTGTTCATTTTAGTGTTTTTTGCCTTTCCTTCGTACTTGTGGTCTTTCCTTTATTTTCGTTTTGTGTTGTATGTCTCGTCTGTTTTATTCTCACACTTGTGACATTGTTTTATTGGGAACAAGGGACTGATGACCTCGTAGTGTGGTCCCATTCCCCCTCTTCTAAACCAACCAGTCTAGCTACTGCTCCATCTCTCTTACCAGCTGTGTTTGCTAGGGGATGGAACATAAGATTAATGCCCAGCTGTGTGGTGGGTTGAGTCTCAAGATTTATTAACAAATGCACTGTGTGGATTTATAAGTGCGGTGTTCTGCAGTTGACCGTTCCGATACTTTGTCCACCCAAGTCACGAATTATTTTATACGGAAATCACAGACTGTGGCCTACGACACCTGCTGGAGAACTTGTATCCTCTGTACTCTTTACACATGAGGCTTCCGAGAGCACCTGCCCTGTTTTCTTCAGGCAGCTTTACAAGACCAAGTTTTCAGTGTGTGTGTGTGTGTGTGTGTGTGTGTGTGTGTGTGTGTGTGTGTGTGTGTGTTCTGCCTTAACAGACACCTTTATCCAGGAAAATGGTGTACCTCAGGGTTCCATCCTACGATCGCCATTAACCCTATAATGGCCTGTCTCCCATTGGGCATCTCCAGCTCTATTTTCGTTGACAATTGTTGAAACTACGACTTTCCTGGGGCTCATGCTCGATAGGAAGCTCTCTTGGTCCTCCCATGTGTCTTACCTGTCACCTTGCTGTACGCAGTCCCTCAATCTCCTATTTGTCCTCACTGATACTTCCTGGGGAACCACTCTCCTCTGTTTGTACTGGTTCCTTATCCATTCGAAACTCTACTATGGTTGCTTTGTTTATGCACTTGCACGCCCATCCCTCTTACGCCGTCTCAACACTGTACCCCATCATAGCATCCGTTTGGCCACGGGCACCTTTTACACCAGCCCGGTTGAGAGTCTATATGCTGAAGCTGCTGAGCTACCACTGTTCTACTGCAGTGACTTTCTCCTCAGCAGGTTTGCATGCCGTTTGTTTGCCATGCGTGGCCACCCATCCTACGCCTCCTTGTTTGATGATTCCTTTGTCAGTATGGTGCTCATCCCTCTTCTCTGTTACCTCCACTTTCACCACTTACTACCGCGGCTTAACTTCACACTACCTGCAACTTTCCCAGTGGGTGTCAACCCTTCACCACCTTGGCTTCGTGAAGCGACCCATGTTAACCTTGGTCTTAATTCACTTCCTAAGGACACTACTCCAGCCTCGGTGTATTGTCTCCAGTTTCACGACCTTTGCGTGGAACTTCGCGATGGTACCTTTGTCTACAATGTTGGCTTTCAGGCTGACCATGGGGTCAGTTATACCTTCATCATTGGCACTTGTGTCTTTAGATATTGGCTTTCGGCACACTCATCAGTATTTACAGCCGAGTTCTTTGCCTTGTATTAGGCCCAGAGTACGTCCAGCAACACAGCATATCCAATTGTGTCCTCTGCTCAGAATCACTCAGTGCCCTCCAAAGTGTACGTGCGCTGTACGCTGCTTATCCCTTAGTGCAGGTCCATGAAAACCGTCACTTGCTCACTCTTTGTGGAGCCAGTGTCATGTTTCTGTGGGTCCCCTGCTCATGTCGATCTGCAAGGAAACGAGACTGCTGATGCTGCTGCCAAGGCTGCAGTCCTCGTACCTCAGCCTGCGAGAACTCTGATGATTTCTGCATTGGCGTCTGTCAGGCGGTGGTGTCCCTTTGGCATCGCCAATGGTCCTCCCTTCACGGGAATAAGCTTTGGGTTATTAAGCCTCTCCCAGTGCCTTGGACAATCTTCTCTTGGCCCTCCCGCCGACAGAAGATTAATTTGACTTGGCTGCATATTGGGCACTGCCTTTTTAGCCATCATCATTTGCTAAGTGGCGCTACCCCACCTCTTTGTACGCATTGCACCCAAATTTTAACTGTGCACCACTTCCTACTGAATGCTCGGAATGCCCCTTTTTTTAACAATTTACGTTCCAACTTGGGATTGCCGTCTGATTTATTAGCTGTTTTAGCGAATGATACATAGGCTGTCGACTGCGTTTTACTTTTTATCTGCTGAAGCAATATGGCGAAGGCTAATTAATTTTTAGTTTTGGACCTCCATTTCTGTATGGTGCTTTTTCAGCCCTTTTTCTGCATGCCTGTTTTTAACTATCTCCTATTTTGTCCATTGGAACTGATGTATAGCCATTTAATTCCTCTCTCTGTTCCTGTTCTATAGTTTTGACTTGGACGTGTATGACCCCTGTTGTTGTTTGCACCCTAAAACAAAACAACAAAATTTTGTCCCCCTCCCCCTCCTCAGTCTTCCTTCTCTTCCTATGCTTTGTATTGCTGCAGCATCTTATTTTGCAGTTCATCCCAGAAAGCCTTATAGCATCCATTGAGTCACTCTTGGACATCATTGTCTCAACATTTCCACCTGATTCATTCAGCTTGTGTTTGGGCTACCCATATGTGTTTAGTCTTGATTTCTTCCGTAAATCCTGAATGTTTGTATATGAGCCGGCACAACTGGGAGATCTGGGAAAAACCTGGGAATTTTTTCATCCGGGAGAAAACCGAGAAAAACCCGAGAATTTTTTATAATTATAGGAATTTTTCATCGTTTTAGTTTTCTGTTAAATTTTTGTAATTTCGACTGGTATGAACCGATACTCTAAGGAGCTTACTGTATGACGCTACTGCAGAATAATACTTCAACAATGAAACATAAACAAGAGAAAAATGAAAATAACTTTATTTGCAGAGGAAATGCGCCGTATACAACAACGACACACAGTGCTCATGCAAGCATCTGCCAACAGCAAAATATGTCAAAGGCTTTAGGAAGACAATGCAATGCTTCATAACAACAAATTGCCTCCGAAGAGCGTGAAGTCACAACTGTTTACATTACATTGGGTTTAGCAGTTACGAGCAGGCTCATGTGCATGCGCAGTTTAGTCGCGTTTGAGTAGTAGATTCTCCCGCTTTGGGCTACAGCCGTGTGGCTGTTGGCTGTGGAAGCAGTCCCAGCAAGCATCTAGATGTTACCGGGAAAAGGAGGGGCCAAATTCATATTCTTGAGAAAAGAAGACTTGTTTCACAAAGCTCCTAGCATCCAGCACACGTTAGTCTATCAATTATTCATATGATTTTGAAACGCATCCCTGTCGGTTATTGAACACATTTTAATTGATTTCTGAATGAATCTTAAGTTGATGTTTGAATGAGTATATAGTGTACGTGATGTCTCTGTCAGGAGAATCCTCATCACATCTAAAGAGAGAAATTTTCCACAGACAAAAGGGGACAGGGTTATACGAGCTGAGCAGAGTGAAGCCAAACGGATGAATGCCAATCGCTGTCTGATTATGTGGTTGATTGGGTTTCCGAATGATCATAGTTGTTCTAATTATTAGCGAAATCCATAAATTCAGACTACCGGAATGGAAATAAATGACTGACAGGAATAACAAGTGGGAAAGATTACGTACTATCTTGGTGTATCCAGTAAAATGAAATTTTGACAGAAAATTTTAGTCCAAATCACTACACTAGTAAGGACCAGTTTTACAATCCCCAGCTAGCATCCGCTTAAGTTCTACTCTGGAAGTACCGTCGAAAACGTGTTGTACGAACATGTAACAACACCTAACCGGAGAATAATCGCGAGATAACTAAACCAGTGATTCTGGTAGAGTTAGTGAAGTTAATAGGCGAACAAATTTTGACAATGGCAGGAATAGCTACGGAATTGATAAGATTGTTAGTACGAGGAAGGAGAAGAAACAGGGACATAACACACATTATGGAAGAAAAAGACGTTTCCAAATTTATATAAAAAATTCGTAATACTACTATTCGATTTCATGCATGAGAAACTGGTGCGTATGAATGAAATGTGAAACTATTTCCTATTACTTTTTGCTTGTAGTAGGCCTTATAGGCATTTGATATTGGTACTTTGTGAATTATATTCTGTTGTGTTATAAAAGTGACCATTCTTGCCAAAACAGTCTCGTTGTGTGTTACAAAATTGCTGCAATATTAGAAAGGCCTATTTCGTTTTATCTAGCAGACAGTGACAAAATAGACATAATCAGTTCAAGAAACCACACCAGACTTGGGTATGATTTGTGTTAACAGCATTTTCAGTTTTAGATAACGACATTTCGATTTTTCATGTAGCAAAACGTTTGAGGGACGTTGATGAGGTAACAGATTCTTTCGTAGAAAGGAAAGCCCACCATGTAAAGCTGTAGTAAGATTAGAGAGAAAAAAATGCTAAGAGCTAAGGACTGAACAAATGTATACTTTCTCGCTTGTCCCTTGTCTTCATTGGTTTTATGTATAATTTTGTCACACAAAATAGCAAGTTATTAGCTAATAGGCAATAAAGAGGGCAAATTTTCTGAAGAGTTCTTGCTCTCCCAATTACAAATAATCCCATCCGCTATTAATTGTGATTTTTTCTTGTTTTTTTAAAAAAAGAGGGGAAGGCTGTCAAACCGGTCGACTGGGAGCAGTAGACGCACCACAGACATTTCAATTTCCACTGTCCTGGATATAGTTTGATGGCATCCATTGCAAAATATACATGTTTTGATTCCAGGGAGCGAAATACAGTGACGTGTGATAGAAGAATGCTGTATGAAGAGGCGTGGCACTGCACTTTGGCACACTTAACTTGAACACACATGTTTTATGTTTCAGACTTTTCAGAAAGATTTGCAAGCTATAAGATGAACATATTTTCGAAAATTCGATTTTTTTAGTACTGATCTGGTTAGCAAATATTGTAGATCCGGGGCTGATGCGTAGAGCAGTATGAGTCATAGTGGGTAGTCTCCAGGTGAACCATGTTTACATTTAGTGATTTTGCTGTTTCCCCTTCGTTTACTCTCACATCAAATGAAAACAAAAAGGATATCTGTGGCCGGGAGCTATCAAGTGAATTAAAATACGTTCACATAATTATGGAGTGCTAAAATATGTTATTAGTTTCAGATTTTATTTTATTTCCACCTCTCTGACAGTCAAGCATTAATCGCCTTGCAGTACAATGAAGTTATTTTTGTCTGTTTGCTAAAGTAATTTGACTTTTATTAGCCCTTTCCATAGAGGCAGTCAAAGAATTTGAAACGAAATGGTTAATTCCACAGTACTGGCTAGTCCGCTGCATTTAAGGTGCACGTTTTCATCTTCTAGAACGTATGGCATCACGCCATAATGAAGAACCAAACATGTTATAATACAGTACTGGTGCTCCAGGAAAATTTACATACCGAAAACCTCACTGAAAAGCTTAATATCAGGTCGAGGTCTGCTGCATTGGGAATCTGGACATAAAAATGTGCACTTTAAGTATGCACTTTAAATGTGCACATTTTAATATGGTTCACAAAATTCCGATGCTTTTGGAGTATCCTCTGATGTCTTGTTTCTTTTATGACATAATGTATGATGTTTCAATGTTTTACACGTACGTACATACTGGCTTCGTCATGGTAGCTGCGCAAGCACACTGTCGCCTGTTATCTGTGTTCTCTGGCAACTGCTGAAACGAACCTGTTTCTAACAAGTTGCAGGAAAATATTGCGAATGGTAGTTTGAAAAGCGTTACCTTCAAAGTAAGTATCCTATTACGTAAGTTGAACTACTTGCGAGACTGTACCAAAAATTTCTTAAATCACAGAGCATTTGACTCTCATTTAAAAATCAACTCTTTGATGATGAGCCCTGTAGAAGAATTTCAAACTCTTAAGATCAGACATTTATGTCATTATTAAAAATTTTACTGGCACATTTGTGTGATATATCTTAAAGTGTAACCTGCGCAGAAAAGATCAAGATTGTATGCAAAAGCTTAGCTTCTCTTCCAGGTTATTAATTTTAAGGGACCAAAATTACATGTGAAAGCTTTGCTTTTCTTGTAGCAACACTATGATATTAATTTAAACTATTAACTTTACCTGGTTGTGTGTTCATGCTACTTAACAGTGATGTTGCTGTTGGCTGACTACAGCAGGTGCCCTATGCTCTGCATATCCGCTGTCATCGGCTGGCGAGATCACGTGACATGAGCTATGACTGGCTTACAAAAGTGCATCGCAATCTCAATTTCAATGATTCGCAAAGTAACATGCAGTGTTTGGTGTTGTAATAGGAAAATACGCAGCGTACATGTTGCTCCTCATCAAAGATATTTCCGAAAAGTGTATTTTTTCCTTGAGTTTCATTTCCTAAATTGCTGGGAAATTCTATGCCTGTGTATAAAAGCATAACCATTCAAATGATTGATAAGTTCCAAGGGAAAATACACTTTCACTTAACATGGAAAAAGTGTGTTTTCACCCCGGAGAAAGTGTACTTTTAACCAGGAAGTCCGGAAGAAAGTGTATGTTTAACCGGGAAAAATCCGGGGAATTTTTTTTCCCTGTCCACTTAAACACCCTGTTTAAGCATCACCATTTCACTGCATCCTTGCAGTTTTTCCATTACGTAAACCTTGATATGCTCAAAGAATTACTATTCATTATTGCAGCTCTTCTAAGAGTTAATTATCCCCTTGTTAAGGTTTGCATCTTCTTTGTAGCTGCATCACTTTGTAGAATACAACCAATGAGATATCAGCAGTTTCCTGTCATAGTTTGTTGCAATTGCTGCTGTTCTTTTTTCATTTTTCATCCTTATTAGCCTTTAATGCTGTTCTTCACCACTCTTCCAGTAGTGAAACTGTTTGTTTCGGGTTGTCAGTCCGGTCACCAGATTCCAAATGCTGTACTTTCATTACAACCATAGTCTCTAACATCAGTAGAAAAGTGGAGTTCAAATGTGGAGCAATGAAATAACAGTCTGAACCAATTTAGAAAAATTATATGTCCAATTGATTTTGGAGTATGCTGATGTAAGTTCTGTGATTTTTCTGCAAAAATTTATTACCACTACATTGGTTTGTTGAACAGTTTGTTTATATTTCCTTGTGCACTGCCTTCCCACGTATCGTGGCACTTTGGGGACTCTATCACACTGTTACAATGCTGCTTGCTCGCAGCATAGCATAGCATAGCTGTTATAAGCTACCCACCAGGCAGCCCAATTCCATGAATTTTGCGCATGTGCTAGGCAGTTTGCCACCCCTTCCGACAATCACTCTGCCAGTACAATAGGATTGCAAGGATACTCTCTGGCTGCCTGACTACCTGCTCATCAGATGTTGGCACACCACTGTTCACCTGTGCCTGGCCTGTTTGTGGGTGGACTAGCTGGAACAGCCAGTTCCATGTAGTTTTTGAATTGTAAATTAAATTTGACATGGTGGTGTAGCATTTTATATTACAAACACTCTGAGTTGCACAGTTGTAGCTCGAACACAGGTACTATTTTGAAATTAGTAGTTTAGGCAAATAATCCTACTGGTAAGGTTCATTATACCACTACTTACATTCTAATCGTAATTAAGTTTTTTCATCCTCATTCCCCCCCCATGAACCATGGACCTTGCCGTTGGTGGGGAGGCTTGCGTGCCTCAGCGATACAGATGGCCGTACCGTAGGTGCAACCACAACGGAGGGGTATCTGTTGAGAGGCCAGACAAACGTGTGGTTCCTGAAGAGTGGCAGCAGCCTTTTCAGTAGTTGCAGGGGCAACAGTCTGGATGATTGACTGATCTGGCCTTGCAACATAAACCAAAACGGCCTTGCTGTGCTGGTACTGCGAACGGCTGAAAGCAAGGGGGAAACTACAGCCGTAATTTTTCCCGAGGACATGCAGCTTTACTGTATGATTAAATGATGATGGCATCCTCTTGGGTAAAATATTCCGGAGGTAAAATAGTCGCCCATTCGGATCTCCGGGCGGGGACTACTCAGGAGGATGTCGTTATCAGGAGAAAGAAAACTGGCGTTCTACGGATCGGAGCGTGGAATGTCAGATCCCTTAATCGGGCAGGTAGGTTAGAAAATTTAAAAAGGGAAATGGATAGGTTAAAGTTAGATATAGTGGGAATTAGTGAAGTTCGGTGGCAGGAGGAACAAGACTTCTGGTCAGGTGACTACAGGGTTATAAACACAAAATCAAATAGGGGTAATGCAGGAGTAGGTTTAATAATGAATAGGAAAATAGGAATGCGGGTAAGCTACTACAAACAGCATAGTGAACGCATTATTGTGGCCAAGATAGATACGAAGCCCACACCTACTACAGTAGTACAAGTTTATATGCCAACTAGCTCTGCAGATGATGAAGAAATTGAAGAAATGTACGATGAAATAAAAGAAATTTTTCAGATAGTGAAGGGAGACGAAAATTTAATAGTAATGGGTGACTGGAATTCGGCAGTAGGAAAAGGGAGAGAAGGAAACATAGTAGGTGAATATGGATTGGGGCTAAGAAATGAAAGAGGAAGCCGCCTAGTAGAATTTTGCACAGAGCACAACTTAATCATAGCTAACACTTGGTTTAAGAATCATGAAAGAAGGTTGTATACGTGGAAGAACCCTGGAGATACTAAAAGGTATCAAATAGATTATACAATGGTAAGACAAAGATTTAGGAACCAGGTTTTAAGTTGTAAGACATTTCCAGGGGCAGATGTGGACTCGGACCACAATCTATTGGTTATGACCTGTAGATTAAAACTGAAGAAACTACAAAAATGTGGGAAATTAAGGAGATGGGACCTGGATAAACTGAAAGAACCAGAGGTTGTACAGAGTTTCAGGGAGAGCATAAGGGGACAATTGACAGGAATAGGGGAAAGAAATACCGTAGAAGAAGAATGGGTAGCTCTGAGGGATGAAGTAGTGAAGGCAGCAGAGGATAAAGTAGGTAAAAAGACGAGGGCTGCTAGAAATCCTTGGGTAACAGAAGAAATATTGAATTTAATTGATGAAAGGAGAAAATATAAAAATGCAGTAAATGAAGCAGGCAAAAAGGAATACAGACGTCTCAAAAATGAGATTGACAGGAAGTGCAAAATGGCTAAACAGGGATGACTAGAGGACAAATGTAAGGATGTAGAAGCTTATCTCACTAGGGGTAAGATAGATACTGCCTACAGGAGAATTAAAGAGACCTTTGGAGAGAAGAGAACCACGTGTATGAATATCAAGAGCTCAGATGGCAACCCAGTTCTAAGCAAAGAAGGGAAGGCAGAAAGGTGGAAGGAGTATATAGAAGGTTTATACAAGGGTGATGTACTTGAGGACAATATTATGGAAATGGAAGAGGATGTAGATGAAGACGAAATGGGAGATACGATACTGCGTGAAGAGTTTGACAGAGCACTGAAAGACCTGAGTCGAAACAAGGCTCCCGGAGTAGATAACATTCCATTAGAACTACTGATGGCCTTGGGAGAGCCAGTCATGACAAAACTCTACCAGCTGGTGAGCAAGATGTATGAGACAGGCGAAATACCCTCAGACTTCAAGAAGAATATAATAATTCCAATCCCAAAGAAAGCAGGTGCTGACAGATGTGAAAATTACCGAACTATCAGTTTAATAAGTCACAGCTGCAAAATACTAACGCGAATTCTTTACAGACGAATGGAAAAACTGGTAGATGCGGACCTCGGGGAGGATCAGTTTGGATTCCGTCGAAATGTTGGAACACGTGAGGCAATACTGACCTTACGACTTATCTTAGAAGAAAGATTAAGAAAAGGCAAACCTACGTTTCTAGCATTTGTAGACTTAGAGAAAGCTTTTGACAATGTTGACTGGAATACTCTTTTTCAAATTCTAAAGGTGGCAGAGGTAAAATACAGGGAGCGAAAGGCTATTTACAATTTGTACAGAAACCAGATGGCAGTCATAAAAGTCGAGGGGCATGAAAGGGAAGCAGTGGTTGGGAAAGGAGTGAGACAGGGTTGTAGCCTCTCCCCGATGTTATTCAATCTGTATATTGAGCAAGCAGTAAAGGAAACAAAAGAAAAATTTGGAGTAGGTATTAAAATTCATGGAGACGAAGTAAAAACTTTGAGGTTCGCCGATGACATTGTAATTCTGTCAGAGACGGCAAAGGACTTGGAAGAGCAGTTGAACGGAATGGACAGTGTCTTGAAAGGAGGATATAAGATGAACATCAACAAAAGCAAAATGAGGATAATGGAATGTAGTCAAATTAAGTTGGGTGATGCTGAGGGAATTAGATTAGGAAATGAGACACTTCAAGTAGTAAAGGAGTTTTGCTATTTAGGAAGTAAAATAACTGATGATGGTCGAAGTAGAGAGGATATAAAATGTAGACTGGCAATGGCAAGGAAAGCGTTTCTGAAGAAGGAAAATTTGTTAACATCGAATATAGATTTATGTATCAGGAAGTCGTTTCTGAAAGTATTTGTTTGGAGTGTAGCCATGTATGGAAGTGAAACATGGACGATAACTAGTTTGGACAAGAAGAGAATAGAAGCTTTCGAAATGTGGTGCTACAGAAGAATACTGAAGATAAGGTGGATAGATCACGTAACTAATGAGGAGGTATTGAATAGGATTGGGGAGAAGAGAAGTTTGTGCCACAACTTGACTAGAAGAAGGGATCGGTTGGTAGGACATGTTTTGAGGCATCAAGGGATCACAAATTTAGCGTTGGAGGGCAGCGTGGAGGGTAAAAATTGTAGAGGGAGACCGAGAGATAAGTACACTAAGCAGATTCAGAAGGATGTAGGTTGCAGTAGGTACTGGGAGATGAAGCAGCTTTCACAGGATAGAGTAGCATGGAGAGCTGCATCAAACCAGTCTCAGGACTGAAGACAACAACAACAACAACAACAACAACATCCTCATTCCATTTCGGGCATCTCTTGGGGTCTCAGACTAATTCCACAGGATTGACTTCTTGTAAGAAAGGCAACTTACACATAGTCTTACTGTTGCGAATACAATAAATTCACATGCGAGGCCTTAATTGGTATGAACTTTGTTGGGTATGAAAAAGGCAAGGATCAAGATGCATTGAGACTAATTTTTAAGTTTTCACATGTGTGCTTTCACATGGTTAAAAGCAATATTTTTAACTTCAGACTGATCCCTGTTAGCACATAAGTTCTCTTGCTGCTGTCATCACTTTACAGACATTTCATTAGCAGCAAATATCACTTCAGTTTGATGTTACACAAAAGGGAATTTATATTTGTTCCAAAAAGGCTAGAATATGATGGCAAAACCCAGCTTAAAATTCCACTTTTACCAATTCAGCTATTTGTATTGACATCTACTTAGCTACTCCACAAGCTATGATACAGTGCATGGCGGAGGGTACCCTGTACCACTACTTGTCATTTCCTTTCCTGTTCCACTCAAAAACAGAGAGAGGGAAAAGTGACTGTCTATACGTCTTTATAAGAGCGCTAATTTCTCATATCTTATCTTTGTGGTTGTTAAAGGCAATGTATGTTGGTGGCAGTAGATCGTTTGACAGTTCGCTTCAAATACCAGTTGTCTAAATTTTTTCAACAGTGTTTCTTGAAAAGAATGTTGCTTTCCCTCCAGGTATTCCCATTTGACTTTGCTGAAGCATCTCCATAACACTTAAGCATTGTTCGAACCTACCAGTAACAAATCTGGCAGCCTCTGAATTCCTTCGATGTCTTCCTTTAATCTGACCTGGTATGGATCCCAAACATTCGAGCACTATTCGATAATAGGTCGCACCAGTGTCCTATGTACTGTCTCCTTTATAGGTGAACCACTCTTTCCTCAAATTCTCCCAATAAATCAGTCGACCTTCCATCTTCCCTTCCACAGTTCCCACAAGCTCATTCCACCTCATATTGCTTTACCGTGTTATGCCCATATATTTAAATGACTCTACTGTGTCAGACAGGACACTAGTAATACTGTATCCAAACATTACAAGCTTGATCTTCCTACTCAAGCACATTTACTTACATTTTTTCACATTTAGGGCTAGCTGCCATTCATCATACCAACTGAAAATCTTGTCCAAGTTGTCTTGCATCTTCCTGCGGTCATTAAACTTAGAAACCTTAGCATACATGAAGAAATCAGCAAACAACTACAGATTGCTGCCCACCCTGTCCATCAAATCATTTATGTATACAGAGATCAGCAGCAGTCCTATCACACTTCCCTGGGGCACTCGTGACGATATCTTTGTCTCTGATGAACACCCACCATTGAGGACAACGTACTAGGTTCTGTTATTCACGAAGTCTTCAAGCCACTCACATATCTGTAAGCGTAATCCATATGATCGCACCTTCGTTAACAGCCTGTGGTGGGGCAGCACCATGTCAAATGCTTTCTGGAAGTCTACAAATATGGAATCTGCCTGTTGCCTTTCATCCATAGTTCTCAGTATATCATTTGAGAAAAGGCCAATCTGACTTTGCACACACAGTGCATTCTAAAACCATGCTGATCCATGGACATAAGCTTCTCAGTCTCAAGAAAGTTTATTCTATTGTAACTGAGAATATGTTCAGGGATTCTGCACCAAACATAAGTTAGGGATATTGGTCTAATTTTGCGAGTCCATTCCTTTACTACTCTTATATACTGGAATCACCTGCACTTTTTTCCAGTCACTTAGGGCTTTGTGCTGGGCGAGAGATTCATAGTAAATGCAAGCTAGGTAAAGGGACAATGCCGTAGAGTACTCTTTGTAAAATCAAACTAAGATTCCATCCGGATGCGATGTTTCATTTGCTTTCAAATCTGTCAGCTGTCTCTCTAAGCCAGGTGTGCTTATTACTGTCATCCATACGGGAATCTGTACAGTGGTCAAATAATGGTATATTTGTATGATCCTTCTGTGGGGACTTTTCCTTGGATCTGAAATTTAAAACTTTGGTTTTGGTTTTGACCAGACTGGCCAACAAGGGACTGAATGAAAGCCTTAGACCTGTTTAGCGATTTTATGTAAGAATTTTCTTGGGATGGTTTGCTGAAGTGTGACGGTGGTAGTTGTTACATGCTTCGCACATAGGTCTTTCCACAAACCCATGAATCTCTTCTAAACTTCACTTGTCATTTGTGTTTTCCCTTTTGAACTGAGAGTGCAACAGCCTCTGCCTGCTCAGCATCTGCCGAATTTCATTATTAAACCGTGGTGGGTCTTTTCCAACCTTTATGCAAGAGACACATCTCTCCAGACGATGATTTACAATCTGCATAAACTTTGCCCATAATTCCTCTACAGCAATCTTACTGGAACTAAGTGATGCCAATTCACTGTCTGAGATGCTAATAACGGCTTATCTGCCCTGTCTAGCAGAAACACTCTCCTATCCTTCTTGACTGATTTATTAACTTTCATAATCATAGTTGTTGTAGTGACATCACGATCATTAATCCTTGTTTCTATACTGACATTATCAAATAGGACCAGCCATTTGTAGCTACACGGTATAGGATTGACCTTATTGGTTTAAGAGTGGAGCCAGATTCCTTGTGCCAACTAGATAATATTTGTTTTGCAGATAACTTACAAAAAGTAAGCTATTTCAAATTGCATCATATATTGTGTAACACAGAAATTCAAACTGGAGAATAAGGAAAAAGTTGTAATAAATGTTTTTTTTTTTACAGATAGTGCTGAAAACCTTGGACAAACTGTAGTTGATCTGCAGCTCCATGAGCAAATAGAGGAAAACAAGAAATTAAGGATACAACTTGAAGAAAAGGTATTGTATTTTTGTTTGGTTTCCTTTCAACAGTAATGGTACATCTGATTTTTGTATGCTATGATAGGGTGTGGTTTCTTCTGGAAAACCCGGAATTCTCAGGTAATTACATATACATAGAAAAATCAAGGAAATCTTGGGAAATTTCAGGAATGTTGTAAAATATCAGGGAATTCTGTGTTTTTACCCTAACATTGAAATTTAAATTTTGTCGAGTTTTGTTATCATAAATTTTAAAATATTTAATATTTCAAAGCATGTCAGTGTTTGAATGTTAGTCCATACAGATTATTGATTTTTTAAGTAGCCACCCTGTGAACTAAAAAGTAGAACATCAGTTTGTGAAGTGACTAATAAATCAATTTCTTTTTTAGATTGCTCTACAAGGTGATCTGCAAGAAGAACTGCAGCAAGTAAAAGCAAAATTAGATTCGCTTCAAAAGGAAATAGAATGTTTATCTCTACAGAATAGTTTGCTGGAAAAAGAGAAGTGTGGTCTGAATGAACGAGTAGTGGAAATAGATGCTCTATTACACAGCAAATGTGAAGAGAGGGATGAAATTTTAAAACAACATCAAGCTGATAAGCAAAAACTTAAAGCTCTAACAGAGGAACTTGATGAATCTTTAAGGACAGCAGAAAAGCTCAGATTGTCTTTAGATAATGCTGTGACAGATAAATGCTGTCTGACAAGTGAAAATGAATTACTTATGAATGAAATGAATGAAGTTAAAAAGAGGCTTTCAGATGAGCAAGCAGAAAGAATGGCACTTTCTCATGAATTGAATGTGTCCAAGTCATCAGTGTTGAAACTTGAAACCGATTTAAAAACTTCAAATCATAAAATTGGAGAGCTAGAAAAGCTAAAAGATGATCTGTCAGTTCAGTGCAAGAATTACGAAACACAAAATGAAACACTTACTTTGAAACTGACAGAAATTCAGTGTAGGGTGCATGTGCTGGAGGAAGAGCGAGATTCTTCATTTAGAAAACTGGAAACTGAAAAGGCTGTTGTGAAAGAACTAAATGAAGCTGCTAACTCTTTGAGAGCAGAGATCCTGGAGCTAAAAGCAATTAATCAGGAGTTATCATTACAAGAGAAACAGCTGAAATTTGATAATAATACCCTTCTTGAAAATGCAAAGATGGCAGAAAACAGGTTACTGGGCTTAGAAGAGCAGAAAAGTGAATTATGGTCACAACTTGAGAGAGCTAATATCGATCTTGTGAATCTGAAAAACAATAGCAAAATCCAAAATGAGGTATATCAGCAGAAGAACCAAATTTTAGAACAAGAAATAGAACAACTGTCGAGTAAAACTCTGTCACTCGAGTCGCAGATCACAACCCTTGAGAAGCATAAGCAGCATCTCACACAGAAATTTGATACTGTGGAAATTGAACTTAATAAGGAAAAACAGAACAACATAGAATTGCTTGAGGAAAAATCAAAGATTCTAAAGGAAACTCAAGAAAACATCACAAAGGCACATAATAAAGTTGTTGAAATACAGGCTTCATTCAACAATGAACTAACAAGAGTCACACAGGAGAGAGACAGTTTCAAATTAGACCTCTGTCAGGCACAGGAGGAAATTCAATCATTGGAAAACAATGTTCAAAAAACTTCAGGAACTCTAAATATTTTCCAAAATGAGTTACACCAAGTTTTATGTGAATTTAAACATGTTGTAAGTAATTTTGTTGATGTCCGTGAAAAGTTAGCTGAATGTGGATCATTGCAGGAAGAAACCTTTGACAAATTGTTTGCAATAAATCTTCAAGATATGGGTGACATTGATGACAAATTGACAAAGTCTGAATGTGATTCCACTGGTGGCAATGACTGTACCATCATTGCAGAGTCAAACAACATGAAAAATTTAAAATTATTTAATGCCACACTTAATGTGTTCTATGAATTTGTACTTGCTATTTGTTCAAAGTACAAATTTCTTCAAACTGAAATAATTAAATTTCAGGCAGATAATAATGAAATGAAAAAACTAAATGAAGTTATAGCTAAACAGAATCATACTCTCATGGCAGATAATACTTCCCTTCACAGTGAGGTACAGGCCTACAAAATAAAAGAAGAAATAAGTAAGAAGTTGGATATGGAAGTAAAACAGTTATCAGATACTGTTAACACATTGGAGAAAGAAAATTGTTTATTGTTAGAGAGTAGTAATAAACAAAAAATTGAGATAGAAACATTAAATGCTCAAATCCAGCCACTTCTTGCCAAGAACTTGAGTATGAAAGATGAAGTAAAAGAACTAATCAGCCAAAATAAGCAAATGAAGGAATGTTTAGCAGAGGCACGATCATCCTCCTTGAAACTGGGAGAAGTATGTTGGAAACTGATATCTAGGAAGCTTGAAGCTGATGTGATGTTTGAGAAAGTTTTTGTAGCTAAACATCAGTTATCAGAAAAATTGACTGATGCCAGAAGGTGTCTGAATATTGTTGAAGCTACATATGGCAAAAAAATATCTGCTCTGTCATTGACAGATAACATTAGAGCATCAAAATTGGAAAATGAAGCAAAATTATCATGTGTTGAGAAGGAATTTTATACCTTGACTAAGGAAGCTCTGAGTGCTTTGCATATGTGCCTGGATCAAACTAAGAAAAATGTTGATCAGTATGAAATTATTTTTAAAAAAATAAGTAAGATGAAATTTATGAAAACATCTGAAGATGCACCAAGCTGTGTCACTGACTTGTCTTCTATGGAGAATGCTCTTAGTGATAAATGTGAAGAATCTAGTTCCACAGATTCCTTTGACTTCATAACATTGACTGAATTAACATTAAAGTCTATAGAAAGTCGAATTTGTGGTATGTTGTCTCAGATGGAATTAGTTCTAGAGAGCTGTAGGTCCTTGGAAACAAAATGTAATGAAACATTTGATGTGAAACCAGACAGTCTAACTAGCAGTAGCAGTCTTAATTTATTAAACTCTAAGACAAGCCCTTGCAGTGGCCGTGATCTGTCTTCTGAAGATGATGGCTGGAACCCAGAAGACTCACTTGAACCAAAGAATTCCCATCATGATGAGATGGATAAGCAGCATTGTTTCGATACTGCAGCACGAAAGGAAGACTTGGAAAAGACACTCTCAGTGTACAAAGTTAAAACTCAACAACTTAATGAAGAGCTCTTGTCTGTCAAGTTGTCTTTGAGTGTAAGCGAGAGTGAAAAATCAGAATTTCAGAAACAGCTAATGGAAGTAAGTAATGAAAATGAGAGACTGCGGAAGGAGAATGCAGCACTTTCAACTTTGAACTCTAAGCTAGAAGACAAACTGAAAGAAATGGAGCAGAATTTTAAGATAAGAGGAGAGAATTACACGCACCATCTTAGTACAAGCTATGCAACATTAAAATCAGAACATTCTGCTACAAAAGCAAAGCTTTCTGAGAAAGAAAATGAAGTCCTGGAACAGAAGAAACTGAATATAAAGTTGAACAACCAGTTCCAGAAGGAAATGCAGATAAAACTGGCAGAAATTCGTGAAGAATATGAACAAAAGCTAGAAAATTTAAAGTCAAAGATGGTGAGTATATCAAAAGTTAATTGAATGTTTTCTCATGGTGTTCTCTCTCTCTCCCACTGTCCACCCATCTCCATAAGAGATTCTCTTGTTCCTGACTGTAGCGTGAGGTAAAACAATGTTGGGCTTGTTTTTGGTGTGTTCATGCACTGCAAATTTTGAAGCTAAAATGTAATCACTCTTTAGAGGCTCTTGATAGGGATTTGTGTTCATTTTCTAGTCCAATACCCATAGCATTGAACTTCTTGTGTGTTTTTTGGTTTCTCTCTCTTCATCTAGTTACAATATTACATTAGAACTTCACATGTACCAAATGACGAAATTATTTATCAAGATGTTAATTCTGTGAGATATTTCAAATTTTAATATAAACACATTTATATTAACAGAATGTTCCATCTGTTCTTGGTAGAACAACATTATAATAATAAATGAAAAGCACCAGTTTGCATTTGTTCATTAGAACAAAAGCAAACTGGTGCTTTTCATTTATTATTAAACACATTTAGTTTTTCTACACAAAATTATTATTGTTGCAGTGGATTGCTATGAAAGGTAATAAATGAATTTGGCAGACATGTAACTTTGTGCACTTTTTTCTGTTCAAGAAATTAAATATTTCACTGTCAGCATAGAAATAGTGTAGTTTCGAATGAATTATGATTGTCTGAATGCTAACAGAAGCTTTGCATTAAAAAAATGTACTGTTGTTTTCCAGAGGGTAGCGTACCAGGAGGAGGTGGGGAAAATAAGAGAAAAACTTACAGCTGCTGAAGAAAAGGCGAGTACACATTTAATAACAGTAGTGCTCTATATAGTGTAAGAGTTTTCTTCCTCCTTTTAGTTGCTTGTATAAATTTGGAAGTAAGGAAAGTTTCTTACCAAAGAGGTGTCTTTTATTGGAAATGGTTTTCTGTAACTAAAGTAAAAACTTGAGAATCAGAAAGCAAGAAACAACTAAACTGCAATTCGTCCCAAGTAGATGGCTACCTCAGGTATTGATACAAATGAAAAACAGTTCAGGTGTGTCTGACCTAAATGCAATCAAAGCAGTGATTTGAAGAATACACACACACACACACACACACACACACACACACACACACACACACACACACACACACCACAGTTCACTTTTGGAATTTAAAATTTTACTCAAAACTTGGGTGTACATTTGACCTTGTTATGAAGAAAACTATGAACTTTGTGAGCATGATGATTTTATAAAAATGCTGTATTTTGTAGATTTTGGAGATGCTGGATTTAATTATAACTATCCAACCAATTTTGATGATTAAGATTGTCTAAAATTAATAGGAAGATCTCTTGTTTCCAAACCTAGTCATTGGAGAATGATCCTGTATTTAGAAAGTGAACCACAGAGGACCCAAAACAAACAATGGAATCAAATTTTTGGAGGGTTAAGGGGCAAACTGATCATTGGCTGTCCTAGTTTAAAGATGGTTTTCCTAAATGATACAATGTGGAAGATAAGTTTCTGTATACCCAACCAAACTGACAATGTTTTTCCTGCACAGTGTTTGAGGAATGACTCGTTTCTGTGAAGTGCATTTTAGAAACATTTGTTCCATAGATTTAGAGCTTGAGGTAATACGGTCACCACCTCCTCCTCCTCCTCCTCCTCCAATAGATATACACAAGGGTTCAGGATCAGCAACTAATTCAGGTAAGACACTGAATTTTGCAGATGTTGATGCACCTATAGTGTGCACAATGCAATATTGCCAGTTACTGCAGTATGACAGCTGACTGCACATTTGGATACACAGTGTTTCACATGCAATTGAACCTGGTTCATACATAACTCTGTTCTGTGTAGATCTCATTTATAAGTAAAGTTTTGTCGGTCCAACAAAATATAATTTAAAAATGTGTTAATTAAACTGTAACAATATTATGAGAAGGAAAGTTATTACTCACCATATAGTGGAGATGCTGAGTCACAGATAGGCACAGCAAAAGCACTCTCACAGTTATAGCTTTCAACCATTAAACACACTCATGCAACACACACACACACACACACACACACACACACACACACACACACACACACACACACCACTGCAGTCTGTGGTTTGAGTTGCCTGAGACTGCAGTCATGTATGTGAGTTGCATTTGTGTGAGAGTGCGCGTATGTGTGTCTGTTGTTGACGAAGGCCTTAATGGATGAAAGCTATAATTGTGAGAGTCTCTTTGTTGTTTACCTGCAACTCAGCACCTCTGCTATATGGTGAGTAGCAACGTACCTTCTCATAATATTGTTACATTCCATCTTGGATTTTCCATTGTTTGATTAATTAAACTTTACATATATTTGATGTGTCTTTACGTCATTCACTGTTATATGTAACAATTTCTGGTGAAATAAATTGATTTTTGTGTAATTGTAATGAACATTGTTGTTTGAAAAGAAGCCCTCTGATATTTTCCTTACCTTTGTTGACATATGCAAATAAGCGAGCAGATGGAGACAAGGGACAGAGAAACAGTTAACTAGAGTGGGTGTCATGGAAACATACACTTCTGGCACTGGTGTTTTCAGTATGAGAATCTCTTTCGTAGTAACAGTCAAGAAGTTAAAAGTTGCAAGCAGATATTTATTTTTCAACAGTGGTTCTAACATTGTCGCTTTTGATCAGCCATGGAGAACATAAAAAGGAAGAGGTACATAATAGATCAGGAAGTAAAATTCATATGAGAAGTGCATACTAATCCACACAAAACAAAATATGAAATTGCTTCAGGCTTACAAATTGCCTATACAACACTATGTACAGTCATCAGCTAAAGAAACCACATTTTGAATGAGTTTTTAAAATTAGATGCAAAATCAACAAAATGCAGCCATCAGCAAGAAGGGAATTATGTAGATTTGGAAAAGGTGTTTTTTACATGGTTCCAGCAAAAAATGCACTGTAGCTCCACCAATCAGTGGTGCCACACTAAAAGCAATGGCGATTGGATTTAGCTAGAAGTAGAAACATCACTGCTGATTTCAAGGCTTCATCCATGTTGATTACAAGGGTTTAAAGATCATCATGGAATCACAGGGAGAACAAATTCTGGTGAATTGAAACTATGGACAGTGTCACAGTGAAACACTGGATTGATTAGGTTCTGCTGTGTATCTTAAGGGATTATCAGCTTTAAAGCATTTAATACTGTGAGGAGACTGGTCTATTATACAGTCTACTTCCTAGTAAAACATTAGCTGAAGGGAGTGACTCATGCCACGGAGGGAAGAAAACTAAATTCGCACGATCCTACTTCTCCCCATGAAAACAAATGGATCCGACTACCTTCCCCCCCTCCCGTGGGATAGAAAAATGTATAGGGATCTGAGATGTTGCTGACATGTGAAGATGAAACCTACGGAATACAAATTCAATAAAAGTTCTTGGATGACTATGATTTTAATGAAACAATGGTTAAAAAAACTGGACATTATAATGAAAAAGAGGAGCAGCCTTTGTCTCCAGGATCAATGTGCAGCACATCCACACCGAGTAGTTTTGGAAAATGATAGTGGAATTTTTCCTTCCAAATTGTACTAGTGTACTAAAAATAGAAAAAGCTGCTTGATTTGGGCATTGGTGCAAATTTCAAAGCGCATTATAGAAGAAAGCTGGTTCAACTTTTAATAGCACTGACTGATGCAAAAAATGAAAACCTCTCTATTAACTTGCTACAAGCCATCTGGAAGAGACTGCCAGCAATGACGACGATGACGACGCTTGTGATGGTGAAGTCATTTCTGTAATGAGCTAACTGTGCTGAATGGTGCAGGTTTCGACAGTTTTGTACATTTTGATGATAATCTCATGTTATGTGAGAACTACAGGGCAAGGATATTATTGCTGATGGGTTCCAACAATATGGTGGTGATCAAGGAACTGTACCAGCTTCAACTGACAATAATGGCAGTGGAGGTGATGACTTAAATCTTGAAACACCTGAACTGAGTTAAGTGTTATGTGCAGTTGATGTGTGCAAGCGTTACATCACTACCAAAATTTGTGAAAAATCTCTGAATTCATTAACAAATTTGAAAAACAAGGTTCATACATGTAATGCATGAAAATTGAAAAATTCCAAATTATGTGATTTCTTTAAAGCAAAATCAAGTTCAAAATAATGTACTTTCTCTTTAATACTGTGTCTTTGTTATTTGTACAGTGCAAAGAGCCAAATTACAATACAGTATCTACTGATGAAATCTTCTCGGTCTTCCAGCTGGGTAGCTGCGTCAAAAATCCGTGATGTTTTGATGAGTGTCATTCTCATAATTTTCGGGGAAAGATGAGACTTCACCAGAAGTTGATGGGAATGACCCTCGTCGAAACGTCACAGATTTTCGACCCAGCTACCCGGATGGAAGCCCGAGAAGATTTCATCAGCAGTATACACCGGGAAAGCCTGTGTTCACATAAAAATACAGTATCTAATTTCTCCAAAGCAGGACCAAATAATATTTTCTCTTGTAATACTCCAGTTTCTCTATTTTTGTCATTTGTGAAGTTTACTTAAGTAATTCTGAGTTACAAGTAATCTTTTCTCTTCCACTTGATATACGTATAAATCAGGTTCAGCTGTATTGTCCGTAATCAATATTTTAATGATCAATGTTTTTTCTTTTTTTTCTTAAACAATCACAATTTGTTTTATTAGTTAAACAAGTATTTGCTCTGCTCATATCGAGCATCCACATTCATTGAATGTATTTAAAGCATTTTTGAGCTGTAAAAATGTATGACTATAAGGAAGTCATAAACAGGTTGTTCAGTAAGCTACAAATAACTAATATTTTATTGTACAACATACTAACAATATCTGCAGCATTATTATTAACTAATCACATTATCTATTTACATGGAACAAAATTACTCTTAGGGAGAAAACTGTATTATTTTAGGTCCAGAGATGAATATTTGGCTATTAATAATTTATAAGGCTGCTGCAGACAGTCAAGCAAACAGTCATAAACATCAGTAATCAATGCTTGCATGGTTCACAATATGAAATCCATTCTTTCGTCTTAGAACTCTGACGTAGGTGACTTGCACTTGTGAAGATGTATAATAAAAAGTTTCCACAATTGGATTCTTCCCTCTTTCTTTGTGTTTGACTGCCAATTTTCTGTGTCACATGTAAGCTGCCTGTGCAGATGTTGAGATACTTCCTATTACTTCATGTGCAAGTCTCTGTGTCACATGTAAGCTGCCTGTGCAGATGTTGAGATACTTCCTATTACTTCATGTGCAAGTCTCTCAGCATATGGTATTCTAAATGTATTATTGTTCTTCACAGTATAACCTCGCCAGAGACCATACTAGCTTAATTGGATCATATTGACAAAGATGGTTATAAAACAACACTCTGTCCCTGCTGCTTAAATTTTGTGCTCGCTGATTTGATTTAATCTGTTGCTCCCACAGAAACCAATTTCGTTGCGTAGCTACTTTCTGTCATCCTAGTAAAACCAGCCAATATCCTCGAGAACACTCTTCACTCTAGGTTTTTGTTAGTCAGTCTCTTCAGGTATTAGTGACCCAATTATTTCCCCCCCATCCCCCACCCCCCACCCCCAAAATCAAGTGCTTTGCATTGGAAGATATAGTACAGCTTCATCCCTCACAACCCATAATGTGCACTTACGAGCTGCTTTGTGTGTGTGTGTGTGTGTGTGTGTGTGTGTGTGTGTGTGTGTGTGTGTGTGTGTGTGTGTGTGTGTGTGTCCGTGTGTGTGTGTGTGTCCTAAAGTTCCAGTGACCAGTCATTAAATCTACCATGAGTTTAATTTGCATTCTGTTAAAGCCAAAGATTGCTTTCTCTTGAATTTTAGTCCAATAATCTATGTGCTGCCTCTTATCCATCTACATAGTTCATATTTTACCTCACCCTGGTGATTATTAAGACAGGTTCAGATCCAACAAATAGTCATTGCCCCTGCCGTGGCAGCTTATCTGCTTGGTCATTGTCACCAATTCCTAAGTGAGCAGGGACCCACATTAAGTTTGCCATGTGGCGTTCCCCTAGCCTCATATGAGATCCATGGCATTCTGCTACAATATTTGATCTTCCTGCTGGTGGTGATAGAGATTTCAGACCTACTTGGCTGTCTGAATCAGTGTAGATGCTTCAGGCCTTGTAGTTCCTATGTAGAGTCTCACCCAAGGAAGCTCTGATTGCAAATATCCTAACCTAAAATATCATAGCCAGCTTCCACAGAGTGGACTCTCTAGTCTAGACTGTACCTCATATGCACTGGCACCAGTACCTTTCTCTGTTTTTGACCCATCAATAAACCAGACTGTCTCATGAAAGGTACCATTGTGAACTTTTCCACTGTTTCCTACTTCCAGATGTTCCTCTGGAAGATTTGTTGAAACAACTGGAAGCTATTGTATAGTCATCCGGCATTTCCCTGACCATTCCTATGTTTACTGCATTTATTATATTAGTGTGGGATTCTGGATATCCTAAACATATCTAGTTTTCAACCTGTAGGTCCCAGTTGCTATTCCATAGTAACTGAAAGATATAATGGGGGCATGTGCAGCATGGTCTGCATACCAGCACAATGTGTGCTGCAAATTCTGCCTATTATGGCTAGGTAGGCCAATATGCACCTTTCAAAGCTCCTTCACAGCCTCAGTTTGTGAGACACTAGTCTACCATACTACAGCTCCTTAAACTATCATTGACGTCATCACAGAGGTGTACATCCAGTACACTCTGCTGGGCCTTGGACCCCAGTTTTTACCACACACCCTACTAGTGCACGAGAGCACCTTTTGCCTTGCAACTTATATATTCTGCATGTTGAGGAGTCCATAATAAGTTTTGCATCCACTGTTACATCTAGGTGCTTCCCTATTCCATTTCTAGTGGCAAATTTTATCGAAGAGCTTAAGATTCAAATATACGTCCTTGTGACTGGTATGACAACAGTTTTCCTGGAACTGACCTTTAGATCCTGTTTCTTGCATCAGTTCTGCCAATGTTCAGCGTGCATTGTGCCATTGTTCTAATGGTACTAGCAAATTTACCAAGTGTTACTATCACTTTATCATCTGTGCATCCTTGCTAAAAGTAACCTATAACGCCTTAAAGAGTTCATAGACTACTAGGTTCCACAGTAGAGGGGATAAAACCCCACCTGGTACACCCTCTAGTGATGTTGACCACCATTCTATTCTACTTTTCGTCTACTTGGAATGGTCTATATCCAGCTACATGTAGTGGTCTTAATGTCATACTATTTTTCAGCTGTAGCCATGGATTCAAAAGTTGTATTTCTAAAAGCACTTCCAGTATCCAGAAAGATGCAGGAGCACTTTCCTGAAAGGGCAGAGCTTTTTCTACCTTCCCAGCAAGTTAGAGAAGTGCTGCTTTGCAGAGTTGATGTTGTCTTGGTCTTTGTGTAGGTGAAACTCAATTAACTTCTTTTCCCTAGCTTGCACATTAGCCAATTTTCTAATGTCTTTAAAAGAAAAGGCAGATTGATTGATCTCACATCCTACTTGTAGTCGAGCCAGAAAAATTCCATCTGGATATATTGATTTGAACTGTTGAAATGTTCTAACCACCCACTGGATTTTCTTAAAGTCATCACATTCTATGGCAGATTCCCAGTTCTCCTGCTAGTTACCTGTAAAGCAGTACCTCACAGGGAACAAATCTTGGTCTGTATCATCTGCCAGAGACCATTGAGGGAAATCAGTATTGAGCACATCCAACACCTCATGCACAGTCCTTGTATATCTGCCATCCTCTCTCTTTGATACACATAATTGTGTCCCTGGGAAAGTCTCATCACTTTTACTCCAATCTGTGATGGTGCTGTGAGACATTCTGTTAGAGCACAACAACACAATAATTTATACCTGTTTCGTATTTGTAGTTAGAGCTTTCTTCAGTTGCACAGAGTGGAAGCGCACATTGTCCATGACAGTAATCAAATGTTTAGGTGGATACAGCAACATGTCCTTTAAACCACTGCTTGAGAACACTGAATTACTATTGACACTTCAAAATAATCTTACTCTGGGAGAATAGAACTGGTATTAATTTATCTACATGAATCACTGTAAGTACATTACTTTTGCAAACTGCATGATTTTGATTGAAGTAAGTTTAATCTATGTAATAAAATTGAGATAGCCAGTTTGTTTTCATAAGTAATGAAAGTGATCAAAATGTTCAGCTGCAATGACTCTACATTCTGTAAGTAATTTCCTTGTGTCATTTGTTTTCTGATATGTGGTACCCATGTTGGTCAGTATTGGCTAGTTGCTTCCTTGAAAATTTTGTCTTTTTTGTATCCTAAACTAACTTTTTCAGCTGGATGTTCATATTTTGCTTACCTGGTGAATTATGAAGTGTAAAATGGTTTTTGAAAAATTTTCTAGGTCATCCACTTGTTTCTTGCAGTTGTTACTTGCTACTTGCCAGGTGGCTTAAAAACTGCTGAGCCACAGCCTTGAATAAATAAATTATCTCTGCTAGGTATTCTCTGCACTGTCGTTAAACCATCCCTACAAGCATCTTCTGATTTCCCCAGGCATTATAGTGGTGTGCTTGTAAGAAGGTGACAGTGTGATGCATTCTGCGCGCGCGCACACACGCACACACACACGCACACACGCACGCACACACACACACACACACAGAGAGAGAGAGAGAGAGAGAGAGAGAGAGAGAGAGAGAGAGAGAGAGAGAGAGAGAGAGAGAGAGAGAGATGGAAAAGGCTTTGTCGTGCCTCTATTGTGCTCTCTGTCTGCCCCACACTTAAAGATACAACCATTGCCTGCCCTGGTAACTGGAAATGCAGAGGTGAAAGTTGTGTGCAGTCACTGCGGCTACTTTTTGACTCTGCTTATCAGAATTTATACAGCCAGAAAACTTATCACCATTGCTTCTTATTTTAGTAGTTACCGTCTTTGCTTTATGCCACCGAAGATGAATTGTGTAGTGGCTAAGTAACATCATCGTACCTAAACTAAAATGAAAATCAATGCTAAATGTTCTGCACACACCGTTATGTGTACGCTACAGGCAGATGATGCTGAATGACTATTGACTGGCGTGTCATGTGCTGCGCTGCTGCTTACCATTGTGCATCTTCCCACCACCCTCCTCCTTAGGTGTACACCACAGTTGCAGGATTAGCAACCTGCATCTTGTGCCAGCTTGACTCTGGTGGAAGGCAGTCTTTTAAAATACCGAACTCTCTTCCTTTCACTTGTCTGTGCAGTACTTGGTGATTGCTTCTTATTACTCATAAAGAATGCAAGGAGAACAAAATAGTCCCATTCACTATGTAATCTAATCTTAAGCACCTCTTATAGGATTGTAGAATCAAACATAGTTGTAGAACCCTGATGGTGGAAGCAACACATTTTAGTATCAAAGCTGAAAACTCCCCATGCACGCTGTGGAGTAACTGCTCATAGTGTCTGGGGCACAGGGACTCAAGCAAGGTTACAATCCCAGGTATCTGTTCGCTGTGGCACCTATTTGGAGAGACCCATGTCAGAGTGAGTGATGCTATGGTGATTAATCCATATGGAAGAGGGTCAAACATTATCATGCTGACGTCCACAAGACCCCAGCAACCTCATTGAAGAGAATAGATTGTTTGGATTAAAACATATAACCCAAAGACTTTACTTTCTCTGGCTGCACCAAAGAGGAAAATAGATTCAAAAAATACTGTGAAAAATGCATGGAATTAATTGTAATTACTAAGCTGGAAGCAGCTCCTTCCTGAGGGTGCCCACCATCTGCCCCCTCCCCACTGAGCCACAGGCTTTGCTCTCCTGTAAGAGGAGGTCAGTACCTTTCTGATCACTACAACTCCTCACGAGAGGTAAAGAGTGGATGCTGGAGATCGTATCTTGAATTTCAAGGTAGCCATATTCCTGGGTTAAGCCAGTTAAGAGTCCCGGTGGTGGAAAAAAACTGCCAGTATTTGTCCAGCAAGGGAATGAGTGGTGGTGGCGGCATAAAGTTCCTGATTTTCCAGACTTTGTGCCAGTGTCCTGGTGTAAATGCCAAACTACTCCGCAGTGTCTCGTGAAGTGAGGACATGTGACACCATTGACAGTGATCCGTCCTTTGGATGGAGATGTTAAGCTTGACAGCCATGTTTGTGCTTTCATGAGTAGTAGACTATAGGCCATCATTGGGTTTCACCATCTCCCTTCTGTTATTGTCATCATTATTGTCAGCATATCTTTAGTGGATGGCGGCCAGCTAAACAAATATAATTTTCAGTTCCTCCATCAGGCTTGTTGTCATTGAGCAATAGTATATTCTGCTTGGTCTTTTCCTGCTGTACATTGCAGCATGTTGCTGCAGTGTTTTGGAACTAAAACTCATCACTCTAATTCTGCAAGTATGTTTTTAACAATTTTTTGCTTTTGATCTTGTTGGTTTTTCAGTGTTACATAAATACTGTCATCTGTTCCTTTTCTGTGATTTGTGTGTTCCTTGCAGTGCTATTTGTGGATTTCTTACAATTATTTATCTTGCTATAATTGCTTGAAATGTTAGCTGAGTGATTTGATTCAGCATTGGAACCCCCCCCCCCCCCCCCCCCCCCCCCACCCTTTCCTCTTTCCTTCTCAATGTGGCTAGGCTACATATGGCGGGGTACCGTCTGGCAGTTGGGTGGGGAGGGGGTGAGATTGCAGTATTCACATTGCTGCCTGGGAATTCTGAAATCATCTTGCATGCTGGATAGTGTTGGGCATGCTCTCATCGTATTGCCACTAACCTGAGAAGGCATACCTCATCCCTATTGACCAGATTCTCTCGAATCCTTATTCATGAGAATGTGTCAATTGGAACAAATGATACTAACAGTGTGTGTGACATTGAACTCTTGTGTTACCAGCAGTATGACGAGCATCTACAGCTCTGTCCAGCACACAAGATGCATTCAGAAAGCCCAGTCAGAGATGTGAACAACGTACCCATTACCTCCAACACCGCAACGTCAGCCCTCTCCCTACCCACCTGCTTGACAGCATCCAGATCCCTGTACACACTCTGCTGGCATAAATATGAAGATTTCCAGAATACCCAAACACTTCACATGGTGGTGGTGGTGGTGGTGGTGGTGGTGATGGTGATGATAACACACTCCAAAATGTGGCTTATTTTTCTTGTACTCCAGAAGAGCCTACTTTCATTGAGTTTAACTACATTCGCAACCGGTTATATACTACGTGATCAAAAGTATCCGGACACCTAGCTTAAAATGGCTTAAAAGTTCGTGGCGCCGTCCATCAGTAATGCTAGAGTTCAGTATGGTGTTGACCCACTCCGGCAGGCATACATTCAATCAGATGTTGGAAGGTTTCTTGGGAATGGTAACCCATTCTTCACAGAGTACTGCACTGAGGAGAGGTATTGATGTCAGTCAGTGAGACCTGGCATGAAGTCTGAGTTCCAAAACATCCCAAAGGTGTTCTGCTGGATTCAGGTCAGGACTCTTTGCAGGTCAATCCATTACAGGGATGTTATTGTTGTGTAACCAGTCTGACACAGGCCGTGCTTTAGGAACAGGTGCTCGCTCGTGTTGAAAGGTGCAATCACCATCCCCGAATTGCTCTTCAACAGTGGGAAGCAAGAAGGTGCTTAAAACATCAATGTAGGCTTGTACTGTGATAGTGCCACACAAAACAACAAGGGATACATGCCTCCTCCATGAAAAACACCACTGCCTCTCAATTTTAATTTTGGCACTACACACGCTGGCAGATGAAATTCACCGGGCATTCACCATACCCACATCCTGCCATCAGATCGCTACATTGTTTATCGTGATTCGTCCCTCCACACAACCGTTTTTCCACTGTTCAGTCGTCCAATGTTTACGCTCCTTACACTAAGCAAGGTGTCGTTTGGCATTTACCGACGTGATGTGTGGCTTATGAGCAGCCGCTCGACCATGAAATCCAAGTTTCTCACCCACTGCCTAACTGTCATAGTACTTGCAGTGGATTCTGATGCAGTTTGGAATTCCTGTGTGATGGTCTGGATAGATGTCTTCCTATAACATGTTACGACCCTCTTCAACTGTGGCGGTCTCTTGTCAGTCAACAGACGAGATCGGCCTGTACGCTTTTCTGCTGTATGTGTCCCTTCACATTTCCACTTCACTATCACATCAGAAACATTGGACCAAGGGATGTTTAGAAGTGTGGAAATCTCGCGTACAGATGTATGACACAAGTGCCACCCTATCACCTGATCATGTTTGAAGTCCATAAGCTCCACAGTGCACCCCATTCCGCTCTCTCGCAATGTGTAATGACTACTGAGGTTGCTGGTATGGAGTACCTGGCAGTAGGTGGCAGTACAATGCACCTAATATGAAAAACGTATGTTTTTGGGGGTGTCTGGATACTTTCGATCACATAGTGTATGTGTACCGTGCTTTGTATGGTTAAGGTCTTCATAGTTAATTCTGGTTACAGGTTTGTAATAACTCAGAAAGAAAATAGAAAATCTCTTGCGTTAATGTGTTGAAAAGTCATGTTATGTTTGCCTTTCTTTACCTGGGACCAATGTCCTATGTCAGTGGATTATCAAAAATTTTTAGACTAAGCTTTTTTAAAAGAAAATTTTCATATATTCAGTCAGAGCGTAGTCATGATCTATTTCAATATACTTTTCATTCCATAAATCAAATTAAGATTTTCAAAAAGTAATGTAGATATGCTGTATATCAACATTCTGTGCTTAACTGTATGTTACTACCTTCCAATGCATACCTACTTAGTGTGCGTTACAAATCTATACGTCTCTTCTGAGGAAATGCTGACAATTGACGTAGAAAAACTTCAACATGATATAAAACACAATACATATTACAGATTAACTTGTTTTGTTTTATAACGTTGTAATTTAACAGAAAGAAATTCAGCCTGCGATACTAGGGTGGGGTATTCCTGTGATTGCTGATTGCATTGAAATTTGTCAGTGGTTAGTTAAGCGTATCTGGCTGCTGCTGTGAATATACATCTGACCAAATCTTTTGTTGCTCATGCAGTCAGCATGAAATAGAAAAGAAGAAATTTATACTGTAACCTCCTGCCCTTTATTTCTGTACATGCTTCATTGCAGTAGTACTTGCTTTGTTGCAAATCTGACCAAATGCCCAAAAACAAAAACCACAAAAAAATTAACATTACATAGTACTTTGTTTATAGGTTCATAAGTAATGCACATCTTAATAATACCTAGATCCAACCACGCCTGCATAACTTTTAAATTTACCTCGCTTTTACACTGAAGTTCGCCACTAATTTATTGATTTTCAAATAAATCTTTCATTCTGGGACAGTCGAAAGTGGCCTTCATAGTTGTTCAAATATCATCATCTTCTGTCAACGGACATTATAGACTAAGACTCAACACACTGTTTTGACCACTAATTTAATAGGTAATTATGTATGTCCTTAACATATTAACCAAATAATTACTTCGTGTTGCTTTATGGAAAGCTTTCATAATCATATTTCATCACTTCAACAAAGTGTTAAGATAGTTTTGGCTCACTGCCTGCGACCATTCCATGGAAACCTTGACAACTGCTGTCCCTGGCATGTGATGGATGGTATATCAGGTTGTATATGTCACAGCACAACTGGGAAACGCCCAGGAATTTTGTCATTTGAGATAAACCTGGGACTTCATTGGAATTGTGACTGGTGAGAACAGATATTCTAACAAAGAATTTTACTTTAGCCTGCTACGTAGAATAATAATACAGGAATAAAACATAAACAAGAGAATAACTCCAAAATAAAACTACATTTGCAAAGGTAATGCAAAATTTGTCAAAGACTACACAGTACTCCTAACAACAAACTGCTTTTGATGTGTCTTCTTGTGGGCCTCCTTTTGATGAGTGCGATGTCACACCTGTTTACATTTATCATAGGTTGTGGAAATTATTGTGAATGGTGGTTTGAGAAGCATTTCTTTCATAGTTCTGATATAAATTGAGCTACACTTGAGAATGATCAATGAATTTCTTGAATCGTGGAGTATTAGACTCTCATTCAAAACTTAACGCTGAGGATGAATCACTTAAAAAATTTCGGTCCTAGAAGATCAGCCATTTATACCATATTTAAAATTTTAGTTACACATTTGTGTTTGATAGATCTTAACATGCTAAAAAAAGACAAAGTTTTGAAGTTAGCTTTTTTATTTACTTTACTTCTTTCATAGATTAAAAATTATGTAATAATTGGTAGAAAGTATAACTATCCACAAAAAGGTTCATAGTCATTTTTTGAGCAGTTGCACATGTAACTGGCTTTTATATGGAAAAGGTAGTGTTTGACAGAACGTGTATTCAGCCAGGTAAACTGCAAAATGCTCATTGCACAGCAGTGAAATGTAGAATCATGTTGGCGGAAATATTCAGCTGCTGCAGTTTAATAAGTTGTGTGCTTGTGATTCTGCCAACCACACCCTCGGAAAAAGCAGTACAAAATTTTTGACAGCTAATATTAGATGTGAAAGCTTAGCTTTTCTTGGAGCTTTACTATGTAGTATCGATTTAAACCATTAACTTTTCCTATTTGTGTGTTTGCACTTCTTGACATTGAAAATGTTCCTGGCTGACTACATCACATATCCTATGCCATTAATATGTGCAGTAATTCGCTGGCGAGATCATGTCGCATGAGATATGATTGGCTGACAAAAGTACGTCGCAATCTAGATTTCAGCGCTTTGGAAGCTCCCATGCTGCATTTGGTGGAATCATGTTTATACTTTAATAAAAAATTTGCATTGTAAATGTTGCTGTACATCAAAGATCTTTCCAAAAGTATCTTTTTTGCTGGGTTTCATTTCCATAAAGCTGGGAAGTTTTATGTTGGGTGTATAAAACCTTCACCATCCAAAGGATTGATATTTTTTACTGCCCCAAGGGGAAGTAATTGTCATTAACACAGAAAAAAAAAGTCGTTTCACCAGTAGTGCAGTGTATTTTGACCTGTGAACAAGAGTATTTTCACCTGAGAAAAAGTTCATTTTTAACAGGAAAAAATCCAGGATTCCCCCACCACCACCACGTATTTTCCATGTGTATGGGCATTCTTGTATGTAACAGCAGGACAATGCTGCAGCTGGACAAGAGCTCTGAAAATTCCAGAGAACCTATGATGTGTAAAGATAACAATTTATTGACATGCCATCATTGATAGAAATACCTTTTACATTTCACCCCACTAGATTTTTTTCAAAAAATGTCAAAAGGTTTTAAAAACCTAGAAAAAACCTTGAAATCCCCAACAAAAGATTCTCGTAAAAAGAAACATCATCTTAAGTTGTCATAAGATTTCTGTTTGGATGGAAACAGCTGGTGCATAGACATACTACACATGAGAGAACCAATCTTGGTATGTTTTAAGCTAAATAACAACAAAATATAAGAAATTAATGTAGTTTTAACCATAACATAATGTGTTAAAGCATTTAAGCCACTCATCTGAGTACATACACTACTGGCCATTAAAATTGCTACACCAAGAAGAAATGCAGATGGTAACCGGGTATTCATTGAACAAATATATTATACTAGAAATGACATGTGATTACATTTTCACGCACTTTGGGTGCATAGATCCTGAGAAATCAGTACCCAGAACAACCACCTCTGGCCGTAATAACAGCCTTGATTCGCCTGGGCATTGAGTCAAACAGAGCATGATGGCATGTACAGGTACAGCTGCCCATGCAGCTTCAACATTATACCACAGTCCATCGAGAGTATGTGACGAGCCAGTTGCTCGGCCACCATTGACCAGACGTTTCCAGTTGGTGCAAGATCTGGAGAATGTGCTGGCCAGGGAAGCAGTCGAACATTTTCTGTATCCAGAAAGGCCCATACAGGACCTGCAACATGTGGTCGTGCATTATCCTGCTGAAATGTAGGATTTTGCAGGGATCGAATGAAGGGTAGAGCCACAGGTCGTAACACATCTGAAACGTAACATCCACTGTTCAAAGTGCCATCAATGCAAACAAGAGGTGACCGAGACGTGTAACCAATAGCACCCCATACCATCACTCCGGGTGGTATGCCAGTATGGTGATGACGAATACACGCTTCCAATGTGCGTTCACCACGATGTCGCCAAACACGAATGTGACCATCATGATGCTGTAATCAGAACCTGGATTCATCCGAAAAAATGACGTTTTGCCATTCATGCACCCAGGTTCATCATTGAGTACACCATCGCAGGCAGTTCTGTCTGTGATGCAGCGTCAAGGGTAACCACAACTACGGTCTCAGAGCTGATATTCCATGCTGCTGCAAACGTCGTCGAACTGTTCGTGTAGATGGTTGCTGTCTTGCATACGTCCCCATCTGTTGACTCAGGGATCGAGACGTGGCTGTACAATCCGTTACAGCCATGCGGATAAGATGTCTGTCATCCCGACTGCTAGTGTTAAGAGGCCATTGGGATCCAGCACGGCGTTCCGTATTACCCCCCTGAACCCACTGATTCCATATTCTGCTAACAGTCATTGTATCTCGACCAACTGGAGCAGCAATGTCGCGATATGATAAACCGCAATCACAATAGGCTACAATCCGACCTTCATCGAAGTCGGAAACGTGATGGTACGCATTTCTCCTCCTTACACAAGGCATCACAACAACGTTTCACCAGGCAACGCCAGTGAACTGCTGTTTGTGTATGAGAAATCGGTTGGGATCATTCCTCATGTCAGCAAGTTGTAGGTGTCGCCACCGGTCCAGCCGTACGTGAGTGCTATGAAAAGCTAATCATGTGCATATCATAGCATCTTCTTCCTGTCGGTTAAATTTTGTGTCTGTAGCACGTCATCTTCGTGGTGTAACAATTTTAATGGCCAGTAATTCACTTGCTCATGTCCATCTTTATATGCAGGGTAATTGCTGGAACTGCTGTAAAATTTTTGATCCAATTCTTGCTGATAGATAAATTGATTCATGAGGAATGTTTTTGTATATAGTTTATAAATATTTCATATAAATTGTCTGAATTATGATGAATTCAAGTTAAGTAGTGAGAATGATACCATTGCACGTAGTGAACAGTCACCACAACTTGAGAGAGCTGCAGTGTCTTGAGAATGCAGCAAATGGTATCTTACTCACACCTGGTGCTGTGATCTAGTGTTGTTGTATGTGGCAGCAAACCAGTAGGTTGTGGAACGAAATCCTGGCTGGGTCACTTTCTTCACTCAGCCTTTTGTTGTAGACATAAACAGAGAACATGGGTCGGGAGAAGTGCGCTGGGCTTTACTTCTAATGCTAATTATCAAAACAATAGTGCTGCTGCTCTTTATGGGTATCAGTGCAGTAAAAGAATACAGTCAGGCCTTCTTTTTACACTGAGGTTGAAGATGGTGATTCAGAAGTCTGAATTAACTGGTGATTTAGGAATTGCTGCTTCAGAGGCTGATGGCCAGTTGCACCACCCACAGTTGTTGAAGTTACCATGCCATGGCTCAGAATGCTGGACACAATGTGTGATATTCAAGCAGAGCATAAGCCATATTCCATGGCCTGCTGTTTGAAAAGCGCTGCAAACAGTTGTAAGATGGTATCTCCAGTGTGATTCCAAAGAGTCGTGGATGCAGATGGTCATCACACTGGACAATATTTACCTGTAAAGTGAAAATGATATGCCATTAACAAATGTTACCCTCTCATGTGGAAATTAAAATGTGGTTCTTTCAATAGTTTATTCATTATTTCTCTGCCACACTCCTTACACAACCCCCAGCGGGTCCGGGGTAAGATTATGCCCAAGGTATTCCTGCCTGACATAAGAGGCGTCTAAAGAGTCCCTCCCTCTCAAGGGAGTAATTTGCGCCTGCCTCTGGAGACGGACGGATCAACAACTTGCATTTGTGGTCATTTTGGTTTTTCACTTATTCTGGTTTTTTTCCTTCCTTAGTTTCCTTTCTTTGTCCTCCTCCCTCTCTCACTGTCTTCCTTACTTTTTGACTTTCCTTCTTCTCCTTGCTTTCTTGTCCATGCTATGATCTCCGCCTCAGTGTTTGAGACAGTCTGTCCTTTCTCTCCCTCTTTTTTCCTATTCTTCTTTCCTCCATGTGCATGCTTGAAGGCCACCCCACGCATTCACATGCATAGCCAGTGACGGGGTAAAGCGTAATTCCCCGCCCTGGGTAGACAAGTAGGGCCCGTGCGTATACCCTGGTAAAGGCCAGGCCCAGGAAGGAGTGATTGCCCAAGCTGACACCTTCAGACCATGCCGATTGGTCCCTTCATCCGTTTCTCGGGAGGTGTGACCTGAGGTGTAAACATTCACCTAAGGCGGGAGCGCCCTCTGAGAGGGTCCCCACAAGGAAGGAGCGCACCATCGGAGATGCTGGCAGTCATGAGGGATTCATCCGCAATGGATTTTTCTTCTTCTTCTCTCTCAACTTCTGCCCAAAAACGGGAACTAGACAGCCACCAGTGACAAAAGTACTACTACCTGCCCCAAAAATTCCTCGTAGTTTCTAGATCTGAGGACGGAAAGGAGTTTTCCTCTGTCAACCCTTTCGTTATTCAGAAGGGCATAGATGCCATAGCCGGACCTGTCAAGTCTTGTACCAGGATGCGTATCAGTACCTTGTTGTTCAAAACTGAGAGCGCCTTTCAGGCACAAAAACTCCATCGGGTCACACTCCTGTACACATTACCTGTCCGGGTGGAGGCTCACCGCACTTTGAATCCGTCACGTGGTGTGGTATCTCCTAGATCACTCGATGGATTAACTGACAAGGAGATTCAGTTTTTCCTCGCTGAGCAGAGCATGACGGCTGTCCATAGGGTCATGAAAAAGGTCAACAATGACCTTGTACTGTCCCGGACACTTTTCTTTACCTTTGATAGTGTTCAGTTGCCGTCGCGCATCAAAGCAGGCTCTATGTCCCGTCACCTACGTGCTGCTACCAGTGTCAGCATTTTAACCACACCCGCCAGTCTTGTTCTGATGCGGCTAAATGCGTCACTTGTGGCAGGGATGCCCATGAGGGTGACTGTCCACCTCCGTCTCCTCTTTTTTCGTGAACTGTCAGGGTGACCATGCAGCATCCTCTCAAGACTGTCCCATCTACAAGGATGAATGCTGTACACAGGAAATTTGGGTCAAAGAGAAAGTGTCCACCTCGGCTGCTCGCAAGCTTTTTGCTAGTAGGAAGCCAGTGAGGTATCGACGCAGACATGCGATCTAACCTTTAGCACTACAGTCGTCCGTTCGGCGAGTGCTAAGATTGCCCCGCCAATGTCTCCTCTTCCTCCCGTCACTCCTAAGACACAAGCACCTTCATCAGCTTCTGCCAAGATTAAGACCCAGAAGTCAGATGCATGGGCCTTCAAGAAGGAACTGTCCTGTGAAGACTTCTTACGTACACCGAACTCCCAGCCATCGATCAGTACTTGTACTAAACGACCTTCCAAGAAGGCTCATAGGAAGAAAAGTTCTCCCTCTCCGCCATGGCGCGTTTCTTCTCATGCGCCACCCAGCGGTTGCCGCCCCAGGCCGTCATCCGTTTCACCTGGCCGCATCGTTGGTAGCCGAACATCTGGCCGTTTGCCGGCGGAGGAGCTCCCCTTCCCGACCATCTTAACATGGTGGCCGACGAACCTACTGGAAAAAATGGTCGACGACTCTCCGCCTATTGATAGCAACAGCAGTGGTCGCTCGATGCCAGGCCCTGAGCGGCCTTCGAGGTGACCCCTTCTTGCTTCTCCTTTTTCTTTTTCTTCTCACGATGGCACTTCTTCATTGGAATGTTCGCGGCATTTGTTCCAAATGAGAGGACATAAAGTTGCTGCTACGCTTGCACTGTCCGCTTGTAGTAACTCTCCAGGAAACGAAGCTACGCCCATGCGACCGTATTGACCTACCCCCTGTGGCAGGTATTCCAGCTCATGGAGGGGTTATGTTGCTGGTCTGGGGTGATATCTACTACGATCCCTTCACATTGCACACTGATCTGCAGGCAGTTGCCGTCTGAATTACTCTCCCTACTTTCACATTTTCCATTTGTACTGTTTACACTCCATCGTCGTCTGCCGTTACTAGGGCAGACATGATGCAAATTATTGCTCAGCTACCTGCACCATTTTTGTTGACTGGAGACTTAAATACCCACCAACCCCATTTGGGGTTCTCCAGCATCCTGCCTGAGAGGCTCCCTGTTGGCAGACCTTTTCAACCACTTCAGTCTTGTCTGCCTCAATACTGGCACCCCTACTTTTCTTTCGGACACAACTCACACTTATTCCCATTTAGACCTCTCTATATGTACTACCCAACTTGCACATCAGTTTGAGTGGTACGCTCTTTCTGATACATATTCGAGCGACCATTTCCCTTGTGTTATCCATCTCCTGCATCATACCCCATCTCCATGCTCAATTAGATGGAACATCTCCAAAACAGACTGGGGCTCTTCTCTTCCAGGGCGACATTTCAGGATCAAAACTTCGCAAGCTGCGATAGTCAGGTTGCACACCTCACGGTATTCATTCTCACTGCTGCTGCATATTCCATCCCTCATACTACTTCTTCTCCACGTTGTGTACTGGTTCCCTGGTGGACCGTAGCATGTAGAGACACTTTACGTGCTTTACGCACCTTTAAACGCCACACTATGATGGCGAATTGTATTAATTATAAACGATTATGTGTGCAGTGCTGTCGTGTTATTAAAGAAAGCAAGAAAGCCAGCTGGGCTGCTTTCACAAGCTCCTTCAACAGTTTTAATCCTTCTTCTGTTGTCTGTGGTAGCCTGTGCCAGCTATCTGGCACTAAGGTCCACTCACCAGTTTCTGGTTGGACAGTTACGAATGACATCCTTTTGCCCCCTGAGGATGTCTCCAATGCCTTTGGCTGATTTTTCGCAGAGGTTTCGAGCTCCGCTCATTACCACCCTGCCTTCCTCTCGAGCTCCGCTCATTACCACCCTGCCTTCCTCCCCCCCCCCCCCCCCCCCAAAAAAAAAAAAAAAAACAGGCAGAGGATGGTGGTGCAAATTTATTATTGTCCCGATTCCTAAGCTGGGGAAGGACAAGCACTTGCCTTCCAGTTATCGACGCATTTCCCTTACCAGCTGTGTCTGTAAGGTGATGGAACGAATGGTTAACTCTCGTTTGGTTTGCCTGCTCGAATCTCGACACTTACTTACCAATGTACAATGTGAATTTTGTAGGCGCCACTCTGCTGCTGACCATCAGGTTACCTTGTCAACCTTCATTATGAATAACTTATTGCGGAAGTGCCGGACAGTGGCTGTGTTCTTTGAGAAGGCTTACGACACCTGTTGGAGGGCGGGCATTCTCCGCACCATGCATTCATGGGGCCTTTGCAATCGCCTACCTCTTTTTATTCGTGCAATTTTAATGGATTGAAAGTTCAGGGTACATGTGGGTTCTGTCCTGTCCGATGCCTTTCACAAGGAGAATGGGATGCCACAGGGCTCAGTTTTAAGCATTGCTCTCTTCATCATAGCAATCAATCCAATAATGGATTGCCTCCCAGCTGATGTATCAGGCTCCCTTTTTGTGGATAAATTTACCATCTACTGCAGCGCGCAGCATACATGTTTCCTTTAGCGCTGTCTTCAGCATTGTGTTGACCGTCTTTACTCCTTGAGTGTCGCCAGTGGCTTCCGTTTTTCTGCCGAGAAGATGGTCTGTATTCACTTCTGGTGCTACAAAGAGTTTCTTCCACCATCCTTACATCTCGGTCCCGTTGCTCTTCCATTCGTGGAGATGACAAAATTTTTAGGTCTTACATTTGACAGGAAACTTAGCTGGTCTCCACATGTCATATTTGGCTGCCCGTTGTACCTATTCCCTAAATGTCCTCTGTGTTCTCAGCGGTACGTCGTGGAGAGCGGATCGAACTGTCCTGCTTTGCCTATATCGGTCAATCGTCCGCTCAAAGCTGGATTATGGGAGCGTTGTATACTCCTCTGCACAGCCCGTCCATCTTACGCCGCCTCAACTCTATACATCATCTGGGGTTTACGTCTTGCGATCGGAGGGTTCTATACTTGTCCTGTCGAGAGTCTTCATGCTGAAGGCGGTGAATTGCCACTAACCTACTCACGCGATATACTGCTTTGTCGTTATGCCTGTTGGCTATTATCAATGCCCGAACACCCGTCTTATCGTTCCTTTTTAGACGACTCTCTCAACCGTCAATATGGGTTGTATGTATCTGCCCTACTGTCCCCTGGAGTTTGCTTTCATCGCCTCCTTCAGCAACCTGATTTTCCACTCCGTGCAACCTACAGAGTGGGCGAGAGCCAAAGGCCAGCTTGGCTCCAGGCTCAGGTTCGCGTTCACCTTGACCTCAGCTCGCTCCCAAAGGAGGTTACCCCAGCTTCGGTATAACGCTCACGGTGTGTTGAACTTTGTTCGAAGTTCATTAATACAATCTTCATTTATACAGATGGCTCTAAGACCAATGACAGTGTCGGGTGTTCTTTTATTGTCGGGGCACACAGTTTCAAAAACAAGGTCCCTGGCCATTGTTCGGTCTTCACAGCTGAGCTATTTGCCCTCTATCAGGCTGTTCTTTACATCCGCCGCCACCGACATTCTGCTTATATCATCTGCTCTGATTCCCAGAGCGCCATCCAGAGTCTCAGTGATCCATATCCGGTTTACCCTTTCGTGCACCAGATCCAATGCTCTCTTAAGCAGCTGGCGGACGACAGTTCTCCGTTTACCTTTATGTGTGTTCCTGGCCATGTCGGTATCCCTGGGAACGAAGCTGCAGATGCAGCGGCCAAGGCTGCGGTCATCCAGCCTCGGACAGCTTCTTGTGTGTCTTCATCTGATTTTAGCAGGGTCATTTGTCAGCACATTTTGTCGCTGTGGCATGCCGATTGGTCTACACTTACTGAAAACAAGGTTCGGGCCTTGAAACCTCTCCCCATGGCTTGGACGACCTCTTCATGCCCTTCTCGGCGGGAGGAGGTCGTTTTGGCCCGGTTACGGATTGGTCACCACGGTTCAGCCACAGCCATCTGCTGATGGCTGCCCTGGCACTGTTCTGCCCATGTGGGCAATTGCTGACAGTATGCCACATTTTTAACATTCTGTCTGAATTTTAATACACTGCTCATTGATCTTGGCCTGCCTTGTACTCTGGATGAAATTTTGGCAGATGACCCAGGAGCAGCGCTTACGTTCTTCGTTTTATCCACTTGACAAACCTGTCCAAGCACATTTGATTATGCTGTTTCCTTTTAATCCCTTGCCTGTTAATGTGCCTTTTTATAGTGTTGTCCTTTTAAGTTGGTGTTTTCACATTGTGCCTTGCGGTGCATTCATAATTTAGTCTGGGTTCTAATGACCACTGTAGTTGTGCGCCCTAAAACCACCAAAAAGAGAAAAAGAAAGAAAGGAAAAAAAAAAACGAACACCTTACAAACGTTTCGACAAAATTTAATTGTCCTACAATTACTTACTTTTATCATGGGGGCCCTCTCATATAGTTTATTTAACAAAAAATTGCAGGGTCATGTCCCGTCAAGATCATCAACTGTAACTGCCAACATCAACAGTTTAGTTTCAGCAATCACATAGGGCTAAGGGATCAACAGAGAGACTGCATTTTGTGCGAAATCGTGGTGCCGAAATGAATACATGTCTCTGCACTTCACTAATATTAAAGTTCCTCACATTTAGTTGGAAAACTATTGCTTTGAATGGATAATAGCACATACCGTCTTTATCAATTATCCAGGTAACACCCTTTCTAATAATGCCTAGACCCAAGTGTGCTCATATTAACAGCTAAATTTATTTCACTTTAAACTAAAGTTTGCCTTAGCTGTATTGCTTTTACAAATATTTCACATTGTCAGTCCACGGTAGCCTTTATAAATGTGACTGGAAAATGGAAAAATATATCCTGCTATCAAATGCTACGAAGAATGATGTTTTATCGCCAGATTTGGTGTGTAATTATGCACACACTCTGTGAATGAACCAAATGATTACTCATATTTCATCACATCAGCAAAGTTTTCAAAGAATTTTAGTGAGGCTCATTGCTCGCAAAACTCAAATGACTCCCACTTCTCATTCTGACGCGTAACCAGTAATGTGTGGGCATAGTTGAATGTCAGAGCAGGGAATGCCCCCACTGGAAAAGATGTGCTCAGCTTCAAAAATTCTACATAATTGTCAGTGCATAAGAGGTACAATGTACAAAGTCATACCACCATCAGTAGTAGTACCCCTTACAAAATATAACAATGTTACAAAGTAATAAAAGTCGTTAAATGTACATTAATCCACATTACACGTATTGCATATTATTAAGTCATTTTACCAAAAATTGCTTAGGTCTGCTATCGGGTGGAGAAATGTAGGGTCCCTATGGTCAGGCATGCACTACACACACGAAGCGGCTACTAGGGTAGCGGAATACATGTGCAGTGCACATGTGGGTTTTTTAGGTTAGAGAATTCCTTCCCTACGCCTGACAAGACGACTCCTGAGACGTGACAAGGTAGTAGTAGGCAAAACGCAACAGGGAATAACAACTTTAATGTGGTAATAGTAATCTGCAGGAGCATCTATAGAAAGGTCCCAAAACTGCTCTAATTAATAAACTGTCACAATGCCCACATAGTACTAGGGACAGAAAGTTGGCTGTAACCAGATGTAAACAGTAATGAAATTCTAAACTCAAATTGGAATCTGTACCGCAGAGACGGGCTGGACAGTGAGGGGGGAGGCGTGTTTATAGCGATAAAAAGTGCAATAGTATCGAAGAAAAAACTGATGGAGATACGAAATGTGAAATAATGTGGGTGAAGTTTACGGTTAGAGCAGGCTCAAACATGGTAATTGCATGTCTCTATAGGCCCTCTGGCTCAGCAGCAGTTGTGGGAGAGCAAGTGAAGGAACATTTGGAAAATATTTCAAGTAGATTTCCCCACCATGCTATAGTTCTGGGTGGAGATTTTAATTTGCCGAATATAGACTTGTGGCAATAACACATTAGATCTTCTGGTGACAAACAGACCCGAACTGTTTGAAACAGTTACTGCAGAACAGAGAATCAGCTATCATAAAGCAGTTACTGCATCGATGATTTCAGCAGTAAATATAAATATTAAAAAAGGTAGGAAGATTTTTCTGTTTAGAAAAAGTGACGAAAAGCAGATTTCAGAGTACTTGACGGCTCAACACAAAAGTTTTGTCTGAAGTACAGATAGTGTTGAGGATCAGTGGAAAAAGTTCAAGATCATCTTACAATATGCATTAGATGAGTATGTGCCAAGCAAGATCGTAAGAGATGGAAAAGAGCCACCGTGGTACAACAACAGAGTTAGAAAACTGCTGAGGAAGCAAAGGGAGCTTCACAGCAAACATAAACATAGCCAAAACCTTGCATACAAACAAAAATTACGCGAAGCGAAATGTCGTTTGAGGAGGGCTATACGAGAGACGTTCATTGAATTTGAAAGTAAAGTTCTATGTACTGACTTGGCCGAAAATCCTAAGAAATTTTGGTCTTGTGTCAAAGCGGTAGGTGAATCAAAACAAAATGTCCAGACACTCTGTGACAAAAATGGTACTGAAACAGAGGAGGACAGACTAAAGACCGAAATACTAAATGTCTTTTTCCAAAGCTATTTCCCAGAGGAAGACTGCTCTGTAGTTCCTTCTCTAGATTGTCGCACAGATGACAAAATGGTAGATATCGAAATAATCGACAGAGGGATAGAGAAGCAATTAAAATTGCTCAAAAGAGGAAAGGCCGCTGGACCTGATGGGATACCAGTTCATTTTACGCAGATTACGCGAAGGAACTTGCCCCCTTCTTGCAGCGGTGTACTGTAGGTCTCTAGAAGAGTGTAGCGTCCCAAAGGATTGGAAAACAGCACAGGTCATCCCCGTATTCATGAAAGGACGTCGAACAGATGTGCAGAACTATAGACCTATATCTCTAATGTCAATCAGTTGTAGAATTTTGGAACACGTATTATGTTAGATTGTAATGACTTTTCTGGAGACTAGAAATCTACTCTGTAGGAATCGGCACGGGTTTCGAAAAAGACGATCGTGTGAAACCCAGCTCGCGCTATTCGTCCACGGGACTCAGAGGGCCATAGACACGGGTTCAGAGATAGATGCTGTGTTTCTTGACTTTCGCAACGCATTCAATACAGTTCCCACAGTCGTTTAATGAACGAAGTAAGAGCATATGGACTATTGTGTGATTGGATTGAAGAGTTCCTGGATAACAGAACGCAGCATGTCATTCTCAATGAAGAGAAGTCTTCCGAAGTAAGAGTGATTTCAGGTGTGCCGCAGGGGAGTATCGCAGGACTGTTGCTATTCACAATATACATAAATGACCTTGTGGATAACATCGAAAGTTCACTGAGGCTTTTTGTGGATGATGCTGTGGTATATCGAGCGGTTGTAACAATGGAAAATTGTACTGAAATGCAGGAGGACCTTCAGCGAATTGACGCATGGTGCAGGGAATTACAATTGAATGTCAATGTAGACCAGCGTAATGTGCAGTGAATACATAGAAAGAAAGATCCCTTATCGTTTAGCTACAATATAGCAGGTCAGCAACTGGAAGCAGTTAATTCCATAAATTACCTGGGAGTGGGCATTAGGAGTGATATAAAATGGAATGATCATATAAACTTGATCGTTGGTAAAGCAGATGCCAGACTGAGATTCATTGGAAGAATCCTAAGGAAATGCAATCCGAAAACAAAGGAAGTAGGTTACAGTACACTTGTTTGCCCACTGCTTGAATATTGCTCACTAGTGTGGGATCCGTACCAGATTGAGTTGATAGAAGAGATAGAGAATATCCAACGGAGAGCAGCGCGCTTCATTACAGGATTATTTAGTAATCGTGAAAGCGTTACAGAGATGACAGACAAACTCCAGTGGAAGCCTCTGCAGGAGAGATGCTCAGTAGCTCGGTACGAGCTTTTTTGAAGTAGAACATACTTTCACCGAGGAGTCAAGCAGTGTATTGCTCCCTTCTGTGTATACCTCGCGAAGAGACCATGAGGATAAAATCAGAGAGATTAGAGCCCACACAGAGGCATACCGACAATCTTTCTTTCCACGAACAATACGAGACTGGAATAAAGGAAAACCGATAGAGATACTCAAGATACCCTCCGCCACACACCGTCAGGTGGCTTTCGGAGTATGGATGTAGATGCAGGTGGTAATTAAAACAGTGAAACTTTCCTTACATAGTCACACTACACCCTTCACCAGTAACAAAATCTCATATCTTATCCATTACCACATTTTATTTCTTGGTCTGTATTGTACTTTACATAATATTTGTTAAAATATCTGCTCTTGCTCACTATTGTGTTCAGTTTTCTCGAGTTTTTGATGTTATTGCTTGAATTTGTGTATTTATCTCCTTGCTTATTTCAGCTATTCTTGGTCAGTCTTGCACTGTTTCTTGTGGTTTGCATTAGTATGTGATGTGCTTTTTGGTGTTTGACAATTAAAGGGTCTGCTTTGTAACATGAAAAAGTTTTGCAGTCCTTCAAAAACTGGGTGTATACTGCAGTCTATGACAATTTGGGATCTTGTATAACAAAAATCATTTGTTGTTCTTGTTGTTGTTTGCTGCCTGGGTTATAATAAATGGAATGGATCAGAGGCAAGAAAAATTTGATTAGGCTTCTGTGATAAAGTAATGAAGGAGTATGTAGAAAATAGAATGACATGAAACTTAATAACAGACATATATGCACTAATTGGACCCAGCCCCCCAATTTGGCACTTACTTTATTCAGCTATTCATGACAATCTTAAATTGTAAGACAAAAACGTAAAAAAATGAAAATATCATGGAATGCTTGTACTGTGAATAGAGTTTTACTATAAATAGCAATGCTCTACTAATAATATCTCAACCAGTTAGTCCTGGAAGTGAACATGCTTAAGGCCATTAGTCGCAGTTCATCATGAAAATGACTGACTGTATTAAAAATTGTGTACAGGAAAATGGAATGATCTGCGTTTCTGACCATGTGGAACTAAGACATTCAACAGAAAAGTACTGTAAATATTAATGAAATACTAATAATCTCTACAGTGTCATGAACAAGATTCTTGTACTGAGAGCTGTTGAAACTTCTGTCCACAAGAAACAGTTGGTTTTTTGTTAGCAACAACTTCTGTAATAACTGGTGTCATCTTCTTCTTAATTGTAGTTCGCTATATTTGAATCGAAGACCCTTTATGGGCATTGTGGACGAGCACTGAAGACACTGTGTTTCTGTTAATATGAGTTCATAATCAGGTCTGGCACATTCTGGGTTTTGATAGAAAATTTTAGGTTTGCTATGTGTGGAAAGTTACGAAATTACCATCAGATAAGAAAGCTCAAGGTATAAAAATTACCAGTTTATATAGGGAAAAGTAATATAGCTTCATATGTCCGTTCTGTATTTTCTAATCTCAAAACGTGGCTTAGTAGGAAGAAATTTTCATTGAATGAAGAAGGGCAGAAGTGATCCCAGGAAAGTCTGTTTTACCTACTGGGCTGTAGATTACGTCTTTCCTATTGCTTACTAGATTCGAATTTGTGCTCCGTGACTGAGCTTAGTATGCCACCCTTCAGCAAGCAATAAAGAGAAGACACACACAAAGATATAAGTTTATCGTGTGAGTGTGTGCAGTTGTGCTCCCTCCACCCTCCCTCCCCCACCCCCTCCAGTTGTCCAGTTGTGCCTAAATGTCACTGAACCCCAATTAGCTTAAGAAGTGACTGTGGGAGGATAATGAAATGCAAAAATTATTTTACTTTTTGGGAAAAAGTTGCAGCTTATACTTTTATTTCTTATTTTGTGAAAGGAGGAGGAATGGGCTGATCATGTATAGCAGCAGCAGCAGCAGCAGCGGTGCCAACTTTGTAGAACTGCTAATGAAGCAAATTAAAATGGTCATAGAAGAGTACCTCATATTAATTGTAAAGTACACTGTCATGATGTATACACTAAAGTGCCAGAGAAAGTGGTATAGGCAAGTGTATTCAAATACAGAGACATGTAGACAGCAAAATATGTCCCTGTGGTCAGCAATGCTTATGTAAGACAAAACGTGTGTGGCACAGTTGTTATATCGGTTACTGCTACTACAATGGCAGGTTATCGAGATTTAAGTGAATTTGAACACGGTGTTTTAGTCGGTGTACAAGCGATGGGACACAGCATCTCCGCAGTAGCGATGAAGTGGAGCTTTTCCCGTAAAACTTTTTCTCTAGTGTACCATGAATATCAGGAACACAGTAAGACATCAAATCTCAGACATCGCTGAGGCAGGAGAAAGATCCTGCAAGAATGGGACCATGACGACTGAAGAGAATCATTCAATGTGGCAGAAGTGCAACCCTACTGCAGTTGCAGATTTCAATGCTGGAACATCGGCAAGTGTCAGCCTTTGAACCATTCAACGAAACATCATCAATATGGGCTTTTGGAGCCGAAAGCCCACTCATGTACCCTCGATGACTACACAACACAAAGCTTTATGCCTCACCTGGGCCCATCAACACCAACATTGGACTGTTAGTGAGTGGAAACAAGTTGCCTGGTCGGACAAGTTTGCTTCAGATTGTTTTGATCGGATGGACGTGTACAGGTAGGGAGACAACCTCATGAGTTCATGGATCCTGCATATCAGCAGAGGACTGCTCAGGCTGGTGGAGGCTTCGTAATTGTGTAGGGCGTGTGCACTTGCAGTGATATGGGACCCCTGATACATCTAGATATGACTCTGACAGGTGACACGGATCACCTGCATCCATTCAGGTCCATTGTGCCTTCCGACAGACTTGTTGGGCAATTCCAGCAGGATAATGTGTTGCCCCACACATCCAGAATTGCTACAGAGTGGCTCCAGGAATACACTCCTGGGTTTCAACACTTCCACTAGCCATCAAACTCCTCAGACATGAAGGTTATTGAGCATATCTGGGATGCCTTGCAATGTGCTGTTCAAAAGAGATCTCCACCCCCTCATACTCTTACAGATAGCCCTGCAGGATTCGTGGTGTCAGTTCCCTCCAGCACTACTTCAGACATCAGTCGAGTTCATACCACGTCATGTTGTGACACTTCTGCTTGCTTCTGGGGGCCCTAAATGATATTAGACAGGTGTACTAGTTTCTTTGGCTCTTCAGTGTATAACGGACTGCATCAAAATCTTTGTGGAAAGTAACATTTGCATCTAATGAAAACTTGTGGAAATTCCACTTGGAAACAAAGTAATATGAAGTTGTTTCTCTGCTTTGTAACTTGCATATGCTGTTGTTTAGAAAACAGCCATAAATCAGAAAGAAACTGAACCTTTGATTAGATGAAAGGTTTGTAATAAGCTTTCCAATATGATAAGTGGTGTATTGTTAAAAGAATTTAGGTTGTCTTGAAAACATCAGGCCAGATGTTACTATGATGTGTTACAGGCATTGAAGGGTAAAACCAGAATTCACAAGGAATTTGCATTGTGTTGTAAATGTGGTGCATGTCAAAGTAGAGTACTATATTATTTTTCCAAGAAATGTGGCTATACAAACTTGTGCTCTTCTGCCAAAATTATTCAGTCTCATTTCATAAGTAATATTGCTTTCATAAGGTCTTTCCACATAGACAGAAAAAACATTTTTTTTTGTAATGTTCGCACAGATGCTGTGGTATCAGAATACAAATACGAAGCTGAAGTCAAAATATCAAGAAGTATGTTCAAGATTGGCTAGTGAGTCTAAAGAGAAAAATTTTCTAGAGAAACATCTCTACAAAACACAGAACAGTGATGGTCGGATGGCAATCACCAGTGTTGGGGTATGTTTGATTTCATATTTAATCTTGAATTGTTGTGTGATTATGGACATACACAAGTTGTTTTTGGTAGTGAGGTTCATGACATTGTTTTCTTGTTTCAGGATGTGCCAGGAGAGCTGAGTGTCCAGTGTAGGTAAGCAAGTTTCCTTCATACATGCGCCTATGTAAAAGCTCACATGTATATCCTTCCAGCTATCCTGATTTAAGCTTCTTATCATCCCACACATAACCACAGACCTTGGCGTGATGGGTTGTCTTGAGTGTATCATTTATCATTGATACAGATTTCCATACTGTATGTGCAACCATTTATAAGGGCTAACTCTGCAGATGCCTATACTTACATATGGTTCCTTATGGAGGGTAGCAGCTATTTCATTGATTACAGAGACCAATCTGGCATATTGACTGACCTGACCTTGTAATATTAGGCAACGTGGCCTAGCTGTGTTTTACTGTGATTAACTAAAAGCAGGAGGGAACTATTTTAATGATGATGACATTCTGGAAGTAAGAGTTCCACATTGTGGTCTCAGGGTAGGGGTTATTCACAGGAATCTTATCATTAGAAAAACAAATTTCATTTGATGGGTCAGACTGTGGAATTGAGTAGATAGGATAAATAACTTGAAAATATAAATGGAAGATTGAAGTTATAGTGAGGATTAATGTAGTGCTGTGACAGGAGATATCTAGCACATGAGTACAAGGTTATCAATACAAAACTGAATATTAATAACCAGAGGAAAAATAGGAATGTAGGTGAACAGTATGAAGAGCATAGAGAATGACTCATTGTAGCCAATACAAACACAAAGCTACCACCCACCACATGGCAACGGTCTTGCCGCAGTGGATACATTGGTTCCCGTGAGATAACCGAAGATAAGCGCTGTCGGGCGTGGCCAGCTCTTGGATGGATGACCATCCAGCCGCCATGTGCTGTTGCCATTTGTCGAGGTGCCCTCAGCCTCGTGATGCCAATTGAGGAGCTACTGGACTGAATAGTAGCGGCTCCGGTCAAAGAAAACCATCATAACGACCAGGAGAGCGATGTGCTGACCACACGCCCCTCCTATCTGCATCCTCAACTGAGGATGACATGGCGGTCCGTTGGTCCCGGTGGGCCACTTGTTGTCTGAAGATGGAGTGCTTTACTACTCACCACAACAGTATTTATGTCTACCTGCTGTAATGGTAATGAAGACATTGAAAAAATGTATGAGATAAAAATTACTTAGTACATTAACCCAATCACATGGTGCAGAGGAAAAATTTGAAAGTGCTTGAGTGTGTAAAAACTGTAGTGTTTCTCTACATTTAGAGGACTGTTAAGATGTCTGCCATACCCAACTAACTGATATGTATCAATTTTGATTTTACACCAGCCAGTAGAGTATTTAAATACGGTATAATTGGGTTAAGGTAGGTGAAAATTTAGTTGCAGTGTGGGGACTGGACTTCAATACCAGAAAAAGGAAGAAAATGAAATATGATATCGTGGTCTGTAGGAGTGCAATGAAAGGAGAAGCTGCCTGGTAAAAAGCTGCACAAACGACATTTACATCATTGTTAAATACTTGTTTGAGAATGATGAAAGGTGGCTGTGGCTGTATATCAGGAATAGACCTAGGGACACTGTAAAGTTTCAGAAGAATTACATAACACCGCAAAGGTTTAGAAACCAGATTTTAGACTACAAAACATTTCATGTATATGATGTGGCCTCTGACTATAATTTGTTGGCTATTAAATTCAGACTAAAACTGAATGAATCACAGAGTGGTAGGAAATTGAAATGGGACTTGCTTTCACTGAAACAACCTGATACTGTTGAAAGAGTAAGTGACACTTGGAGAACCAGGTATGTCAAAACTGTTGCACCAGGTATGTAGGGTAATTATGTGGGTTTTATAAAGCAGATTTTAAAATTCTTCTTTTATCTTGTGGAAACACACTGAATCATGATCAGAGAGGTTGCAGATTATGTCGGTTCATTCTTTGGCTCATTCTAAGCAATTATTTTGGGTGTTATGGCATTAAATGTGCAGCATCAAAGTTTGTTTCAAAATCGTTGATTTTTTACCAAAAGCTCAGGAATTGCTGAATGAAGTTGACAACAATCCACAACTTAAAGAAAGTTATAACAGGTGACATAACATGGTTCTATGGATGTGATGCCAAAACTGAGGCCTAATTGTTCCAATGCAAGCTGCCTGAAGAGCCAAGACCGGAAAAAAAGAAAAAAAAAATCAGGTTTGATCACAACTGTTTTCTCGGATTACAGTGAGGTAGTGCATCACAAGTTCCTGCCGTATGGTCATACAGTCAATAAGGAATACTACTTATAAGTTATGTGCCATTTGCATGAAGCAGTCCGAAGTAAACAACCAGAATTGTGCCAGAACCACTTGCGGAAATTGCATCATAACAACACTCCCACTCACACATTTGGTGTGTTTATTCATAATATTTTGGCAAAAAAAAAACAAACTATTTTGTTGCCTTAGCCACCATATTCACCGGAAATAGCTCCGTGTGACTTCATTCTATTCCCAAGGTTGAAGAGAACCATGAAAGAAATTAGTTTTGTCACCATTCATGGCATATAAACAGAATCGCAGAAGGAGCTAAACACCATAATGAAAACAGAGTTCCAGAAGTGCTTCCAAGGTTGGAAAAAGCATTGGCACAAGTGTATTCTATCTGTGTGTGTGTGTGGGGGGGGGGGGGGGCACATTACTTTGAAGGGTTCAGAGGAATATAATTATCCCAATATCAAAGAAGGCAGAAGCTGAAAGTTTTGAGAATTACTGAACCATCATTTAATAATGGTTTGTAAAGTACTAACACTTGATGCCAAGATTAGATGTGATTATCTTTATATAAAGTGTTTGCTATGAATTTTAATGAAATCTCACAAGGCAGTCATTTAATTTGTGCTTCCTGTTCTCTTTTAACCACTCTTTATTTCCATTTTTATTGTATTGGTCACCAATCTGGATATTGGTGTGTAAGTATGTGACATGGTTTCTTGATACTTGGAATTTTTCAAATCTTCTGACATCACATTTTGATAGTGCTTTCAGTCTTATTATTACTATTCCATTTGTTTTTATTATTTTTGGAGTACACATATGATGGAAAAGTAAAAGGTTTCAGAACTAGAAAATTGTTGTGATGCGCAATTGATGGATGAGATTTTAGTATTTTCCACAATTGTGCTATTCTGTGCAAACAAAATACATTATGGTTCATTTTAATAGTTTTCTGTTCTGTTTGTTTACACTGATAACAGAATTATAGCCACTGTCTTTGATAATGTAAATGCTTGGTGACATAGGTTTCATGGGATGTAGGCCATGGTTAAGGCACGTTTCTCTGCTTAATATTTCATCCTCTACTGTGGTGCATATCCTCAGAACCAGTATGTAGTTACTTAATGGTGAAATGCTGAGTAGCTGAAATGATCAAACTAAATACTTATACAATAGCATTATGAATATTTCCAAATGTTTAACATCTGTTGTCTGTCACCCTTTAAAACTGTTATATATCAGAGTAAGCTTGACGTCATCAAGCACAACCTCACTGGATGAAATATATCCAAGTTGTTGCTGCTAAGCGGTGCTTACAGATACAGTTCTAAATTATTAATTACTCCAGCATTGTCTCATTTTCTTATTACAAGCACTGAGTTGCACCCCAGCCAGCTGAATCTCATGATAGTCTGCTGTGAATATGAGTAGCTGTGGCTTAACTAAATATTTGGCATAATGATGTGAAAAATCAGTGACATCTGCACGGTGACCGTCCATAGCTTGGATCAGTGTAATGGGGTGCCTGGGTGCAACTTCTAAATACTGAGATAGCTTTCTTGCTTACGGCTTGCATTGTTCTTTGTTTGGTGATGTACTTCTCTTACATATGTTTCTCTTGCCTGACTTCTATTTATCTATCTTGCTGATGGCAGAAACAGTAGAATATCTGAACCATTGTTTATTTCTGAATCATGTTTTAAAATACTTTTTAAAGCAACATGTGTATTTAATTCTCATCCTTGTAGGTACCCCAAGGTATCTTTCCAAGTTACATTAGTGTGCTTTGTTAGACCACTCTTTAACACTTTGAGGTCTGGCCACTTAGACGTTTATACCAATATTTACAATGTTATTGGTACATTTGTGTTTGTTGTACCTTAAAGGGCAGTACACACCTGAAGACTAATCTTTTAGGATTCTTTCCCATGTTTATTTTAGGATTATTATGGCAGAAAATATAATTATTCCTCCAAAAGGAAAGTAACTTCACATGTAGCTGGCTTTTTTATGGAAAAGTCTAAAACTTAATGGCCTTCAGAGAAATATGTTGCAGTCAGGGGAGCACCAGCGTGTCACTTTCTTGTTGCTTTACCAGTCAATTAATTCATCTTCTCCAACAAGTCTTGCAGACCTGTGTTGCACGCTGCTCCTTCTCAGTTTCAGGATTTTTATCAAGAAAGTGTTGTCCTACAAGCTTATTGCTGGTAAATAGTGGCAAAATAGGAGGCGGGCATAAAATATAATATATAATGGAAACTGATTAATAATTGCTGCTTGAATAATAAAAAAAAAGTTGGACAGAATGATTGAAAGAAATTGGAAGGTACAGATATACTGAGTGAACTTTAACTGGCACTAATATCAACAGATCTTCAATATTCAATACATTTAAGATCAGCATTCGTCATTTAAATTTACATACTTCTCGTTATCATAATTATGCATAGAGCTGGTTATTACGATGCTGTTACTGGGTCGCTATTCCTCTGCTTATGCAATTTCCTCTTGTCGGATCCTCTTGATACAATTTACAATGGTGGAACTCGTAATACATCCACTCACTACCACTTATAGAAACAAACAGGCGAAGATACAGAAATTAATCAATTGGAGAGCATATCTCTACTCGATTTGTTTGTATTCCAACATTATCACTGCTACAAAATAACTTATTATTTTTGTGTGACAGAAAAAATAATAATAATATGATCCATTACAGTTGCCCCCTCCCCCCTATTGTGCACTGACATCATATGGAGGTGCATGGTGTCCGGGCTTATTTCCCGTTTTGAGGGTTCATAACGCTAGCTGGTATGGGCATAGCCTTTATTTTTTGGCCATTGGAATTATCCTATATGGTTATTATTTGTACTAAGATGTCAGCTTCTTTTAACACTTACATACGTAAGTTTTCTTTCATAACAAAGTGCTTGCTGTAACTGCTTAGTCCCATTATTGTCAGTCAGTATCTGCCGAATGTGTGGCTTGCGAAGCATGTGCACGCAGCTCAACATCCGTTACCATCCAAGCTCGCTCTCAGATGTTTAATACAAAATCAGTGTCTCCGTGTCATGCATTCACAGTAGCCTTCATTGCACAAATTCGTTAAGCTCGTGTTCAGTGTCATGACCCTTTGTGAAATCCTCACTGTGGTGACAACTGGCGTCCATATCAGTGGCATGAGGAATTTATTTCACCTTGTCGCTCTCACTTATTCAGTGGGGACACCATCAGTACAGCTGACATCCATCTAAAAGGTAAGTTTTTTGCTGCTTTTACGACGTTGTTCGAGCACAGAAAATTCATGTTATGCGAAGTATTGTCATCTTTAGTTTATCATGCACACACCCATGTATCTTACGCACACACTTAATACTTTGCAGGCAGGTTATGTACGTTTTTGCGCTTTGCTTTTGAGCGTCTTTCATACTGTTGCATTAGACAAAGTTTCTGTAGTGTCCTTCCCACATACCATACACACAACAAAAAGGATACAAATACAACTACAAAAATAAATTTATCCTATTCGTTTGCTGACACCCCATTATCATTGCTTATATACATTATAGTATGAATGCCATTTTGTTTTAGCAAATTTTGTTAAATTATGATTTTGTTACATTGTTACTCGTTTGATTTTACATTTATTACTTAACATTCATACAATAATAGATTCTGTTTTTCTTTATGACAGAATTTGACATACATTTCATTCCTGTTCACAGTTACTTCTAGTCTATAAAATAGATTCTACATGCTACTCAAATAACTACCCATGGCCTTGCCTCTCTAGCATTCTCCAGGAAGGAGCTAAACACTACAGGGTTGAGGAAATTTCACAGAAAGACATTTATGTGCTCAGTTATGCTTCAGTATTAGACATAACTGTGATCCCAAGAACAAAATGGTTTGTTGTTAATAAACACAACTTAAAGCTGATGGTACCAATCGTATCAAATACTTATTTAGTGTTTAAAGTTCAGCTCAATATTTGTTATATTCATTGTATAGAGGATAATCATTTCATATGCTGAGGTATGCAGAGTTGTATCGTCAATACTATATGTTATGTACAATGAGCATGAAACAGTATTTATATAAGTAAAAAAGTGCATAAAAATATCAATGTGAATCAGGTGTTAGACACTTCCATGGGAAGTCGATACTCACAGTAATTTGGTTTCCACCTCTTGATTATTTGGTAATGCTCAACCACAGTTCAGCATTGTTATATGCGATGTACTGCCACTGTTTTCTTACACACATACTTTCACACTATCACATTCATACATATCATAAACGTATAACTTGTGGTGCGGTCTTTCTTATTTTTATATGGTTCCTAACACTCTACAAGCATTTATTTTTCTTCACCTTAGGATGTGTTGATGCATCATTCCCTGGAAGAAAAACTTAATACTAACTTAAATCTTCATAAATAAATGTACAGTGGCTGGATGGCTACTAATACCTCTTTCATACATTCTGCCAGGTATACATTTACTTCAGTGTGCTGTGCAGTCATGGTATCACAAACTCATTTAACGTCACGTGTGCATTTCTACTCACCTTGTAGATCTGAAAGATAAAGTATCTTTTAGGCGTGGTGCGACCTCTTATTCAGTTCGTCACTTATACTGTACCCACTTGTTTACCTGCAGCATGGCCGTGCGGTTCTAGGCGCTACAGTCTGGAACCGAGCGACTGCTACGGTCGCAGGTTCGAATCCTGCCTCAGGCATGGATGTGTGTGACGTCCTTATGTTAGTTAGGTTTAATTAGTTCTAAGTTCTAGGCGACTCATGACCTCAGGATTTAAGTCGCATAGTCATCAGAGCCATTTGAACCATTTCACCTGCAGCAGGAGTTTTCTGGTCCCTCAAATATAATTAGTGTGTATATTTTCAATACTTCAACTTGTAAATATATAGATATAATATATATAGTAGCGTAACTGTAGTAAATATCTCGTAGCTTAGGATCTCATTCCTTGTATATAATCCCTTAGCTTATCTTTGTTCGTGTGTATTGTATAGATAATTGTAGTATAGACATTCCCTTTATTTTCTATGTCCCTGTTTATGCTATAGGCTTTAGAAATGCTAGGCAGGATGTAGCTCATAGGGGTTGTTTTGGTGCTCCAACACTTTCAGCTATCTCTGTCTAGTGCGCACAAGCTTGCAGTTTGTTGACTAGTTTGCTCCCCAATTCGCATACACTGCGTCGCTCTGATACCACTTACATAGTGGTGAGTTGTGTATTGCATTGCGCACTACTGTGCATTTCACAAATTTGTTTATTTGTTTACAGGTGGGCTATGCACAAGGCAAAGAATTGTATTCAGAGTATCATTGTCTCTAGACACACAAAAGTAAAATTCTTCCTTGTTACATCCACTTACTTTACCATTTACACATTTGTCATATAAAAAGAAAAAGATGGACAAAAATTTTCCATAAATCCCTTCATCAATATATAAACATTCTCAAGTCTTTGTGTGGGAAAAGGAGATTTTAATCATTATTGTGGTCCAGAGTATAAGAGTTGCTACTTACGGTTCAGCTTTCCCATTTTTGTGGATTTGGGGTGTGTTCTAAGTAAAACCTTTTGTCCTATATAAAATTGCGTTGTATGTTTCAGCTTTGTCGTAAACTCCTTTCCTGTATTTACCCCAGATTTCATTGTTGACTACTGCTTGTTGTATTTCATCATCAAGTGAAAGTTCTAGTATCGTTATCTTGGGTAAAGGTTTCTCACACTCGTCTACCTGTTTGCAATTGAACATCAACTTATTTGGTGTAAATCCAGTTGATGTATGGGGAAGGTTGTTAACAATTTGTAAGCAGGGAGTGACATATTCAATCCACTTGGTATGTTTACGAGGTATATAGGTCTTCACAACCTGTTGGATCCTTAAACACCCTTTTTGTGGAGACGCTGTGGGATGAAATTTCGATACTAAAATGTGTTTGATTTGGTTGCAATCTACAAACTCTTTCCATTTACATCCAACAAAATATGAGGCATTATCTGTTAACATGACTTCTGGTTTCCTACTCTTGCAAAATAATCCTCTTTCACTTGTCTTAACTTTCTGTTCAGCCTACAGTTTTACGTATTTTGTGAAAATATCGTACAGGCCTACTGTATATTTTACTCCCCTATTACCTCTGGGATAGGGTCCAACCACATCTAATGATATCTTTTGACCAATGACCTCGCTGTCTGGTGTCCTTCCTCAAACAATCCAATCCAATGATATCTTTTCTAGAGGTTACTTAGCCACAGTGGGATGTAGTTCTGTGTGTTTGGAGATGTTAGAATATTCGCTTTCTGGCAAACGCACTTCCTTACCACCTGAGTACTCTTCATCTAAGATTGGGGAAATAACAATATTCACTTATTTTGTCAGTGCATTTTGCACTGCCATAATAGCCCCAAGTATTGTGTGTGTGTGTGTGTGTGTGTGTGTGTGTGTGTGTGTGTGAGAGAGACATAAAATCATCCACATATTCCTCTGGCAAACACACGTGCCATTGTTCTTGTTCGGGATGGTTCCTATGGAACAGAACACCTTTGTGAATAGTAAAATACCTTTTTAACTTATGTGTAAGTTCTGCTCTTATCTTACTCCAGTGTGTGGCTTCCTGCTCTAATTGCTCCATGTGTTTACACATGTTGATGTAGTATGGTCGGAGTGTTTTGTCTTCCCTCAACATAGCTCTTACTTCACCTTCCTGCTCTAAAAGATCATTGAATTCCTCTAAGGCCTGTTGTAGTCGAGAAAGAGCATCAGCTATTATGTTTTGATTTCGTGTTACGTATACTATTTCAAAATCGAATTATTGAAGATACATACACCAACTGGCAATCCCTCAGTGTAGAAATTTACAAGTTAACAAAAACGATAGGGACTGATGCTCACATTATACTTTTGTGTATTTACCGCATAGGAAATATTCAAACTTTTTAAAGGACCAAATTACAGCCAAACCCTCCAACTCCGTAACTGAATAAGAACGTTTAGCTTCAGATAAGGTGCGACTGGTGAAGGTAATTACCGTATTTACTCGAATCTAAGCCGCACCTGAAAAATGAGACTCGAAATCAAGGAAAAACATTTTCCCGAATCTAAGCCGCAACTGAAATTTGAGACTCGAAATTCAAGGGGAGAGAAAAATTTTAGGCCGCTCCTCCAAATCAAAACACAGTTGGTCCATTGTAATGTGAGACACAATTTAGGTCGATGGAATGATGATACAGCTACCATAGTTTGGTTAGAGTCGTAAGCCTAGCAGTTCAGCTTTACCACGTAGCCATTGCTATGCGTCAAGCGCTCCGTCCTTATTTATATGGGTAGCCTCCCTTTTTCACGTGCTTCGTCTGGTTTGAATTGATTGCTTATGTTTCTTTGATCTCATAAGTGCCGTTCTCTTTCTTTTAGGTGTTTACATCACTCTAAGCTGAAATGCATTACTGTACTGTGTCATGCATTGTTTGTCGCATTCTGATTATGAGAGTTTACGGCCTGTCGCCGTTCGCAGCATGGCTTGCTTTTTTGCACGCTACCGCAACTTAAAAGGAATAGTCTCCTTAGCGAGACAATGGCAAGAGACTGCTATTTGTTGTTACTTACACTGCTGCTTTCTTTGATAATGATCAACAAGAACCAAATAATAGACTGCGTCTGATAGATGATGTTCTGAATGAGAGTTTAGCGAAAAAATTTCTCTGTTTGAAAATCTTTGCAGGCGCCTCTTTAGTACATTACATTCTGCACAGAAATTAGTCATCTTAGATTTAAAAATTTAGTCAATTACCGTGCTTCATTTCTGACTCTATTACTATTTGGCATAAGAATAATACAAATATAAACATGACATGACATGATATGTATATTCTTCCGCGTTTGCTATTGTCTCACTCTACTTTCGTAGTTTATTAGGCAGACAGGATTTAAATGAGATAGCAGCAAACACGAAAGAATACATGGCAAAGTGTTTATATTTGTATTATTATGGTGAAGAGAATACTGCATGTGATTCACAATTCATAAAAGTTCCTATTAGCAACCATCTCTTCTCACAGGTAGGAAAAAATTCAGAACGTAGAGTTGGCCATATTGACAAACATCCCAAACAGTCTTGCCAGCCGTATTTTCGTTGTACATTGAAATGCTGCTACATTCGAAGATGAACAATACGGGATTTGTATTTACTTCATTGGATAATGTATGAAAATGCAGTGATCGGGGCGCAGAAAAAGGCTCTTCTTCTTCTTCTTCTTCTTCTTCTTCACTGACGCAGAGGTTTTGGCACCGGTATTTATCGATGTGCGTACAAAGCATTCCTGTGTAGCACTACATATATTCGATGGCAGAAGTTAGTTGTGTTGGCACCTACAAACATTTTTCAGAACTTCCGCTTACTTTGCACTTGATTCTAAGCCGTAGACGGTTTTTTGGATTGCAAAAACTGGAAAAAAGTGCGGCTTAGATTCGAGTAAATATGGTACTTTAAGATTTCCCTCTTCTTCTACCATTTGAAAAAGGCATGCACCCAGATTGTGAGAAGATACATTGGTGCATGAACAAAAATCTTTCTTTATACCTGGTTGAGATAAAATATTACCTTTTAATAAGGCTTGCTTGATGTTTTTGAAATCGTTTTGATATTGCTTATCCCATAATCAAGGTTTGTTTTTCCAAAGAAGCATCATTGTTAATAAGTTCGTGAGGGATGAATTTCCTGAAAAATGACACGAGGCCTAAGTATGCCTTTAATTGTATCTTGTTTTGAGGAACAGGGCAGTTCCTGAAGGCATCAATTTTTTTGGGATCTGGCAGTATGCCTTCCGAAGAGACTGTGTGTCCTAAAAATTTTACATTTTCTTCTATGAAATTAGATTTATTGAGCTTTGCTGTTACTCCATATTCAGAAAAGCGGCTCAGTATTTGTTCATTAATCTTAAGTGTTCTACCCAAGTGGATGTAGCGTCTAAAAGATCGTCCACGTATACTGTTAACTTACTCAAAAGTTCGGGCCCTAGCACTCTGTCAAGTGCAGAGGTAAATACACCTGCACTTTCGTTCAGTTAAAACAGTTATACTTGAAATTAGAAGCTTCTGGCCCCACATATCAAGGCGGTATATATGCTGAGTTTCTTCATGTAGTTTTCTTTGCCAATCTGAATACCGGAGGTCAGTTATAGTAAGAAATTTAGCATTATGAAATTTCATAAGCTGTTCCTCTAAATTGTCTGGACATGTTTCAAACTTGTACAGTAATCTTATTAATGTTATGTGCGTTGAGGACCAAGTGCACCTTGCCATATGGCTTACTCACGTCCAAAACAGGACTACAATAAGGGGAAAACGATGGTTGTATTATGCTCCATTCAAGCATCCTGTTAATCTCGTTTTTTACTGCTTCCCTCTTCGTCCATGGTATAGGGTATGAGGTAGAACAAAAAGTTTCATGAGGATACACTTCCATGCTGTACATAAAATCCTTAATGATTCCCTCTTTTATACTTGTATATAAACAAGTATCAGTTCCCTAAGATGCGCTTGCTGTTCTTAAGGGGAGCCAGAACGATCCATCTCCTCCATGTTAATTTCAGCAAATAGAAGGAGCTTTTTTTTCTGAAACCATTAAACACATTGCTCTGAAATTTGGACTACATGTTCAGTGAATATTTCTGTACAAAGTTATAATGCCATGTTTTTTAACAGATCCTTATTTTTTTCTCTAAAATTTTGCACTTTTTCTTCTAGAACTCTTGAATTACACAATATATTTTTTTTACATTTTGTTATAAAAATGAAGGAAAAGAAGTAACAATTTTTTGTATAAATTTCATTGATACACTGTTAGCAGTTTTTAAGAAAATGTTCCTCAAAGATGAAAAATTTAAAGTTATGGGAAATTGCTTCAAAAGTTTAATAAATTCCTGCCCCATATGATGGATTATCAGCGTCCTCTTCTTTTTCCAGTTTTAGTTTCCTTTTCACTGGCCTTTTCTTCCCTTTTGCTGCATGTTGTAGGCTTTTGTCTCTTCTTCCTGCACCTCTTAGTCTTTCTTCAACAATTAGGCGCATTGTGGAAATGGTGGTGTCCTGGCTGGAAACCTAAACGTTTCAGCACATCACCTCTGGTAATGTTTCCTTCATTGTATGTTGCCAGTGCATCATACACTCCAAAATGCAATGGTTTTTATGTGTACAAACAGTCTTCTGGGAATCCTAACCCAAATTAAATTATTTACACTTTCATTTAGATTTTGTGTTTTCCCATGTAAACACTTTTACAGTAAACTTGGCTGTGATAAATCTCTGAATATGGGCTTGATTACATTAATTACAGCATTTGGCAAACTGTTTTCATGGGCATATTCCTTTTCTGATTGGTTCTTACACCATGAGTCATCACCTGTGGGGCACAGTGAATGTTGTGGGTGCTTATTTGTTGATGCAGTATGAAAAAATAATGCCCATACTGCTCTCATCATATGCTCAATGCTTCTTGTATTTTACCTAATTGCAGACCCATAATACCTCTGCAATCTATCAATTGCTTCATCTGTTAATCTTCCTCCAAGAGTCTTACCATCACTAAGCTTCTGGGATCCTAATGTCTGCTTTAGTTTGCGCAAGCGAGCCCCCATGCGCTTCTGCACATGTCCAATGCACTCCTGTTTTTTAATATGAATTTCATTGCCATAAAGTTTGAGTTCCTCTACAGCTTTAAGTCCCTTAGAATCACCATCTCCTACATAGTTCAGTGACTCGTACATTATACCACTCCTGTGCTCTGGAAAAAATTGCTTTCATTCCCTCTACTTCCATCCCTCCACACGTGCTGTGAAAATTTGCTTCACAACTTTCACTATGTTCGTCCTTGGTATTGCCCATACATCTACAATGTTTTGAGAGAATAGCAATATCAATTACTTTGCAACTGTTTCCACTGGTAGCTATCACAATTCCATTTAGAGATATAGGACCTCTATCTTGCCATGATCCATCTAAAGCAATTCCCATTATCTGTCACAGCTTCTTCAACTGCTTGAGCAGTATCTCCAGCAGAAGATTTCACCAATTCATTATAAAATCTAAACTTGGTTGGTGGTTTTGGCAAGTTCGTAATTTCACATAATGTTGTCCCTGCAACACTGCCCTTGCCAGTGCAACGTAAGCCATACACTAGCCTAACATTTATATCATACACCTTCTTTCCACTATTACCACTATGAGGAATACTGTTAGAATTAGAAAACGAAACTTCTGCTGCACATTTGTTACACTTCAATAACATTTTACATGCCAAGCCAATGTGTGTGAAGTTATTTTCAATTCCAATCCTCTTTCTTTGCAAACTTGGCATAATACGTTATATTATATATTAGAGAGCAAGGAAATGTTAATCATTTCATTCACATCTTTACTATCACTACCATAGTTTTCAAATTTTTCTTTGCTATCACAAACTTTATTGCTGGAAGAAGTTCTATCACATTCATCTGGAGTAGTTGGTGAAGCAGTCTGGGCCGGTCGAAGTGGCAGAGTGGTTGCAGGTTCGAATCCTGCCTTGGGCATGGATGTGTGTGGTGTCCTTAGGTTAGTTAGGTTTAAGTAGTTCAAAGTTCTAGGGGACTGATGACCTCAGCAGTTAAGTCCCATAGTGCTCAGAGCCCTTTTTTTTAAAGCAGTCTGGGCAGCATCTCCCTTCGAAACAACAAAAGATATCTTCTTCCACTCATTGTGTCTTTTCTTAAACACTTAATTGCTGAAACGGGGCATATTGATATCCACAAACCAAATACGTAAGACAGGTATGAGAAAAATTCGTCAAATAAGCAAAATTGAACAGCTAAACAACACAAAGCGAACTCCACAAGTCAACACACACGGTATTGTGTTTATGTTTACTGATATGAACAGTCACTTATCACAGAGAGAAAGTCATAAAACGTTGGAAAACAAAACACTGTCTAATTCCGCAAAGATACTCTGCTTGCAACCAGCGGCGCCGTCAGAGGTGACATACCAAGTTGCTACAACCAGTTAGTGGCGCGTCAACTTTGCAGTGATAAAAAACACACTTAGAAGGGTGAAACTTGATTTGTTTTATTCGGAAAACTCCAAAAAAATTTTAAAATGAAAAACCAAAAAACGTTTTAATTTTGTCTTTTTCATCTTTCTGGCTCCCCTTAAGACAAGCACTTTGATTCACTTACCTTTGTGCTTATTGTGTCGACATTTACTGCTTCTGCTGCCGACTGTATGTTATTGTATGTATTGACAACATAACTATGGGATTTACCGATTGAACTTCAGAGTTGCAGGTAACTTCAGTTTTACATCTGTTGACACTTCCCCTGATTAGGAGTATTACAAATAACATTAGTCAACAGCCATTTTGCTTCTGGAATGTGTTAGGTCAACTAATATGTATTTTGGTGTGTAGAATCCGAATATACCTTTCTAAATGTTCTAGCTAGTACCATTTTTGAATTTGTAAAGGTTTTTTATTTTTCGTATTCAGTATTGCACTTTTTGCTATTCTTCTTTTTTGATATCTCATTGTCTTTGATTTGCAAAGGAGAGCTAGATGATCTACAAATCGTCAGTAAATGGTTGGTGTGGTAATCCAGTGGTGGAAAAGAGATCCTCAGCGAGTGTTTCCTGTGAGAGGCAGTGCAAACTTTTTGTGTTTAAAGCTTACACTAAGAAAAATGGCAACTAGTAAATCTTGTTGCTGTCTAAACCACCCCGACAACATTTATGTGTGTGGGGGAAATTCACTCCAAAAGCTCAAAGAAAATAAATCACTGATTTGGTTAAGAAATCATATAAATTGTATTTTGATTGTCCTGTTTGTGATCAAGGTAAATTTTGCACATCATATTGCCTGCATAGCCTGTACTACAACCTTAACTGAGTGGCTGAAAGGAAAACGCTGAGCCATGCCATTCGCTGTTCCTATGGTGTGGTGTGAGCCTGAAGACCATTATTCAGATTGTTACTTCTGTCTTATAAATATTACGGGACATTCAAGCAAAACCAGACATATAATAAAGTATCCAAATGTATATTCAGTGGATTTGCCTGTGCCCCACGATGAGGGGTTGCCTGTTCCTATCTATAATTTGAAAGCCACAGAACCAGACACCATGTCAAGTGAATCAGAAAGTATTGAACATATAGCAGAGTACTGCCCTCAATATCATGACACTTCGCCTCTGCTCTTTAATCAAAAGGAATTGAAGAATTTGGTTCACAATCTAAAACTTTTGGAACAGCAAGCTGAACTTTTGGGGTCAAGACTGCAACAATGGAACTTTCTAACTCAAGGGACAAAAATTCCCTGTTTCAGATCAAGAGGTGCTTCCTTCACTCAGTATTTTGATATGCAGAATTCAGTGTGTGTGTGTGTGTGTGTGTGTGTGTGTGTGTGTGTGTGTGTGTGATATGATGATGATGCAGATACGTATACAACATAATCCACAGGAGTGGCGGCTATTTATTGACTCCGGTAAAACCAACTTGAAATTAGTACTCACAATATAGCAGAGACACTGAGTCGCAGATAGGCACAACATAAAGATTTCACCCTTGTCAACAAAACACACACACACACACACACACACACACACACACACAACTCCATCCTGTATTTTCCATTGTTTGAAAGCAGGACTACTACATAATGGCAATGTGTTCCCATTGGTACCTTTGGCTTACACAGTATACATGAAAGAAACTTATGAAACCATGGCTTTGCTGCTAAAGGTGATCAAATATATGGACCATGAATGGCAGCTTTGCTGTGATATAAAGGTTGTTGCACTCCTTACAAGTTTACAGGCTGGATTCACGAAATACTGCTGCTTTTTGTGCCTTTGGGACAGATGTGACACCAAGAACCACTACACAGTCAAGGAATGGCCTATGAGAAAGTTATGTGTTCCTAGAAATGTAAATGTGAACAATGCCCCATTGGTTGAGCCTGATAAAATCATTTTGCCTCCCCTTCATATCAAGTTTGACCTTATCAATAACTTTGTAAAAGCTCTGGATAAAGAAAGTGAGGCCTTCAGTCACTTAAAAGAAAAGTTTCCTAAATTGAGGCAGAGCTGAAAGAAGGCATATTTGTTGTACCACAAACAAGAAAATTCCTAAAAGATCCAACCTTTGATACCAAATTCACAGATATCCAATTAGCTGCTTGGTCTTCTTTTAAAGCAATTGTGTGAAGGTCTTTTTGGGTAACAGAAAAGACTAAAAGTATGTTATCATTGTGAATGATCCATTGGACTGGTATATGAATGTGGGGTGTAGAATGTCACTTAAAATTCACTTTTTACATTCTCACATTGAATTCTTCCTAGAAAATTTGGGAGCCGTAAGTGATGAGCTTGAAGAACACTTTCACCAAGACATTCTTACTGTGGAACACCGTCACCAAGTCCATTGGAACCCTCTGATGACGGGTGACTACTGATGGGGTCTCGTTAGAGAGAGTAATTAAATGGCAAACCAAAGATGATTAAAGGTGAAAATATTTTCTGAACTAATTTGGACCTTTTATTGGCATCATGCCCATATATACATACAAAATAGTATAGATTTCAAACATTCTGAATGTGTGTTTTTGTTTGACTTAATTGTGTCAATGTTCACTATTACCATTTTTTATTCTGCTGAGTATCTAGGAAAAGTGATGTCATGAAGAAAAACTGATTTTAACAATGTATTCAGCACACCAAAATTAGGTAAATTCACTCATTTACGAACCAGATGCAGAAAAAAAGTTTAACTTTGTTAACTAGTGTAATTGATTATTTACAGTGAAATGACATTGGCCTTTTCCTACATCAATTTGTGCTTGGTATGTACTAAATGTATCTGTACCGAGTGAACAATCAAGTATTAATTTCTGTACTACCAAAAAATTGCACTGTACAGAAAACTGTCCTAATTGTACCAGTGGCAGTTTGTACCTTGATATTTTGCACTGGCAATGTGGGATATATGCCCACATTTCTTCAATTTTTGAAAGAATTCCTGTGACATCAAGTTAGTCGTAGCACCTGTGTCAAGCACAATAGGTAAATCAAGGTCACATATTTTGGCTTTAATAGTAGCTTGTACCTTGCCCTCTGTCAAGTTTTTCTGCATACCCTCATTGCCTTGATACAGATCATCTCTCACGTCATTACCATGATCATATCTGATACAACAAGTGTCGATCAAGCTCATGCTCCCACTCTCCTCCAAGGTCACAAAACATGCCCCTAACATGACCGGTTCAAGTTTTCCAGCGTTGTGGTGGCATCGGTCTCTTAGTTAGGCGTAACTTCCACTATGTGAACTGTTGGTGTTTGATTATGCCAATTAGTATCCTGTGAGGCTCTCAGCTGAAATTCTCTTTACCTCTGCGTGTTATCTGGTATATGTGCATTACTGTGCTGGTCGAATTCTGCTGTCCGCGAGTTGTTCGGTTTATAGTATTCTTCTGTGTTTGCCAAGCCATCGGCTGATTATTGCCGGTAGCTTGTCTGTGCACATATTGTACAAGCTGGCCATATGCTACACATCCATTGTAATTGTTTTTACTACATTTTTGGCCATTTCTTTTATATTTGCCTTTGAATTTACAGCTTTCTCCATTGCTGTTGTGATTACCATTACTGTAGGTCTGTGTGGGGTAAGGTTGCCATCTGTTTTGTACTACAGATCCATTGTTTACTTGTTGTTCCATAAATTACTGTGGCACTGTCGGCGAATTAACAGGCTTGGGTTTTACTGATCTCTTTTCGTATATCAAATCTATTGGGTCCAGTACAGATAGAAAGTATTTGGTATCATGTTCCAGAAGGGTAATGAGTTTTTCCCTAATGTGGGCAGGAAGATGGCTCTTTAAAATTTTCAGCACATGTACTTGAGATACCGTGTTCATCCAGTATCTGGGTTTATTCAAATAAACTCCTGGAAATGGAAAAAAGAACACATTGACACCGGTGTGTCAGACCCACCATACTTGCTCCGGACACTGCGAGAGGGCTGTACAAGCAATGGTCACACGCACGGCACAGCGGACACACCAGGAACCGCGGTGTTGGCCGTCGAATGGCGCTAGCTGCGCAGCATTTGTGCACCGCCGCCGTCAGTGTCAGCCAGTTTGCCGTGGCATACGGAGCTCCATCGCAGTCTTTAACACTGGTTGCGTGCCGCGACAGCGTGGACGTGAACCGTATCTGCAGTTGACGGACTTTGAGCGAGGGCGTATAGTGGGCATGCGGGAGGCCGGGTGGACGTACCGCCGAATTGCTCAACACGTGGGGCGTGAGGTCTCCACAGTACATCGATGTTGTCACCAGTGGTCGGCGGAAGGTGCACGTGCCCGTCGACCTGGGACCGGACCGCAGCGACGCACGGATGCACGCCAAGACCGTAGGATCCTACGCAGTGCTGTAGGGGACCGCACCGCCACTTCCCAGCAAATTAGGGACACTGTTGCTCCTGGGGTGTCGGCGACGACCATTCGCAACCGTCTCCATGAAGCTGGGCTATGGTCCCGCACACCGTTAGGCCGTCTTCCGCTCACGCCCCAATATCGTGCAGCCCGCCTCCAGTGGTGTCGCAACAGGCGTGAATGGAGGGACGAATGGAGACGTGTCGTCTTCAGCGATGAGAGTCGCTTCTGCCTTGGTGCCAATGATGGTCGTATGCATGTTTGGCGCCGTGCAGGTGAGCGCCACAATCAGGACTGCATACGACCGAGGCACACAGGGCCAACACCCGGCATTATGGTGTGGGGAGCGATCTCCTACACTGGCCGTATACCTCTGGTGATCGTCGAGGGGACACTGAATAGTGCACGGTACATCCAAACCGTCATCGAACCCATCGTTCTACCATTCCTAGACCGGCAAGGGAACTTGCTGTTCCAACAGGACAATGCACGTCCGCATGTATCCCTTGCCACCCAACGTGCTCTAGAAGGTGTAAGTCAACTACCCTGGCCAGCAAGATCTCCGGATCTGTCCCCCGTTGAGCATGTTTGGGACTGGATGAAGCGTCGTCTCACGCGGTCTGCAGGTCCAGCACAAACGCTGGTCCAACTGAGGCGCCAGGTGGAAATGGCATGGCAAGCCGTTCCACAGGACTACATCCAGCATCTCTACGATCGTCCCCATGGGAGAATAGCAGCCTGCATTGCTGCGAAAGGTGGATATACACTGTACTAGTGCCGACATTGTGCATGCTCTGTTGCCTGTGTCTATGTGCCTGTGGTTCTGTCAGTGTGATCATGTGATGTATCTGACCCCAGGAATGTGTCAATAAAGTTTCCCCTTCCTGGGACAATGAATTCACGGTGTTCTTATTTCAATTTCCAGGAGTGTAGTATTTTTTCAAAGAGAAGGTTGAAAATTCTCAGAGTCTATTGTGCAGTCACATAATTGCCGGGCACCACAGATATGCCGTAGGCGGCTGTACACCACAATGCACTAGGAAGTTATAGATTTATGTGTGTATCCAACAACAAATCTAATTTTCTGGGCTTCGGTCCAGGTACGAGGTAAAATATTTTGAAATGTTCTGATAAAGACCACGAGGTGTTCTTTTTCCTTCAGAGGTAAATATCGGAAATTGTCAGCATTTGCAGGTGAGGGATTACTTAGGCATTGACAAACATACCGCTGTCACTGACAGGCGTGTTTATCATTGCTTGTGGCGTTCCACATGGCAACTGCACTTGCTCGACTGGTGCAACTGCCGGCACGTGTTGTTGCATTGTGCAACCTTTGCTATTTTACTTTGATGAGCTAGCCCCATATTGTGGGTAACCAGTGAAGGTATCTAACTTCTCTAAAAGCATGGGTTTGTTTTATGTCATATGGGTATAAACCCACTTTTACGTTCCCAGAATTAACATTTTCCTGCCGTTTGACATTTTTTTATCGGTTCTGTTAAATTTCTTAGGCCCACAATATTAATTTGCACCTGATTTTGCACCAACATATTTATAATTTTCCTGTGATTTAGACATGACAAAAAAATGTTTGTGGAGAAAAAATTATGTTGGCCATTCAGTAGTGTTTACAAACATTACATGGTTTAGTTTCTTGATACCAGGGCACTCTACTCAGCAGATTTGAACCGGTGAACATGGAAAAGTTGGATCAATTCGTGCCATATAACCCACCACTGCCAAGCTCTACTTGGCGAGGTGGCTGATGTAACTAGGTTCGTTCGACTGAAGATATCATGACCAATCACAACCATTTCCAAACTGACTCTACTGCACAAATGCAGTTGCATGATTGTTGTGATCATCTTTATACCTCTGTCGGACTATGTTTAGTGTGTTTCAGTGTATGGCCACTTGGAGCGCTAGTTGACACAGTCATTCACTTTGCGTTGTTCAAATGGTTTTAGTTTAAACACAGTGCTGGTTACATGTTTAGAGAATTTATTCTCATTTTCAAGTGTGGTATTTACATGTATTTTTTCTGATGTTACATAAACAAAAAATGTGAGTGATAGTGTGCGTGTATGTTTCTACATAACTGATTTGACACCTGATGACCTCAAAAAGACAACTACAGCGCAAGGGAGAAAGAATAACATATTCAAACACCATCCAAAATACTTCCTTAAATATTTTCAGTTGACAATAAGAAAATATTCTCAAAAAGCGCTATGATAAGCATGAAAAATATGTAACTAGTGCAGTATTTCATTATTTAAATAATGAATGACAGAAGCAGGCTTTCAAAAACATGTGCATAAAGTGCAAGAGGGTATCCTATACGTAACTTTTACTGCTTAAAACATTATTTCCTACATTTTACATTTTCCTGTGTTGTAAACTTTTTTTTTTATCAGTTGAAAAGTGTAAAAGCGGAGGTTCACTGTTTTGGAATGGAGTGGTTTTAGCAACACTGCCTCATAACGTTTCCTCTGCTGCCTTTAAACCTGAATCTGTTTTATCTAGAAGTTGACCTTCTTTCTCTTTTGAAGCTTCTTTTTACAGTATCTACATAAATATTGCACTACTGACACTACTATTTCAGCAGGGCTGCTGCCACTTATCCACATCCCTGCTTCAGCTTTTTCAGTTATTTCCTTTACAACTGCACATAATTTATCACTCTGTTTTTTGGCAAATTATGACTCTATACTTAACTGGTCTAATCTTAGAATCAGCTTTTGTAATTTTGTAGGTAGGTTTTTGCATACATCTTGCAGCTCACTGACTGCATCCGTCACATTTTATACCGAAGCATCCACTTGGGATTGCATCTCCTGAAGTTGAGAATGCACTTGACTAAGGTTTTGTAACTCACCTGTAAGTTGTTCCTGTTTATAATCTATGGATGTTACTTTTTCCATTAACATATTTATATTGCGGAACATTTCAGTAATTATTTCTTGTTTTAGTTGTTTACTGGATAGCTCGTCAGATAATTCAGTGCGTATAGTTTTGCTCAACTCATCTCACTGAACTGTTGACTTATACTATTCTTGAAATCATTAAATGCCTGATTTTGCTGTGTAAGCTGTTGTCCTATATTTTCCTGATGTCTTGTGAACTGCTGCGTAAACTGTTATTTAGGAGTTGCACGGGCTGTGTCAAATTGTTTGTTTCGCTAGTATTTACATTGCTTTTATGAGCTGTTTCCTGTTCTTGTGTTCGTGACGATGTGAGCAGATAATCAAAGGATTTTTGTTGTCGCGCACCTCAGTTTAACTATTTGAAAAAATGTTTCCTGGTGAGAACTGAGAAGTTGTCTTGCCGAGCATCATAAAAATGACATGATTAGTTATATTACCGGTGTCATCATTTTTAATAGTGGGATGCCAACCTCGCTGTTTTGGTAGCCATCAGCCACTTCACGAGTTGGCGTGTTATTCTGTGTGTTCAAAAGGATCTGGACACCTGGCTGAAAATGACCTAAAAGTTCGTGGCGCCCTCCATCAGTAATGCTGGAATTGAATATGGTATTGGCCCACCCTTAGCATTGATGACAGCTTCCACTCTCGCAGGCAAATGTTCAATCAGGTGCTGGAAGGATTCTTGGGGAATGGCAGCCCATTCTTATGGAGTGCTGCACTGAGGAGAGGTATCGATGTCGTTGGTGAGGCCTGGCACGAAATCGGCATTGCAAAACGTCCCAAAGGTGTTCTATAGTATTCAGGTCAGGACTCTGTGCAGGCCAGCCCATTACAGGGATGTTACTGTTGTGTAACCACTCTGCCATAGGCCGTGCATTATGAACAGGTGCTTGATCTTGTTGAAAAAATGCATTTGCTATCCTCGAATTGCTCTTAAACAGTGGGAAGCAAGAAGGCACTTAAAACATCAATGTAGGCCTTTGCTGTGATAGTGCCATGCAAAACAACAAGGGGTTCAAGCCCCTTCCATGAAAAACACTACCACACCACGTCCTCCGAATTTTACTGTTGGCACTACACATGTTCGCAGATGGCGTTCACTGGGCATTCGCCATACCAACGCCCTGCCATTGGATCACCACATTGTGTACCGTAATTCATCACTCCACACAACGTTTTTCCCACTAGTCAGTCAACCATTGTATACGCTCCTTACACCAAGCAAGGCGTCATTTGGTGTTTACTGGCGTGGTGTGTGGCTTATGAGCAGCCACTAGACCATGAAATCCAAGTTTTCTCATCTCCTGCCTAACTGTCACGTACTTGCAGTGGATTCTGATGTATTTTGGAATTCCTGTGTGATGGTCTGGATAGATGTCTGCCTATTGCACATTACAACCCTCTTCAACTGTCGGTGGTCTCTGTCAGACAACAGACGAGGTCGGCCTGTACGCTTTTGTGTTGTATGTGTCCCTTCACATTTCCACGCCACTATCACATCAGAAACAGTGGACCTAGTGATGTTTAGGAGTGCAGAAATCTCGCATACAGACTTAGGACACAAGTGACGCCCAATCAGCTGACCACGTCCGAAGGCCGTGATTTCCGCGAAGTGCCCTATTCTGCTCTCTCACAATGTCTAATGACTACTGAGGTTGCTGATATGGAGTACATGGCAATAGGTGGTAGCACAATGCACCTAATATGAAAAACGTATGTTTTTGGGGGTATCCGGATACTTTTGATCATGTAGTGTACCTTCAACTGTTGCCAAACTCGGATTTCTGACATCTTGGCATATTGCATTTTGTAATGAGTTTTCAACAATGGTCATTTCGTGTGACTTCATTGTGAACACTGTTTAACAAAATTATGATGAAAAAGAAGAAAAAAAATGTTTGTATCTGTTCTTTTCATTTAAAGTAGATTTATGTGTGTATTCATTAACAAACCAGATTATTCTCCAATACAGTTTTATAAAATTTGAATGGCTTATTTTGCTCTTCAATGTTGACTTTATACAAATTTTTGTCTTTGCTATAGAAATGCACTTTCCGTAAAGGATGTTAATTAGAAGGAAAATGGATTAACTACTGCAAGAGAGTGAGCACCAAGTGCGGCCATGTAAGCATATAGCTTCCTACCTTAACCCTCCATTGCTCGTGCGCATGACACTCATCATCCGTATGACTTTCCTGCTCAATTTCATCTGACAGAGCTGGATTGAGTTCACACCATTTTCAGTACCTTTCTGTAAAGTCACCAGTTGTTAGCTCCATCCATTGTTGACTTTCAGTTACATAAGATATATTGTCTATGAACAACCACCCGTGACACACTTATGAGGTCAGCTTTAACTTCAGACTCAAAACTGGAGCTAGTCTATAATGCGCTGTATAATCAATTTTGTCCTTTTGTAAACTCATCCCCTTGGCTACTTCACTATCAGGGGATTTAGCATTGGGGGGGGGGGGGGGGGGGGGGGGGGAGTGAAACATCATTCGCAGTACTACACGCTGACTTAAGCAGAACAACGGTCTCTGAACATCACAGTATTTTTGCGTTTGTCACTTCATCTTTTATCTTCGTTCTGTGGATGTGCAAGGATTGATCAACATTGCTTTTATTGATCTGTTTGAGTCTGTAGATGTTGTAGTAGAAGTAAAATCTGCCTGCTGGGTTGAAGTCGTCACTGTTTGTTGTGTATCTCGTTGTTACGCGTGATGAAGAGTGGTACTTACTTGTCAATAAAGCTTTGCTCTGCACCCTAGCGTGACTGAACTCATCGGATGAGCCAAACAAACTGACTGAGTGAGGGAGGTTTGGCAACCCTGTACCTGCCAAGCAACAGTCAGTGCAAGTTGAGAACTCATTAATGGCATTGTGTTTCTTGACCCTTTAAGAAACTACACACATCAAAAAAAGTTTTGCATCACTCTGGTTCCCAGCACTCCTGAAGATAGATGTTGACCATAGATATTGCATCACAGACACAGTCCCTTTGACTGTTCAGGGACATCACTAAACCCTTGCAAAGATGTAAACAACCATGTATGAGCAGCGCATATTAGACGGAGGGAGTCTGACAGCCGATCATTTCCAGTCACTCCACCATGAAGGAGGTACACAGCTTGTGTTGTCTGTAGTTCAACCATGGCTAGATGTTCAATGCCATGTTTCGATCGAGTCCGCATTGTTACCTTGTGCCAGGAAGAGCTCTCAACAAGGGAAGTGTCCAGATGTCTCGGAGTGAACCAAAGTGATGTTTTTCGGACATGTAGGACGTACAGAGAGAAAGGAACTGTCGATGACATACCTCGCTCAGGACGCCCAAGGGCTGTTACTGCAGTGGATGACCACTACCTACGGATTATGGCTCTGAGGAAACCTGACACCAACGCTACCATGTTGAATAATGCATATTGTGCAGCCACAGGTTGTAGTGTTAAGACTCAAACTGTGCACAGTAGGCTGCATGATGCACAATTTCATTCCTGATGTCCATGGGGAGATCCATCTTTGCAACCATGACACCATGCAGCATGGTACAGATGGGCCCAACAACATGCCGAATGGACCGCTCAGGACTGGCATCACGTTCTCTTCACTGATGAGTGTTGCATTTGTCTTCAACCAGACAATTGATGGAGATGTGCGCCGCTGGTGGTCATGGAAGACACTGTATCACCTGTACGATACGTGAATGCCACCCTCAGATCGATATTGCAAGCAACAATATCGGAAGCATATTGGCAAGGCATTAATCATTATGGACTAAAATTCGCACCCCATCGTGCACATTTTGTGAATGACTTCCTTCAGGATAAAGACATCGCTCGACTAGAGCGACCAGCATGTTCTCCAGTCATGAACCCCTTTCAAAAATGCCTGGGATAGATTGGAAAGGTCTGTTTATGGACAACTTGACCCACCAACCACTGAGGGAGGGATCTACGCACCTCACCATTGAGGATTGGACAATCTGGAGCAACAGTGTCTTGATGAACTTGTAGATAGCATGCCGCGACAAATACCGCCGTGCATCAGGGCAAGAGAACGTGCTACTGGGTATTAGAAGTATCGGTGTGTACAGCAGTCTGCACCACCACCTCTGAAGGTCTCGCTGCAAGGTGGTACAACATGCAATGTGTGGTTTTTATGAGCTATAAAAAGGGCAGAAATAATGTTTATGTTGATCTCTTATTCTAATGTTCTGTACAGGTTCCGGAACTCTTGGAACTGAGGTGATGCAAAACTTTTTTTGTTGTATGTATCAGTGACAAGACTTACCGACAAATATTGTTCCAGTAGTCTGTTGCGTGTTTCTAGCTAATTTTACATGTACAGTATGGTGCCTCTGTTATAAAGTCAAAATATATTCAGGCTGCTGCACTCTCTGGCCTAAGTTGTGAAGCCTGGATGGCATATCCCTTAGCCACCCTTTTGTTCCGACTCCCTCATTGCCATGATTTGCCTACCTTTTGTTCTGCCTCACTTCTTGCTTTGTCATCCCCGTGCAGTGAACAGCTGATGTTAGGGTGACAGGTCCTATTCTATCCATTTCTTCATTGCCACTCCAGACCATCAGACAGAATTCTGAATGCTCACAAAGACCCCTATACCTTGCAATGGGTGCTCACATCAGTGAGTGTTCAAATATTCTACAGTATTTTTAGAATTTTGGAATAAAAATTGTTTAAAAGTTGTTGCATTGCTCTTTGAGAATACATGGCACCAAATAAAGCTGGGTATAAATTTTACTGTGTAAAGGTCCTCATAAATCTCTGCAGACATGATGACAAAATAAATAAATTGTTTTGTTAGAAAATGTATTATTCAAAGAGTACAGGATTTATTCTTTGGGCCACTTCAAGAAACAAAACCAGGACACAACAATGTATTTTGGAAAAATCTTTGATGCACAGCAGCATGTGAAGTGGATGTTGTTGTTGTTGTTGTTGTGGTTGTTGTGGTCTTCAGTCCTGAGACTGGTTTGATGCAGCTCTCCATGCTACTCTATCCTGTGCAAGCTTCTTCATCTCCCAGTACTTACTGCAACCTACATCCTTCTGAATCTGCTTAGTGTATTCATCTCTTGGTCTCCCTCTACAATTTTTACCCTCCACGCTGCCCCTCAAGGCTAAATTTCCGATCCCTTGATGCCTCAAAACATGTCCTACCAACTGGTCCCTTCTTTTTGTCAAGTTGTGCCACAAACTCCTCTTCTCCCCAATTCTATTCAATACCTCCTCATTAGAGCTATGTGATCTACCCATCTAATCTTCAGCATTCTTCTGTAGCACCACATTTCGAAAGCTTCTATTCTCTTCTTGTCCAAACTAGTTATCGCCCATGCTTCACTTCCATACATGGCTACACTCCATACAAATACTTTCAGAAATACTTCCTGACTCTTAAATCTATATTCAATGTTAACAAATTTCTCTTCTTCAGAAACGCTTTCCTGGCCATTGCCAGTCTACATTTTATATCCTGTCTACTTCGACCATCATCAGTTATTTTTCTCCCCAAATAGCAAAACTCCTTTACTACTTTAAGTGTCTCATTTCCTCATCTAATTCCCTCAGCATCACCGGATTTAATTTGACTACATTCCATTATCCTCATTTTACTTTTGTTGATGTTCATCTTATATCCTCCTTTCAAGACACTGTCCATTCTGTTCAACTGCTCTCCCAAGTCCTTTGCTGTCTCTGACAGAATTACAATGTCATCGGCGAACCTTAAAATTTTTATTTCTTCTCCATGGATTCTAATACCTACTCCGAATTTTTCTTTTGTTTCCTTTACTACTTGCTCAATATACAGATAGAATAACATTGGGGAGAGGCTACAACCCTGTCTCACTCCCTTCCTAACCACTGCTTCCCTTTCATGCCCCTTGACTCTTGTAACTTCCATCTGGTTTCTGTACAAATTGTACACTCCCTGTATTTTACCCCTGCCACCGTCAGAATTCCAAAGAGAGTATTCCAGTTAACATTGTCAAAAGCTTTCTTTAAGTCTACAAATGCTAGAAACGTAGGTTTCCCTTTTCTTAATCTTTCTTCTAAGATAAGTCGTAAGGTTAGTATTGCCTCACGCGTTTCAACATTTCTACGGAATCCAAACTGATCTTCCCTGACGTCCGCTTCTACCAGTTTTTCCATTCGTCTGTAAAGAATACGCGTTATTATTTTGCAGCTGTGACTTATTAAACTGATAATTCGGTAATTTTCACATCTGTCAACACCTGATTTCTTTGGGATTGGAATTATTATATTCTTCTTGAAGTCTGAGGGTATTGCGCCTGTCTCATACAGCTTGCTCACCAGATGGCAGAGTTTTGTCATGACTGGCTCTCCCAAGGCTGTCAGTAGTTCTAATGGAATGTTGTCTACTCCCGGGGCCTTGTTTCGACTTAGGTCTTTCAGTGCCCGGTCAAACTCATCACGCAGTATCTTATATCCCATTTCGTCTTCATCTACATCCTCTTCCATTTTCATAATACTGTCCTCAAGTACATCACCCTTGTATAAACCCTCTATCTACTCCTTCCACCTTTCTGCCTTCCCTTCTTTGCTTAGAACTGGGTTTCCATCTGAGCTCTTGATATTCATACAAGTGGTTCTCTTCTCTCCAAAGGTCTCTTTAATTTTCCTGCAGGCAGTATCTATCTTATCGCTAGTGAGATAACCCTCTACATCCTTACATTTGTCTTCTAGCCATCCCTGCTTAGCACTTCCTGTCGATCTCATTTTTGAGACGTTTGTATTCCTTTTTGCCTGCTTCCTTTACTGCATTTTTATATTTTCTCCTTTCATCAATTAAATTCAATATTTCTTCTGTTACCCAAGGTGTTCTATTTAACCGTCGTCTTTTTACCTACTTGATCTTCTGGTGCCTTCACTACTTCATCCCTCAGAGCTACCCATTCTTCTTCTACTGTATTTCTTTCCCCCATTCCTGTCAATTGTTCCTTTATGCTCTCCCTGAAACTCTGAACAACCTCTGGTTCTTTCAGTTTATGCAGGTCCCATCTCCTTAAATTAGCACCTTTTTGTAGTTTCTTCAGTCTTAATCTACAGTTCATAACCAATAGATTGTGGTCAGGGTCCACATCTGCCCCTGGAAATGTCTTACAATTTCAAACCTGATTCCTAAATCTCTTTCTTACCATTATATAATCTATCTGATACCTTTTAGTATCTCCAGTATTCTTCCATGTATACAACGTTCTTTTATGATTCTTGAACCAAGAATTAGCTATGACTAAGTTATGCTCTGGGCAAAATTCTACCAGACGGCTTCCTCTTTCATTTCTTCCCCCCAATCCATATTCACCTACTCTGTTTCCTTCTCTCCCTTTCCTACTGACGTATTCCAGTCACCCATGACTATTAAATTTTCATCTCCCTTCACTACGTGAATAATTTCTTTTATCTCATCACACATTTCATCAATTTCCTTATCTGCAGAGCTAGTTGGCATATAAACTTGTACTACTGTAGTAGGTGTGGGCTTTGTGTCTATCTTGGCCACAATAATGCATTCACTATGCTGTTTGTAGTAGCTTACTCGCACCCCTATTTTTTTTTTTTTTTTTTTTTTTTTTTTTTTTTTTTTTTTTTTTTTTTATTAAATCTACTCTTGCATTACCCCTATTTGATTTTGTAATTATAACCCTGTATTCACCTGACCAAAAGTCTTGTTCCTCCTGCCACCGAACTTCACTAATTCCCACTATATCTAACTTTAACCTATCCATTTCCCTTTTTAAATTTTCTAACCTACCTGCCCGATTAAGGGATCTGACATTCCACACTCCGATCGGTAGAACGCCAGTTTTCTTTCTCCTGATAACGACATTCTCTTGAGTAGTCCCCGCCCGGAGATCCGAATGGGGGACTATTTTACCTCCAGAATATTTTACCCAAGAGGACGCCATCATCATTTAATCATACAGTAAATCTGCATGCCCTCGGGAAAAATTACAGCTGTAGTTTCCCCTTGCTTTCAGCCGTTCGCAGTACCAGCACAGCAAGGCCGTTTTGGTTATTGTTACAAGGCCAGATCAGTCAATCATCCATACTGTTGCCCCTGCAACTACTGAAAAGGCTGCTGCCCCTCTTCAGGAACCATACGTTTGTCTGGCGTCTCAACAAATACCCCTCCATTGTGGTTGCACCTACGGTATGGCCATCTGTATCGCTGAGGCATGCAAGCCTCCCCACCAATGGCAAGGTCCGTGGTTCATGGGGAATGGTGACCTGCATATTTGTATAATATGGCAGTTTATTTTCCGAAGTATTGATGTAGAGATTCAAATATGCTTTTGTCAGCCAATTGTACCTCAGGACACTTGATGTAATCATCCAGTAGCAACATCACTGATTCTTTGTGGCAACACACGAATGCCTCCGATAACCATTAAAACAGAAACCATAACTCCCGAAGTAATATTCAGACTATGTAGCAAAGAGAAAAGTGATGCATTCAAATACATTTAATGTTGAGGGTAACTAAAACGTAATGTATTGTTTCTTATGAGCGATGGGCTCGACGGAACATTGCAGATAACCCCTGCAGTGTTTGGTGCACAGCAGTGAAATCTATAATCATTTAATATCAAGCTTCTGCAATTTAAGCTGTGCTTTTAGTTTCCTGCCTAAATTCCTCTTTGTGTAGTTGCTTTGGCTGACTACATTATGTGTTCTATGCTTTGAATATCTGCAATCAGTGCAATGAGCTATAATTGGCTGACAAAAACGATTTTAGTGCTCTGGAAGCTTCCATGCTGTAATCGGTGGAATTCCTATTTAAATTTTTGCAATATGAAAATATGCTGTGTGTGTGTGTGTGTGTGTGTGTGTGTGTGTGTGTGTGTGTGTGTGTTGCTATGCATCAAAGGTCTTTCAAAACACATTGTTTTTTGTTGGATTTTGTTTCTGAAAGTGGTAGAAAGTTCTAGGACTTGATAAGTTTAGAACTCGAACTGAAAATTTGTACTTTATAGGCCTTCTCAACATTTACTTTGTATGTCAGTGATAGAACTTCCAAGTTGTTGAGTAGACAGACATCGTGACTATGGGTAATCTGCGTAAACGAGTTGTAGAGGTTTGTCATTGATGCATCATGTACATGGATGGTGTTAACCACTTCAGCATCAACTTAGGCCTGAAGATGGTGCACTGAAGCACCGAAACTGGTAGCCATACAATAAATGACGTCATAAGAACAGTTGTGGGTGTTTCATTTTCTTACTTCCAAATTTTGGGTTTTTTTGGTTACCTTAAATCACTTCGTGCCAATATGGTTGATTTGAAAGAACATGGTCAGTTACTTTCCCTGCCTGATCTTATATTGCTTCCTCCTACGTATATCTCTAGTAAATACCATGAAAGTAAAATTAGTGAGATTTGAGCTCACATGAAGGCTTACAAACAACTGTTTTCATGTGTATTATTAAGAACTGGAATGGAACACAGGGAAGTACATGAAGTACACTCTGACGTATACTGTAAGGTCGATTGCTGAGTACAGATATAGGTGCTCTTCCTCTACCGACCTCGACATTAACAGAGCACTTAACACTAACTTGCCTTACCTTCTTTGACATTTTCCATGTCCTACCAGGCTGTTACAAATATGTGTGTGGAACATACAGATATCTATGTATCTAACTAACTTGCCTTTTCCTGTCCATTTAGTCTTTTCCTGATCTGTCTTGAGTACGGAACTCATGCATTGTGTGTATGATTTCAGTTTTAATGTAGCCTTTTTTTTTTCTTCATGTTGATTATATCTTGTTTGATTTTCAGATCTACTTTCAATTTTGCTCTAGTGTATGTTCTTCCATGAGCCGTTGAGGTTTGTTTCCTCTAGAAGATGAGTCAGATATTTTGTATTAACACATATTCCTCCTCCTCCTCTTTTTCAGTTTAAGAGTATGAAAACTTAGAGATTATTAGAACAGTTCAGGTAATGCAGAATTTCCTTATCTGTCTGTTCTGAATTTCCCAAAATCGTAATAGCTGTGCTTTATCTTCTATTGGTAATCTACACAATTATTTAAAGAAACATTGGAATGCTTGTTCCATAAAATTTTGTGTGAACTACCATTTTCTCTTCCTGTAGCAGAAGTACTACTACACTATTGTACTACCAGATTTTCAGGTGAAATATTCTTTCTTCGACTTGCAGACTAAATAAATCCTGAAGGTATATATGCTGTGTGGATAAACACATAATATCCTTATACCAGTCTTTGCGTAGTCAAGGAAAAATTATACCCAGCCTCCTCATGCTTATTTTATTTAGAAAATAGTTTACAAGAAAAAATACATATCCTGTAACTAGAAAAAACTTAGGTTATGATTTGGTACATCATTCAGTTTCACTATATATATTTTTGGTCATATTCTTTATCAGTGATGTAAGCAACTTCATTTTCAGTGCATCAGAAGACCCTGTATTTGCCTTACCACAAGATATGGATAAACGGCAAAGTATCGCTAGTGTTGTTGATGAAAGGATTACTTATGTTACAAGACGGAGTGTGCACAAAGCAGTCCCTGCAGGAATGGGTATGTAAATTAAGTGTGCAAATGCAACAATATGTTTTTTAATATGACTGATCTGAAATATTTATGAACTTAATTCATATATTTAATGTCTCATGGGTGGCAATTTTCATGTAGAACTTTTAAAAAGACATCATAATTGCCTTTGACTGTTTAAATCCATTTGTTTTCACTATTGCAGTTTTGGTCTCGAGGCCATTAACAAGTGATATACTGAAAAACACTGTGCTTTAGCACATCAAGCATTAAAAATCATAAAAATTGCTGTGCTGAACCTTTTAACAATGTAATAGTCTTTCACATATGTTTCTACAACCTACTGTTTTTGTACGCTGGGAATATGAATGTATTGTGTATTTTTCACACCAACTGTTTCAGTTCTCATGTAAATAGTGTAAAAGAGAAGTAGTTCGTTGGGATGCATGTTAAAGATAGTAACATTATTTAAAGACTTTGAGAAGACATGACTCCTTGATCTTGCTCTCCCCCACCTGCAACTGAAAATTTTATCCCAGGAATGGTCATGAGTGGTGAGCAGTAAGCTTGCATTAAAACAAGAGTGCTGCTAGAACACTGGTAGTGGAGGCAGATAGTCATTGGTTTCTGTTAGTTCTGGAGACTATTTGAAAAGCAAAAATTTGTTGTGTTAATGATACAGCAGAAACTGGAAGTACTACACAAACTCAAAGGAGGCAGTATTGGTATGCAAAATCTGGCATTGATCACAGTGTGGGTGAAACTGCAATATGTATTATTCGGAAAAATAAAGACAGAATAATTCAATTTATTGGAAGTTCTGACTTGTCTAAAGGTTTGCCAAAGTGAAAGGCCATGAAAATATCTGCATACACAGAACTCAGTAAAGCCATTGCTGGAACGGTTTCAATAGAAAAGATAGAGCACACAAGTATCTGGCCCAATCATCGCTTTGAGTCTAGATTTGCTCATTCGAGCTTTTTCTCACTCCCAGTGAAGTTGGACCTTTCCAAAGCATGGTGCGGATCATAAATGAAAAACCAAGATTTGGCGCAGTATCACATTTTCCAAGAAATAAGTATAATTTTCAGTGGTATTCAAAGTGTCAGTATAAACATTTTTGTTCAATCATGAAAATTTTCAACGCCAGTTTCTCACATACTTTTCTCATATTAAACTGGCTATGTAAAATTTGCCTTACACATTCTTTGTCAGTTCCTAAAGTTTCAGCAATTGGTTGAATCTTCAGCTGATGGTAAGATTACCTATTCTTCGATATTTTCATCTGTTTTTGGTGATACATAGTGTCCTGCGCACGAGTCTAGTCGTCTTGGCCATATTGGAAACATGTGAATAACTAAAAACCTTGCGTATGTGATAAACAGTCTTTGCTATACATTTCTTTTAATAAAACAAAAGTTTCAGCAGCAGGTTTTCTAAGATTCATATGAAACTTCACAACAATTTGTTTATCTGTTATTACACTTATCATTTTTCCGGCAAAACAAAATAACAGATATTAAACGAAGTCCACGGCCACACTGATTTGTCAGCATGCTACATTTGACTGAGAAGGCTTCAAGCTTCATAAGTATTGGTGGTTTATCTGTGGTGCGTGCATACTTATGTGACAGCATCAGTCCCATCATTTTATAACAATGCCTCATACTCAGTGCAGATAAACATTTGGAGGTGAAAATAAGATTTTAAGCATTGGAGTGATGATTGAAGCAAATAATGCTAGTTTGGAAAAATGTGGTGAAACAGGAATATTAGGAAATGGAACTACAGAGTAAATGTTACTCATCCATTTCCTTCTGCTTTTACAACTGGACGAAGTAATAGCTAGACTGAGTCACAGTCAAATACAAATTGCAAGAAAAATGAAATAAAGAAAGTTCAACAGAATAAATTCTGTGATAAATTAGTGATGCAGAGAATTGGGTGGCTCTCTGGTAAAGTGCCAGACGTGAAATGTAACCTCTTCAACTAAATTATTTTATTTCTTAACAGTGAAATGATTTAATCTGGTTGCGATTAGATTTGACAAAATATTGTCACGTAGAAGGAGGTGTAATCAGATGGATGATGAACACTCACTTCACTTAATGAAGGTTTATTCAGCACTTGCACATACAAGAGTGTGGAGTGAACTGCCTGTGGCCAGAACACATACGGTATATATACAGTTACAGAACATTCCAGTATAATGCTTCTTGACATTTGTGGATACTTCTAAAATATACTTGAACAGAATATATAAATTAAAATTTAACTGTTCAGATGAGTTTTAAACTGATACCCTCCATGCAACAGTTTAGTATCATAACACCGTGGTGACTGTGCTACTCTGCTTCTTCTGTGACATTGTTCCCTCCTTAAGAGATCAGCGTCTCAATGTCTTAGTCCAGGAATGAGTTATCGGTCCTGCATATTCAGACTCCCGATGACTGATGTTCGCCTTGGCGGTGATCTTCTTAGAACTTCCGTTGCCGCTATGCTCTTTGTCAACTTTCCACTTGTTGCTTGTCGCTGGAGCTTCGAATTTACCCTGGGTTGCAGGATCCTTATAGGGCTTCATTCAAAGGGCATGGACCATATTTTGGACCTTTCGTCACCTTAGCTCGGGGTTGAAATTTTCAACTTCATAAGTAACATCAGACAACTGTCTTACAGCCTTGTAAGGTCCAAAGTAGCACCTGAGGAGCTTCTCAGAGAGAGAAACCTTTGGAACAGGAATGAACATCCAGACTAAGGTCGCCAGGCTGGTAGACAACAACACGGTGGCTCCTGCCGTACCTTTGGCAATCGTTTTCTTAACCTTGCGAAGTCGAGCTAACTGCCGACCTTCCTCAGCTCTGGTTAACACCTGGCTGATGGAGCCGTCGTCCACGTCACCAGAATGTAACAGAAAAACAGTGTCCATTGTAGTAGACGCCTCACGCCCATGCACCAGGAAAAGTGGCATAAATCCTGTGGTGTCTTGTTTGGCAGTGTTGTAGGCAAACATTACGAAAGGTAGCTCCACATACCAGTTGCTCTGCTCAACACTGAGGAACATTGATAGCATGTCGGTCAAGGTCTTATTAAGGCATTCAGTAAGCCCGTTAGTTTGCGGATGGTAGGCAGTCGTCATGTGATTATTAATGTTGCACTGATGGTTTATCTCTGTCACAAGATTCGATTGGAAAACTTTCCCTCGATGTATAATTAACGACCTAGGGGTACCTTTTTTTAATACAATGTCTTCCATGATGAACTTGGCTACCTCGAATACTTTGGCTGTTTTCACAGCTTTTGTAATGGCATAGCGTGTCAGATAGTTAGTTCAAACAATAATCCATCTATTGCCACCAGCATATGTTGGAAATCGTCCGAGGAGGTCAATCCCAACACACTGGAAAGGCGTTTCGGGTGGTGGAATTAGTTTGAGTCGGTCAGATGGTTTCTGAGGAACTCCCTTCCTCCTCTGGGACTCTAGACAGTGTGACACAGTGACGGACACTCCTAAATAAACCTGGCCAGAAAAATCTCTTGCAGATCCTATCGTATATCTTAAGAAATTATAATAAATCCTCAGGTGTGTCATGGAATTTCTGTAGAACATCTAAGCGCCTGTGTTTAGAAATTGCTGGTAGCCATCTGTTTTCAAACAGATCAAAGTTTTTCTTGCAAAGTAATCCATTAACTACCTTAAATTGTCCTTTCACATCTTCTTAAGGTAAGCATAATTTGAGATATCTTGGCGTCCTTCTGCTCAGCAGAGAGATCCTGGAGTGCAGCGAGACATCACTATCTTTATCAAAGTCTTGATTGCCTTGCACAGGGTTTCTTGAGAGACAGTTGGCAACTTGGTGTTTTCATCCACTTTTGTACACTATAGTGCCCACCTGGTGAGTCGTCCTGTTGGATCCATAAGACCTGTCAACCAACAAAGTGAATGATGGTTTGTAATGACTGAAAATGGCCTGCCATAGGGATACTGTCGAAATTTGCACTTGGCCCAGATCACAGCTAGACATTCTCTTTCTGTAGCTGAGTAGTTTCTCTCGGCTTTTGTAAGTGTCCTAGAAGCATAGGCTGTAACCTTCTCTTTTCCATCAGAGATTCGCACCAGAACAGCACTGATCCCATATGCACTGGTATCTGTGTGTAGTTCTGTAGGTGCTCTCATCATAGAGACCAAGTACAGGGTCAGTCGTCAGAGCTTTTCGCAGCACTTCGAAAGAATCTTGTTGAGCATCAAGCCAGATAAATTTAGCATCAGCCTTTAACAACTGTTGGAGTGGCCTGGCAAATCCTTTGATAAAACGATGGTAGTAAGAACATAATCTGAGGAAACTTCTCACATCTCTAATACTTTCAGGAATAGGAAATTCCGATACAGATCACACCTTTTCTTGGTCTGGTCACACACCTTCATTTGACACAAGGTGTCCAAGTATTTTGATTTCTTTTGCTTGAAAGAGACATTTTCTTGAAGTAAGTTTCAGTCCGCCTTGTTTGAGACACTTAAGAACGGCCCTCTGTCTTTTTGTGTGTTCATCAAATGTCTCTGAGAACACTATAATGTCATCTAAATAACAGACACATCATCGACTTCAGGTGACTTAGAAGATTATCCATCATCCATTCAAAAGTTGCTGGTGCATTACACAATCCAAACGGTATTACTCATACAGGCCCTCAGGGGTGATGAATGCAGTTTTCTCATGACCAGGCTCATCTACTTCGATTTCCAAGTATACCGAGTACATGTCCATGGTTGAGAAAAACCTAGCTGCCATGTGACAATCTAGTGTTTTGTCAATTCGTGGAAGAGGGTAAACGTCCTTTTTAGTTACCTTATTAAGCTTCCTGTAATCAATACAAAAATACCAACTGCTATCCTCCTTCCTCACGAGAACCACTGGTGACGATCAAGGGCTCTGTGAAGGCTGAATGATGTGATTCTTCATCATTTTCTCTAGCTTGTCGCGAATTATTTAACGTTCCGTTGCTGACACATGGGTTGCTCTCTGGCTTATTGGCTGGTGGTCTCCTGTGCTAATCCGGTGGTTCACAGTCAGTTTGTGTAGTTCGTTCTTCACCTGTGGATTGAAGCACTCAGAGAACTTGAAGAATAGCAAGTAGCTTCTTCTGTTGTTCCTTAGTGAGATCTGGTGATAGTCGAGCTAGAAGATCTTGTCTCATAGTGGTAGCGCTAATTTCGCCCACAGACTCGGCGTGGGAGGTTTCTATGACACTCAGCTGTTCTGCAATTAACGACTCAGCGTTTGCTACACACATGCGCCGTAGAAAGATCTGCGGTTCTCGGTTACAGCTAACTGTCCACAATTCATCGAATCCACTCTTAAACGAGACAACAGAGGCTGGGATGACAAAGTTATTCTTCAGTGGTATGCTTCTCTTACATTCCACTACAAGAACCATGGGTTAATGCATGGCATGACACAAGACAGTGACCTTTTTAGCGCTGACTGCAGGAATGATCACTTCATTCATCACACAGCCTCCCCACGCTTGGATGCGCATCTTCTTGTCCACAGTTCCTAATCTCGTCTAGCATAGTTTTCGAGTGACCACAATCTGTAATGGCCTGAGAAGCTTTCAGAAAGTCCCATCCGAGAATGACGTCATGACTACACTCTTGTAAGACGATGAATTCTAAGGGCTGTGTATGGCCACTTATACCCATACGAATGGTACATCTTCCTGTAGGTTTTACATATTTCCCATTAGCCACATTCAGCAGAGATATTTTGCTGTTGACGAATATGGTTTTGTGCAGCTGGAAACGGTACTTCTCCGAAATGACTGAATATGATGATCCAGAGTCCACAAGAGCTAGGGCTGGCTGGCCATCCATAAGGATATCAACATAGTGTCCTATCATTTTTGTAGTGATTTTCGGCGGAGGATTTTTGTCTTTGGTGGCCTCACCTCCAAGGAAGGTCGCACCCTTTAGTTTTCCAGGTTGTGGCGGCTAGGTGATCGGCTGGAGCTTCCAAACGGTGATGGAGACCTTGATTGGCGTGTTGGGGAGTGTCCTCTCCAGCGGCTAGCTTGTGGTGATGGGGACCTACATCGTCCTGCACCCACATCTTCTTGTTCATCTTGGTCATCCCAGAGTTGGTGTTGGCTAAAATCGGTGTGCTGTCTTCTGGCGTGAAAGTCAACAATTATCCGCCGTTTTTCTTGACAATAGCACACCACGTCCTGGTCGTCCGCATGGAAGCATACTGGTTGGTTATCCTGGATCCTCCTGATGTCAGTCTTCCTTGGTGCCCAAACAGGTTCCTCATGCGGCATTGTAGGAATGTACCTTCACCTGGGTCTCAACTTTTTCACTGTCTTAAAGGAAAATGAAGGACGAGAGGTTGGGTTCAATGTCTGTTCCACTTCCTCCCTTATGACCTCTTGAAGTGTCTCGGTGTTCTGCTCGCTCTGCAATCCAAGTGCATTTTGAACTTCCTTTCTCATTATATGATGAAGAATACTTGTGAAATCAGTTTCTTCCTTTATCACAGATATCGATACGACTTTTGGAAGCTGATCAAACTTCTTGCGTGTAATTCTTTTTTGATACATTGTCTCGATATATTGACACCATTTTATGAAGTCATCTTCAGTCGAAACCTCCTTCAGGAGTAGGGCTTTATACATGTCCCCAGCAACACCCTTCACAAGATGTGCAATGTTATCTTCCTCCTCCATTCTAGGATCCACTATTTTACACAGCTCAAAGACACCTTGAATGTAGGATGCTTTAGTTTCTCCTGGACGCTGTGCCCTGCACTTTAATTTATCTTCAGTCTTGCACTTCTGTCGTGTGTCGCCGAAATACTTGCGGACTTCCACCTGAAATACTTCCCAGATTGTGAACTTCTCCTCGTTGTTCTCATACCATTACTTGGCAGTGCTCTCCAAGTAGAAAAATATATTAATCAAACACACAGTGTCATCCCATTTGTTAAATTTGGCTATATGCTCATATGCCTTCAGTCACTTGTTTGGATCTTGGTCCTTGTCACCATAGAACCTACAAGGATGTCTCATGTGGTAGCACACAGTTGCTGTCATTGTAATGTCCTCTTCTTCTTCTGTCTCCCATACATTTTGATCTGTTGAATATGGCTTGAACTCGGATTTCTTTCCATGTAAACAGCAGCTGTGTCGTGGCCTGATGGGAGCCACTGCGCTTGTCGATAATGTGCCCTATCACAAGTTTCAGTACCCGGTGTCTCCACCAGAAGAAAGTCATGTAGAAGAATGTGTAATTAAATGATTTCCCAACACCCGCTTCACTTTACAAAGGTTTATTCAGCACTTGCACATACAATAGCACGGACCGAATTACCTACCGCTGGAACACATACGGTATATATACAGTTACAGAACATTCCTGTACAATGATTCTGGACATTTGGGGATACTTCTAGAATATACTTGAACTGAATATAGAAATTAAAATTTTACAAGTCAGGTGAGTTTTGAACTGATGACCCTCCATGCAACAGTCTAGTATCACAACCACTACACCATGGTGACTGTGCTACTCAGCTTCTTGTGCAACAATATAAACAGTTCAGAGGAGTGGTGTAATTAAGGTATATAACTTCTTCTCAATCGATGGCCTAGAATTCTTCACAAGAAAAGGATTTGGATGTGTATCCACAGTGTGTACTAAGTGAAGTAAGTAAAAGATACATCAGTATACGTTATACAACATTTTATTTCAACACGGGTGGCAAGTCACGAATAACATACCAACAATGAACCTCGAACTCCCCAACTCTCACTCTTATATACAGTTTCAGACTAAAAATCCGAATGTCTTGTGGTTTGATCCCTGCTCGGCCAGAGGTTTCTTTCACCTTTGACCATGTTTGTCAATGCGAAAATCCAGAGTTGCACCTTTGGAGAGTTCACATTAAACTGTAGGTCACCTTATCAGTGACTGGGTAAGTCAGTTAAGAAGTCGGAGAAGGGCAATGGCAAACAACTTCCCCCCCCCCCCCCCCTCCCCCCCCCCCTCCCCCCCCCCCCCCCCCCTGCTGCTAGTAAAGTACTCTGTTGTTCAGGCCACACTTCAGGTCAATGACAGGTTTACTTTTTACATCACTCCTAAACAGCTCTAAGCAGAAATTCCAGGGAGCTTATGCCTGGTGTTAGGCGTATTAAGAACAAAATATTTAATTATAGTAAAAGTGTGCTCATGGCATGATTAACTTTTGTAGGAAGTGAATTTATTATTAGCTGTTATGTCAAAAGTTTGTATGATATTTAATATTTATTCTTATTTCCAGGTAGAGTATTCCATGAGGAAGATGAAGAGGGAGAAGTATTCAATAACACATATCTTTCTGATGTGAAAGCTGGGCGTTGTAACTTCAGAGTAGAGGATAGTAACAATCGCATCTCTGAACTGCAATATCGGAACTCATTGTGTCCACCACATCTAAAATCATCTTACCCAGCAGAAACCCAGTTTCATGACCCTTCTGTGGTAAAGGATGATGATATAAAGGTATGAAGATTTGTGTCATGGATAAAATTGGGAAATGTCTTTTTTATAATCAATATTTCATATCATTTTTTACAATGACAGACGCAATTCATGTAGTGCTTAAGTAGATGCAGTTCAGATAGTGCTTAACTAAATAATTAGGTGGGTCTTTAATAAAATGAGTTTACTGAGTGCTTGTTTAACTGATACATGCACTCTCATTTCTTTCATGAGGAATGAATATAAAATTAGTCACAACTGGCTTGTCAGTTGAGATACTGTATAACATACTATCTAAAAACTCTGTATGATTCTATTAGCAGCTATTTCTGTTGTTTTCTTTTTGTGTAATAAGTCTGGAAATTTTGGCAATGTTCCTTGCCTGTTACAGCTAAACTGCACTAATACTTGTGTGTAGAGGGTAAGATAGGTATTATTCTTGACTCCTAGAGCTAAGCAAGTTTTAATCAGTCGAAAATTTGCCATTTATCTTTTTATTGTGCCAATTTCAACAGTTGTGTGTTATATTTGCAGCAGCTTTAATTAATGGATACTATATTTACTATTCAAATTATTGAAGTACGAATAAAAATAAGATTGTCAGGCAATGTTAAGGGTATCTTTTCCATTTAGGTGAAGCAAGACTTCTTTCTAATCTCAGGAACTCAAGCAAAATGATCATTAAAATATTTAGCTTTTGGTTTTCTTTGATGCGGTTCTCTTCAAGTTTCTGGCTGCAAGGTATCAGTGTGCTGACAGAAGTGTCATTTAGCTTTTCACTCCAATTCAAGGTGAACTACTACTACTACTACTACTACTACTACTACTCCTGCTGCTGCTGCTGCTGCTGCTGCTGCTGCCGCCGCCGCAGCAGCAGCAGCAACAGCAGCTAATGTTGATCATTCTTGTGATTCAGCAATGTTAGGTACTGCTACCAGCTGATCCACTCTCTCTACCATAATTGTGAATTGTATTGTATACAAAATACAATGGGGAAGAATCAGGATCTTTGTCAATTGTAAGTGTGTTGCACTTCATGACTTCATTGACATTCAAAGATTTGTAGATTGCTTTGATTCTGTGATCCCTCCATAATTCTTCAGGAGCAACGTTTTGAATAGATTTTGTTGGTCATAGATTCCACAGATAATCACAGTTGCTTGGAGGAAACCTAAAATTTGTTTGTCCAGTCTCGGATTTGGCCATTTGACCTTAGTTTTTCATTGGTTGCTCAGTTCAGATGTTTTGCTACCTCATTTTCTTTTTATGTCAAAGGAATTGTCAACTCTTGGCTAACTCCATTTGTCTTAAAGAATACCTTTGTAAGGTGGTTGGCAATACTTTTCTATTATCTGTTTGAAATATTTTAATTTGTTGACTAATTTAATTTTCTACTTCTGGTTTAAATTGAAAGCAAGTGTCACAGACTTCTTTTGTTATTTTTAGCAAGTAACCAAATGATTTTCTTGAGATATAAGCTGTAAAAGGGTGAAGATAACCTGCTCCTGACCGCAAAGCTATACTCATTGGTCCACAAATATCAGAAAGTATTATTTCAAGTAAAAATTTTGCATCTATCATTTGGTATATATGTGTTTCAGTTTATGTTTGTCCAAATCTTTTTTTCTTCTTAAGAAACACATGACTACACAATTAAACTGTTTCTCTCTATTATGCCACAGTTTGTAATTATTGTTAATTTCTACAGAATCAGCATAACAACAAAATTCATCTGAACGTACACTCTTAGAATGCCTCAACACTTTACTCTGGTGAGGGTGGGATATTTCTCAGGTCAACCCCGAAATGAGATCCGTTGTGTCTGATCTTCCCGACACTACCCACTGTAGACTTCAATTTACCTCTGAGCCTCCATAACAGCCTTTTAAAACCATATGACATTACCAGATCATTATCGCTACCCCAAGCTACCTACAACTGCAGTTGTTCCTGCCTTAAACCTTGTAGTCCTGTGCTTCCCCATGTACTAGTACTACTTCCAGCACCACTGTGAGTAATCTTACAACATAAAAGGCAGAACAAAAACTAAATCTATTCATGTTATTTACTAACATACAGTTTTATACATGTTCGCTGCTCAACATCTGTGTAGGAATGACCACCACCAAATGAAGTGAGTGCATGAAAGCACTAGGAACTGGCTATCTTGCAGACACCCAGAGCATGAGTTATGAGACCTGAGTGCCTGCTAAAAAAAATCCTTAAGTGTTTCACAGCATCGAGTTTGCAGCAAGAGAAAATCTGATTTGGTAAAATGGCTCTGAGCACTATGGGACTTAACATCTGAGGCCATCAGTCCCCTAGAACTTAGAACTACTTAAACCTAACTAATCTAAGGACATCACACACATCCATGCCTGAGGCAGGATTCAAACCTGCGACTGTAGCAGTCGCGCGGTTCCGGACTGAAGCGCGTAGAACCGCTTGGTCACCGCAGCCTGCGGAAATGTGATTTGTCAATGAAATTGGGTTTTTAGTACCAGCAGCTAAGAATAGTTAAATTTGCTACTGGAATGCATCTTAATGCAATGATGTTATTTTATCCTGTTTTAGGAGTTTGTATAATCATGTTTGCCAAACAATCATCTACGTTACTAATTGTCTGAGACAGTTGCCCAGACCCAGTTGCAGGTTGACTGTCTAATGGATTCAGAGGCAACATAACATTTGACTTTCAGTACATCATACAATTATTGACTGAATTTAAAATGTTTTCTAATCACTAAGAGGTATAATCTTACATTACAGGCTTAACACAATAAGTCAAATGTTTTTGCTTGAAAATGCCAGTTCAACAATATTTTGCAATTCTCATACAAAGCCCTCCAGAAGCCTATATCCAGTAAGTATCCTTAATTATGATCCCACAAGAATTGCACACACACACACACACACACACACGCGCGCGCGTGCGTGTGTGTGTGTGTGTGTGTGTGTGTGTGTGTGTGTGTGTGTGTGTGTGTGTGTGTGCGCGTGCGCGCGTGTGTGTGTGTGTGTGTGTGTGTGTGTGTGTGTGTTTGTAGTATGCATATATCAAAAGGACCTATATTGCAAATATTAATGTTAATAATGTATTTGCAAATCTCTCTTGAAGAAAGACATAGTTAAAAGAAACATAAAAGTAGTACTGTCACTTGCTTCAATTTCTGATGTGCTGACACATTGAAATTGTCACACAGTTATTTTGTCATTAACAGCAACATTCATAAGAAAAGCAAATACATTCTTATGTAAAATTTCAGTGTAAAAGTGTACTGAAGTTACTTGAAAAAATATTATACTTCTCAATGAGAAGTTTTTACACCAAGAAACTCGTAAGGTGCAGCCATGCAGTAGAAATGATAAGAAATGGTGGAATAGCTGTATGGATTTAATACACCAATGGAAGTGTGACAATGGAACAAGGAGAAAAACATCTTGTGAAAATAGTGGTATCATTAAACTCAAAACATCATATTGTCTTAATATGCACCTTGCCATTTGCCTCGTATTTCTTTCCCAGCAACAATCATTATCTTACACCTGTTATCCTTGCAGTCTCTTCATTTGCTATATTAGCAGCAGATTTACATTTTTGTGATTTCCTTCCTTCGTATGATTATCAAATTTTGTTGTTAATTTTGTTGTCTACAGTATCACAGTTCCACACCATTCTCATTTAAAATGTAACTTATTTCCAAACGTCAAAGTTTACGCAAATGTATAACACATTAACCTGGTAAAATTTCGTCTAGATGTTCTTATTTACCCCATTGTGTGTATCCATAGGAACAGATAAATCTGCCATTGCGAAACTCGGACATACTGGGGTAAATATGTCTTCTGTCATTGAAATCACAGTCTTGGCATTTTTCTTGATGAAATGAAGTTTTTTGCCTTTACTTGTTTGAGGCTTTTGTTAATGTTGAGTGTCTCATCTCCCCTGGAATTGTGACAAACATTTTATCAGCTTTGTTGCTGCATTGGGATAAATACAGACTTGAACTGTCACCTCATTCCTGCCTAATGAACTACACGAGTTGACACTTTGTCAGTATCATCATTAATTAATGTTTTTATTGATGATTATTTTCTTTTATTTGCAGTTGGGATTGATTGATATGGATCATTTTGATAGTTTAAGTACTAGTTGTCTACTACCAGAGGAAAAACCACGTAAAAAGGATAAAGGGCAGGTCTGTATGAGACATTCATCTTCTGCTGCTGCACAGTTTTAATAACCTGCACATCTTTTGAAAGCTGTTATCTTCTCTAGTGCATTTTCCTCTTGCCCTCCTGTAAATCATTCATATTTCTATTGATGCAGCACATTAATACTTCTATACTTCTTCTTAAATACTAATGGTACTGCTTTGCACAGCCCTGTGTAACATTTTTCATATAACATATGTCTTGTAAGACATCATTTTATGTTGCGACATTAACATAATTACAGATTATGGCTTACACACTTCTAGCGTGATATTGTTTAGAAATTATGATTTGCAATTATAAAATATGTTTGGAAATCATGTGATGTTGATTTTAATCCTTGGTAGTTTTCCAAAGTGAGTTCACCTTAAAAATATAAATCTAAATAATAGTTGTAATTCATTGTTTGCAAGTAATAGGGAAAAATTGATTTTGCACGCACTTATATAAAATGTTGAAGTGCTACTTTGCAGGTGTAGGTTGTCCATACTTATCCAAAGACACTTGGGGGAATTTGGGAGGGGGGGGGGGGGGGATCTTGATCTTACTCCAAACCCATGCTAATAAGTCAAAACAATATTTCATCGATCTGGAATCAAAGTTCAAAAAAAATTTACTTTAGAGTTCTTCACAAACTTTACACATCGAAATGCATATTCAAGTTTATTCTTTTCTCTCAGTTAGGAAGTTACCTTTAAACGAAGACTATTACTAACAGCCATCAGCAGTATTACTAAAGTTGTCAAGATAATGTCAGTATTTTAAAATGGATTAAAAAGTCTTGATTGCAATAAAATATTTATTTGTAACGGTAACCAGTTTGTCAAAATGTCACTTTCTTCAGACCATTTATACCACGATGATAGGCGTTTTTAATCCATTTTAAAGTATTTCAGCGAGACTGCTGACTGTCTCCGAGAGAAATTTTCTATAAAGTTAGTGATGGTGATATCTATATGTCAATGTTTACACACACGACAGTTCTTGTTAATAAAGTAAACTCTGTATTGCAAAACTTGTATCCGTAACTAATGATCATCTATAAGACTATTGTTCACTGATACTTCTGTGTCTCAAAGCTGGAAACTGTAAATTTTAATGAGTCTCCAACCTATTTTCTTCTTTTCTGAAACTTTATTCTCTACCCATGTTACACAAAGTTCATAAATACTGATTTGTGACCATTGTTTTTTAACATTCCCACAAAATGTCTACTGCCATCTCTACATAAAGATTAGTTTTTGCTAAAGTGAGGTCTCGCAGAATGTGGGTACGGTGTTGTTTGTGTATGTCTGGTTAAGATTAACCATTAATACGTACTCATCTAGAGATAGATAGAGTCGAAAGTTGAACGAAGGGTAGCACTTTGAAGGACAGAGGGAAAAAAGTGCCAAGGGTGAAAAAAAACCTCTGATAATTGGGTTGGGTTGTAATAACAGTAGCGGTTTTCTTGCTTCCTGCGACAGGTCATGCAAGGGTAGGCATTGCTAATAGTGGGTATCATGCAGGCCAATACCTCGTCGACTTGCGTTGGTTTTACTTGACGACTGTCGCTGGGTGCCGATGTTGACTTCTCGGTGAGCGTCAGCATACCTGTAACAGTTAGGTTCATGATTGTTTTGTGTATGATAGGTCATATGTCAGATTCACAGTGTAGGGTTATGTTTGCGGTTTGTTTGTGCGTCACTGTGTAAGCTTGTCAGTTTCCGTGCTGTAGCCTGTTGGTTGGCTTTAATAGCAGCTGGCATATCCAGTCTACGTTGCTGATATGCAGGGGCTTGCTGATGTTGTTTGTGGATGTATGTTAGCCCTTCCATAGATGGTTATGCCCTAGCTAGTAGAGTTTTTTGGCCGCTAACGCTTCCACCTATGGTTTTGATCATAATTTCCCAGAGTAAGGATGAAAGGATTGTTACAGTGTCTAGAGTTCCTGTATAGTCGAGTGGCGTGTTTTCTTATCACCTCCTTGAGGTTTTCAAGGCGATATTCATTGTGAAGATCACGGTGCTTGTGTAGCGTGGAGTGTTACTACTGATGCGTAGCGCTTTGTTATGTATGATCTGCAGGCAGCACAGGTTTGTAGGAACTGTGTATCTGCAGACTGGAGCTGCATATGTCATCAGAGGTCTAATCATCTTATGTATATGGACCTCGAAACCCTCCTATTCAGGGTACGTTCCCTGTTGAGCATTGGGTAGAGTTGTTTGAGCCTTGTGTGGCATGCACTCTGTTGGCAGTGTGTTCATTCTGGTCCCCCCAATGTAAGTTTCTGGTACAGCCAGAGATTGAGATATCTGACTTTCTCTCAGAAATGTATTGAGCGTGCATGAAGTGTTACCTGTCGACAATGTTGGTGTTCGCGCAGTACCTTCAGTCTGCTTGTAAACAGCACTTCTTCGCACTTGTCGATGATTACTTTAATAAGCCATCTTTCCAACCAAGGCTCGGCAGTTCTGCGTGCTGTCTGTATTCGTGAATTTATCTTAGATGGTTTCCAATCTTGCACAAGGATGGCTGTGTACAGGTTGAACAAGATGGGCCCCAGCCTTGGGGTACTCCAGTGTGGATACTGTGTTGTGTCGATTGTTTGCCCTGCACGTACGTGTTAAAACATCTGTTCATGAGATATGAGTGTATGAGACGTACAAGTCCATTGGGGAAACCAGCATTGCTTAGTTTGCTTATAACGCCGTTGTACCAGAGATGATCGAAAGCTTTTTCAAAGTCCAGAAACATGAATCCTGTGGCGTTGTTCATGTTGTAGCCGCATGTTATATGTTCAACTATGCGGAGGAGTTTTTGTGTTGTCGAGTGGTGATTCCTGAAGCAGAATTGCTCTGGTCTTAGGGTGTCATTGGCAATGCAGTGCCTAGTGATGTGTTTAAGTATTACCTTTCAACAATCTTGCTGAGCGAGCATGGAAGACTGATGGGTCGGTAATTTTGTGAGAGGGAGTGGTTTCTCTCTGGCTTCCTGAGCATCAGGACCTTTGCCGCCTTCCAAAAGTCAGAGAAGTGTTGGAGTTTTAAGGTGGCATTTGTTGTGTGTGCAAAGTATTCTGCTGCACTATACATGGCCTTCTGGAGGACACTGTTTTGAATGCCATCAGGCTCAGAGGCTTTCCTAACATTGGTATGCTTAATAGCCCAAGTAATTTAGTTTGTACTAGTATGTATGACTTCATCATGTGAGGGCTGGGCTACAAGATGTGTAACCTCCTGATCCGTTTCAAGAGTGAATACTGGATCTGAAGGAGCCAGATTTGGCATGAAAAATGCAGCAAGTGTTGCAGCAAGTGTTGCAGCAAGTGTTGCAGCAAGTGTTGCAGCAAGTGTTGCAGCAAGTGTTGCAGCAAGTGTTGCAGCAAGTGTTGCAGCAAGTGTTGCAGCAAGTGTTGCAGCAAGTGTTGCAGCAAGTGTTGCAGCAAGTGTTGCAGCAAGTGTTGCAGCAAGTGTTGCAGCAAGTGTTGCAGCAAGTGTTGCAGCAAGTGTTGCAGCAAGTGTTGCAGCAAGTGTTGCAGCAAGTGTTGCAGCAAGTGTTGCAGCAAGTGTTGCAGCAAGTGTTGCAGCAAGTGTTGCAGCAAGTGTTGCAGCAAGTGTTGCAGCAAGTGTTGCAGCCATAAGCTCTGCCTTCTCCTACACAGAGTAGGCTGCACTGTCTGGTACCTGTAGAGTTGGAATGTGATGTTTCTCCCTGGTGAAGTGTCTGGCTAGTTTCCACACACCAGGATGGGTGGTATCTAGCCCGATGAGTTTCTGCCCTCATTGTTTGTTTCAAAATGTTTGTGTTTTGTCCCGCATTATACCCTGTAGTCTGTGGATGTTCAGTTTATAGAATAACAGTCTGTACGCCTCTTTATGGGTCCTAATTTCTCATACTTATCTTCATGGACCCTAGGCTAAATGTATATTGGCAGCAGTAAGATTGTTCTGCAGTGAGCTTCAGAGGTCAGATATAGTGCTCCTCCAAAAGAACATTGCCTTCCCTCCAGTGATTCCCATTTGTGTTTTTAAAGCATCTCTCATAACATTTGTGTGTTGTTCAGTCCTACCAGAAACAAGTTAAGCAGCCTGCCTCTGGATTACTTCAGTGTTTTCTTGTAATTTGACCTGGTGTGGATCCCAAGCTTTTGAGCAGTACTAAAGTATAGGTCACACTAGTATCTTATGTGTGGTCTCCTTAACGGAATAACCACACTTTCCTCAAATTCTCCCAATAAACATAATGTGACCATGTCCCTTCACAATCCTCATATCCTGGTTCCATCTCATATCGCTTTGTAACATTACGCCCAGATATTTAAATGACACAACTTTGTCAAGCAAGACACTACCTGTCTCTATCCAAACATTACAGGTTTGATCTTCCTACTCATTCACTTTTACTTACATTTTGCCACATTTAGGGCTATGTGCATTTATCACACCAACTGTAAATTTTGTCTAAGTCTTCTTGCATCTTCCTGCAGTCACTTAACATCAACACCTTACCACATACCACCGCATCACCAACAAGCAACTGTAGATTGCTGCCCACCCTGTCAACCAAATTATTTGTGTATATAGAACAACAACAACAACACTCCTATCACACTTCCCTTGGCTATTCCTGATGATACCATTGTCTCTGACAAACACTCGCCATCAAGGACAGCATACAGGGTTCTATTACTTAAGAAGTTTTAGAGCCACTTGCATGTGTCAAAACCTGTTCTGTATGCTTGCACATTCGTCAAGTCTGCAGTGGGGTACCTTGCCAAATACTTTCAGGGAATTCAGAAATATGAAATTGTCTGTTGCCCCTCATCCATAGTTTGCAGTATGTCATGAGAGCAGAGTTTCACACAAATGAAGCTTTCAGAAACCATGCTGAGTCATGCACAGAAGTGTTTTCTTCTCTCGGAAAATTATTGCATTTGAACTGATTATAGTGTTTGTGAACACTGATCATAGTCAAACCTACATTCTAATGTTCGTGAACAGCAGCCATCTCCTACTCCATCCCCACACAACATGCACACATCTTACCCATTCTAGCAAGACTAACTACTGAAGAAGTAAACTGCAAAGGCTGACAGATACGTGGATATGCAACTCCTTACCCTCCTGATGTGTCACAAAGACGGTGATATCTTAACGAGCTGTATAGCTGGCTGTTCAGAAGAAATTAGAATTGAGCTACAAACTACTCAACTCTACACTTCCAAAATGCGAGATTAAACCTCTTAAATACAAAATCATGCACAAATTTAAGAAATACATACTACTAAGAAAACACAGAAAAGGTAAAATATATCACTTGCTGCCCTGGAGATGCCACAGGCGACAGCTTTCTCCATTGTTTAATTCTTTTATTTACTATATGAAGTACCAAATGAAGATCTTAACAAGAATTCACTGTTAACATAGCTGCTTTCCCAACAATTTATTAATTCTTTAAGATTACACTCAATGGTATAGCTGATAACCCCTCTGCCTCCCTCCAAAAATGTTTAATCAAATTCAGTTTTTAAAAAAATAAATGGAAAGAAATCGCTACGTCACCACTGCCACTTTATGTCTTAATCTTAATCAATGATGTCACAAAGTTGGATCTCTTCAGGTGTTGGATACTAACTACAATGACACTTTCCACCAAATTAATCCCAATAGTCACTCATTGAACGTTTTGACTTTAAGTGGTGGCTAACTCTACTTACCTATTCTCACCATGGTGGAAAAGAAAATTATCAATCCCTGCTTAGAAATGATATCATTTTGAAATAGATCTATGTTACAATTTCCATAATTACAAACAAATTTAGAAGTCTGGCATCATTCAGCTAAACCTAATTATTCCAAATAGTAAGCTCCATGAGTAACATCATACTTTAGACAATCTCTGACCGCACATCATTTCTATCCTCATGATGGTATCAAGTATTATCAGATTGTAAAGCTGGACATGTTGGGCTCTTACCTATAACATTTCAATAAACCCCTACAATGTGCTTCACTCGAAGCATTTAGTAATTACCCATTTTACTTAGACTGAGTTGTTTCTGTTTCTAACAACAAAACACCATTTCTCTTCTTGTATAAGTTTAATGAAATCCACTACTCACTAATTTGCAACCAATGTGAAACAACTTCATTAACTGTTGGTTTTCCGACTGGTTATATCACTAACCCACCCTATCATAGTCAGTGACAAAATAAAATTATGACCACCAAAAATCCAAATTACCTCCTAAACTGAATATCCAATATTGATCCCTGACAACGTGCATCGAATTAGCCTACCTGAGGGTTCTATACAACAGCTGTAACCTTACTTCTGGTACCAGTTGCCCTATTTGTTCCATAGTTAAAACCATATTACAATGTAACACATGTAACCATTTGGAAACATTTAGGCTAATAAATGAATAACATTCACTTTAATCAATTAATGTATTTTCGTTCGTGGCAGTCAAGTCGTTGTATAGCAACCTGCTTGCTGACTGCCCCTCAGCACCTTACCCGCACAGCGTGTGATCATTTCTGATCACGCATACTGTCTTAATGAAATCTCTTGCAACGTGTTCTTCGTACATCATCATAAATACAAGAAATGTATGACGTATTAACACTAAGAATTGCCCTTTCATTTATTAATAAAACTTACAAGTATTGCTTTGTCATACTGTGCTGAAGCAAAATTACATCCATAATGCTCCTTAGGTTTCAAACTAGCACAATACAAACTTAAAGAGACTAATTACAGGTGTTGCACAAAGACATGGGAATACCGCAAGAAGTGCATGCTTCAACATAAATGCAGATGCTAGTCACACCTGCAGGTGTGACTGCTACATTTGTCCAGAGTAACACCTGTGCAATGCTCTCAATATGTTGCAACTGTCAGTCGTGGTCAGAACAGTGTTCTGTGTGGTTGCGAGTGCATTATGCTAAGTGAATTTGAATGTGGACGAATTGTTGAAGCTGGTATGGTGTGTGCTTCCTTAACCAAAGCAACCTAAGTTTTATTTCAAAAGGCACTGTATTGAAGATTTATACCACCTACAAGGAACATCTGCTAAAGCACAACACAAAAGAAAACATATGTTGACAGATGGTGATGGAAGAGGATTGTGGGAAAAGTTACAGGACGACAGCCGCAAAGTCGCTGCAGAACTGCATGTCACACTTAGAAACCTGTCAGCACCAAAACAACATGAAGAGGAGTTTCCTAAGCTGGAAGTTGCAGAATGACCTGGAAATACAAAAACACTCAACAGTGATGCAAATCCCTATAACAGGAAAATGTGGTACTGAAGCCACAAAATCTGGACTGTGGAGAAATAGGAGAAAGTCATTTGGCCTTATGAGTCTTACTGCATGCTGCTTCCGGCATCTGGCAGAGTTTACATCTGGAGTATTGTTTCCAAGATGGCAGGTCCCCTGCTCATGCGTCTTGCATTGTTGTGGACTGGTTTTGTAAGGACAAGGATGAATAGCTGCATCTCCCATGGCCACCAGATGTCAATGTAACTGAGTCTTTGTGGTCTTCTTTGGAGGGAAGAGTGTATGATATCTTGGTCTCCATCATTAGTGCCTGAACTTGGCACCATTTTGCAGGAGGACTAATATGAGAGTACCTTGAACACCATAGAAAACCTATATATATCCATTCCAAGACGACTAGATATTTTGAATGCCAATGGTTTTCCTACACCATACTAGACATGGTAATGTGTTGTATCCTTTGTATTTCCATATTGGGAACTACAAACCAACATAAACTGACAAGCACACAGCACAAAAAGCCATTAAAAAAACTGGAGCATTGGAAATGACTTAATAATCGGCGATTCTGTTCTAAAAGCCATTCATTTCAAACTGTTTGTTTACTTCAGAGTTACAGTGAAGAGGGCGAGCCGGTCAGCAAAACACAGATGTGATTCAGTCAGAGAAAACTATCCACACTCAGAAACTAAAATAAGCAACACATTTTGCAGAAGATCGACGAGTGAAAACTACAAAGACAAAACAAACTACAGCATTCATGATCAGTGTAATGGATTAGGAGCAATATTTGTACAAACAATATAACTTGTGGATGCTTCTGTATACTGGTTAACAACTCAATAGAATCCAAAGTAGGTGATGATTTTAATTTGCTAAATGAGGAACTCGTATTTCATTTTATGTGTAGATTTAGAATGATTTAGTATTGTCATCTCAATAGATGAATTTGTGACTACTACATAACCTCACAAAATAAGAGGAAACAATGTAATTGCTGCTGATTTGAACATGGACTAAATTTATTGATTTAATTCAAGAACTTGGCTTTAGACTAAGTTTCACTGATTACACCATAGTAAATGAGTGTACAGTCACATGTGTAAGACAGTAGTTACTAAATTATATATTTAATAACACAGGAAAATTCTCTTTTAAGCTGGAAATCTCAGAGCCCTCTCCTTTGATTATCAAATTACTAAAAATAAATGAAGAAAATTGAAGGAGATCTATCATGGTAAGGCGTAAGTAAAGGAAAAGTACACTTGTTCTGTTGTACAGGGTAACCTGATAAAACATCCCACATTTGAAAGGCATATGAAACAAATAGTACTGCAACAATATTATGAAAAGAAAAGTTGCTACTAAACATATAGCACAGATGCCGAGTCGCAGATAGGCACAACAAAAAAACTCCCATAATTAAAGCTTTCTTGTGTGTGTGTGTGTGTGTGTGTGTGTGTGTGTGTGTGTGTGTGTGTGTGTGTGTGTGTGTGTTTTTGATGAAGGGCTTAATGGCCAAAAGCTTTAGTTGTGAGAGTCTCTTTGTTGTGCCTATCTGTGACTCAGCATCTCTGCTATACAGTGAGTAGCAACTTTACTTTCCATAAAATAGTGCTGTGGATAGAAACTTTGTTATTGGAAATATAAAATAGTGTTGAAAACAGTAAGTGAACTAAGTATCATGTTATGGGGTTAATTACTCTGTACTAATGTGTGACAATAAGAAAATTTGTTGTACAGTTGTCATTACAAACCAATAAAACCTTCCAGCTTCTGATCAGCTGTAGTAGTTGCTCTTAATATATGAAGCACGAAAAGCGGTGGGGTGAAGGAAGTGGTCTTTGGCACGTTCTCTAGCAATTCTCCTACCTTGATCATGGTTTGATCAGGAGCTTATTGTGTGACTGCAGTTGAAATGTTTTTCAAAAGCAACACTTCCGTGATTAGTGCAAAGAGATTTTACGTAAGGTTTTTTATTCTACTTAATCTGAAGACTGTTTTGCAGTGGGCTGTTTCTTGCAGTATCCCACCCTTATAGTGACAGGCTTAAGAACAAATAAGATATGGTAAATTACGGTTCACTTCTTCTGGTGTTTTCTAAAATATATTGAAATTGTTGTTTGGATTCAAAATTGTCAAAAATTTAGTGTAGTCTCAGAAAATCAATTTGGATTGTAAAAAGGCAAAAGTGCTATTTATGCCATCAGAGAATTCTTGTACATAGTTAATTGCACTTCAGATAGGTCACAAATGGCATCGGGGATGTCCTGTAATGTATTCAGAGCATTTTCCTATTTGAACAACTACTTACTGTTACATAAAATAACAAAAATATGAAATTATGGTTTTCTTGGTCCTGAAGCGCTTGGATCTCATTTGTGTTTTAGACACTTGTTTCCTTATCTTCCATCCTTCTATACCTTTTCATTATTAATTATATGGTCCCCTTGTTGGGTTTGATGTGATACTTCTTTTCTAAATTTTCCAGAAGTGTGGGTCATGCAGGAAAGATCATCCAGTGCAGCATATACTCCTCCTTTGTGCCTTTTTCTCTTCGTATCCTGCATAGCGGTAGCCCCATAACCGCACAGGGATCACACAGTTAGTACCTTAGCTATAAACTCCCCACACAAGCTAAGAAATATGCGCTTTTCATGGCTGGGTCAGGGGACTCTGGGCAGTGGTTAACCGGACAGGTAACCACTTGTGTGGCGGGGTGGGACCTGTGGGGAGAGCCTCCATTCGGAGTGGATGGTACCAAGGTGGAAGATTTGCACATGAAGTGAATTAAATTATAATCCTCTGGTGGCCGCACAGCCCCCGCATTCTCTTCTGAAGCAGAGACATTTTACAATACAGAGAAGTATCACCCCAAAATATTCTTTTCATCGGCTACGCTATGGGAGCATCTTGGGTCTCAGAGCAAGGTGAGAAATAATCCCCTCTTACAACTGGCTTGTTTTAGGCTAGACAGAGATTCCTTTTTGACTAAAAAGCCGTTGTTCTTTTTGAGCATCTCACTGACAGGCTTGGGGAAGTGGCAGTGATTTCAAAAATGAAAAGTGGCTCCATTCTGCTCAAAACAACTCCCTCATCAGTCACAAGCACTGCTCGCCTGTGACAAGCTTGGTGATTTTCCTGTCACTATAACCCTGCATAAAATCTGAACATGCTACAGGATCTTGTTTACCACCAAGAGACTGATGATGAATTGTGTGCTAATTTGGAGTGACTAGGGGTGCATTTTGTCCATCATGTCCACCGGGGCCCAAAAGACAACAGAGTGGGTACTGAATCCTTCATCTTGGCCTTTGAAGGTGACTCATTGCCTGAGAAAGTCAAGGTGATGGTTTATTGCTGTAATGTCAAATTGTGTATTTCTCCTCCCATTCAGTATTACAAATGCATGCACTCTGTATATGCCATCACATTACAGTGCCAGCCTAACCTGTAGTGGTTGCGGCAGTCATTTGCACATGAACACCCCTTGTGCTCCCCCCCCCCCCCCCCCGCCCCCCTCCCCCCTCCATTTGTGTCAGTTGTGGGGAGCACCATCCTCTGTTTCACCAGACCACACCGTTTTGAAACTCAAAAAGAAAATACAGGAATTCAAAACCCTTAACTGCATTAAACATCAAGAGGCAAAGGAGAAATAAGATTGTCTAGAGCCTACGCGTGTAACAATGATGAATGCTACTGCTATGACGATGACATCCTCTTTAGTGACTGTGTTATTGCCCTCTGTGTCTTTTACATCTGGTCCTCTGTGGTGTCGAATTACACTTGCTCCTCTGGTGGTTGGAGGTTCTCCTAATACTGCTTCCCCCACACCCCTTTGGGAGCATTGACTCCATAGCCACTGGGGATGTCAGTCACCAACACCCAGCTGTAGAAGCAGTGCCCTCCTATGGTACCCTTCTCAGAATTCTGCTGATCTACAATTTGATGCTGGCCAATTGCTGAAGAAGCCACATGTTGCAGGTCATAGGATTTGCATTCCTCCTTTGTCGCAGAATCTGGGACTGACAAGCCCTTGAAGTCTAAATCATCGAAGGACAAGTAGTAGTCCTCAAAGAAAGATGGAGATTCTGATGGCCCCAGATCCATCCATCCCCCCCCCCCCCCCCCCCACACTCCTTGATTCCCCTCATGTAACTGAGGTACATTATCGTTTGTACATTTCTCATTTTTTGCTTAGCCCTCCATGAAACATATTTCCCAACAGTGTGGATCCAGGGTGTATATGGCCCAGGATACCTGGGAGATTGGGAAAAACCCAGAAATTTTTTCATCCGGAAGAAAACCTGGATAAACATGGCAATTTTTTAGAATTCCAGGAATTTACGAGTGTTTTAGTTCTCAGTTAAATTTTTTGAATTTTGACTGCTGAGAACTGGTAGTCTAACAAAGAGTATTGCTGTATTCCGCTACTGCAGAATTACACTGCAGCTCTAAATCAAACGAGAGGAAAAAATAAAGTAACACTTAAGTTGCAAAGGAAATGCATCATTTACAACAAAAGACACTGAAAATGCGAGCGCCTGCCAACAGCAAAATTTGTTAAAGCCTGAGGACGAAAGACTATGCAATACTTCAAAACAAACTGCTTGCGATGAGCTGGACATCACAACTGTTTACATTAGCTTCATTAGAGCAGTTGCCAGCTGGCTCGTGTGTCTGCACAGTTGAGTCGCCTGTGGAGGCTACTTGAAATGTGGCTGGTGGCTGTAACTAGCAGCCAGATGCCACCCCCAAAAAATTTAAAACCTAACACTTTGTGGAGCAGCCACTTAGAAGAATTTCGAGCCCAGAAGACCAGTCATTTACGTCATTTGAAATTTTACTGGCACGTGTGTGATGTATCTTGAAGTGTATCACACGTTTTTTAAAAAAAAAAAAAAAAAAAAAAAAAAAAAGACCAATTTATACGTGAATGTTCAGCTTTCCTGGTGGCGTATTGGTCTTGGAGACTAGCAGCATATGTGAAAGAATAGCTTTTCTTGTAAACACACTTGTACGTTAATTTAAACCATTAACTTTTCCTCCTTGTGTGTTCGCACTACTGAACAGTGATATTGCTACTGACTGACTACATTACATGCTCTATGTCGTGGCCCACAAGAAAGACAGGCCGCAGTGCGTATGTCACGAATGTAAGCCTGAACTGTTTACTTGCTCAGATCAGCAGGCAAAATGCATTTCTAAACCTGTTACCTGTTTATGTACTAATGAGAATTGCATCTTCTAGTGGAATCTGCTATTATTTAAGTCTTACTGACTAACAGTAGTACATCAAAATTTAATTTGAGATCAATATTCAATATAAATGGTATAACAGCTTTGTTTATAGCGTTTGGTCTCTTCTGCTTAACAGTCATTTCATACAGGAAGTGGTGCCTTATGCAACTGATAATAATTTTGGTGTGATTTTTTTTTTGTGTCCCAGTACAGCAGTAACAAATTATAAGTAGCCCTATGGACTTAGGATCATTGTAGGACTAATAACAGTAAGACTCCATAATAGCAGATTCCAGTAGAAGACACAATTCTCTCGTTTGTATGTGCATGCATAGTTAGAAGTTAACCGGTGTGGAAACATAGTTTGTCTGCTGAGTTGAGCGAGCGCAGGCCTACCTTAGTGACGTACACCCCATGGCCTGTCTTTCTCATAGGCCTCATTCTACGCGCTGAATATCTGCTTTCATTGGCTGGTGAGATCACGTGACATAAGCTATGACTGACTGATACAAATGCATTAGAAAGAATCTTCCACATGGGAAAAATATATTAAAAACAAAGATTCCAAGACTTACCAAGCGGGAAAGCACCGGTAGATAGGCACAATGAATAAAACACACAAACACACACGCAGAATTTGAACTTTCGCAACCGGCAGCTGCTTCGTCAGGAAAGAGGGAAGGAAAGGGAAAGATGAAAGGATGTGGGTTTTAAGGGAGAGGGTAAGGAGTCATTCCAATCCCAGGAGCGGAAAGACTTACCTTAGGGGGAAAAAAGGACAGGTGTACACTCTCTCTCTCGTGCGCGCGCACACCCACACGCACGCACACACCCACACGCACGCACACACCCACACGCACGCACACACCCACACGCACGCACACACCCACACGCACGCACACACACGCACGCACACACACACGCGCGCGCACACACACGCGCGCACACACACACGCGCGCACACACACAGACACAAGCAGACATTTGTAAAGGCAAAGAGTTCGGGCAGAGATGTGAGTCGAGGCGTAAGTACAGAGGCAAAGAAGTTGTTGAAAGACAGGTGAGGTATGAGCGACAGCAACTTGAAATTAGCAGAGGTTGAGGCCTGGCGGATATCGAAAAGAGAGGATATACTGAAGGGCAAGTTCCCATCTCCGGAGTTCGGATAGGTTGGTGTTGGTGGGAAGTATCCAGATAACCGGGATGATGTAACACTGTGCCAAGATGTGCTGGCCGTGCACCAAGGCATGTTTAGCCACAGGGTGATCCTCATTACCAACAAACACTGTCTGCCTGTTTCCATTCATGCAAATGGACAGTTTGTTGCTGGTCATTCCCACATAGAAAGCGTCACAGTGTAGGCAGGTCAGTTGGTAAATCACGTGGGTGCTTTCACACGTGGCTCTGCCTTTGATCGTGTACACCTTCCGGGTTACAGGACTGGAGTAGGTGGTGGTGGGAGGGTGCATAGGACAGGTTTTACACCGGGGGTGGTTACAAGGGTAGGAGTCAGAGGGTAGGGAAGGTGGTTTGGGGATTTCATAGGGATGAACCAAGAGGTTACGAAGGTTAGGTGGACGGCGGAAAGACACTCTTGGTGGAGTGGGGAGAATTTCATGAAGGATGGATCTCATTTCGGGCCAGGATTTTAGGAAGTCGTATCCCTGCTGGAGAGCCACATTCAGAGTCTGATCCAGTCCCGGGAAGTATCCTGTCACAAGTGGGGCACTTTTAGGATTCTTCTGTGAGAGGTTCTGGGTTTGAGGGGATGAGGAAATGGCTCTGGTTATTTGCTTCTCTACCAGGTCGGGAGGGTACTTGCGGGATGCGAAAGCTGTTTTCAGGTTGTTGGTGTAATGGTTCAGGGATTCAGGGCTGGAGCAGATTCGTTTGCCACGAACGCCTAGGCTGTAGGGAAGGGAGCGTTTGATATGGAATGGGTGGCAGCTGTCATAATGGAGGTGCTGTTGCTTGTTGGTGAGTTTGATGTGAACGGATGTGTGAAGCTGGCCATTGGACAGATGGAGGTCAACGTCAAGAAAAGTGGCATGGGATTTGGAGTAGGACCAGGTGAATCTGATGGAACCAAAGGAGTTGAGGTTGGAGAGGAAATTCAGGAGTTGTTCTTCACTGTGGGTCCAGATCATGAAGATGTTGTCAATAAATCTGTACCAAACTTAGGGTTGGCTGGCTTGGGTAACCAAGAAGGCTTCTTCTAAGCGACCCATAAATAGGTTGGCATACGATGGTGCCATCCTGGTACCCATGGCTGTTCCCTTTAATTGTTGGTATGTCTGGCCTTCAAAAGTGAAGAAGTTGTGAGTCAGGATGAAGCTGGCTAAGGTGACGAGGAAAGAGGTTTTAGGTAGGGTGGTAGGTGAGCTGCATGAAAGGAAGTGCTCCATTGCAGCGAGGCCCTGGACATGCGGGATATTTGTGTATAGGGAAGTGGCATCAGTGGTTACAAGGATGGCTTCCGGGGGTAACAGACTGCGTAAGGACTCCAGGCGTTCGAGAAAGTGGTTGGTGTCTTTGATGAAGGATGGGAGACTGCATGTAATGGGTTGAAGGTGTTGATCTACGTAGGCAGAGATATGTTCTGTGGGGGCTTGGTAACACAATCTGGAACCACAACACCCCAATTCAGTAGTTAACCTTTCCTCCAAACCTCTCTCCCGATCCGAATCCTCTGTCCTATCCAAAGGCCTCACCTTCAGCCCCACGCCCAGGTTCAACCAAACTGCCCTTGTCAAAGATTTACTGTCCTACACTCGTAGTCTCTGCTGGAAATATCACTTTGTCACCAAGAAAAATAATCCTGATCCCACTCCTAATGATCCAACTCCCCAAGACACTATCCAAATTGAACCCTGCCTGGAACAGTTCCGTCCTCCATCACAGCGGGACCCACCTCCTCTTCCTCAAAATCACCCTCTCTAAACCTTCCAGGAATTTCTCACTTCCAGCCTTGCCTCTCAATCTTCCTTGAAAAACCTTAATCCTACTCCCAACATCACAACAGCCGAAGCCCAGGCTATCCGTGATATGAAAGCTGACCGATCCATCATCATTCTTCCGGCGACAAGGGTTCCACAACCGTGGTACTTGATCGTCGGGTGTATGTGGCTGAGGGACTGCGTCAGCTTTCAGACAACTCTACATACAAAGTTTGCCAAGGTAATCCCATTCCTGATGTCCAGGCGGAGCTTTAAGGAATCCTCAGAAACTTAGGCCCACTACAAAACCTTTCATCTGACTCCATCAAACTCCTGACCCCACAGACGCCTCGCACTCCTACCTTCTACCTACTTCCTAAAATTCACAAACCCAAACATCCTGGCTGCCCCAATGTAGCTGGTTACCAAACCCCCACAGAACGTATCTCTGACTACGTAGATCAACGCCTTCAACCCATTACATGCAGTCTCCCATCCTTCATCAAAGACACCAGCCACTTTCACGAACACCTGGAATCCTTACCCAGTATGTTACCCCCGGAAACTATCCTTGTAACCATTGATGCCACTTCCCTATACACAAATATGCCGCACGTCCACGGCCTCACTGCAATGGAGCACTTCCTTTCACGCAGATCACCTACCACCCTACCTAAAACCTCTTTCCTCGTCACCTTAGCCAGCTTCATCCTGACTCACAACTTCTTCACTTTTGAAGGCCAGACATACTAACAATTAAAGGCAACAGCCATGGGTACCAGGATGGCCCCATCATATGCCAACCTTTATGGGTCGCTTAGAAGAAGCCTTCAAGTCTGCCAACCCAAAGTTTGGTAGAGATTTATTGACCACATCTTCATGATCTGGACCCACAGTGAAAAACAACTCCAGAATTTCCTCTCCAACCTCAACTCCTTTGGTTCCATCAGATTCACCTGGTCCTACTCAAATTCCCATGCCACTTTCCTTGACGTTGACCTCCATCTGTCAATGGCCAGCTTCACACATCCGTTCACATCAAACTCACCAACCAGCAACAGTACCTCCATTATAACAGCTGCCACCCATTCCATATCAAACGCTCCCTTCCCTACAGCCTAGGCGTTCGTGGCAAACGAATCTGCTCTAGCCTTGAATCCCTGAACCATTACACCAACAACCTGAAAACAGCTTTCGCATCCCGCAACTACCCTCCCGACCTGGTACAGAAGCAAATAACCAGAGCCATTTCCTCATCCCCTCAAACCCAGAACCTCTCACAGAAGAACCCTAAAAGTGCCCCACTTGTGACAGGATACTTCCCGGGACTGGGTCAGACTCTGAATGTGGCTCTCCAGCAGGGATAAGAATTCCTAAAATCCTGTCCCGAAATGAGATCCATCCTTCATGAAATTCTCCCCACTCCACCAAGAGTGTCTTTCCGCCGTCCACCTAACCTTTGTAACCTCTTGGTTCATCCCTATGAAATCCCCAAACCACCTTCCCTACCCTCTGGCTCCTACCCTTGTAACCGCCCCCGGTGTAAAACCTGTCCTATGCACCCTCCCACCACCACCTACTCCAGTCCTGTAACCCGGAAGGTGTACACGATCAAAGGCAGAGCCACGTGTGAAAGCACCCACGTGATTTACCAACTGACCTGCCTACACTGTGACGCTTTCTATGTGGGAATGACCAGCAACAAACTGTCCATTTGCATGAATGGAAACAGGCAGACAGTGTTTGTTGGTAATGAGGATCACCCTGTGGCTAAACATGCCTTGGTGCACGGCCAGCACATCTTGGCACAGTGTTACATCATCCGGGTTATCTGGATACTTCCCACCAACACCAACCTATCCGAACTCCGGAGATGGGAACTTGCCCTTCAGTATATCCTCTCTTCTCGATATCTGCAAGGCCTCAACCTCCGCTAATTTCAAGTTGCCGCCGCTCATACCTCACCTGTCTTTCAACAACTTCTTTGCCTCTGTACTTCCGCCTCGACTAACATCTCTGCCCTTACTCTTTGCCTTTATATATGTCTGTTTGTGTCTGTGTATGTGCGGATGGATGTGTGTGTGTGTGTGTGTGTGTGTGTGTGTGTGTGTGTGTGCGCGGGTGTACACCTGTCCTTTTTTCCCCCTAAGGGAAGTCTTTCTGCTCCCGGGATTGGAATGACTCCTTACCCTCTTCCTTAAAACCCTTATCCTTTCATCTTTCCCTCTCCTTCCCTCTTTCCTGACGAAGCAGCGGCCTGTTGCGAAAGCTCAAATTCTGTGTGTGAGTTTGTGTGTTTTATTCATTGTGCCTATCTACCGGTGCTTTCCCGCTTGGTAAGTCAGGCACAATGAACAAAACACACACACACAGAATTACTAGCTTTCGCAACCGATGGTTGCTTCTTCAGGAAGGAGAGGGAAAGACGAAAGGATGTGGATTTTAAGAGAGAGGGTAAGGAGTCATTCCAATCCCGGGAGCGGAAAGACTTCTCTTAGGGGGAGAAAAAGGACAGGTGTACAGTCGCGCGTGCGCGCGCGCGCGCCCACACACCCACCCACACACACACACACACACACACACACACACACACACACACACACACACACACACAGGCACATACACAGACACAAGCAGACATTTGTAAAGGCAAAGAGTTCGGGCAGAGATGTGAGTCGAGGCGTAAGTACAGAGGCAAAGAAGTTGTTGAAAGACAGGTGAGGTATGAGTGGCGGCAACTTGAAATTAGTGGAGGTTGAGGCCTGGCGGATATCGAGAAGAAAGGATATACTGAAGGGCGAGTTCCCATCTCCGGAGTTCAGATAGGTTGGTGTTGGTGGGAAGTATCCATATAACTCGGACAGTGTAACACTGTGCCAAAATGTGCTGGCCGTGCACCAAGGCATGTTTAGCCACAGGGTGATCCTCATTACCAACAAACACTGTCTGCCTGTGTCCATTCATGCGAATGGACAGTTTGTTGCTGGTCATTCCCACATAGAAAGCGTCACAGTGCAGGCAGGTCAGTTGGTAAATCACGTGGGTGCTTTCACACGTGGCTCTCCCTTTGATTTTGTACACCTTTCGGGTTACAGGACTGGAGTAGGTGGTGGTGGGAGGGTGCATAGGACAGGTCTTACACCGGGGGTGGTTGCAAGGGTAGGAGCCAGAGGGGAGGGAAGGTGGTTTGGGGATTTCATAGGGATGAACCAAGAGGCTACGAAGGTTAGGTGGACGGCGGAAAGACACTCTTGGTGGAGTGGGGAGGATTTCATAAAGGATGGATCTCATTTCGGGGCAGGATTTTAGGAAGTCGTATCCCTGCTGGAGAGCCACATTCAAGGTCTGATCCAGTCCCGGGAAGTATTCTGTCACAAGTGGGGCACTTTTGGGGTTCTTCTGTGAGAGGTTCTGGGTTTGAGGGGATGAGGAAGTGGCTCTGGTTATCTGCTTCAGTACCAGGTCGGAAGTGTAGTTGCGGGATGCGAAATCATCATATATATATAATCTCCGAGGGAAAGTATACTGTCACTTGACACTGAAAAAGTGTGTTTTCATCTGGGAGAAGGTGTATTTTTAACTGGGAAAAATCCAGGAATTTATTTTCCTTTTCCGCATATACGCCCTGTGGGTCCACTACCTTCCATGGCTGTCAGGGCTACTTTAAGAACCGAACTTACTGTGAAAGAGCACCATGTGGGGTTTGTATGTACATACTGAACTCTGTCTACAGCAGGTATGAGCCACTCTACAAGACATTGGAGGCTGTGGCTGCTTGTGGGAAGACACCTCTAGAATTTACCATTTGTAACATGTACCTCCTGACAACAAAGTGTCCCAGAACACCTTGCCCGCACTGTTTTCTCAGCGCCTCCCACCCTTCCTAGAGTTGGGTGACTTAAAAGCCTGCAACTCTTTCTAGGGTGGAACTAAGGCCACTGGTTGCAGTAAAGCTGTTGAAAACTTTCTCGGCAGAGCTTGATCTTTGCGTCCTGAATATTGGTGTTCCCTCACACTTCAGTGTGGCATGTGCATCTTATTCGGCCATTGACCTTTCCATTTGCAGCCAAGGTTTGTCTCACCCAAACATTGGAGAGTTGCCAATGACTTGTGCAACATTGATCATTTTCCAATCATTTTGACCTTCCCTCGTTGTCACTCTCCTGTGTGTCCAACCTGATGGGATGTCTCCAAAGCCAATTGGTATTCTCTCACTACTGCCATCATTCTGCTACACAGAGGTATCAATACAGTTGTCCAGAACACAACTGCAGCCATTCTTTTCAGCAATTGACTCAGCAGTCTTATCTTCCTTGGGTGTCCCTGCCAGAAGACAGTATATTGGTGGACACCTGAAGTTGCTGTGGCCTTTAGATATCACAGGGAGGCTCTCCAGCATCATAAATGACATCTGTTGAAGGAGCACCCCATTGCCTTTAAATGGCTTTGTGCCCAGGTCTTCCACCTCATTTGAGAATACTGGGAGTGGTACCCTGCTACCATTGTACCATGTACTCCTCTTTCACAGATTTGGTCATAGATTTGACACCTCTATGGGTGCTAGCACCTTGCAGGTGTACCTGGTATCTCTGTGAATAGCACTATCTTCGATTTTGGTGTAGATTTGACACCTCTATGGATGCTAGTACCTTGCAGGTGTGTACTATCTATATTGATCCAGATGCTGTTGCCAAACATAGTGTTTCTTATTATGCTGGGGCCTCTGTGTCAGGATGATCAGCCTCTATTTTATTTTCCCAAACATCAGTTAAAGAGACATCCTTTAACACTTACTACAAGTCACCTGGAACCTTAAAATGTTGCGTTCAGGAGTGGGAGTTCCTCAATGCTATAGCCCCTTGCTCTGACTCTGCTCCTGGGCCTTGAAGTATGATTATCCCAGTACATGAAAATGGGTGAACACGTCCAAGAGACGGATAGCAGTCTCCCAATTAGCCTCACTAAGGTTCTGTGCAAGTTGTTTGAACATATGGTGAGCCGACAGATGTGCTGGTACCTTCAGTCTCGGGGTCTTTTGGCTCCGTCCCAGGGTAGTTTTTGCCAAGCCCATTATACTGTTGACAATCTGATCTGCTGGACACTGCTATTTTGTCAGCTTTTTCCTGCCATCAACATCTTAACACAGTCTTTTTGACTTGCATTGGGCTTATGATTGTACTTTCCGGGTGCAGGTTGGTGCTTCCAATGGTACTCCCCGGATACAAGAGAATGGGGTCCCACAGGGCATTGTATTGAGTAGTGTTGTTTTTTTTTATTTTTTGTAGTGGGTATCAATGGTCCAGCTGCAGCTGTGGAATCTAGGTTGTAACCTTCCCTGTATGCTGATGACTTGTGCATTTACCACCTCAACTGTGAGTGTTGCTGAATGACGACTGGTGAGTGCCACACAAAAGGCACATTCTGGAGCCTCAGCCATGGCTTCCAGTTTTCCGCCACCAAGACATGTACTTTTTACTGTCAAACTGTGCATCCAAAATCAGAATTGTACCTTGAGGACCAAGTGGGTCAGTGTGATGGAATTTTATCATTTTTTTGGATTGGTCTTCAATGCCTAGTTGACACAGCTTGCCCATATTCACCAACTTAAGCAAACGTTGTGGTCACACATTAATAGACATTGCTGTATTAGTAACACCAGCTGGGGTGCGGATCATTCTACATTTTTGCACCCGTACAAAGCTCTGATGCTATAACATCTTGATTATGGGAGCTTGGTGTATGGCTCTGCCTCGCCTTCAGCATTGCAGATGCTGGGTCTGATACAACATTGTGCAACAGGTGCCTTTCAGACCAGCCCTGTGATCAGGCTTCTTCTTGTGGTGGCTGTGGTCCCCCATATCAGGTGCCAACAACTGCTGCTCGACTATGCAATACATATACACTGCTCCCCCAAACATCCCAACTACTCAGTTCGCATACAGTGTATCTGCTCTGGCCTCATTTTCCCCACTGTCATGTCTTGTCAGGGAGCTATCACGTACACCCCCATGATGCATACACAGTCTTGGGATATGTCTTGGCCTATCCTTTGGACCAAAAGACTATTGATCCTATGGTTTTTTACTACTTGTTTCTGTCCATCATTGTTGCATTTTTGGTTTACAAGTGGTATGCGCTGATGGCTCTATTATCAACGAAAGAACCAGCATTTGCCTACACAAATGCAAGGTGCAGTGAACTATGCTCCCTGCTGAACAGATGCAGTATATTTACTGCAGGATTGGTGCAAATGTTTGAGCCCTCAGTCACATTTGTTCTTACACTGGTGAGATGTTCTTACTCAGCAGTGACTCTTTGAATAGGGTTCAAGTTGTTGACCAGTGCTACTCTCGACTCGCATTGGTTGTGGCTATCCATGATCTCCTCAATGACCTCCATCACGCTGGATGGTCAGTCACCTTTGTATGGCCCCTGGTCATGTTGGAATACCAGTGTTGCATTACACAGCCTTCTAATTCATCAATGCAATGAAAGTCTTTTTACTTATCTCCTTTTCGCCCTCCCCCCTCCATCCATGTAACCTCCTGACTGCACACAGTTTCCACCTCATCCCTGTACACCCCCACAAGCAGCAGTTTATTGTCCCCCACCCATACCCTCCTATGCCTCCTCCTCCCAGCCTCCTCCTTACCCCTCCAGCCAGATTGCTGTGTGTGTGTGTGTGTGTGTGTGTGTGTGTGTGTGTGTGTGTGTGTGTGTGTGTGTGTGTGTGTGTGTGTGTCCTTTTCATAATATTGCCATTATGCCATCCTGGATTTTCCCTTGTTTAGTTCTTGAATCCATTTCCATGTGGGTCTTTCCTGGCAGCCAACAGGTAGCATACAAAAACCTGTAACTGGTGTCTACAAGAGCAAGCAGCACAATTCCAAACAACCCTTTGTTATTGTAAAATTGACTCCCATTAAAAATAGCCCAATCCCCAGCCAGAGAAGTGACACCCTCCTTTGAGTGTCTCACCAGTGAGAGGACCTTTGGGCAATCCCCTCCCAGGAGTCTGTTGATATGCAACTGGCTACCAGTCAGTGGCTTGAAGGAGCCACAGATTGCTAGTCATAGGGCTTTGTGTTCTCCTAAAACTTGGCAACAAGCCCTCATGGACATCATCTCATCCGAGGAAGAAGAGGAGGAGGACGACGACGACCTCAAAGATGGTGGTGGTTCCAGTGGTCCCCATGCTGCTGGACCCTACGTGTTCGGACACCATACTCAAAGCAGAGTTCCTAGTGACCCCTGCATCATCAGATCTCCCTACACAACGTGCTTCAGAGCGAGTATGTATGTTTACCCTATCCTCGCAGTCGGTGGCAGCAGGCTACCCTAGGGCATGATCTTCCTGCTTGACTCCATCACGCCGCACGGGAAAATGATAGCATTATCCTCCATTGGACCTGTAGGGGCTTTTTCCTCCAACTGGCCGAGCTATGGCTTCTCTTATATCACCCCTGCTTCCTGCATTTCCCTACGGGAAACTTGGCCTTCAGCATTCCAAACTCCTACCCTCCATGTTTATAAGAGCTGTTATGAGAATCAAGCTGACAATGACAGCGTTAGGTGGAAACTGCTCATGTGTTTTCATTTTGTCCACAGTGATCACAGGCCATCTGATAAGACTTTGGAGTCTATGGCTGTTGGAGTGATGTCATCTCTGGATTTTACTGTCTGTAATGTGCATCAGTCACCCAGTGGTGAAGAGTCTTAGACCATGTTGTCCGCACTGATTTCTAACATCCTCATTTTAATGCCCACAACCCTGTGTGGTGTGGAACTACAACCACCGGCCGCAATAGAGCTATCGAAACATTGCTTGCATAGCTTGAGCTTTGTCTCTTAAATACCTGTGCTCCCACACACTTCAGTGTGCCATATGGACCTTATTTGGCCATTGATCTATCCATCTCCACCCTGGCGTTCTCCTCTCCATTCATTGGAAAGTCCATTATTACATGTGACAGTGAGCGTTTCCCAATCACCCTATCCCTCTTCCAGTGTCACTCGCCTAGGCATCCATCCAAATGGGCTCTGAGCAAGGCTGACTGGAATGCGTTTGCCTTTCCCACCATCCTTAGCATCCTGCCACATAGACCTGTCGTTGAGGCTGTCCAGATCGCAACCACAGCCATTCAGTCAGTAGCGGTCCTAGCGTTTTCCTTGTGATCCCCCCATCGTTGAGGCTGTCCAGAGCGCAACCACAGCCATTTGGTCGGTAGCGGACCTAGCGTTCCCTTATTCCTTGTGATCCCCCCATAGGAAAACAATAGCATTGTGGACTTCAGACATCGCTGTGGCCATTACACATTATCTGTCCAGTGCCATAAGTGAAATCCATTGATGGACCATCACATTGCGTTTAAACTGCTCCATGTCCGTGTCTGCTACCTAATAAAACAATGGGAACGGTATGTTACTACCATTGAATCACATATCCATCCTTGAAATATGGGTGAAGATGTACCTGGTTTGTCCCTGAATTGTGTTATCTATACTAATCCAGATGCTGTTGCTAAACATTTGCATTATGCTTGAGCCTGAGTGTCTGAGACTGATCAGCCTGAACTTCATGTCCTCAAACAGCAGGTGGAATGAATTAAGTTCCACTATACTTCGGGACCCCACAAAGCAAGTACAATTCTTTCCAGAATCTTACTCATAGTGCGAAACACACGTTAAGCAAAACAATTTATCCCATATAAATTAATGTAAAATACAATAATGCATTCCATTCGGGAAAAGTACTAAAACTTTTATATTATTCATGCCATTTATTCAAAGAAAATTATAAATACAGTATTATATACTTTATTATTCACAATACATAACAATTCTTTGTTACAACGAATCTATCTATAGACATTTGTTTCTGATGACACTTGAACACTTGGCAAAAATGCGACACAACATTATTTTCAAACAAATCTGTAGCGCACGTAGCCACTGCTTTACTGGGGTGATGATTTTCAATGTGTGATGCAACTGATTCCCATGCTTTCAGCATTTCTGTTATTGTGCCAGAAGAATGCTGCTTTACCATTACCCCCTGCTGCTCCCCCCCCCCCCCCCCCCTCCCCTCCTCCTCCTTCTCCTCCTCCTCCTCCTCCTCCTCCTCCTCCTCACTACTACTGCTCCACAACTTAGTGCTGTGAAACACACTGCAATTCCATAAGTTCTTCAGTTGTCATTTTTTGGGTGTGGTCTTTGACAGGCTCATCAATATCATTGTTATCCATTTCTAGTCGCATGCTCATGGCCAGACACACAATCTCGTTGATTACAGGCTCCACAGGTACTGACTCAAATGCTTCAGAGTCACATTCAGCAATGTAGTCCAGCCAAAGCTCCTTCCAAGCAGAAGTGAGACTACTCTTTGTAACCCCTTCCCAGTCAGTTTTGATCATCTTGACGCAGGCAATGATGTTGAAGTGGTATTTCAAAAACTTTCTAAGAGTGAGGTTTGTAGCTTCAGTCTAAGAGTGGTTTAGTGTAAAGCTCAAAGTTAAAAATAATCTGCTGGTCCATAGGCTGGAGTAATGGAGTGGTGTCGGAAGGCAGAAATTGTATCTTGATGAATTGAAATTTTTCAAGGAGGTGCTCTTGTAGGCCTGGAGAATGGGCAGGAGCGTTGTCCATAACAAGCAAGACATGGAGTGGCAGATTCATCTCAAGCAAATATTTTGACACTGAAGTTTCACTGTGCCAATCACAAAAAAATCACATTTTACGCAAGCCTTATTGTAGGGCCTCCACATCACATTTAATCTAATCTTCCAGGCTATACACTTCTTGAAAGTTCATGGAGTTTCTATATGGTAATCAAGCAATGGTTTTAATTTTCAAGTCTCCGCTTGCATTGGCACAGACTAGCAGTGTGAGATGGTCTTTCATTGGCTTGTGACCGGGCAAAGCATTCTCCTCAGCTGTTATAAAGATGCGCCTTGGCATTTTTTTTCCAGAATAGACCCCATCTCTTCATAATTATAAACCTGCTGCGGCAGATAAACCTCGGAATCTACAAGCATCTTGAAGTTGTTGATGAAGTTCTCTGCTGCCTTTGTGCCGGAGCTGGCTGCTTCGCTGTGCCTCACAACGCTGTGGATACCGCTTTTTCTCTTAAGCTTCTTGAACCACCCACGGTTTTTCTTAAACATTTCTTTGGCCACTGATGAATCTGGTGTCTTCTTAATGAGGTCGGTGAAAATCATTCTCACCAATGTTCTTATTAATAGTGTAACTTTGCAATTACTTTTCATTTATCCATATAAGGAGCAACCTTTTGACATTATCCAGAATAGGAAATCATTGCAGTGGTTTTAATTTTATTGTAATTGCCATTGAAGCATCTATCTCCTTAATCTTGTCCTCATTCTTCAGAGCAGTGCAAATAGTTCATGTAAACTGATTGTATGTGCATACTAAATCAGTAGCGCTCACACCACTCTCCCGTTTTCCAGTTATTTTTTGTTTCATTTCTAAAGTAATTTTCTTTCTTTTATGTTCGTCTTCTTGCAGCTATCTTTGGGGACATATCTAGGAAGGCTATTAAAATTTGCCCACAAGAAAAACACTCTATGAACACATGTTTAGAAAAATGTGTGATCACAAGCTGCACTAAGTGATAGCAGAAAGAGCACTAAACCCAGACTGTACTACGTACTAAAGACATTGTTCATGCGCCTCTACCAAGAATGAAAGCTGCTCATATTGTTGAACATTTCCCCTGCCACAGCAGAGTGAGGTGGTGCTGTGGTTAGCTCACTGGACTTGCATTCAAAAGAATGATGGTTCAAACCCACGTCCGTCCATCTTGATTTAGGTTTTCTGTGATTTCTCTAAATCGCTTCAGGCAAATGCTGGGATGGTTCCTTTGAAACGACACGGCCTATTTTCTAACCCACCTTCCCTAATCCAATGGGACTGATGACCTCACTGTTTGCTCCCCTCCCCCAGATCAGTCAACCAACCCCTGCCCTGCACAAATGGCCGGTGATGTCACACTAAGTCGTCATCATCCATTATGTGTAATATCACTCATTAAGCAAGTCATTTTTAAAAATTTGTTTTGCTCTTTATGCAAAGTGCACGATATGGGAGATGCTCGTTAAGCGAGGTTCCTCTGTGCATCACCAAAAGCCACTTCTTGCGTAGGAATTCTTGAAGGCCAAGCACTTTGCCTTGACACAGTTCCAAGACCAGACCGTACCCACAGTCAAATGCTCAGACACCTATCATTGGACTGACAACATAGTGCCCTCCCCATTTTCAACTGTATCTGGAGCATAGTCAGAGTTCACACCTCAGTGGCGAGAAAGTGTGATCATCCCAGTAGTGAAAACAAGTAAACATAATCTTAAGGTGGACAGCTATTGCACAGTTAATCCTACCAATGTACTCTGCAAGTTGCTCAAAATTTATGGTGAGCCTGCAGAGTTCTTGGTACCTTAAGTCTCAAGGTATTTTGGTTCTGTTCCAGGTCAGTTTTTGCCAAGAACATTCTACTGCTAACAAGTTCATCTGGTTGGACTGTGCCGTCTGGTCAGCTTTTGCCCAGCGTCAACACCTTATCGCTGCGCTGTCTTTTTAGGGGTATGGCATCACATGGCATCAGCACATTCCCGCTACCCTCCATGTGTGGTGTCTCCGGGTTCAGCATCCTATTTTTATTTGGAACTTCTTCTCACATCATACTTTCTGAATTCAAGTTGACACTTTCCGTGCTACCCTGCACATACAAGAGAATGGGGTATTACACAGCTCTGGTTTTTAGTGTACCCCTTTGTCTAGTAGCTATCAATGGTCTAGCTGCAGCTGTGGGATCTATGAGCGGCTCTCCGTGTATACTGACAATTTTTTATTTACTAGGACAACTGTTCCTCCACTGTGGGGTGTTGTTCAACATAGACTGCAGGGTTCCATACATAAGGTGCATCCTGAGCTCTGACCCATGGCTTTCGAATTTCAGCCACCAAGACATGGATGATGCAGTTCCATATACGTACATACTCCGCAAACGACTGATGGTGGATAGTAGAGGGTACCTTGTACCACTAATAGTCATTCCTCTCCTAGAGAGAGGGAGAAATGACTGTATGAAAGCTTTTAATGAGCCCAAATTTCTTGCATCTTATCTTCATTGGCCTTATGCAGAATGTACATTAGGGCTAGTAGAATTGTTCTGCAGTCATCCTGAAATTGTGGTTCTCCAAATTTGCACAGTAGTGCCTTACGAAACAGGCGGTCAGTTCCCCGGCCATGGAGATCGGTCTTTTAGAGAGTGACGTCCGATCCGTATTGCGGCAGAAGGTCCTTGCTGCTTGGCGTGATGAGTGGCGCACCCTGCCCTCTCCCAACAAACTTCGGGCAGTCAAGGAGACAACCAGTGTGTGGCGCTCCTCCATGCGGGGGTCTCGCAAGGACGCTGTCGTCCTCTGCCGGCTCCGCATAGGACATACCCGGCTCACGCACGCGTATCTCTTGTGCCGTGGCGACCCGCCTCTCTGTCGCTGCGGATTGGCCCTGACCGTGGTACACGTCTTACTACACTGCCCACTTTTAACTGCCCTCAGGCAGACGTTCGCGCTGCCTGATACACTCCCTGCTCTTTTAACCGATGACTCTACAATGGCTGACTTAGTTCTCCGTTTTATTCGAGCAGGGGGTTTTTATCATTCAATATGAGAGTCCCTTTTTATTTTTTTAGTGTCGACTGTGGCTTTTGGCCTGGGGTTTTAGTTTGTGGTGTTTTAATGTGTCCTTTGGTTGTTGGCCTTTCCAGTTTTATTTTCATGGTCGGCCAATGACCGTCGCACTCTGTGTGTCTTTTAATCTCTTTTCTCTGGTCTTCGTCTATGTCTTTCTTGTACTGCGTCGTCCCTTGTCGTCTCCGTTATGTGTTTATTGCTTGTTGGACTTTTCTTCGTGTATTATTATGGTCGTGGAACAAGGGACCGATGACCTAAGTAGTCTGGTCCCTTTAACCCCCACAAACCAACCAACCTAAGCCGGAAAAAAAAAAAAAGTAGTGCCTTAAGGAAAGAGCATTGTCTTCCCTACAGGGATTCTCATTTGTGTTTACAAAGCATCTCTATAATATGTGCATGATGAAGCACACTGGTAACAAATCTGGCAGACCGTCTCTGTATTGCTGAGATGACTTCCTTTAATGTGACCTGGTAGGGTTCTGAACACTCAAATAGTACTCAAGAATGAGCCTCACAGGTGTTCTTTACACTGTCTTCTTTATGAATGAGCTACACTTTCCCAAAATTCTCCCAGTAAAATGAAATCAAGCATTCATCTTCCCTACTACCAAGCTGACCTACTCATTCTGGGTTATATCACTTTGCAGTGTTATGACTGTGTCAGGCTGCTTCCTGCTAATGCTGTATTCGAATGTTATAGGGCTGTTTTTCCTACTCATCTGTATTAACTTACATTTCTGCTCATTTAGGTCTAGCTGCCATTCATCAAATCAACTAGAAATTTTCTCTAAGTATTTTTGTGTATTCCTACAGACATTCAGTGATACCACCTTCCCATATACTACTGCATCATCAGAAAACAGACATAAATTGCTGCTCATGCAGTCCATAAAGTCATTTTGTATGTAGAGAAATGAGCCGTTCTGTCACACTTTGCTGGGGCACTCCTGTCACCATCATACTATCATCCACAACCATAACTCTACCACAGTGACAAATTGCTCATGTGATAGCATCTTGTTGCTTTATGGGACTGGTCTATGATGCCTCATTGACCTGGCTTCCCATCCTAGCCAACTGAAACGAATGTGCTGATCACATCTTAATGCCCTTGTGTGGCTCAGTAACACCAGCTGGAGTGCAGATCGCTTTATACTTTTGTGACTTTACAAAACTCTGATTATGAGAGTCTGGCTTATGACTTGACTTCGCCTGCAGCATTTTACATGCTAGACCTGATGCACCATGTGGGGTCCAACTTGCAATAGGTACCTTTCAGACCAGAGCTGTGAACAGTCTACTCTTGGTGGTTGGGATCCCTCCGGATAAGGCACCAACAGCTGCTGCTTAACTATGCTATACACATACGCTGCTCCTCTGAGCATCCAAACTATAATGTTCTCCTTCCTATTAGATATCAGTCTCCCACAATAGGAGCACAGGACTGGAGTCATGACCCCAGTTTACACACCATGTCTCTGCTCTCGCCTTGCTTTCCTCACTCTCATCCCTTGTCAGGGAGTAATCATATACACTCCCACGGTGTATACTCCACCCTCAGATTGGTCTTGACCTATCCCTTGGACCGAAAGGCTATTAATCCCACAGGTTTTTGCTACCTGTTCCTGCCCATCTCTGTTGAGTTCTTGGGTTTACAAGTGGTATGCACTGATGACTTGATGAGCAATGAACAAACCAGCTTTGCCTACACACATGCAAGGTGCAGTGTATTTACTGCAACATTGGTAACAAATGCTGGTATTTGGCCAAGTTGGCTTCCAAGATGGCAACGTTGAAGATGTGGGTACCTGAAACAGACCTCTGGTCAGCTCTACATAATCAGTTGTTAGAGGCCCCTCAGTTACAGGTTGGTGCGCTCGGGTTTCTGCAAACAAACTGCAAGCAATGAAGGGGACCACAAGCATGTGGTAGTTCTTCCCTACATGGTTTGTGCAAGGAATCCACCTTTCTATCAGCTCTACATTGGTAACACATGGTCATATCATATGACGTGAGGATCTACCCCGCTGTCGGCATTGGCCCACCTCCTGGAATGCCCCAAATTGGCCACCTTACGGAAAACCTTCAACTTCTGACATGCTGCCTCTGGTGCCAGCAGCAAACAATGTTTTATTACCCTCTGTGAGGCATCACTGGCCACATGCCATATTGGAGGGATGCCCCATCACCTGTTCTGACACATGTATGTGTACATGATAACTACGCAATTTGCAATTAAGTGCCTGGCAGAGGGTTCATTGAACCATATTTAAGCTCTTTCTCTACCATTCCACACCTGAACAGCACACTGGAAAGGCGAACGTCTAAATCTTTCTGTGGGAGCTCTTATTTCACTTATTTTATGATGGTTGACTGAAAAGTAATGCCTCCACTTTCGTAACTCTTCAACTGTTGGCAGCATTGGTAGTCTCTTCTCTACAGCTCTAGTTGGTGGGAAGCCTTAGCATGGAACAGTTATGGTGTTACAGTGGAAAGTATGGAACCCTGTGCAGACTATCGGTCAGTATGATTTAAAAAACGTGCAGCCATTGAATTCTTGACAGCAGAAGGTGTCACCCCAAACGAGATTCATCAGAGAATGAAAGCAGTTTATGGTGACTGTGTTGATGTGAGTACTGTGTGTCCTCAGTCTCGTGACGTGAAAGGAGTTCCTGGCAAATTTCAAGTCTGTGTGCTTTCATTTCAGGAGTCAGCATCCAGGGTAAGATTAGGTTAGATTAATACTTGTTCCATAGATCATGAATACGACACTTCGTAATGATGTGGAACGTGTCAGGTTAATGAAAGATGTCTGTACAAGATATTACATTACACAAAATATTGCATGACACTAATGCTTAAGTTAGTTTTTTTCCCTCCCTTAATTTATATCTAAAAATTCAGCCAATGAGTAGAAGGAGTTGTCATCTAGAAATTCTTTTAATTTATTTTTAAATGTTGGTTGACTATCTGTCAGGCTTTTGATGCTGTTTGGTAGGTGACCAAAGACTTTGGTGGCAGCATAATTTACCCCCTTCTGTGCCAAAGTCAGATTTAATCCTGCATAGTGAAGATCATCCTTTCTCCTGGTGTTATAGCTATGCACACTATTACTTTTGAACTGGGCTGGATTATTAACAACAAATTTCATAAGTGAATATATATACTGTGAGGTTACTGTGAGGATCCCTAGATCCTTAAATAGATGTCTGCAAGATGACCGTGGGTGGGCTCCAGCAATTATTCTGATTACACGTTTTTGAGCAATGAATAATTTTCTACTCAACGATGAATTACCCCAGAATATGATACCATACGAAAGCAGTGAATGAAAGTAGGCATAGTAAGCTAATTTACTGAGATTCTTATCACCAAAATTTGCAATAACCCTAATAGCATACGTAGCCGAACTCAGACGTTTCAGCAGACCATACAAAATACAAAACGAGCTGCTGTTCTTTTAACTGTTATGATTTCCTCCCTACCTGATGCTGATACCATGCTGCCCAGCAGTACTCTAGAAGAGGGCAGAGATGTTAATTTTCTAAATATTCTGCCAACAAATTAGAGTCTTTGTTTGCTTTCCTCATAACATTATCTATGTAATCATTCCAATTTGACATTACATTATGGTAATGTAAGACACCCCCCACCCCTGCGAGTCTGGGAGTAAGAATAGGCTCGAGGTATTCCTGCCTGTCATAAGAGGTGTCTAAAAGGAGTCTCTCACATTTTGAACTTTATGTGAAGTTCTCTTGTAGGAAGAGCGAGCCAATTGGGGAAGGGCAACGTGTCCATTTTGCATAGAGATCTTTAGCCCACTTTCTCGTTGTCACATTGCAGTCCCGCCCATTCTCCATCTCTCGGATGAAGACACCTTCCTGGGTGCGTTTTCCACCATGCACTATGCAGTGTCACTTTCTGTGCTGACAGTGACCATGGACTTCTTTGCACCTTATATCCAGCATGGTAGCCAGTCTGTTGTGGTGGGGCCGCCATGTACCCTGTAGATTGTAGTCCACTGACAACACAGGGATCGCTCTGCTACGCCGTTAACTCCCCACGCGTGCCAAGGAGTAGATGCCCGTCACCCTGGAACATTGGGACTCCTAGCAATGACCTTTGTTGCGGCTGGGTGGAGCCCATGGGGAGGGCCCCTGGTCGGAGCGGATGGCATCAGAGCGGATGGCATGCCACAAAGCATATTACATCATCTCTTGCTGGTGGTCTGCCGCCAGCAGTCTCTAAGCGGGCGAAGTCTAACTTTAATGCTAAGAAATATGACCCCAAATCGTTTCCCTCCCTGGCCACACCATGGGAGGAAAGCCAGGCTAAGGATGGCAGTGAAGCTTATTCACCCGGTACATCGTATGTACGATAGTTCAAGGGGAATCTTTCATTTCCATGAAGCCTCAGTTTTTTGTGGAGCATTTGGAGGAGAAGTTTGGGGAGGTGGAGGGCTTGTCCAAAATGCGCTCTGGGTCAGTTTTGATAAAACAGCATCCTGTGTTGAGTCATGGGCATTACTTGTTTGTCGTATGTTGGGGTATGTTTCTGTTGCCATCACGCCTCATAAAAGCTTAAAAATGGTTCAGTGTATTATATTCCACGGGGATCTTCTTTTGCAGTCTCACAACTAGATGCGTGCAAATTTAGAGTTGTGAGGTGTTCATTTCATCCAGCGCATCCATTGGGGTTTGAGGGATAACCATGTTGCCACCGGTGCCTTCATCTTGGCCTGCAAGGGTGACACTTTGCCCAAGACGATGAAGGTGATGGTCTACTGCTGTGACGTCAAACCATATATCCCTTCCCCGATGCAGTGCTTCAAGTGCTGGAAGTTTGGCCATATATCTTCCCTCTGTACTTCCAGCCCCAGCTGTCGAGATTGTGGACGTCCATCGCCTCCATGCAGCCCGCCTCCCATCTGTGTCAACTGCGGAGAGCATCATTCACCTTGCTCACCAGACTGCAGGATTTTACAGAAAGAGAGGAAAATCATGGAATATAAATCCCTGGACCGACTGAGGCTAAGAGGAGATTTGGGCACCTACAACCTGTGGCTATGACCACCTCATACACCACTGCTACAAGAACAGTTCTCACCGCATCAGTTCCTCGAATTCCTGTCGCCTCTCAAAACCGGGAGACAACACCTGCCCCCTTGATGGTGGGGGGCTCTTCCCTCCCTGTTTCTCCCACACCACCTACTTTTGGAGCAACACTCCCCCCCCCCCCCCCCCCCCCCTCAATCCCGCAAACTATCGGGGATTTCACTCCCCACTTCTGAGCCACAGAAGAATAAGGCTTCTTCATGTCCTCTTGCTAGAAAGGGGTCCCTTGGGCCACTCGCTTCCCAGGTTTCTGCTAGTGGGAAGTATGACACCCGCCAGCGGCTGAAGAGCCCAAAAGCATCTGGTAGTAGGGCTTCACACTCATCCTCAGTTCCAGAGACTAATTCAGCGAAGTCCTCCCAGCCAGGGAAGCCCAAGGAACAGTGTGAGAAATCGAAAAAGAAGACCCCTAAGAACAAGGAACTTGTGGTGGCATCCACACCACCAATGCCTAAAAGTTCTGCGTTTGAGGATGGGGTGGAGATTCTGGTGACCGCTGAGGACCTAGGTCTTGTCAGACCCTCAGACACAACGGATATAGACTGCTCAGGCAAAAAGTCGGTGGCACCAGGTGACCCTGTGGCGCAAAATGCCTCGTTGAATGTTTCATGCCTTCCCAGTCTCATAATGTCATCCTACAGTGGAATTGCTGTTTGCCCACTGCCTGGCTGAGCTATGGCAACTGTTAAGAATTGTCCCTGCTTTTTCTGCATTGCCCTTCAGGAAACCTGGTTTGCCCGGCAATGCGAACCCCTGCCCTCTGCGACTATAAGGGATATTGCAGGAACCGTAGCGACTATAATCAAGTGTCAGATGGCGATTGTGTTTATGTCTTAAACTCGGTCTGTAGTGAACCTGTGCCCCTTCAAACCCTTCTTGAAGCTGCAGCTGTCAGAATATGGAAGACGCAGGAAATAACTATCTGCAATGTATAGCTTCCTCCAGATGGTGCAGTACCCGTGAATGTATTAGCTGCATTGATTGATCAACTCCCTACACCTTTCCTACTTTTGGGTTGTATTAACACCCATAACCCCTTGTGGGGTGAAATCATGCTTACTGGCTGAGGCAGAGATGTCGAAGCTTTACTGTCTTAGTTCGAACTCTGACGCTTTAATAATGGGGCTGCCACACATTTCCTGTCACTGCCCCAGCATCGGGCCCATGGACGCCTGCTCAGATGGGCTTTAAACAAGGTAGACTGGGGAACTTTCACATCTCATGCCACCGCTGACTCTGCTCCACATGATAACATTGATGTTATGGTTGAGCAGGCGACTGACACTATTGCTTCTGCAGCAGAAAATGCGATCCCCCACTCGTTAAGGTGCCCCAAGCCTGCCTTGACTACGAGAGTCTAATTTGTGATTCGGTGGTGCCCTCAGCGTTGCATGTACTTGACCGAGTGCACCACTGTGGCGTTTGCCTAGCGACAGGAACTTTTAGGGCGAGTCTGGTGGCCAGTGTCCTTGTGGAGGCCAGAGTCTCTCCACTGAAGATCTGACGTGCACAGCTGCTCGCCAGTTACATTGCACACATTCGTTGTTCTCCTGGGCATCTGAATTACCATCTCCTTTTTCCACCCGTGGCAGTTCATCACCCGCTTCGGCGGCCCAGGTCAGGGCTAACAATTGTGGTTTGCTTGCGATCCATTCTGTCTGAACTGGAATCCTTCCCTTTACCACCACCCATCCAGGTCCATCCGCATACATTTCCGTGGTGTACACCTAGGCTGCAGATTTGTCTCGACCTTTTCCATGACCCTAAGGACTCAGTTACTAAGGACTCACTTCCTCTCGATTCTTGACATGTTCCAGGGCTCTGAAGTGATTTACACTGATGGCTCGATGGCTGATGGTATTGTTGGCTTCGCCTACGTCCACAGAAGCCATTTTGAACAGCATTCCTTGGCCAATGGCTACAGTGTATTCACTGCACAGCTGGTGGCCATCTCTCGTGCACTTCAGTATATCCGTTGATCACCTGGAGAATTGTTTCTTCTGTGTACTGACTCCTTGAGCAGCCTACAAGCTATCGACCAGTGCTACCCTCGCCATCCTTCGGTAGTGCCCATCCAGGAGCCCATCTAAGCCCTGAACATGTCCAGTCGTTCAATGGTGTTTGTGTGGCCACCAAGACATGTCAGTTGGCATCTCAGGCAACGAACTTGCCAACAGGCTGGCCAAGCAGGCTACACGGAAACCGTTTCTGGGGATTGGCTTCTCTGAACCTGACCTGCGTTCTGACTTGAGCTGTAGGGTTATTCGGCTTTGGGAGACGGAATGGCATAACAGTACACATGACAAACTGTGTGTCATTATGGAGACTACAAATGTGTGGACGTCTTCCTTGCGGGTCTCTCACAGGGTATCAGTTGTCCTCTGCCGGCTCCTCATTGGCAACACCCAGTTACCTCCTGCACCATGAATATCTGCCCGAGTCGGTGTGGCGCCCAATTGATAGTGGCCCATATTCTGGTGCACTGTCCCGCTTTGACTGCCCAGCAACAAAATCGTGGGCTACTGGACTCATTGCCACTAATTTTATCTGACAACACTTCATCAGCTGATTTAGTTTCATGTTTTATTTCTGAGGGCGGATTTTATCATTTGATCTTAAGTTTTAGCACATGTCCTTTGTCCCTCTGTGTCCTCCACCCTAGTGCTTCTAGGGTGGAGGTTGTAATGTGTTGCAGAGTGGCTGGCTTCTTTTTTTATATTCTCATCGTTAGCCAGCCATGGTAATCTGCTTTGTTGTTTTTAATCTCTTCATCCTGTTTCTTGCGTTTCTATGGTTTTCTTGTCCCCTTTTGTCGATTTATATGTTTGTTGCAATTCATCGTGCTTGTGATTTTTCCTTTCATTCCATTTTGAGTCATCAGTCTTGTTTGTTTTATTCTCACACTTGTGGCATTGTTTTCTTCGGAATAAGGGACTGATGACCTCGTAGTTTGGTCCCTTTCCTTCCTCTTTTAATCCAACCAACCAATCTAAGAGGGCTGCTCAGATTGTCTCATAAATTGGTTATGTATTTTAGGAACAACAAAGGGCCTATAACACTTTCTTGGGAAATGCCAGAGATTACTTCTGTTTTACTAAATGACTTACAATTATTATAAACTGCAACCTTTCTGACAGAAAATCACAAATCCAGTCACACAACTGTGATGACACTCTATAGGCACACAATTTAATTAGAAGTAGCCTGTGAGAAACAGTACCAAAAGCATTATGTAAATATAAAAATATGTAATCAAGTTGATGACACGTGTTAGTGGCACTCGTTACTTTGTGAGAATAAAGAGGTAGTTGTGTTTCACAAGAACAGTATTTTCTGGATCAGAACTATCTGCCAATAAATAGTTTTCTTGAAGGTGATTCATAATGTTAGAGCACAGTATATGTTCCAAAATCGTACTGCAAATTGACGTTAGTGAACTGGCCTGTAATTTAACAGATCAACTTCGATTTCCCTTCTTGGGTATTGGTGTGACTTTTGCAACGTTCCAGTCTTTGGGTGCAGATCTTTCTATGAGTGAATGGATGTCTATGATTGCTAAGTACTCAGCTATTGTATCAGCATACTCTGAAAGGAACCTGGCTGGTAGACAAACTGGACTGGGAGACTTTCCTTTCTTAGGAGTCTTAAGCTGCTTCGCTACACTGTGGATATCTGCTTCTAAGTTATTAATTTTGGCAATTGTTCTTGATTCTAATTCTGAAGTATTTACTTCATTGTTTTTTGTGAAGGTATTTCAGAACACTGTATTTAGTAACTTTATTTTAGTGGTGCTGTCATCAATAACATCACCTATGTTATCATGCAGTGAAGTATTGTTTGCATCTTACAATGAGTGTACTTTACATACAACCAGAATCTCCTTGGGTTTTCTACCAGATTTCAAGGCAGAGTTTCACTGTGGAAACCATTTAAAGCGTCTCATACTGAAGTTTGTGCTAAATGTAGAGCTTCTGTAAAACTTTGCCAATCTTCGGGATTTTGTATTGTTTTAAATTTGGCTATCCGTTTTTGTTGCTTCGGCAATAGTGTTCTGATCTGTTTTGTGTACCACGTGGGATCAGTACCATCTCTTCTTAATTTAATTGAAATATATCTTTCAAGTGCCGTTGATACTATTTCTTTCCTCTGCGGTGTCAAAGGCTAGATAAGAGGTGCGCCCTTCCTTGCCTGTTGTAAGAGGAGTCTCTCAGGGATTGGTTCTCAGCATAAGGTTGCGTTCACACTGCCGGCCGGGCCGAGTTGAGCCGAGCCTGGCCAGGCCGCCGCCGCCGCCCGGTTTTGAACTGAGGTGTTCACACTGGCGGCCGGGCCGCGCCGACACGGCGTGAGCCTCCCGGAGCCAAGCCCGGCGACATCCCGAGTGCTTAATATTGCCGGCGCGAGCTGACCGCAGGCGCGAGCCTGTGGAGCAGTACTACAGCTTCTGTAGTGCATGCATCACATATCTTCCTTCTGCTTTCATCACAAGTGTGACTGCACACGTCTTTTATTTTAAGATGTTGCCTCACATTTCACAATCAGTGAGGAAAAATTACGTTTATTATAATGATACATGCAAAATTACTGTTATTTCATTTATTTAATCTACCGTATTTACATGCATTTACAGCAATAGCTTGCCAGCGATCGCGGCATTGCCGCCGCTGAATAGTTCGCATTTACTTGTAAACGGAGACAGATATGAGTGTCACTGAGGGACGGAAATGTGTCCCTACCAGATGACAATGCATTGTAAAGTCATGCTGTGGCACGTTAGTATAAGCTGTTGTCTGTGACATCTTTTTGCGATGTGCTTACTTTAATGAATTCAAAATAACATATACATGACATTAACTTGTGTCCATCAATTTGGTGTAACACATTCGGCTAGTATGACAATAATGATGCAGTTTTCAGATTATGGAACAAAGTAACCATGGAGTGTGTTTCAGATAGTACACACAAATATAAATTATTATCCTTTATAATTTTATTTGTTTTATTTACAATGAAATGAGATACACAAAAATACAGTAAGTAGCTAAGTACTTTCAATTTCAAAATTTATTTTTGAAAGGTTTTTTAATTGTTTTAAGTTGCATTTTTAACGAAATATTCAACAAAAGTGTCCCTGGCAGTTTTCGAACGTAATGTGGAATTTCTGTTGAATGTGGCACCAGCTGTCTGCATATCAGCATTGTCACAAAACTTTTCAGCTTCAACATTGCATCCTTCTCTGCTAATGACAATATTATGAAGCAGACAAATGCACTTGACTATGTGATCAGCTACGTAAATGGATGTTTCAGTTTCGTTCCTCAGTAGTCTCCATTTATTGGTCATTGTACCAAATGCACATTCAACAACTCTTCTTGCTCTGGAATGCATATCATTGTATAGAATCTTCTCGTTGTCCAAATTTCTGCGAGGAAAAGGTCTCATCAAATTCTCTAATAAGGGGTAAGCTACATCTCCCAAAATGACGTATGGTAGTTCCTGACACATTCCTTCAAGTCTTGTTGGTGGCGATAATAACAGATCCCCATTTGTAAGTTTCTTATATAACATACTTTCTTTAAACATGCCTGCATCAGACTGTTTACCGTAGGTGCCAACATCTACAGCTATAAATTTGTAATTTGCCTCAGCAGCTGCTTGGAGTACAATCGAATAATACTGTTTGTAATTGCAAAACATGCTGCCAGCAAGTTTAGGACATTGGACATGTATGTGCTTCCCATCTATACATCCAACACAGTTTGGAAATCCCCATCTCGTATGCATTTCACTGGCAATTTCTTTAAATTGAGAAACAGTTGGTGTTGGTAAATGAATGGGAGCAAGTGACTCCCATATGGCCATACAAACGTCTTTCACCACCACTTATACAGTGGACACTCCTAATCAGAATGACAATTCTAGTGCATGAACGGAGATGCCAGTGGACAGATACCTGAGAAAAAAAATCGTAAAATGTGTTACTCAAGTGTGGTGTTGGACGAATTTTTTACAGTTATTGTTCGCACAGTAGATATTTACTTAGTCCATGTCATTTCACAGTAATACAACAACAAATAATTAAAGGGACATTTTCTTGCACCCTTCTATATTTTTTTTTTTTTTTTCAATTAAAATAATGAAATCGAAATGCAAAGACCTGAGAGACAGTTACAGAGAATAACTTGTGTAACTTGGCAAAATAAGGTAATGTGATCCAGGGAATAGTATATTAAAATGCAATTCCACTCGGGCTTTGTTCTGTCATATGATTTTCCTAAGTTCCAAGAGCTATGCACAGTTCCTTATCAGTGGAAATAGAACCACTGAGTGACAGGGCATTATCTCAAAACTCTTCGCCTATAATCTGTGAATCTTACAAGGTAATGAAAAGAATTCCGTGAGGTCATCAGTGGCTCCACATGATGAACCATCACCACTGCCAAGTGCTGAATCATGAAGAAAAAAGTTGGAAAATTCTGAAGGAGTATTTCTGCGATTCTTCATTGAAGGGACAGCAAGACACTAACCTAAGTGACGAAGCTAGTTACTTCCTAGTGATTCTCAGGAGTCCCACAAACTCTCTTTCCCCAGAGATAGTGCTTGTGAAATTTAAAATACAAAAGCATGACTACAATTAATTGGAGGTAGTGAATGCTGTACAAAGTTCTACTGCAAACCAAAGAGTGTCTACTAACGAATCTTACCTTATCATTATACACAATTTTTCTTCTGCTGTTATACTTCTGCGAAAATTTGTGTTCTGTTTCGAAATTTTGTCTTGAATGTTCTGTGGCACATACTGAAATGTATTATGATTCATTTTGTAATATGAATGAAAATTTTCAGGATAGTTTTTAAGTTCTTCGTGTAAAGAAAAAACTCTCCTAAATGTCTGTTGCTGTTTATAGGATGAATCCATAACCTCGTAGTTCTTCTGTACTTCAAAACTCAACGAGTTACTGCATAGTCAAAACAATACCAATAAAAGAGTGAAGACATTGTTCTACATGACAGCACAGACAAGCTAAAGGTGTGCAACTGTTGACTGCAGCTGCGTTTTCTACTGACTTGCTTGTCAGCTCTCGAAGGCTGGGATTTTTTTAAATTTATTTATTTGGCCTCCGGCAGCTAACAGCCATTTAGCCAAAGAGCGGGGATTACCTTGACAGTGCAGTGCAGCCCGCCAAGGAAGGAAGAAAACAATGAAATGCACATCTGTGTCAATCTACAGTAGTTTCATTAACTCTCCATTATTTTTTCTGTCAAATTAGACAATGAGACTACAGAATTGTGCTTCAGTTTCTGCAGTAAACGTATCACAAATCTCCAGTTTGTTTTTGTGATTAGTTTTACACCAAATTTTGTCAGACCTATGTCATTGTCACTTCTATCTAGACACTTTATCTAGACAATGAGACCATTCAGATAATACGAGGGTCCGACACTAGATCTGCACTGATCACTAGTAATTAGTTTTTTTTCTGTTCTGCATTATATGACTACACTAAACCAAGCTGTAACCGCACGAACTTGCGGACGTGGCACTGATGCCACTGAATAGCTCGCTTTACTTGTGACCAGAGACAGATATCGGTATCATTATCATTTCAAAACTTTTTGGTACTTTTAGCTACATTTCATTCCCAACAATGTATGGTCTAAAACGGATCTAACAGTAAGCTACCCGCTACATAACTTTTTCACTACAGGATTTGTAAATAAAGTGCACAACGTTGAGAAATAGCATCATTTCAAAATGACTGTTAGGAAATATGAAAAGATAAATGATTCAATATGAAGCTAAGATGCTAAAGTACCACGTGTACAAAAATCAGATTTTTTAGCCGCATACTTTCTTCAAAATCGGTTGGAAAGCGTTACGAAACTAAGAAGTCACGCAAAACGAAAAATAGACTTTTTCTTTTTTCACGGTGTAAGTAACGCTTTTAAGGAAAAAATAGTTCATAAAACGATGTGGCGAAGTCTTATATACCGTTAAGAATTTTTAAAACATGAAAATCTGAGAAGTGGATTTACCCCCCATTTCGCCGTCCCGGCTTGGCTCAGCGCAGCACACAATGTGACTGCACTACACGTCGGCCTGAGCTGGCTATAGGCACTAGCCGAGCCAGTACGCGTCATCCCGTCCCGGCCCGGCCGGCAGTGTGAACGCAGCCTAACACAGTTTTGGTTACCATAAATGTAGTGTGCCGCACCGTCTGTTATTGTACATGGATGATTTTTATATGGGCTATTCCTCTGCATTACAGCACACCACTGAGTGCCAGCTTCCGGGGACTGGCTGGAGAGTTCACGACTGATCTCTGAACCATGGGTATCACATTTCACCTGCAAAATCATAAGTGAGACATTTTTATCAACTCGGATCTGTGCACCCACACCCATAAATTTATCTCAGTGACCAGTTACTTAAAGCCGTTCATACTTTCCAATTCTTAGGTATTTTATTTGACCGCAAGCTAATTTGGCTGCCACTTGTCTGCCAGCTCAAGGCAACTTGGTGAAGAAGCTGAATGCTCTTCGTTTTCTTAGTCACTCCTCGTGGGGTGCAGACCACACTGTTCTATGATTTTATAAAGTGGTAATTTTATCCTGCTTGAATTATCTATGTGTTGCCTATGGGTTCGCAGCACCTTTTCTACTTAGCTTGTTGGACCCTGTTCACCACACTGTTGTGCGGTTGACTATGGGGGCCCTTCTGTACGAGCTCTGTTGATGGCCTCCCAGAAGCTGGTGTCACGCCCCTACATGTTGGACGACAGCAGGTTCTGGCAAGTTACACAGTCACAGTCTGTGAGGTGCCTACCCCCGCATGTCACTCAACTCTGTTCCACAACAAGTAGTTCACGCTGTTCGCTCATCTCCCAAAACTGGGAAGACCAGTTGGGACGCAACTTGATATTCTACTGAGGGACCTCCAATAGGCTCCATAAGTCTGTGTTCCTAGAGCTCCCTCCCAACATCCCCCGTGGGCTGTGCCATATCCTGTGATAAGGATGGACCTCTTTTTGCGGCCCCAAGAAGGATGACGATCCTACCCTTCTCCTACACTTGTTTCTTTCAATCTTCCGAGATTATTCTAATTCAGTATGCACCTACGATAGATCAAAAGTCAGCAACAATGTTGGCTTTTGCACTTCTAAGGGAACATGAGAAGCACTCTGTGCCAAGTGCCTGCAGTTTATACATGCAGAATTGTTGCCATCTCTCAGGCTTTGAGGTATGCCAAATACCAGGCAGTGACGAACTTTCTGATCTGTAGTAAGTCCATGAGTTGCTTAAAAGGTATAGCCCTGTGCTATTCCAAAAATCCTTTGGTCACAAACATCCAGGACCTTCTTGCTGACCACTACAGCCCAGGAAAGATGGTGGCCATTATCTGGACACCAACCCATGTAGAGTCACTCCAGGAAATGAACTTGCCGACCGTCTAGCTAAAGATGCAAGTACAGGTGATCTACTTGACATCGGGATACTGGACCCAGAATTAAGATTACAACTTCGGCGCAATATTTTAAAGCTCTGGGAATTGGAATGACTGGCTACTACAACCCAAAACAAGTTGACAGCAATTAAGAGTCCACTAAGGTGTAGCATACATCTTTCCAGGCCTCTCAGAAGGAAGTCATGGGTGAGTCCTGTGTGGCCAGTGCACAGTTGGCGCAACACAGTGGCATCCTTCCGTGTCGGGAGGATCTCCCTCACTGCAGCTGCAGTAGTCTACTGATGGTACCGCACGTTCTTGTTGAGTGTGCCCTGCTGGCCGATCTGTGGCACGCTCTCGGGTTACTACCTTTGCTCGTGGATGACATGACAGCCATTACCAAAGTGTTGCATTCCCTGAGAGAGAGAGCTGATTTTACTCCAACCTATAATACTCTTCCATTTCCAGTGTTAGGGGTGGTTGTGAGGGTGAGAGGCCTTCCCCTATGGTGGATAACCACCAAGCCTTCCCCTCTCACTTTACTGTGCTTTTAACACCCATCGTGCAAGGTGCTGCATGGTTTATCTCTTTTCTTTTACCTGTTGTCATGCTCTTTTAAACACTTTGATTTGCTCATATAGTTTTCTTTGAATTTAAACCACATCTAGTGTGTGCTTACATAATCAGATTGGAGGAGTAGAGACTGTCTCTTAAGAAGGTGCACGAGCAAATTTTTATCTGCAATTTTAAATGAATGTATTTTGCATTTGTTTTTGGTCGTTTTCTATATTACAGTATTCAGTCTAGTTACAACCACATTGTGGTCACTAATTCCTGTATCTGTCAAGATGCTCCTTGTTTGGTCAGGATTATTTGTTGCTAAGAGGTCAGGTATGTTTTCGCAACCATTTTCACTTAAGAGTGGGGTCCTGAACTAGTTGTTCAGGATAATTTTTTGAGAAGGCATTCAGTACAATTACAGACATTTTGTGCCTACCACAGACTTAAAAACACACATTTTGCCAAAATATCAAGGGTGGATTGAAATGACATTAAAGTTTTCTTTGGATTGTCCTACAAGTGAAACAGGGAGTCCATGGCTGCAATTTCCAGCATTTTGATGCTTGTTCTTTTACATCTGTTGTTGGTTTACTATCTTGCTGTTGTTCTCTTTCCTGAGATTTTATCAACTTGTCTGCATTTCTAGTTTTCTTGTAATAATGCAGGAAACACTGTTCAGATGCAGAGGATGTGTCTCCCATTGCATAACATGTTCCGGTGGCCGGCAGCTGCTTTCTGGCTAGAACGCAACTCACTGCCTTAACCTTCTTACTCCTCTCTCGCTTCTACTTGCATCTATCTCATAGTTTTATTGTTTCTCCTGGTGCAAGATCTTGTGCAGTGAACCTCCTTCAAAAAGGCGTGTGCAAAACACACACCTTTTTAAAAAACTAGACAGCAACACAGAAAATCATGGAGTGTCGTGTTATCCTTGCTGTGAATAAGATAATTTGTTATTGATCACTTTAAAAAATTGTTTGGTGTCTTTAGGCTGTAATGGAATGCCTTTGCCAATTAATTTGTTTTGTGCTTTTTATATATGTTAATAGATGATCCTCAAATTTATTAAATAAAATATGGAGGTACTCAAAGTTGAATAGTTTTCTACAGTCTTGTATACAAAAATCTTTTTTATCTGGATTGTGTCAGACCATATATAATCTGGATTTCTAAGAATCTAGATACTGCAGAATCAAATACTGTGGCCTCTGGAAGAAGACCCTCTTCCTCCAAATAAATGTCTCATCACATTTGACACAAAATCATTGTGAAGCCTGTTTTTAAAAAGGTCACTGTCCATCCATGCACTTTTCGTGATTTTTGTACCTACGAGCTACAATTGTAACTTGATCTTTACACCTCTTAAAGCCCTTTGCTCATGTAAATTGGAAGCCAGTGTCTTGCTGAGTGGCATCTGATAAGGTCCATATTAATCTGTGTTATAAATCTGGTGTGAGTGTAAGATTTTTGGAGGGGAAAATTTCTTTAGTTTCTCTTCGAACTTCTCTCTCTCTCTCTCTCTCTCTCTCTCTCTCTCTCTTTTGCCACTGTACCCTGTGAAAACCTTTCACCTGTCAGTGAAAGCTGATCTGCACCATAACTGCGAAGATAAGATCGCCATCAGGTAGCTTGCTATTTAAGTTCAGTGCGTTTTCCTGCAGGAATGGACCAGATTTTGGAACATCATGCTCTTTTCTCACTGAACCAAAATGATAGTGCTTCATCCATTGTATCATATCTTGTTTTCATCATTGTTTTACGGTTGTGCGAACTATCTTAGGTCATCATTGTGAAGCAGAAGTCTGACAGTTGATGTTTGTACACCGTATTCTGCAGCTGTGTTTTTCAGCAAATCATCCGTCTGTTCTGTTCGGTGTTGCCAACTTTTTGTCCATCTAAACAACCATTTTCCTTCACTTTGAAGCCATTTCACTTGGGTACACTCAAATATGGGTACAAAAGAATAATACTAGTATACCTTCTTAAATCTGTAAGGAACAAATCCAACAGGTCATATTAATGGTAATTGGAAGCATGTGTGCAGTGATCTTCATGCAGTTCCAATATATAACAATTGTGCATATATACCATACAATAGCAGATGTACACCACACAGTATCATGTTTTTAAAACAAATCCAGATAAAATAGAAATCTGAAATAGTGAGGGCTGGGTAAATGGTGTTCTTGTGTATCTTTCAATGTTCTGTGCTATACTGTTTGTTTTAATGTGTGTTGACTGTGTTTCAGATTACATACAATAAACCTGGCCCTCCTACACCTGGGAAGAAAGGGAGACTTTCTCTACAGGTAAGCTAGCATTCTTATTTAGATTGCGTACAGATACTTCCAGGATGAGTGAATTGAGATTTTTTTTTTAGCATTTTACGACAGTGACAGAGTAGTTGACAGCTCTCACTGAAGTATCTAAAAATGTAGCCGTACTGTTAGTGGATACTATACTTGTATAGCAACATTACTTTAGATCATAAGCAACGTTTGAATCACAGATTTCTTATGTGTCTTCATTTAATTAACATGCTCAGGTGGTCCACTTGCACTATTATACTATACAAAAATTATGTACCATCTCCAATAGGATCACTTTTACTTGACTGTTGAAGTATTTAAACCAATATTAAGGTTTTGCTGTAAATATTTGTACAAAGTTGATGTAATTAAGCCCTTTTGTACATTCACTGTTCTTAACTTTAGGTTTATCAGAGATCCTCTTAGTCCCATGAACCATGGTCCTTTCTCTGGTGGGTTGGCTTGCATGTCGGACACACATTGTCATACTGTAGGTGCAACCACATTAGAATGGTGTGGAGAGTCCAGATTTACATACAGTTTCTGATGAGTGCAGCTGGTTTTTTCAGTAGTTGCAGGTGAAAAGGTTTGAATAATCAACCTATCTGCTAATATGTCCTCCTTATATTGGTAGATGATGATGGGTGATGGTGATGATGGGTGATGGTGATGATGGGTGATGGTGATGATGGGTGATGGTGATGATGGGTGATGGTGATGATGGGTGATGGTGATGATGGGTGATAGTGATGATGGGTGATGGTGATGATGAAATGTATGATGAGATAAAAGAAATTATTCAGGTAGTGAAGGGAGATGAAAATTTAATAGTCATGGGTGACTGGAATACGTCAGTAGGAAAGGGAGAGAAGAAAACATACTAGGTGGATATGGATTGGGGGGAAGAAATGAAAGGGGAAGCCGTATGGTAGAATTTTGCCCGGAGCATAACTTAATCATAGCTAATACTTGGTTCAAGAATCATAAAAGGAGGTTGTATACATGGAAGAATACTGGAGATACTAAACGGTATCAGATAGATTATATAATGGTAAGACAGAGATTTAGGAATCAGGTTTTAAATTGTAAGACATTTCCAGGGGCAAATGTGGACCCTGACCACGATCTATTGGTTATGAACTGTAGATTAAACTTGAAGAAACTACAAAAAGGTGCTAATTTAAGGAGATGGTACCTGGATAAACTGAAAGAACCAGAGGTTGTACAGAGTTTCAGGGAGAGCATAAGGGAACAATTGACAGGAATGTGGGAAAGAAATACAGAAGAAGAAGAATGGGTAGCTCTGAGGGATGAAGTAGTGAAGGCAGCAGAAGATCAAGTAGGTAAAAAGACGAGAGCTAATAGAAATCCTTGGGTAACAGAAGAAATATTGAATTTAATTGATGAAAGGAGAATATATAAAAACGCAGTAAATGAAGCAGGCAAAAAGGAATACTAACGTCTCAAAAATGAGATCGGCAGGAAGTGCAAAATGGCTAAGCAGGGATGGCTAGAGGACAAATGTAACGATGTAGGAAAATTAAAGAGACCTTTGGAGAAAAGAGAGCCACTTGTATGAATATCAAGAGCTCAGATGGAAACCCAGTTCTAAGCAAAGAAGGGAAGGCGGAAAGGTGGAAGGAGTATATAGAGGGTTTATACATGGGTGATGTACTTGAGGACAATATTATGGAAATGGAAGAGGATGTAGATGAAGACGAAATGGGAGATAAGATACTGCGTGAAGAGTTTGACCAGGCACTGAAAGACCTGAGTCGAAACAAGGCCCCGGGAGTACACAGCATTCCATTAGAACTACTGACGGCCTTGGGAGAGCCAGTCATGACAGACTCAACCATCTGGTGAGTAAGATGTAAGAGACAGCCGAAATACCCTCAGACTTCAGGAAGAATATAACAATTCCAATCCCAAAGAAAGCAGGTGTTGACAGATGTGAAAATTACTGAACTATCTGTTTAATAAGTCACAGCTGCAAAATACTAACGCGAATTCTTTACAAACGAATGGAAAAACTGGTAGAAGCGGATCTCGGGGGAAGATCAGTTTGGATTCCGTTAAAATGTTGGAACACGTGAGGCAATACTAACCTTACAACTTATCTTAGAAGAAAGATTAAGAAAAGGCAAACCTACATTTCTAGCCTTTGTAGACTTAGAGAAAGCTTTTGACAATGTTAACTGGAATACTCTCTTTCAAATTCTGAAGGTGGCAGGGATAAAATACAGGGAGCGTAAGGCTATTTACAATTTGTACAGAAACCAGATGGCAGTTACAAGAGTCGAGGGGCATGAAAGGGAAGCAGTGGTTGGGAAGGGAGTGAGACAGGGTTTGTAGCCTCTCCCCGATGTTATTCAATCTGTATATTGAGCAAACAGTAAAGGAAACAAAAGAAAAGTTCGGAGTAGGTATTAAAATCCATGGAGAAGAAATAAAAACTTTGAGGTTCGCCGATGACATTGTAATTCTGTCAGAGGCAGCAAAGGACCTGGAAGAGCAGTTGAACGGAAGGACAGTGTCTTGAAAGGAGGATATAAGATGAACATCAACAAAAGCAAAACGAGGATAACGGAATGTAGTCGAATTAAGTTGGAAGATGCTGAGGGAATTAGATTAGGAAATGAGACACTTAAAGTAGTAAAGGAGTTTTAGTATTTGGGGAGCGAAATAACTGACGATGGTCGAAGTATAGATGATATAAAATGTAGACTGGCAATGGAAAGGAAAGCGTTTCTGAAGAAGAAAAATTGGTTAACCTCGAGTATAGATTTAAATGTCAGGAAGTTGTTTCTGAAAGTATTTGTATGGAGTGTAGCCATGTATGGAAGTGAAACATGGACGATAAATACACTCCTGGAAATTGAAATAAGAACATCGTGAATTCATTGTCCCAGGAAGGGGAAACTTTATTGACACATTCCTGGGGTCAGATATATCACATGATCACACTGACAGAACCACAGGCACATAGACACAGGCAACAGAGCATGCACAATGTCGGCACTAGTACAGTGTATATCCACCTTTCGCAGCAATGCAGGCTGCTATTCTCCCATGGAGACGATCGTAGAGATGCTGGATGTAGTCCTGTGGAACGGCTTTCCATGCCATTTCCACCTGGCGCCTCAGTTGGACCAGCGTTCGTGCTGGACGTGCAGACCGCGTGAGACGACGCTTCTTCCAGTCCCAAACATGCTCAATGGGGGACAGATCCGGAGATCTTGCTGGCCAGGGTAGTTGACTTACACCTTCTAGAGCACGTTGGGTGGCACGGGATACATGCGGACGTGCATTGTCCTGTTGGAACAGCAAGTTCCCTTGCCGGTCTAGGAATAGTAGAACGATGGGTTCGATGACGGTTTGGATGTACCGTGCACTATTCAGTGTCCCCTAGACGATCACCAGAGGTGTACGGCCAGTGTAGGAGATCGCTCCCCACACCATGATGCCGGGTGTTGGCCCTGTGTGCCTCGGTCGTATGCAGTCCTGATTGTGGCGCTCACCTGCACGGCGCCAAACGCGCATACGACCAACATCGGCACCAAGGCAGAAGCGACTCTCATCGCTGAAGACGACACGTCTCCATTTGTCCCTCCATTCACGCCTGTCGCGAAACCACTGGAGGCGGGCTGCACAATGTTGGGGCGTGAGCGGAAGACGGCCTAACGGTGTGCGGGACCGTAGCCCAGCTTCATGGAGACGGTTGCGAATGGTCCTCGCCGATACCCCAGGAGCAACAGTGTCCCTAATTTGCTGGGAAGTGGCGGTGCGGTCCCCTACGGCACTGCGTAGGATCCTACGGTCTTGGCGTGCATCCGTGCGTCGCTGCGGTCCGGTCCCAGGTCGACAGGCACGTGCACCTTCCGCCGACCACTGGCGACAACATCTATGTACTGTGGAGACCTCACGTCCCACGTGTTGAGCAATTCGGCGGTAAGTCCACCCGGCCTCCCGCATACCCACTATACGCCCTTGCTAAAAGTCCGTCAACTGCACATACGGTTCACGTCCACGCTGTCGCGGCATCCTACCAGTGTTAAAGACTGTGATGGAGCTTCGTATGCCACGGCAAACTGGCCGACACGGACGGCGGCGGTGCACAAATGCTGCGCAGCTAGCGCCATTCGACGGCCAACACCGCGGTTCCTGGTGTGTCCGCTGTGCCGTGCGTGTGATCATTGCTTGCACAGCCCTCTCGCAGTGTCCGGAGCAAGTATGGTGGGTCTGACACACCGGTGTCAATGTGTTCTTTTTTCCATTTCCAGGAGTGTAGTTTGGACAAGAAGAGAATACAAGCTTTCGAAATGTGGTGCTACAGAAGAATGCTGAAGATTAGATGGGTAGATCACATAACTAATGAGAAGGTATTGAATAGAATTGAGGAGAAGAGGAGTTTTTGGCACAACTTGACAAAAAGAAGGGACCAGTTGGTAGGACATGTTTTGAGGCATCAAGGGATCACAAATTTAGCCTTGGAGGGCAGCGTGGAGGGTAAAAATTGTAGAGGGAGACCAAGAGATGAATACACTAAGCAGATTCAGAAGGATGTAGGTTGCAGCAAGTACTGGGAGATGAAGAAGCTTGCACAGGATAGAGTAGCATGGAGAGCTGCATCCAACCAGTCTCAGGACTGAAGACCGCAACGACAAATTGGTACTGCAGCATCGTTGCAAGCAAGGAAAAACTAAGCCATTATATTTCTCAGGGACAAGAAACACCATTATATGGCAAATGACCACATAGTGGGTAAAACAGTATTGCATTTAGATACATGGGCAGGAAATGCAATCAGGTATTTTAGGGTTCGTAGTGTAGTATGTTAGAGACCCTACTTGTGCAGTTAGGATTCAAAATTGAAAAGAGAAATCAGGGTGTATACGACCTGGGACAACCGGGAGATCCGGGAAAAACCCGGGAATTTTTTCATCTGGTAGAAAACCGGGAAAAACCAGGGAATTTTTGTAATTCTGGGAAGTTTTCATTGTTTTTGTTTTCAGTTAAATTTGTGTAATTTTGACTATCAAGAACCGATACTCTAACAAAAGATATTACTGTAAACCGCTATTTCAGAATAATGGTGCAAGAGTAAAACATGAACGTGAGAAAAAACAAAAATAAAAGGTAATGCGCCATATACAGCAACAAAACACAGTGCTCATACAAGCGTTTGCCAAAAGCAAAACGTTTTAGGAAGACTGTGCAATGTTCCGTAACAACAAATTGCCTCTGATGAACATGACATCACAACTGTTTACATTAGATTCATTTTAGCAGTTACGAATGGGATCATGCACATGCGCATGCGCATGTGCAGTTGAGTAGTACCTTCTCCCGCTTCTGGCTACAGGAATGTGGCTGTTAGCTGTGTAAGCAGTCGCAGCAAGCAGCTGGATGCTACCAGGAAAAATTTTACTGGAGCGCCATAACTGCCAGATGCTTGCATGCGCAGCAGTTTCAGTTCTAGGAGGGGGGGTGGGGGCAAATTCATACTATTGAGGGGAAAAGGAAACTTGTTTCACAAAGTGACTAGAAGTGCGGAAAACGCGTTGTACGAACATGTAGCAACGCCTAACCGGAGAATAATCACGGGATAACTAAACCGGTGATTCTGGCAAAGTTAGTGGAGTTAACCTGCAAATAAGCTTTGACATTGGCAGGAAGAGCTACAGAATTAGTGGTAATAAGACTGTTTGTTAGAACGAGGAAGGAGAAGAAACGGGGACATCACTTAAATTATGGAACAATATGACGATTCCAAGCTTGTATAAAAATTTCGTGCTACTTCTTTTTGACCTCATACTTGAGAAACTGGACCCTAAGAATGAAGAGTGAAACTATTTCCTAACATAAGGCTTTTTGCTTGTAGTAGGGCTAATAGGCATTTGATATTGGTACTTTGTGAATTATATTCTGTTGTAACAAAAAAAGACCATTTGTGCCAAAACAGTCTCGTTTATTTGGTGTATTACAATTGTTGCAGTATTAGAAAGGCCTGTTTTGTTTTATCTAGCAGAGAGTGACAAAATAGACGTAATCAGATCGGGAAACCACACCAGTCTTGGGTCCTATTAGCATTAACAGCTTTTCAGAATTAGACAATGACATTTCGACTTTTCATGTAGCAAAACATTTGACGATCTTTGATGAGGTAATAGATTCTTTCGCAGAAAGGAAAGCATGCCATGTAAGGCTGTAGCAAGATTAGAGAGAGAGAAATTCTAGGTGCTAAGGATTGAAGAAATGTGTATTGTCTTGCTTGTCTCATGTCTTTACTGGGTTTATGAATCCTATATTTGAAAATTTTCTCTCTCTCTCTCTCTCTCTCTCTCTCTCTCTCTCTCTCTCTCTCTCTCTCTCTCTCTCTCTCTCTCTGATATGTAAGCAGGAGAAGCATCATAGGACATTTTTAATTTCCACTGTCCTGAATATGGTTTGATGGCATCCATTACAAAATATACAGGTTTCAATTCCACAGAGCATAGCACACTGACGCGTGATAGGCGAATGCTGTGAGAGGAGGCGAGGCACTGCCCTTTGCCACACTTAAGACCAAATAAGATGGCTTACATTTCCTCGAACACATGTTTTATGCATCAGACTCTTCAGAAAGACGTGCGCTACAAAACGAACATATTTTTGAAAATTCGATTTTTTTTTTAAATTTTTGATGTCTTATCTCAAACGCTCGAGGGAGTGGCAGGGTATTGCACCGGTTCGGGACTGATGCGCAGAGCAGTCTGAGTTACAGTGGGGTAGTGGGTAGTCTCCACTTGACCCGTTTTTACATTTAGTGATTTTGCTGTTTCCTCTTCGTTTACTGCTCTCACGTCAAATGAAAACAAAACAGATTTCTGATTTCCACCTTTCTTACAGTCAAGCATTAATTGCATTGGAGAACAATGAAGTTATTTTTGTTGGTTTGCTGAAGAAATTTTCTTTTTAATTCCACATACTGTTCGCTGCATTTCAAGTGCACCTTTTCAACTTCTAGCTTGTATGGCATTATGCCATAATAAAAAACCAAACATGAGATAACACAGTACTGGTACTCCTAGAAAATTTACATCCTGAAAACCACGTTGAAAAGCTTAATATCAGGTCGTGGCCTACTTAACTGGGAAAATATTAACATACAAATGTGCACATTTTAGTATGAGTCTCGAACTTCCAATGCTCTTGGAGTATCCTCTGATGTCTTGTTTCTTCTATGACATAATGTATGATCTTTTAATGTTTTACACGTACGAACATACTGGCTCCCTGCGACATCGTAGCTGCACAAGCGCAGTGACGCCAATCATCTGGCGCTCTCTGGCAACTGCAGAAGCGAACCTATTTATAATAGGTCATGGGAAAACATTCCAAATGGTGGTTTGAAAAGTATTACCATCAAAGTACCATTCTGGCAGTTACAACGGAGCTATGTACAATGAATTTCTTAAATCACAGAGCGTTTGACTCTCATTTAAAAATCAACTCTTTGATGACGAGCCATTTAGATGAATTTCAAGGCCAGAAGATCAGACATTTAAGTCGTTTTTAAAATATTTACCATCACATTTGTGTGATGTATCTTAAATTTTAATACGTCCATAAAAGACACAACATTGTATGTGAAAGCTTAGCTTCTCTTGCAGTGTATTAATCTTACAGACCAATATTATATGTGAAAGCTTTGTGTTTCGTGTAGCAACACTATGTATATTAATTTAAACCATTAACTTTTTCTGTTTGTGCGTTCACGCTACTTAACAATGATGTTGCTATTGGCTGACTACATAACATGCCCTAAGCTCTGAATACCCGTCGTCATCGGCTGGCGAGATCACGTGACATTAGCTATGACTGGCTTACAAAAGCACATCGCAGTCTCGATTTCATTGCTTCGGAAAGTTAACATGTGGTGTTTAGTGGAATTCGAATTTATACTTTTGTCATTCGAAAATATGCAGCGTATATGTTGTTGCACATCAAAGATCTTTCAAAAACACGTTTTTTCCCCCCCTGTGTTTAGTTTTATAAAGTGCCGGGAAATTCTACTCCCGTGTATAAAACCATAATCATTCAAAGTACTTATACAGTTCCGAGAGAAAATATATTGTCATTTAACAGGGAAAAAGGATGTTTTCACCCGGGAGAAAGTGTATTTTTAACCGGGAAATCTGGGAGAAATTCGGGAATCTTTTTTCCTTGTCCATGTATACACCCTGGGAATGAATGGTTGGTCACAAATATCAACAAAATTAATTAAGAATGGTGTTTGGAAGAACATGATATCCGATAGTCAGGCGAATTGAAGTTAAACACCACCAAATAAAATGGGGGTAATGTCAAAAATGAGGCGTGATCAAAAAGTAATGACAATTTTTGATTTTCTTTAATAATCTTTTATTTATATATCAACTTGGTTCCCTTCAAAGTAATCCCCCCCTCTTGGCCAGTGCTTTTTCCAATCTTTGAAGCAATTCTGGAACTCTGTTCTTTATGATGTTCAGCTCCTTCAGTGATTCCCTTTTTACCTCATCACTGTTGGCAAAAAAACACCCTTTATGGTTTTCAGCCTCGGGAATAGAAAGAAGTTGCAAAGGGCCATGTTCAGTAAACGCGGTGGCTGAGACAACATAATGGTTCTTTTCGTTTTGGGAGCATTATTGTGATGCTATTTCCATGAGCGGTTTTGCTACAATTCTGGTTGTTTTCTTCCAATCGCTTCACACAAACAGTGCATATCTTACAGGTAGCATTCCTTATTAACCATACAACCATAAGGCAGGAACTCAATACACACCATCCCCCTATAATCTAAGAAAACAGTAAGATGAACCTTAGTATGTGATGGAACTTGGCAAATTTTCTTTCAGTCTTGGCTCTACAGGCAGTTTCCATTGCCACAATTGAACCTTAGTTTCAACATCATATCTATGTTTCGTCATCTGTTATAACCTTTAAATGTTTTGGATCATTGTCAACTTCATAAGCAACTTGTGAGCAATGTCTACGATGTTGTTTTTGGCCGAAATTCAACAATTTTGGAACAAACCTTGCTGCTGCATGTTTAATGCCCAAAACATCGGCAAAAATTGCTTGGCATGAGCCATAGGATATGCTGACATCATTAGCAACCTCTGTGATCTAGTCAGATACATCAGGAACATGTGTACCAACGAACCAAAAAAAAATTGAAAATAAGTTGTATAAAGCACTCAAAATTGAAAAATTCTTGTTACGTTTTGATCACACTTCGTAGGTTAGTAAACAGGAAAGTTAGAATGTGGCTAACTTCTATGAATGAATGGCATAGTTAATAGATTATCATAGATATCATGATCCACAACAGCATTACTGACATATGTAGTAGCACTCAGAAAGACAATGTGTTTAATACAGTTAATCCCACTTTTACGTTTCCAGAATTAACATTTTCCTGCTGTTTAAAGCATTTTATATTGGTCCCATCGTGTTTCCTATGCCCACTCTGTTAATTTGCACCCAATTTTGCATCAACATTTTTATCATTTTCCCACGGTTTACGCATTAGAAAAAATGTTTGTGGAGGAAAAAATGACACTGGCATAATGTTGGACATCCAGTAGTGTTTACAAATATCACGTGGTTAAGTTTCTTGATACCTGTTATCATGACCAATCACAGCCCTTTCCAACTGTCTGTACTGCGCAAACACAGTTTCGTGATTGCTTTGCTCAAATGTTTTTAGTTTAAACATGGCATACTACCTGATAACCTCAAAAAGACACCTACAGTGCAAGAGACTCAGAATAACACATATTCAAACACCACATAAAATTCTTATGTTCGTATTTGCACAGACAACAAGGATAAGATTCTCAAAATGTGTCGAGCTAGGCGTGAAAAAATATATAACATAGTGCAGTATTTCATTATGTAAATAAGAATGGCAGCTGCTAGCTTTAAAAAACATCGATTATGGCATAGGAAATTGAGTGAAACGTCCCTACTTCCCAGACAGTTATCAGTTCCAGTTACATCAGTGGTTTTTATTAGATAATAAGCCTTCATTAGATAATAAACAAGTCCCTTACAGGTATTTTGATGCCTGTTATGTACATATATCATACACAAAGTGCAAGGGGGTATCCTGTGTGTAACCTTTACAGCTTTAAATGTTATTTCCCTCATTTTACACAGTATATATCCTTTGAAAAGTGTAAAAGTAGGGTTTCACTGTAATCACTTCCTTGAAGTAGCTCTGAAAATTGATATGGACAGCTCAACGGATGAGGTGATAGAATACATGCAAGAACCAGTACCACATATGTAGTGAAATTACTAGTACTCTATACTCTGCCAGATAAATTAAGAATTTTAATTTGTTTTAACTCACTCAAAAACAAAAACTCTTGTGGACTTACTATACCACAAGAAAAGTGCTAAAATCTTGTTCCTCACATATGCAATGTCTTGAGGCCCCAATATCATTAAAGAATGCTCACAGTATATTTATTCCTTATGATTCTTGCTGTCAACAATCTGTTTGAAATCAACTGTAACATCAATAAATAAATTACTAGAAGCAGAAATTACTTACGCTATGCATCACTTAGCCTTGGTGCGCCACAAATAGTAGTATTATGTTCAGCCATAAAAAAAACGATGCTCAGCATGTTGCCATACATTTTGCAGAGAAAGGGTAATATAATTCTATAACTGACAAACTCGCTCATTCCACGTCTTAGATGTTGCAGTTATGATCTAGAGAACGTGAAAATAACTAACTATGCCAATTAGCTTTGAAGATGATGAGATTGGGAAAACTGTGTGTGGAGATAGAAGAAATTTTCTTATTAACTTTGATGAGGAACTAAAATTAGATTCTTGAAAAAGGATGTGACAGAACACTAAGAGAGGTATGAAAGTGGAAGCTACTTGGTAGAATTTTACAAAGGTCAAAATTTGATCATTAGCACTTGGTGTAAGTATAGTGAAAAAAGGTGTTGATGAAGTAAAACACAGCAAATAAAGAAAACATAAAGTAACACAGCTTTTTTAATAATTTGATAGACATTGAACGCAAAATGGTAAAGCAGCAATGGCTGGATAAGAAATAGAAAGCTGTGTAGCATGCAGTTGGAAAATTAAATAATTGCCAAAAAAGAGAAGCAGTTATATGAAATCGTCAAGAACTTAAATGTCAAGAGGAGGAAAGCGTGAAACGCAGAATATGTAGGAAGGCTATGCAAAAGAAAACATTTGAAGACAACATTAAGAAAATACCATGAGAAGACAGAGAACTGAAAGGCCTGAAATTGAAAGAAACACCTTGGGTAGAGGAATCCGTTCAGCATTATTGAGATTCTTGGGAAAACCAACCGTGACAAAACGATTCCACCTATTATGTGGGATATATGGGGCAGCAAAATATCCTTGTACGTAAAGATGAATGTTACAATTGCACTAAGGCATGCGTATTGTTGAGCAATCAGTTCAATAAGTAACGTTGCAGAATACTAACACAGAAATTCCATAGAACTATGAGAAGAAACTGACTTGAGGGAAGATCAGTTACAGATGTGGAAAAATGTGGAAACATATGAGGTAATACTGTCCTTTGGACTTGCATTGGAAGATGGGTTGGGAAAAGGTAAACCTACTTTTTACCATTTGTAAGTTTAGAAAAAGCGCTTGATGATGTTGAATGGAATAAACTCTTAGAAATTCTGCAGTTACCAGGGACATTAGACAAGGAGTAAAAGGTTATCTACAACTTCTACACAAACCATGATGTAGGTAAGAGGCAAAGGGTCTTAAGGGGAAACAGTTGTTGACAAGGAAGTGAGATTTGGTTATAGCTTATCTCCAATGTTATTTAATTTGTACACTTAGCAAGCAGTAAAGCAAGCCAGAGATAAATTTGGAAAGGAAATTAAAGTTCAAGAAGAATAAATAAAAATTAATCAGTTTGTCAATAACATTGTGATTCTGTTAGATGGGAGAGGGCTAGGAAGAGCAGTTGAATAGAAGAGACAGTCTTTTAAAAATATGAAAATCAACAAAAGTAAAACAATGGTAATGGAGCATATTTGAATTAAATTAGATGAAGCTGGGTGGATTCGATTAGGAAATGAGGTGCGGAAAATAGTAGATGACTTTTGCTACCTGGGCTGCAAAATAAACTAGCAGTGGGAGAGGTAAAGAGGATATGAAATGCAGACTGGTAATAGCAAAAAAAATATTTTCTGAGAAAGAGAAATATGTGAACATTAAATATAAATTAAAATGTAATGAAGTCTCTATTGAACATATTTTATCTTTATTTTAGCCTTTTGTGGCAGTGAAAAATAGGAGATAAACAGTTCAGAAAAGAAAAGAAGCATTTGAAATGTGGTCTTTCAGAAAAATACTGAAGATTAGATTATGAGATTGAATAACTAATGATGAAGAACTGAATTCAGGTAGGGAGAAATCAAATGTGTATTACACTGATGGGCCAAAACATTGTTACCATATGTTTAATAATGTATTGTTTCACTTTCCAAACAGATATTCTGCTTGGCATGGCTTCTACAGGTCCTTGAGAGGATTCCAGGAGTATGTGACACCACATGTCTATGCACAGGTCAAGCAATTCCTGCAAATTATAGAATGGTTTACAGGCACACAGCTGGCACCTGATACATGTTCCAGATGTTACAGATCAGGCTTATTTCTCGGCCAATACATCAGTTTGTGTTCACTATAATGCCCCTCAAATTACTGTAGCACGATTCTGACTGGCAACACGGACACTTATCCTGCTGGAAGATGTCATCACCTTAGGTGGAAACTTAAAGCAGGTGGTCCACGATAATGCTCACATAGTTCACTGCTGCCACGATGGCTTTGGTTACCACCACAGATCACATGGAAGCCCTTCTCAGTGCACATCATAACATAATTCTGCACTGACTTGCCTGCATCTGTGGTGTGGTGCATGTTTTGTGGAACCATTCACGTAGATAATGGTATGTGAGGACCCAATCGTTGACCTGCTGTAACAAGAAATGATTCGTTCGACAGGTGACACACTTCTATCGATCTGAGGTGAAAACTCAGTCATGCGGTGCCCATTGTGCACGATGTTGTTGGGTAAACATAGTAACGTGTAGGGTGTCTGTGTGATGTGGAGCTCCATGTCCAGCATATGCCTTTGAATGGTGTGCTCCGACTCTCTTGTGCCTGTCTCAGCATTGTGCTCTGCTGTCATCAGATCTGCCACAGCTTGCTGCCTGTCATGGATTACACAAGGAGGATCCTCTCTGACCTCTGTTTTGTGATGAGACATTCTTGTCTTTGTTACTTCACCATCCTTTGCCACTTCACCATCCTTTGCCACTTTCCATAGGTAACCACAATAATAGTACGCCAATGACCAGCTTTGCCATTTCAGAGATTCTTGTATCCAGCTGCAGCGCCACAAGTGTGTGCCCTTTGTGAAAACCCACTTATATCAGTGGATCTCTGCATTAGCAGCTCGTACTTCTCTATAATGACTGAGCAGTCATCTCTCTTCCACTTGCATTCTTCCTTAATGTGTCGTGTCCGCTGCACCACCAAGATGCATTCTACCTCACGGTGGGCAGTAGTCACAATGTTTTGGCTCATCAGTGTATAACTTTACTGAAAGGTGACTGCTTGAATAGGACATTAAGGCTTCGTAATGGAGGGAAGTATGGGGGTAAAAATTGTAGAGACCAAAGATTAACAACAGCAAAGAAGCTAGTTAAAGAAGCTAGTTAAAATAGGTTGCAGTTACTACTCATAGGTAAGGAAGATTGCACGGGATAGACTAGTGCAGAGAGTTATCCCAAACCAGTCTTTGGACTGAAACCCAAAAGAACAGTTCAGTACACACAAAACTTACTCTTCCTATATAAATTTTATCCCCTACACTTCTCTCTGCTGCATTAAGTATTCCTTGTAAGCTTAGGATGTATCCTGTCTATTCCTTCTGCAAAAAAAATTTTATGAATTCATGGGACTGTAAGGAGTACCCCACAAATAGGCTGGAAAGCCATACGGTCACTCAGGATGAAGGCTAAGCAACCTGTGTGGCATCATCAGATGCCAATGAAACAGGATTAGATTATTACTTCGTTTATTTCTCTGAGTACATTTTGTCGTTATGTTTTCAGTGGCAGCTGGTGGCTTAGCAAGCTGGCAATGGGTCTGCTGAATCCATTGGCTGGCTCAGGCTTACTGCATTCAGCCCTGTGTTCAGGCCAGTGACTTGTAGTAGGCAGACTGCTGCCCGTGATGTGTAAGGCGCACGCTGCCAGAAGCTGCTCAGAGATGGTGATGACCATGGTGTCTATGTGCCATTTTGGGAGTATTTTGTCTCTATTAAGTCACAGCCCATGTTGTCCCATCATATGGACCACAATATCAGATACCTTGAGGTCATGTTGAATGCTGATTGTGGCCTGTCCGACCCAAGCAGTGGTGGAATTTAGAGCAGTTTGTGCTCCAAGCTGGAAAAGGTGTTGGTAGATCCCTGTACTACCCATCAGTGGCAGCTGGTACTGGAGGCCGGCATCTATCATCCGTGGTGGCTACAGGCCAGTGATCATCTTGTAAGGCAATAAGTCTCTGATCAGTATTGGTACGATCTCATGCACAAGAGCCATGTGGAGTGTTTATGGCATTGAGGAGAGGTTCCACTTTTTTCACACAACTTATCATGGTGAAATTGCTTCTGCTCTTTGAGTTGCCAGTGATCTTCTGTTCCGTGCGCGCGCCCACACACACACACACACACACACACACACACACACACACACACACACACACACACACACACAGTCACACTCTTGGTGACTGACTAAATGTGACAATGTTCACACCTAGTGATTGTCTAATACCAATATTTCCTTGTGCTTGAACAATGCCGTTCTGTTGAGAACTACAAAATTTCATCATCCCATTCTCTTACTATCTTTATGCATAATAGGACTCCTTTTTTGAAAAAAAGAAATGTATAACAGTTGCGTTGTTTTATGTAACCAGTGGTGTATATGAATGAAGCGAGGCAACAGATGCAGAAGATAAAGTAAACTTGAAGACCAATTTGTTGTTAAACTGAGAGCCACAGTCTTACTGGATATATATAATGAAGTATTTAGCATGATGACAGCAGAAAGTGCTTCCTCTCCTCCTAAAATGTAATGAAAACTGAGCGGTCACTCATTTTAGAACTTGATAACATCAGTTGAGGAAACAGTAGTTTTGTCAAGAAACCAAATGATGCGATATTAACTCTGTTACAATGAGAATAAAATCAGTCAAACATAAAAACCATTTGTACCTTCAGTTTGATAACAGACATAATAACAGATAGAAATAAGTATCTTTCAGAAACAGAAATTCCTTCATCTGAAAAAAGGAAAGTGTTTGAGAGAAGTAGCCTTTCAGTAATAGTCATTCACAGAAGACACATCAGATTAGTTGAGATTACCTGCATAGATACAGAGGCTGTGGCTGTTTTGTTGTGGAATATGAATTGTGACAAAGTATTGTATGCTTGCCCACTCCTTACCCATAATTAAGACTATCGATCATACTGATACAGAAAGCTGCAAGTGCATGGTCTTACATACCATGGATAGTCTGAGATGGCTCTTTGTTTTGAAGCTGCTGTTGTGACTTCCCACATTCCAGCAATATATATGATTACTAATTATTTTACTCGAGCAGTCATTGTATGCAGTCACACAGAAATCAGTCTGCCGAGAAGACACAGAATTATGAGGGAATTTGTCCTTATTTATTAAAATTTAGGCTCAGTTTCCTTATTCAATCTTTCTCACATAGACTGCAATCCTGCATACACATTACCTGTATGGGAGCATGTAAACACTCAAATCTGGGAAATGTACAGATGAGTGGGAATTCACACAGATGCTCACATGCATTCCCACACTTGTACATACACATATGCCCATTGCTCTAGGTTTGTGATAAACTCCCACATTTTTCTTCCTTTTTATTCAACTGTGATATTTTCATTGGTAAGGGACATATATTTATTGGAGTCTCTCTCGAACTGTTATTCACAGACCACTTTCTGAAACTTATATTGTGATGTCATTGGGGTAAACACAAATGTCTTGCCAGAGCTTGTGCTCTGAATGTTGACCTTATTCTTGATCGGACCTTAAACTAATCTTTCTTGTCTCCAAGTGATGTGCCCAGTTTCTGCCACAGCAGGTCCTTTTCCATATTGGCTCCATAGAAGATCTTTTATATTAGATTCATAAACATATTATTTTGAATGTTGTCTTAAAGCTGCACAAGTTGAGGGTGTCTTTCAAGCTGCCATTACCATTTGAGGTCAGTTTAGTTTTTAATGATATGGATTGAATCTTCAGATTTTTCTCTTCATATTTTATTTATTTTGTATACATCACTTATCGGTTCATGAAAGATGTTACACTCAATCTAAGGCACAGGTATATTGATTTTAATTAAAAAGTTATTTATCTTTTAGGGCACAGATGCTTCACAAACACCTCGGTCAATACTGAAGGAATTTAACGAGTCTACCAGTAGCCGTAAAGGAAATACACCAAGCCGTATCAAAGCACTCTTCTCAACTAAAAGCACCCGTCGAGATGAGGTGAGCAAGAATTGGAAACTAAAAAAATTTGTTGTGTCAATTATATTTTTTTACTGCATGTTGTTCTTTTTCCATTCAGTAAGCTAAATTGCATTTTGGAAAAAAAACCCTGCTTCCCAGTTGTGTTCCTTTCCTGCATTAATCTTCTGTGATATTTATTTTACTGAATAAGAAATTTCAGAATATTTACATTTTAATACAATTTTAAATTTTATACAAAGAAATGTAAGAAATGATGTAAATTGTGTGCAGCGCTTCTTCGAACTGGCAAATAATAAAATTGTAAATATGTATTACAAACTGATTCTTATTTCTTGGATATTACACAGTCAACCAACCAGAAATGAAGATTTGCACAATGCAGTGTTATTATGTGCATTTCTAACAAATGTCAGTCATCTGAAAAGTAGTTTATAATAAGCTAGCACCATATGGCCAAAGTAAAAGACCTGCTCAGCATTCACCACAATGGAACAGTTGCAGTGTAACTGTTAGTTACAATGCTACTGAAATGGTTACGAAATAATCTGATTTTGCGAATTGTGTGATACATTGAGATATCAAAATAACAACTGAAATCTGTCTGTGCACATAACAGATCTCCAGAACAGGACAGTGTAACATGAGTCTAAACTCCATTTTTTTAATTTTATTTGTTTTGGGAGGAAGGATCTATAACATTGAAGTACAGTATTAAGTTAAGGAACATTGTAATTTTATCCACACCTCTATTCCACCTCCTCAAGAACTTGTTTACTTTCAGATCCCTTTTCCTGGGCTTTGAGGGTATGTTTATTTCTTCATTTAATAAGCTAAGAAACTCTTATGGGCTAATGGGCATCCATGCACCTTCTATTGTTGTTGTTTAGTGCTCCAAATTAGGCCGGACTTATTGGTCATGTCTGAATGGCCATTTTGAATTCAACATGAAGATGATGTGTAAATTGTGCCATTGTTGGAATTTTTATTCATTAACTGATTTCATTCTAATGTGTTCATGGTAGCTGAATGTTCAGGTTCTGCAGTATTTTGTGGGCTATTTGAAAATTAAGGACAAAGGAGCACAGTTGTAGTACCAAATAATGATTGTTCTCAGAGCCACAAAATTAGTTCTTTGGATTCATTAAATGTGTGACAGTGGGTGAAAGCAACCAACTCTGGCTTTGAAAATTATCAGTTGCAAAGTTTGTTTGCTGTAATCTGATTTTTGAAAAAGGATCCACAGCAGCTCAGGTTTGTTAAGTTATGCCTAGGTTATGGCCCTAATGTAATGAGTGAAGTAAATGCTAGACAGTGGTGTCAAGATGGCCATACAAATGCGCATGGTGAAAAGCAGAGAAGGGGCAAGCCCAGCGTCCAGACTGATGAAATAGTGCGACAAATAGGTCAAAAACTATGATATGGTTAATGCTCTGTCTGACGGCTTTAATTTAGTTAGATGCAAAACTGCTTACTTCTTCATCACAGGAAACACTCAGATATAGTTAATTGCATGTAAGATTGGTGTTGACTTGGGTATCACAAATTGTGTGCAATGCTTACAAACACAAAGGGCAAAAAATGTCTAGAGGCCGAGCATTTTGGAACTGTTATCAGTTAAATGGAGAAGATTTGTTTCCCAGAGTGCTAGAATGATGAGACATAACAATCTTATCCAACATAGAATCAAAACAACTATCAATGAAGTGGCACCTTTCAATTTCACGAAGACCAAACAATTCAAGCAGTCTCCAAACTATAGGCAAAAAACTTAAACTGTGTTCTGGAACAAGGAGGGCTTTTTCCTGGCTCTGATTTCTTGGAATGTGGGTGAGCAGTTACAGCTGATGTGCAATACAAAATGCCTCCGCAAAGTAAGATATGCCATCCGAAATTGACAATGTAGAAACTGTTGTCTCTATTATTAATCAAGAAAGTTCAAACAAATCGATCTTTTTGTCTCCTCTCATTCTTATGACAGATGGAGCACTCACTTTGGTGTCAGGCAGACCTGTCCTTCCTTTCGAAACTTCTCCAGTCTATCCCTCTTTCCTCCTTGAGGGAAGGACTGATAATTCCGATAGCTTGAATACTTTATTTTTATTTTATATCTGTTGGTAGTATGACACTTGTTACCAAACAATGCTGTTTATGTAATCTCAAAAACTGCAAGAAAGTGTAGCAAGACCTGCAAATGTAAAATTGTGCATAAATAGATGAAAATACCCATTACTTTCTGAATATTCTATTGAAAATCAATCAATAGAAACAGCTATGACTGGAAAATACCTTGGGATACCTGTCAGGAATGATTTGTGGTACAAGAGTTAAGTACAATAGTTTTGAATAAGACCAATGCCAAAATGAGATTCATCAGTCAAATTTTAAGGAAATGAAATTAATATATAACAGGCAGTCAGATGAACCCAAACATCCGCCACAGTAGGAGCATGGAATGATTCCATTCAAAAATAATCACCACATGCATTAAAACATTTACCTCACTGGGAGATGAGACGATCAATTTCTTTTGCGTAGAATGCAGTTGGCTTTGGCTGCTTAGAGGTCCATAACTGCATCAACTCTTTGCACTTCCTTGTCTAATTGAAACAAACATCCATGCATGTCTTTCTACAGGTTACCAAAGATGTGAAAATCCCATGGTGAAAGATCTGGGCTATACAGAGGCTGTAGCAGTGTTTGCCAATGAAATCACTGAATTGTAGCATTTGTCAGAGTGGTCGTGTGGGGTGGGAGCTACCATGCAACAGGATTATTCTGTCAGACAGCGTTCAGACAGCCAGAGGGCAAATGATAGCAAAGCCAGCAGCATTCCATATCTCCCCCGGCAAAGAAGTCTGAAGCTGTTTACACAATTTCCAGTAAGGTCAATTTGACCTGTTCCTTGAGCTGCAGGACCTCTCTGCTCTTAGAGTTCCTATAGTGTGGAACTAGAATCAGTGTACAGTGCTATGATGACAAATTGTGATGTACCGTAAATGCCCAGGAATGCTCTCAGATGAAGGCACCCTGTTGCCCTCTCCCACAGTGCCAATCAAAGGCTACTTTTCATCTTTTTTGTTGGGAAACACTGCAACATCCTCCATACACACCCTTCACAATGTAATTTTTGTATCTTTGGTAACATGAGCAAATACATTCATCAGTGTCAGTTGTCAGACAAGGAAGTGCCAGAGTGAGTGCACTTCTGGATCAGTCAGTGGTCGATCGTGTTTTAGGAAACAAGAATTAATTGTCTTGGCTCCCACTGGAATAAATTTCTTAAAGTGTGTGGTGATTACTTTCGAAAGGAGCCATTCCATGATCTCGTTGTAGTGGATGTTTGGTTTTCATTTGACTACCCTAATGCAAAGGAGGCAGGTTACAATACTCATGTTCAGTTCTTGCTCCTCAGCTTAAAGCAAGTGTCTGGAAGATTCTTTTGAAAAATAACTGTCCCACTTTCTTTTTCAAATCTGAATTCCTTCAGTGTATCGCTGATATGATACTAAAAGTGTAATCTTGCTTCCCACTACCAAGAGCACATTAAACCAAGAAGAGTTCAGTAAATATTACAAAGTCACACATACGTATTGTAAAAGATTATCATGATCATAAAATGATGACTAGAGCATACACAGAGGTTTACAGATAGTTGCCCTTTGCCAATGCTATACAGGAACATGCTGGTTCTTAGTGAATGCTTCACTGTACACTTTCAGGTAGCTTGTTAAGTATAAATGTAAGCGCACTTCAGATATGATTATTTCTTGTGGCTGAATGGCCAAGTGCAAGTATTTTATTCGGGCACTACTTCAGTGACTTGCTTGTTCCTAATCTATCTGTGTTATCTGATCAATGAAAAGGTGCCCACAGTTCAACATGGACTCTGAGATACATGCTATTCCTGACAACTCTTGACAGGTAAAAGACACTGCAATTTCTGTGATCCGGTGAACTCTTTGTTCCCAGGCACATGCTTTATCGCTAGGCGCCAAACCCCAACACGATAATATGAAACATGAACAGTATACTGTTTCTTTGGGTGTATAGTTAATTTTAACTATTTATAGATCAGGTAAATTCTAAATAGGTTTCTGTTTATCACTACTTGACCTAGTAGAAAGGCAGCATACTCAACATAAACACACATTAATCCTGAAAGTTTATAAAGACATGGTTATATAAAATAAATGTTGTTCCTAGTAATGGCAGATGTTACACGCTCCTGATAATAATATACTTGCTATGACTATTTGTTGTTATTAAATGGCGCAACTTACTGGATTTTTCCTCTTTTTATGGCAGTGATCTCTGTATATACTGTGTGTATCTGTATGTGTCTGCACACCACCACTCTCTCTCACTTGGCAGAGCCAGTGAGAAAACCATTTTATTGAAGAAATTTTTTGCTCAATCTTTTATGCAAGCAGAAAATTCTGCATTGTAACTTATAACAGTAATGCAATCAGCAAGGAATGATGTTAAATGTAATTTTGACTTTCTCAATAATAATTTAATGAACATCCTATATGTTTGATTTTTAGAAGCTTCACTTTATCTAAGAAACATTCTCACTGTGAAGCTTGCCAGAAAACTACGTAAAATAGTACCATTTTCGTAGGTATTCATTTCTGGTAGTTGTAAAACTTCAGCCACATTTAACCCTATGTGCTGCCCCTTCTTATTTGTGCACATTTGCTAAATTGCTGTTCAATTACTATATAACGTAAAATGTCATAGATGACAGGAAAAGTGTCTTCTGATTCTGTGCCCCTTCTCCCACCATCCCTCTTTGAAAGATACTTTACCAACGTAGATAAACAAATCTGATATTAACTGTGTAGGAAAAAATAGATTGCTGCTTACCATAAGGATGATACATTAAGTTGCAGACAGGCACAACGTAGTCATCTTTACAGTAAATAGCAATCTATCTTTTACTACATTGTTGATACTCTTACCTGGGGCTTCCATTGTTTGATCAAATCTGATATGAATGTTTTGATGAAAACAAGAATCATATTTTTGTTTCAGAATGTGCCAGTCACCCCACGAGGTAGAGGTCTCAGCCTCTTCAGGAAACCTACAAAAAGTAGACTACCTTAAAAGTGACAATTTCATAATATGAAAAAATAACCTGTAATTTTTCCATAATTTTTATTTATTTTTTCTTGTGGAACTGTTCTAAACCATTAACTAATACCTGCTCGTCTTCTCTGCCATGCAGTTCTTATTCAGAACAAGATTTCTTGTTCATAATCTAATCTGCTAATTTTATGATCCTATAGCAGTGGATTTTTCTACAAATACAGAACAGAATTAATGTAGTTGTAAATATATTAATATGCACTCAAGCTGTTAAACTAGGAATGTGAATATCACAGTAGGTAATTCAAAGAATCTATGTATATATGATAACTAAAACTATAGTTAGGCTAATTGAGACTCTGAAAAGAATTAATGAAGGGATAGTGAAAGTTGTACAGCATATAATACACATCACTGCATGGAACACAAAAGTGGAAACAGGCAGAAGAATGAAAGGCATTTTGCTTGTATTTTTATTAATTTAGGTTCATAGTCCTGTTGTTTAATTCTCCTGCTCCAAGTATTAATAAAAATTGATAAAAACATTCAGCTGTAATTGCAGTTCATTCATAAAGTAGGTACAGTTTTTGGGATACAATTAAACAGCGGGATATTAACATACTTTAATTCATATCTTGACGAATCAATGCACTCTGCTATTGTTGATAATAGTGTTTGGTATTTTTGTGGATTTCAATCACTTGGTGTACATTATGTGTAACAGATCACTTTTTAAATAAATTTCTACAGTTAGATTTTCATTCTCAGTTTTTCACACAGTCTCCATAACAAGACATACTTCCTTTCCAACTACAACTTCCATCTCGTGGACTTCGTAACACTCAACTCAACCTTGCACTGGCTTTTATGCAAATGACAAGTTGTGCCTACTTTCCACGTTATTACAATTTTAATTTACTATGATTTACAATGAAAAACATTGCATTAATAAAATAAAATAAAATTATAAGTATGAGAACACAGCCTGCAAAAATGACAAACAAATTTGAAATATATATTTTTGTTAGATATAAAGCTTTTCTGTAGAAAATTACATAACATGTTTGATTTTTAACAGTCAATTTTTAGGTATATACATTTCAGAAATATAATCCAGGCACTAAGTATTAGCTGCCACCAATTGTAAAATCTCCAGCAATAAAGTGATTTTATTTCATACAAAGAATTCTTTTTAAAATCTCACTGTAATTTGATAGCATACTAAATATTTGCATTCTAAGCTATAGACTATATCATTTTATAATGTCTTCCATTAAAATGTTCTATTTATTTCATACAATATTTTCATTATATTAATAAATCTCTGTGAATTTTACAAGTGTTCAGATAACTTTATGGGAATTTGTATGCACTACATTCCAGTTTGAACAGAATCATAATTTTTCATAAGAAATCAGATCATGCACTTCTATACTGTAGATCATATATTGCTAAACAATTATTATTGTTGTTGTTGTTGTTGTTGTTGTTGTTATAATAAATTGAAAGATGTGTCGCCTATTCCTGTATGAAAATCTACGGTTGTAACAACTGTGTCCTCCATTCTGAGCTCTCAATGTCTTGTCATTACAGATAATTTAACATTCTTCAACATTAAACTAATTCTCTAGTTTTATGCAATAAAATGCGTAAAATTGCGAGTTGCATTAAATTATTTTGAATTTTATTAAGGTAGTGTGTGGTGTGGAAGATGAGATTTATCTCCACCTATTAAGGAAAAACATAACTGTACCTATTCCATGTAAAATACAACATAAAACCATGTTTAACCATCTAGATAGAACAATTTCATTGAATGTTTTTAATTCAAATGTTACACAGATACAAGGAAGTATTTAAATTTCTCCTACAGTAAAACCAAAATTAAGTACTGAACTATCATTGAATGAATCAGTTTTAAAGGCTGCAGGAAATACAGAGCCTAATGAGTGAGGCAAGAAGTTATCTACCCTAATGTACAAGTTCTGGAATTGGCACAAAGGTAAATGGTTATGAAATGGATAAAGTGTCATCATCAAGAAGTGCTGTTGGGGGTTAATACTTTCCGATATAGTTTAACGCACTGTAGCAGAACAGCTCTCAATGTGTAAAATAGTATACAAAATTTGAAATTTGTGCCAAAAATTATGTCAAGGATCAGTTAGTGTAGCAAAAGAATGACCATGTTGAACTAACACTAAACTGCCTCAAAATATGAGGTATCTTCAAAAAATTCCGGAACTTCACCCCCAAAATTTTTTAGTGCCTATCCTATCCTTTACTTATTGTGTATGGTCTTCTTTCAAAATACTTTCCTCTGTGGTTGATACACTGCTCCCAACACTGTTTCCACTTCTGAAGCAGTCTTGTTACGCCTCTTGTTGGATCATGCAAAGCACTGTTTGCAAATTTTCTTTTATGTTGCCTATTTTGCAAATATTTATCCCTTCAGCAGGATTTTCAACTATGGAAGGAAACAAGTTTGCAGGGGCCATGTCTGGAGAGTACAGAAGTTAAGGCAGCACAGTGATTTCGTTTTTTGTGAGAAGGATGAATGATCAGGTGCCAAATCATGATGCAAGGACAATGAATTGTCTCCCCACATTTCAGGCAATAGTCATTGCAACACATCCTGATAGTACCATTAACAGTTTGTCCCTGTGGCATGAATTTGTGATGAATAATCTTTCAAAGCCAAAGAGAACTATCAGCGTGGCTTTGACATTTGAGCTGCCCTGACAAGCCTTGGAGAACCTTTCCTGACCCATTGTGAAGATTGAGTCCTCGTCTCAATATCATAACCATAGACCCACTTCCCATCACCAGTTATGATTCTCTTAAGGAAGAGCTCGTTCTCATTTCCTCAATTCAAAAGTTCTTCATATATGGTAAGGTGAAGGTCCTTCTGGTCTTGACTCGTGGCTTGGAAGCAGCATAATGCATTCCAAGATGCTGCATCAAGGTTTCATGAGATGACCCAACTGAAATGTTACATTCTTCTGCAATCTCTGAGTCAGGCAGTCTTCTACTGGTATGCATAATTTTGTTGTTCCTGACACGAACATCATCAGTAGACATCAAAAGGCATCCTGGACGAGGCTCATCTTTTTAACTTCTGGCCAGCCATTTTTAAACTGTGTAAACAATTTGTAACACCAAGTATGGCTTAAGCACTCATCACTATAGGCTTGCTGCATCGTGTGGTGTCTCTCTGTAAAGGTTTTCTTTCATTTCACACAAAATTTAATGCAGACCCATTGCTCCACTCACTCCGCAATCTAGAAATTTGCAAAATGTGTGACACAATGTTCTACTCAATACAGCACTGAACAATAACTAAAAGACACCCATTTCATTGGCATTTCTCAGACAAAAAAATTCAGTATAATCAAGCTGTTACCCAAACTGATTTCGCTTCATTATTATGCAATCACTCAAGACCCAGCAATTGTGTAAAATTATCTGCTCCAAAATAATGCACACAAGAACAAAAAGAAAATTTGTAAAATGCTTTTCATAAATTCTAATTTAAATGAGCAGAAGTTTGCTGTACTGACACTGCATTGATATTGCAGCAAAAGAAGTGTAACAGACAAACACACACATATTTACTCTTACACTGATGACATCACTCTGTATTCAGATGCTCGCAATTGTTATACACTGATTATAAATAGCTGGAACAATGCCATCTATGTAAGTGTAAGTAGTGCCAGAAAAAAATTCATAATTCTAGTGTACAAGTTCGCAGGTGCTATGTAATGAGATTTCTTTATGGAATTTTGGGTCAGTAATCAGAATGAAATTTTCACTGTGCAACGTAATGTGCGCTGACACGAAACTTCCTGGCAGATTAAAATTGTGTACCAGACCAAGACTCTGGTACAGTATCTTTCCATTTGCGGGCAATGCTCTATCAACTCTAGTCGTGCAATTTTCACAAGAGAACTTCTGTGAAATTTGGAAGGTAGGATATGAGGTACATGTGGAAGTAAGGCAAGGAGGATGTGTCTCAACTCATGCTTGGGTAATTAATTTGGTAGAGCACTTGCCCATGAAAGACAAAGGTCCTGAGTTTGAGTCTCGGTCCAGCATACAGTTTTAATCTGGCAGGAAGTTTCATGTAGATTGGTTTTTGACTTATTCTTCAGGTGATTAATTACTGGAACAACAATGGATTGTAATCCTTATTATAATAATTCAAGAAAATGGAACAGACCTTATTTTGTAGTAAAATATTCCATATGGACAAAAATCTGAACAATATTTCACAAAATTCAAGTGCAGAAACTTGGGAGAACTTACAGTAAAGTATGCATCGTGTAAAAGCAGAATACGTATGTCCGTTCACACAAAAATCGGCGACTACAAAATAGTTATCAGACCCAAAGTCTTGTATGATAGCAAAATACTAACACTCTACAGAAAAGGTGATCTGGAAAGTATTCTCCAAAATAACCGAAATGGACAAAGACTACAACACCGAAAAACTATTGAATGTCATGCAGACATCAGAGATAGATTGAAATTTTATGGACATATCCACAGACTATCAACCACAAAACTAGTGTTGCCAACTTAGTGGATTTTCTACTTAAACTGGTGGTTTGTACCCTCTTTTTAGTGGCGAAATATTTCTTCTAGTGACTCGTAGATTTCATAGTGGTTTAGTAGAATTCAGTTTCAGTTACTGAAAATGTGATTTCTCAACCAGTAAGCTATTATGCTTCGAAATATGTTATTTTTACTTTATTAGATTTCAAGAGTATTTAACTTCTACTGCAAGACAACACTGGTGCGTTACAATGTGATAGACTACATGCGGGGATTCTCAGTAGAATGAACAGTATTCAGTAGCACCTAGTTATAGTTCATTTCACGAGCAGCGGTGGCTTGCGCAGGTGCAGGGAGTGCAGCAACCAGTTTCGAAAAATAAATGCTCACTTATTTCATTGTCGCTTCGAATAACCATTGAGTGCTTGGCTCATGCAGGATGAGTCATGTCAGACGTGCAGAAAAAGTAACTTGACTGTCATCGTTCATGGTGGGCACTATACAAGTGTGATTCTCAGTGTGGTATTATTTCACAGCTTCATATGTGTATAACTATGTCGAAACCACGATATATGCAAAAGTTTCTAGATTCTTGGCTTCAAGACCATTTAAAAGATTGGCTTCAAATTATTGAAAGGACTACAGGTCAGGTAGCAAAGTGCAAATTTTGTGGTACAGTTTTAAGGAGTCACTATGGGGACCTGAAGTCTCATAGGATATCAAAGAATCATCTACAAAATAAAAAAGTAAGCAACCTTTTCTTTGATTGATTAGTTATTCATTACTCGGTTTTACATCTTTGACCACTGTTTGATAAGTAAATTGTTGCAGGTTGCACCTGTGCAGCCTAAAATTGCTTATAAGTAAGAGCCCATTGGGAAAAAGAAGAAGAAGAAAAAAAACATGTTAGCACCGCATTTCACTGATGTTCTAAAGCAAGATTGAAAGGATCAACAATTTAGCTTATTAATTGATGAACCTACTGATACTGCTGTACATAAATACTTGGGATTGATTATAGTTTATTGCAGTAAATTACACAAAAATAGTATCTACATATCTTGACCTTGCTAACTGCATGAGTGTACTGCTGAAGCTATCGTCTCTGCTATAAAGAAGACACTTCAACGATTTGATTTGCGACTTGAAAATTTAATGGGTACAGATACTGCCTCTGTCATGGTTGGAGTAAATAATGGAGTATTTATGAAACTGAAACTGAAAGTAGAGGTACCACACCTGATTTTAGTATATTGCTTGTGCAACTCCTTGCAACTGGCTGTCTGAGCTGATGCAAAAGAGTTTTTACTGAGAAATTTGGAGTTTTTAATAAAATAGACATATGATTGGTTTAGTCACTCCTGTTCCAGACAATCTCTTTACAAGGAGCTGTACAAAACCAACAAAAATGGACAGAAACTGTTAAAAATAGTTCATGCATGCCACACAAGGCGCATATCAACAGAATCCACTGTATCAAGAATATACACACGACGGTCAGAGCTAAAAACTCATTTGTTTATAGCTAAAGTGGGTGAAAGGTGTCACATGCCAGAGTTATTCCGTGCTATGTATGCAAACAAGATTAATTACACAAAAATTCCTTTTTATATCCAACATTAATTGAAATGAACAGGGTCAATAAAATGTTCGAGTCGAAAGATACAGTTCACTCCAAACTCTTTGTTGAGTTGACCAACCTGATAGATATGCTTCTCTGCGAGAGCTATGTCACCTGCAAATAACGTTAATATTTTTACTCAATAGAGTCATGATTTCTTCGATCGAAGATATTATCTGGAATTCCACTTTGAAAAATAGTTGCTTGAAATGAGAGAAAAAGGGTTACTATGGGAAAACAAAGAAATGCTGTGTAATCGATGCATAGCATTTACAGAAAATCTGATTAAAGAAATATAAAACATTGATGAAAAAAATTTCGAGAATAATATTGAACAAGTACTTAATCTCATCAAGGAAAATCTAATCAGTTCAGGAAAAGTGTATTGTTTATAGCAAGAGTGAATGATCAGTGGCGATAAATTTATGTGCTGAACTGGAATGAGACCAAAGCTACAAAAAAAAATTTGGAATGAAGCATTGTGTTTCAAAGAAACTCAAGGGAGATCCAGATCTTATGAATTAGTGGCTTTTGTGATTACTCTCCTCATACTGCCTCATTTCAATACCAATGTTGAGAGACTATTTAGCAATATGAACGTAATAAAATAAAAAACAAGCAGAGGAATAGAATGAAGTTAAATCTTTTAACTGCTATATTAAGAATACGCTGTGGTTTGAGTTAGAAAGAAAATTGCTGCAATGCATATGAAATTCCAATATACATTGTAAAACAAATCGGTACCAAAGAATCGTATCAATCTAAAATGGTGATGATGCAGACAAAAATGTTTAATCTGAAGAAGATGAATTCATTTAAATAATTAGCTGCTGTTATAGAAATTTTTGTATGTTCCTGACCTTGACTTACTGATTTATTTATTCTATGTTCATTTAATAACTGTGAATATTTTATTACTTAATAATAAAGGAAACTAATTACTAATATACTTATTGTTTTCTTTCATAATAATTTAAAAAATGTTAGTGGAAATTTTGACAATTATGAGAGCAGGGGCTTTTTTGGATCTCTGGTGGCTTTTGCACTTGAAACTGGTGGGGAGGACACTTTAACTCTTGGCAACACTGAACAAAACTCACTCATAAAATTGAGATGAACATAGATAAACTCAAAACTGTAGCCTACATCCAACAGGTCAAAAAGGATTTAGGAAGGGCTCATGTAAGTCCATCAATCATTTTCAACAATCATATACTGACAGTAAACTAGCAAACTGGAAGTACTGCCACAGACAAGTTGCCATGAGAACAGGGACAAAATGGACTGAAGAAAGAAAAATCAAGAGAAGAAAAGTGAGAGCTGCTTGGAAACTTCAAAGATTAAAACATAATAGCTCTGTGTGATCCAGTATGGCCAAATCACACATATTTATTACTGCTTATTACAGAAACTTAAACATACATATTTCAACAAATTAAAGTTTTGTCAATTTGCAGAAATAACTTCTGCAATTTAGTGGAAACAGTTTCTTGAATATTGCTGCAAATACTTGCCACTTGCAGGAAGATTTTCTTAAAATTGCAGAAGTTTTATGTGCAATATCAGTATGAAAATGTCCGTGTTGAAAAGGAGACTGGCACAAAAGCAGGTGACTGAAACATATGTGCCATGGGAATTCACAAACATACAAAATTGTCCAGCCAGCAGCCAAAGAAGTGAGAAATTAATTTACCAATTACTTTTTCACCAGTAGTGGATGTAGAACAGTGCTCACTGTAGCTGTCTGTAAATTTTATCTGATTTTTTAAAAATCTTAGCACAAACATAAATGCACTCATGGCCTAGGGGTAATGTCTTTGATTAGTAACCAAAACATCCTCAGTCCCATGTTCAAACCCTGCCACCACTTAAATTGTGAATAAAAATCATCAGCAATGGTGGCCAAAGACTTCTGGGATAAGAAGTCATCGTCATTAGGCCAACAACCTATTCAAAGAGGACAGAGGAGCAAATAGAGGTTCAGGGTACACTCATGCCCTTGGGGTGGGGAGGGGAACTGCCACTAAAGACGTGAGAATTGGCAATGATCAATGGCATAAGAGTGCATTACACAATAGAAACAACTGCAGCAAAGACACAAATGTGTCCACAGGACACGTGGCCTGTAATTGAAAGAGTGTCATGATGATCTCTCCATTGGCAAATTATCCTAGAATAGTTCCCTCCTCCCCCGCCCCCCTCCTTCTGATCTCTCCAGGAGCGGACTGTCAAGGGAGAGGTGACCATAAGAAAAAGATTGAATGACCAACAAATGGATAACTTTCTTTGAGTTGGGGTATGCTAAGGTTCTGTTTAGATATAGTGGAGGTCAGTGAAGTAAAAGGGAAGGAAGACAACGATTTCTGGTCAGAAAGTGGTATAAAGGGAGTAGGATTTGTTACAAATAGGAAGGTAGGGCAGAGAGTGAGTAACTGTCAACAGTTCAGTGATAGAATTGTTCTTATCAGAATCAACAGTAAATCACACCGATGGTGATAGTTCAGGAACACAGATTGATGTTGCAAGTTGAAGATTAAGAGGTAGAATAAGTATATAAGAATACTGAACAGGTGATACAATGCATAAAGGGAGACGAAAATCTAATAGACGTGGGGGACAGGAATGTGGTTATGGGGGAAAGAGTAGAAGAAAGAGTTACAGGAGAATATGGGCTTGGTAGTAGAAACTGGAAGATACGAGAAGATTATCTCGTGGTCAGGTAGAGATTACGAAACAGTGCAATTGTAAGGTGTACCCAGGAGCAGATGTAGACTCATATCACAATTTAGTAATGATGAAGAGTAGGCTAAAGTTTAAGAAACTAGTCAGGAAGAATCAGTGCACAAAGAAGTGGGATATGAAAGTATTAAGAAATGAAGACATATGTCTGAAGTTCTATAAGACTACAGACACTGCGATAATGAACAGCTCAGTAGACAGTACAGTTGAAGAGGAATGGAAATCTTTAAAGAGAGCAATCACAGAAGATGGAAAGAATACCATAGGTACAAGGAAGACAACTATGAAGAAACCATGGATAACAGATGAAGTGCTTCAGCTGACTCATGAAACAAGGAAGTACAAAAATGTTCATTGAAATTCAGGAATACAGAAATACAAATCAATTACGAATGAAAAAAATGGAAAGTACAAGGAAGCAAAGGCAAAATGGGTGCATTGAAAAAGTGAAGAAATCGAAAAAGTTATTATTACTGGAAGAACACATTCAGCATACAGGAAAGTCAAAACAGTCTTTGGTGAAATTAAAAAGAAAGGATGCTAACATTGAAAGTTCAGTGGGAATTCAACTGCTAAATGTACAAGAGAGAGCGAATGTGTGGAAAAAGTACACTGAAGGCCTCTACGAGGAGAAAGACTTGGCTGATGACATCATAGAAGAAGAAACAGGAGTCATCAGGGAAGAGATAGGAGATCTAGTATTAAGAGTCAGAATTTAAAAGAGCTTTGGTCGGCTTAAGGTCGAATAAGGCAAAAGGTACAGACAACATTCCATCAGAGTTTATAAAATATTTGGTGGGAAGTGGCAACAAAACAAATATTCACCTTTCTGCGTAGAATGCATGAGACTGGCAATATGCCATCAGACCTTCAGGAAAACATCACCCTCACAATTCCGAATATAGCAAGAGCCACCAAGTGCGAGAATTATCACACAGTCAGCTTAACAGTTCATGCATCTAAGTTGCTGACAAGAATGAAATATAAAAAATGGAAAGAAAACTGAGGCTATGTTAGATTAATATCAAATTAGCTTTAGGAAAGGTAAAGTCACCTGAGCGGCTGTTCTGATGTTGCAGTCGATAATGGAAGCAAGGCTGAAGAAAAAACAACACATGTTCATAGGATTTGTCAACCTGAAAAAGGCGTTCAACACTGTAAAGTGGTGCAATATGTTTGAAATTCTGAGAAAAATAGGGGGTAAGCTATAGCAAAAGGTGAGTAATATACAATATGTACAAGAACCCAGAAGGAACAGTAAGACTGGAAGACCAAGAATGAAGTGCTCAATTTAAAAAGGGTGTAAGATGGAGATGTAGTCTTTCGCCCCAACTGTTCAATCTTTACATCGAAGAAGCAATAAGAGAAATAAAAGAAAGGTTCAGGAATGGGATTAAAATTCAAGGTGAAAGGATGTCAATGATATGATTCACTGATGGCATTGCTATCCTCAGAGAAAGTGGACTACACGATATGTTAAATGGGACCAACAGGCTACTGAGAATATAGACTGAGAATGAATCACAGAAGGGCCAAAGTAATCAGATGTAGCAGAAATGAGAACAGTGAGAAACTTAACATTACTATTGGGGATCACAAAGTTAAGGAATTCTGCTACCAAGGCAGCAAAATAACCTACGATGGATGGAGCAAGAAGGATGTAAAAAGCTTGCTAGCACTGGCAAAAAAGGCAAGAGGAGTTTGCTAGTGTCAAACGTAGGTCTTAACTTGAGGAAGAAATTTCTGAAGATATACACTTCGAGCACAGCTTTGTATGGTAGTGAGCCATGGACTGTGGAAAAACTAGAACAGAAGAGAATTGAAGCCTTCAAGATGTGGTGCTACAGAAGAATGCTGAAAATTAGGTGGACTGATAAGGTAAGAAATAAGGTTCTCCACAAAATCTGCAAGGAAAGGGAAATACGAGAAACATTGACAAGAAGAAGGGACATAATTATAGGACACCTGTTAGGCATCAGGTGTTAACTTCCATGCTACTAAAGGTAAAAACTGTAGAGGAAGAAAGAGATTAGAATATCTGGCAAATAACTGAAGACGTACGGTGCAATTGATACTCTGCGATGAAAAGGTTAACACAGGAGAGGAATTCATGGCTGGCTGTATCAATCCAGTCAGAAGAATATGACAAACAAAAGACATTTGTAATAATATTTTCAAAAACTGAAGGGTGATTAAAACAGTCTCATGAGAATCTGTAACCCAACTAATCTGTAACCCAACTAACTGGGATGCATTCCTTTGTGAAAAGGTAAGAATAGCCTTTAACATATGGTGCTAAACTAATAGTCTATGTCCAGACAATTGATCGCACAAAGCCTAGATGTAAGTATCATCTTTCATAAGTCATATTTTTTTTTCCCCTCAGAACAATGACAAAAGATCTCATCCATCAGCTATTTTGTGTAAGCAATACTTCCAAAAAGTTTTATCTGTTTCCCATTGTGCAATGCTAGTGGTTTGCAAGAGCCCAGTATTGGTCATTTCTGTTGGTATAAAGTCGTTACACTCTATCTTAAATTGGTGTATCTGGAAGTTGTTGTTGTTGTCTTCAGTCCTGAGACTGGTTTGATGCAGCTCTCCATGCTACTCTATCCTGTACAAGCTTCTTCATCTCCCAGTACCTACTGCAACCTACATCCTTCTGAATCTGCTTAGTGTATTCATCTCTTGATCTCCCTCTACGATTTTTACCCTCCACGCTCCCCTCCAATACTAAATTTGTGATCCCTTGATGCCTCAAAACATGTCCTACCAACTGGTCCCTTCTTTTTGTCAAGTTGTGCCACAAACTCCTCTTCTCCTCAATTCTATTCAATACCTTCTCATTAGTTATGTGATCTACCCATCTAATCTTCAGCATTCTTCTGTAGCACCACATTTCGAAAGCTTCTATTCTCTTCTTGTCCAAACTATTTATCGTCCATGTTTAACTTCCGTACATGGCTACACTCCAAACAAATACTTTCAGAAACGACTTCCTGATACATAAATCTATATTCAATGTTAACAAATTTCTCTTCTTCAGAAACGCTTTCCTGGCCATTGCCAGTCTACATTTTATATCCTCTCTACTTTGACCATCATCAGTTATTTTACTTCCTAAATAGCAAAACTCCTTTACTACTTTAAGTGTCTCATTTCCTAAAATAATTCCCTCAGCATCACTCGATTTAATTTGACTACATTCCATCATCCTCGTTTTGCTTTTGTTGATGGTCATCTTATATCCTCCTTTCAAGACACTATCCGTTCCGTTCAACTGCTCTTCCAAGTCCTTTGCTGTCTCTGACAGAATTACAACGTCATCAGCAAATCTCAAAGTTTTTACTTCTTCTCCATGAATTTTAATACCTACTCCGAACTTTTCTTTTGTTTCCTTTACTGCTTGCTCAATATAAAGATTGAATAACATCGGTGAGAGGCTACAACCCTGTCTCACTCCTTTCCCAACCACTGCTTCCCTTTCATGCCCCTCGACTCTAATAACTGCCATCTGGTTTCTGTACAAATTGTAAATAGCCTTTCGCTCCCTGTATTTTACCCTTGCCACTTTCAGAATTTGAAAGAGAGTATTCCAGTCAACATTGTCAAAAGCTTTCTCTAAGTCTACAAATGCTAGAAATGTAGGTTTCCCTTTTCTTAATCTTTCATCTAAGATAAATCGTAAGGTCAGTATTGCCTCACATGTTCCAACATTTCTACGGAATCCAAACAGATCCTCCCCGAGGTCCGCATCTACCAGTCTGTAAAGAATTCGCGCGTTAGTATTTTGCACCTGTGACTTATTAAACTGATAGTTCGGTAATTTTCACATCTGTCAGCACCTGCTTTCTTTGGGATTGGAATTATTATATTCTTCTTGAAGTCTGAGGGTATTTCGCCTGTCTCATACATCTTGCTTACCAGCTGGTAGAGTTTTGTCATGACTGACTCTCCCAAGGCCGTCAGTAGTTCTAATGGAATGTCGTCTACTCCGGGAGCCTTGTTTCGACTCAGGTCTTTCAGTGCTCTGTCAAACTCTTCACGCAGTATCTTATCTCCCACTTCGTCTTCATCTACATCCTCTTCCATTTCCATAATATTGTCCTCAAGTACATCGCCCTTGTATAAACCTTCTACATACTCCTTCCACCTTTCTGCCTTCCCTTCTTTGCTTAGAACTGGGTTGCCATCTGAGCTCTTGATATTCATACACGTGGTTCTCTTCTCTCCAAAGGTCTCTTTAATTTTCCTGTAGGCAGTATCTATGTTACCCCTAGTGAGATAAGCTTCTACATCCTTACATTTGTCCTAGACGTTTGTATTCCTTTTTGGCTGCTTCATTTACTGCATTTTTATATTTTCTCCTTTCATCAATTAAATTCAGTATTTCTTCTGTTACCCAAGGATTTCTACTAGCCCTCGTCTTTTTACCTACTTTATCCTTTGCTGCCTTCACTAATTCAACCCTTAGAGCTACCCCTTCTTCTTCTTCTACTGTGTTTCTTTCCCCCATTCCTGTCAATTGTTCCCATATTCTCTCCTTGAAACTCTGTACAACCTCTGGTTCTTTCAGCTTATCCAGATCCCATGTCCTTAAATTCCCACCTTTTTGCAGTTTCTTCAGTTTTAACCTACAGGTCATAACCAATAGATTGTGGTCAGAGTCCACATCTGCCCCTGGAAATGTCCTACAATTTAAAACCTGATTCCTAAATCTCTGTCTTACCATTATATAATCTATCTGATACCTTTTAGTATCTCCAGGATTCTTCCATGTATACAACCTTCTTTTATGATTCTTGAACCAAGTGTTAGCTATGATTAAGTTATGCTCTGTGCAAAATTCTACCAGACAGCTTCCTCTTTCATTTCTTAGCCCTAATCCATAATCACCTACTATGTTTCCTTCTCTCCCTTTTCCTACTGACGAATTCCAGTCACCCATGACTATTAAATTATCGTCTCCCTTCACTACCTGAATAATTTCTTTTATCTCATCATACATTTCATCAATTTCTTCATCATCTGCAGAGCTAGTTGGCATATAAACTTGTACTACTGTAGTAGGTGTGGGCTTCGTATCTATCTTGACCACAATAATGCGTTCACTATGCTGTTTGTAGTAGCTTACCCGAATTCCTATTTTCCTATTCATTATTAAACCTACTCCTGCATTACTCCTATTTGATTTTGTATTTATAACCCTGTATTTACCTGACCAAAAGTCTTGTTCCTCCTGCCACCGAACTTCACTAATTCCCACTATATCTAACTTTAACCTATCCATTTCCCTTTTTAAATTTTCTAACCTACCTGCCCGATTAAGGGATCTGTCTTCCACGCTCCGATCCGTAGAATGCTAGTTTTCTTTCTCCTGATAACGACGTCCTTCTGAGTAGTCCCCACCCGGAGATCCAAATGGGGGACTATTTTACCTCCGGAATATTTTACCCAAGAGGACGCCATCATCATTTAATCATACAGTAAAGCTGCATGTCCTCGGGAAAAATTACGGCTGTAGTTTCCCCTTGCTTTCAGCTGTTCACAGTACCAGCACAGGAAGGCCATTTTGGTTAATGTTGCAAGGCTAGATCAGTCAATCATCCAGACTGTTGCCCCTGCAACTACTGAAAAGGCTGCTGCCCCTCTTCACGAACCACATGTTTGTCTGGCCTCTCAACAGATACCCCTCCATTGTGGTTGCACCTGTGGTACGGCCATCTGTATCGCTGAGGCATGCAAGCCTCCCCACCAACGGCAAGGTCCAAGGTTCATGGGGGGGTATCTGGAAGTAAGAACTAAAAATTTTTGTTCAGGAGTAAGAGATATGGATGGATTATGGTGTAGAGAAATGTGAGGTAATGTAATTAACGAATAATATATCTCAATTTGGAAACAAAATTCAACTTCGATAGAAAGAAAATGAAGAACGAGCAATCTGCTTGTCAACCATCATACATAAATTGCTGTTTTGCTCATGATAATATGAGGAATAATCAACAATAGACTTAATGACATCAGTAAACACCCTTTGTGGATCCTGTTTATACACTCCTGGAAATGGAAAAAAGAACACATCGACACCGGTGTGTCAGACCCACCATACTTGCTCCGGACACTGCGAGAGGGCTGTACAAGCAATGATCACACGCACGCCACAGCGGACACAGCAGGAACCGTGGTGTTGGCCGTCGAATGGCGCTAGCTGCGCATCATTTGTGCACCGCCGCCGTCAATGTCAGCCAGTTTGCCGTGGCATACGGAGCTCCATCGCAGTCTTTAACACTGGTAGCATGCCGCGACAGCGTGGACGTGAACCGTATGTGCAGTTGACGGACTTTGAGCGAGGGCGTATAGTGGGCATGCGGGAGGCCGGGTGAACGTACCGCCGAATTGCTCAACACGTGGGGCGTGAAGTCTCCACAAGTACATCGATGTTGTCGCCAGTGGTCGGCGGAAGGTGCACGTGCCCGTCGACCTGGGACCGGACCGCAGCGACACACGGAGGCACGCCAAGACCGTAGGATCCTACGCAGTGCCGTATGGGACCGCACCGCCACTTCCCAGCAAATTAGGGACACTGTTGCTCCTGGGGTATCAGCGAGGACCATTCGCAACCATCTCCATGAAGCTGGGCTACGGTCTCGCACACCGTTAGGCCGTCTTCCGCTCACGCCCCAACATTGTGCAGCCCGCCTCCAGTGGTGTCACGACAGGCGTGAATGGAGGGACGAATGGAGACGTGTCCTCTTCAGCGATGAGAGTCGCTTCTGCCTTGGTGCCAATGATGGTCGTATGCGTGTTTGGCGTCGTGCAGGTGAGCGCCACAATCAGGACTGCATACGACCGAGGCACACAGGGCCAGCACCCGGCATCATGGTGTGGGGAGCGATCTCCTACACTGGCCGTACACCTCTGGTAATCGTTGAGGGGACACTGAATAGTGCACGGTACATCCAAACCGTCATCGAACCCATCGTTCTACCATTCCTAGACCGGCAAGGGAACTTGCTGTTCCAACAGGACAATGCACGTCCGCATGTATCCCTTGCCACCCAACGTGCTCTAGAAGGTGTAAGTCAACTACCCTGGCGAGCAAGAACTCCGGATCTGTCCCCCATTGAGCATGTTTGGGACTGGATGAAGCGTCGTCTCACGCGGACTGCACGTCCAGCACGAACGCTGGTCCAAATGAGGCGCCAGGTGGAAATGGCATGGCAAGCCGTTCCACAGGACTACATCCAGCATCTGTACGATCATCTCCATGGGAGAATAGCAGCCTGCATTGCTGCGAAAGGTGGATATACACTGTACTAGTGCCGACATTGTGCATGCTCTGTTGCCTGTGTCTATGTGCCTGTGGTTCTGTCAGTGTGATCATGTGATGTATCTGACCCCAGGAATGTGTCAATAAAGTTTCCCCTTCCTGGGACAATGAATTCACGGTGTTCTTATTTCAATTTCCAGGAGTGTAGTTACATGAAACTGTTACATAAACCTGTTTTTCACTGGACACAAAATGTTGGTGTCACAGCGTTACATATAAAGTCAGGGCAGAATATTGAACTTCAAAATGCATTACATCACTCGTGTTGAAAATGGCCTTTTGCTTATTGATTTTAAGCACTAGTCTGTAATTTCAGTGAAATTTTAAAGAAATTGTGAGATGTGGCTGAGAACTGGCTGTGAGCTCTTTTGCGGTCATATTGCTCCATGATGACTAAACCTCAAATTTTTAAGAGGCCACAACTACAGCAATAGTTTTGCAAGGATCCTTCTGTCCACCTTTACGTGGCCCCTCCATACTATCTTCTATTTAAAATATAACTGAAATATGTTTTTGAACAAAAATTTCCTAGAAAAAGAATTTTGTCTTGGCATTTAAAATATTTTGTGCTGAAAAACGGGTATTTTTGGAAACTTCAGAAGTGTTACAGAAGAATTTCTAGTATATTATAATACTGTGCTTCATGAAGTCATAAAGAAGCTAAAAAAAGGCAAATCATAACAACCAGGTATTATATCTCTTAAAAAAATAATGTAGCTATTTATTTAGAGGAAACACTCTCCTTGTAAATTTGTTTGTCCATTGGTTTATCGTGATATGTTGCTGATTTTTAGTGAAGTTAGTTTTTACGTTTAGCTTTCAAAAAATACAAAAGAGATATAATAAGCAAAATAATGAATTTCGTAGGTTGCCTATTACGTATTATATCTGTTTTTATCGAGCGCCAGGCTCCCTAGAAATTACTGTAAATGCAATAGCGTAGTATTACTCAGCTCCAGTTCACTATCACAGAAAATAGATAAGTTTTAATAAAATTATTTCACTGGATTCCTTCAATTAATCTCACTGAATATTTTTACATAATTTCTTCCGGTCCGGCTATCAGACATTGTGCTGTGCAAAAATATTTTTGAATGTACCGCGTAATGGCGGCTAATTGTTAACAGTCAGAGATCATCGTTACTCGCTCCGCAGCAGCTGGTAACAAGCTAAATAATTTTCATTAAATATTCTTTTTATAAGTTAAATGTGGCGTAGGTTCTTGAAATAACCCACGGGGATCACTTTATACTAATACATTCTTACTAGGACACAGTTTACACCATTAAATATTTGCAATTACGTTACGACAGAAACAAATGCTAGCGCAACACAATAGCTTGCGTACCTTATTCCAGCTAACACCAGAACGAACAGAACAAAACAGACTAGAGAGAAGAATGAGCATTGCATTGTATATTATACTCTTACAAAGATAATATTTCTTTTAATTACTTACACATTATAATCTCATACAATAAAAATAATGTCTTTTCTGCATCTATCGATCTATATTGTATATTTTTACAATTAGTGTTATCACCTTTTGCAGATAAATCGATGTTTGCAATTCATTTTGAGTCACATACAGTCATTTTTATTTATGTTTCACCTCGATAATGGTGAATATTGCAAAAGGTACACTACACGTCCCCCTGGACTACAAGGAACACACTACTTAATGTTTGGTCCTTGTAGACCACGAGTGTCAATTTTATTTCGTTCGTTGGTCACTTTCAGTTCACTTTTCCGTGTATTAGGTCATGGGTACACATTCATTTTGAGTCTTTTTACATATAATGGCTGGGGACAGTTGTAATATAACAAGCTCTTCCATTTGGACGAAGGTCGCAGGGAAACCCCAGGAAAACCTCCTCAGAGCTGATAGATTTAACCCTATGTGTTACTTACATAAGTTGGTTCTACATGTTTTGGAATTACAAGTATTTACATCAAATATAAAATTTTCTGAAAAAGAAACAAACCTAAAGTTTTTATATGAAAGTGTTCATCAATTTTTTTATATATTGTGTTGATAATATTTTGAGTTTTTTTTATTTTTGTCGGCGCATTTCTTGTCGTGTGGTGTGGATGACGCTGTATGTCGCTACCGCGATGCCTCGTGCCCGTTGCCAATGGATCGACGTTATTTTGTCTGCGTGGTGCGTCTGCATTGTTGCGCACCGCTCGTTAAAGTTTTCAGCACGGGAGAGGATGTTGACTCGTGCAAATCATGAAACAAATGCACATATGTTACAGAACGGATATTGTAAGATGATATGGCTGTGGGTAAGAATTGATTAGACAGCATTATTGCATCATCGAGGCACAGGCTCAGTTACTTGGTATTTTCGTGTTCGTTTGCACGTACTGGTGCTGAATGATGCAGGAGATATGATGCTGAAGTAAGCACTGCACATCCCTGTTGTCATCACTTCGTATGGAATATTTATGTTTCACAATTTTTGTTTGACGGCGTTCCACCGTAGTTGCCATTGCAGTGACGTACTACTACGTGGTCCGTCACGTCATATTAATTGTTGGCGCACAGGAGGCAGCGTCCAAACTAAAAATGTTGTCTGTACAGTTTCAAATACACACTGATCACAGTTCACTGATCACAGTTTTGTTTTCGGTCACTGCACACAGATATGTTTTGTTAATGTTTGTACCTCGCGTTTTTTCAGTTGTACACCACGTAAGTGTTCGCTGTCCAGTTTGATCACTAATACAGTTCTCAAAGTACACACTTCCTCCACGAATACCAGCACACTATTATAGTTCCTGTTAGTATTGCTTATAGCATGACTTTGATACAATTGTATTACATGATTACTAGTTTTTTTATATCACATAGTGACACAGATGTCTGTTCGTTTACACAATATGTTACAATGAAATTTCACAGATCAAAAGCACTTTTGTTCTGTTATTCCATACAAATAAGTGTTACATCATACATGCAACGGATTCCGGCCTGACTTGCAATACTTTTATATTTGAGCATTAATAAATTTGTCATAGGGTATATTCATTTGGGGATTAGGACCGCTGCGCATGCGCTTGCTCCATAAGCTGTTAGCGCAATCGCATATCCTATAAAAAAAAAAGGTTTGCAACTGTCAGAAACAGACTCTAAAGTGGAGCTCTCATTTAATCTCAAATATTGTGGCTAGATGCTTATACTTTCTCTTTTAAGGTCAAAGCACAGCATCACAGATGTCACATTGTATGTGCATAGTCTTTTTCATACACCTTTCTGTTCATTTTTCATGTGACAGATTTGAATATTTAGTGCATTCTTTAAATAAACATTTATTATACAGCATAATAAAATTTGTAGTTACTAACTCTAATAACCACTGAAAAATAATCTTAAACACTTACTGATTATCTTTCTAAACAAATACCTATCATTGGACTGATGGTCCTTTAGCTTTTCTTTACTCATTTTTGAAGGCTGATGTGTAATTCATTCCTTGAAATAAAGACAAAACATCTTACATACTAAGCACAAACAAAACATCAAATTCTTACAACTGCACAAAATTATATATTGAAGTCTGTGCAAAACCTACATATTACACAAAAATACGGTAAACCATTCATGTCCTATTGTCAGGTACGACAAATTTCTTTAAGTCCTTATAGTGATACAATCCTTTGATCTTCCCGCTCATCACATCAGCTATAAGGTAGCTACAACCGTGCGGTATTTGTATAATTTTAAAAGGTCCATTATACAGCATTTGCCATTTCTTGTTCTTCTTTGTTATGAGTGACGACTTAGGATGGTTTCTTATCAAAACTAAGTCGTTTATCTGATATGGGACAGTCCGTTTTATTGACTTGTCATATCAACTCTTTCGTTGACTAGCGCAGCTCGTCATGTTGCTGATGGCATCCTTTATTTTATCCTCTTGCATTTTATCTGTGCGCGGCAATTTTGGTAGAGGCGTGATCCATTCATTTAGTTCTGCAGTACTAAATAATAACTCATTGGGCATGTATCCGGTAGCTGGATGAGGTAGATTGTTGTGTATATTTTCAAAGGCGGGTAACAATTCCGGCCACTTTGTATGTTGCTGATGAGTGTATGTTCGGATAAATCTGTTGGTCTCCCGAAAAATTCTCTCTACGGGACGTGGCTTCCGGGTGGAAATGTGCAACTAATATATGCTTTATGTTTTGGTCACGTAGAAACTCCTTCCACAGTTGACCAGTCAAATATCTAGCATTGCCTGTTAGAACGTTTAGTGGTTTTCCTGTGTTCGGTTTGATTTCTTTTGATATGCGTTGTATCATCTGTTTGGCAGTAGTGGTTTTCTTTGGAAACAATTTCACATACTTAATAAAGGTATCGTAAACAGCTAATATATATTTCATTCCACCGTGAGCCGTAGGTAATGGTCCTGCGATGTCCATTGAGACAATTTGAAGTGCTGCATCGGAATAATTGGATGCAGTTCTGTTTTGTTGCTTCTATTGTTAGCTTTAGCTTTCTGACAAACGTCACACGTTCTTAATATCTTTTGGGCCACACGTTTACTATTCGGGATGTAACAATATCTTTGTATTATTGCTACATACTTCTTTATTTCTACATGTCCCCATGCGTAATGCGTGTACCAGATAAAATTTTGTATGTATTTGTACGGGATACAGATGCACCAGTTTTCTGGGGCAGTGTCATTTCTATGATACAATATGTTGTTCTCCACTTTGTACCGCGAATTTTCGCTGTTATCTTGCTCTAATATTAGTGATCGTTTCACTTTAGTCCAGGTATGATCTTCGTCTTGCAGCTGTCCTACATTCTTGCACAGGTGCAAATATTCACAACGATATGGTTACGACGTCATTAGTAAAATTCTATATTCTGACGCTCGCTCGATCATTTCATCTAGCTGTGACATGCCTACTGGTAGACGTGATAAAGCATCCGCAATGACATTACCTTCCCCTTTTATGTACATAATTTTTAAATTATATTCCTGTAGTACTAATGCCCAACGGGCTAGTCTGGCATGTAATAGCTTGCAGGTTAATAGGAAGCTTAAGGCTTGGTGATCGCAGAACAATTTAATTGACTTGCCATAAACATAATAATGAAATTTTTGCAGAGCCCATACAACACTGAGTGCTTCCATTTCGGTCAACCAATATGCTCTTTCACATTGAGTAAGCACTCGGCTGGCAAAAGCTAAACTCTTATTTCCCTGTTCCCATTGGTTTCTTCTACTTGAAACAGACATGCTCCTAAACCATAGGATGAAGAGTCGGTGGCTATACAAAAATCCCGCGTCACATCCGGATGGTAGAGCATGTGTGCATTCACTAAGGCTCCTTTGATCTCTTCATAAGCTTGCTGACACTCTGCAGACCAGTTCCATGTGACATTTTTTCGCAATAAGGTGAGCAAGGCTTCATTTTGAGCAGCTGATTCGGCACAAAACGCCGGAAAAAGGAGACTAGTCCGATAAATGACTTTAACTGTTTTTTGTTTGTGGGCTGAGGAAATTCTTTGATCGCTTCTATCTTCTTGGTATCAGGCATTATTCCGGAAGGTGATATGATGTGTCCACGCAATTTTAAGCTGATCCCTCCCAAATTTTGATTATTCAAGATTTGCTGTTATTCCTGCTTCTGCGAGCTTATTTAACACTCTTTCCAGGATTTCTATATGTTCTTCTCATGTGCTTGTGGCCACTAGAAGGTCATCCACGTAAAGAGTAACTTTTTCTAGCAAGTCTGCGCCTAGCGCTTGGTCCAATGCCATAATGAATACGCCTGCGCTTACGTTGAGTCCAAAAGGTAATACTTTGAATTGATAACTCCTTCCATTGAAAATGAAGGCGGTAAATTTTCTAGATTCTTTGGTTAGCGGGACTTGCCAGTAAAATCATTGGTCTCGTCCTAACGGGTACTATAATTTTATTAATGTTCCTGGCGTCTAGGACAAGTCTGATTTTTCCATCTGGCTTGGCTACAACTACCAGCTGAATGCTGTACGGCGAAAGGGATGTTTCTATTATACCCAATTGCAGCATTTTTTGTATTTCTTTGTTAACTGCCTCCCTTTTCGTCCACGGTACTGAATATGATGCTAGGCAGAATATCGCATGGGGAAACACATCTATATTATACATATACCCTTTGATGATTCCAGGTTTTTCAGAGAAAACATCAATAACTGTGCGAGCTGCTTTCGTTGGGATTCAGTTAGATAACATAATTCCTGTGCTTTGTTGTTAAGGGTTTCGGTCCAGCGAAGCGTTTCGTTGTCAGCTACGTCCGAATAATATTCTCCCTGGCCCCTTAAATTGCTGCTTAATTGAAATATGGGCATCTCTTCGCTTTTTACTCGTACGCTCGGGTAATCTTTACTAGGTATACTTACTGTTAAATCCAGTACAATCTGCTTATTTTCATTCATTTCATATTTTCATTTTTCCACTGCATAAATCAATTTTTGCTTTCTTCTCGCTCAGGAAACCTCCCCCCAAGGATGCAGGTTACTCTCAATCCTTTTACTACGAGAAAGATACATTTTACGCTATCTTCCCCTAGGCATAAATCTACCAGCACCTGATACTGAAGGTTTGTGCTTGTGCTCTCATGGCTCCAATGACACAGCAGTTTTGTACAGGAAATGTCGGTAAGTTGCGGATTTGGCTCAAGGTTTTGAATAGATTATAGCTCATAACATTAGTAGTGGCACCTGTATCTATATATATTTCTACTGGCAATTCATTAATTCTAGCTTTTATGATGGTTTGTACTTCAGTTATTTCTTTTTTGTTACATTGGTTTGATTCCATAAGTAAATCATGTTGTGTTGTTTCCATCTTGGTACCTCAGTAATAATATATTATATTGTGTATTGTTTCTAGGTGTGCTCCCTGTTTTTTCGCCGACCATCAATTGGGAGCTTATTGTGGCCGTTGTTAGTTTGACGGTCTTGAACTATGGCAGTTTCTGTCAGTAGGAATTCCTACCATCCTTATGCTGCTATTCGAGTCTGTCCATGTTTGTGGTATTGCTTTAGTATTCTGCATAGAATTCCTATTGTCACACTGGTAATGGTTACCGTTAGGAGGCGGTGGTGGTGGCATAGAAGTTTGCATTCACTGCACCGGGTAAGTGCGGTTGTTGGCCATTTACCTTCATTTCGACGTTTGTTATTGTAATTATTATTACTGTTACTGTAGCCGGGGTGTCCTCTATCTTCCCACCTACTTTTTTGATTGTAAGATGGTTGACCGTTTCCGTTCTTCCTGTTTTGTTCTGCGGATTGATCTTCCTTTCCATTTCCGTGGCTTCCAAAATTGGAATTGTTGTTGCCATTTTTAAACTTGCGTGGTGGACCATTACTGTTCTCCTGGTCTTTATTTATCCTATTTTCTTCCTGGGAGAGATCGATTTCGTGCAGCACAGACAAGTTCCGTTCCAGGTCATTTTCGCGTACATTTATTAATTTGTCTCGTATATAACCGGGCAGTCGTAATTTTAAGGGTCTGAGCATATCACGGGCTGATATAGGGTCATTCCAATATCTAGTTTTGTTGATATATTTTTCAAAATATTTACAGTGTGTACCCTGTTTGTGATTGTACATTTGCGGGCTGTATACTTCAATCCTCAGGCGTTCTTGAATAGCCTTAGAACAGTATCTGTCTAGAAAAGATTTTTCAAATTGTGCCAGGCTATGGCAATTTTCTATGACTTTTGGCCCATAAGGCAGCGTCGCCTTGTATGTGTGCGATTATGAACTGAATTTTTTGGCGTTCATTCCAGGCACTAAGTAATACATTTCGAAATCCTTTTATGAAGATTACCGGATGCACTGTCTTCTTTCCCGCGTTAAATATTTGGAATTGTCTGTGTTTTATTAAGCTTTCATCAATGTTATTGCTTGTGGAAGTAGAAGCTGCCCCCACGGGGTTATGAATAGGAATGCTTCCTGTAAATTGTTATGTTTTCTCTTTCCGACTCCCTTTTTTGTTGGTATGAACTACACGTAATGTTCTCATTACCGTACACGTTCCTAATGGGCGTGCCACAATTGTTAAGCATTTGCATATGTGCACCCCCGAGTTCAGTAATTCTGTGTGTCACTTCTTGCTGCCACAGTGGTAATGGCAATTTGTATCTCGCTTCGCTTTTTTCACCTGCGAGTGGTAGCGTGTCTACTGTGGGTTGTTTACATACACCTGCTCCGTTAGTTACTTTTTGCAGAGCAGACTGTATTTCTTTTTCAGTGAGCCAGTCTTGGAACTCTTTTCTACTTTCTGGGCTTGATCATTTAAATGCGTTTCTATGGTTTCTTTTTGTGTCATTTCTAAATTGCCCATTCGGTTCGCAAGCTGTTCTACTTCGTCCCGGATGACTGTGTGTGCCGTCTGAAGCGTTTGCACATCTTGTGCTATGTTGCTTAGAATGTTCAGCAGTTCGGCATGGGCTGTCTTTATTTCTGTCATTTCTGAATGTATCTTTTCGAATATTGTACCTATACTTCCTATTAAGACCTTTTCTCTTTCTTCGTTTTGTTCCCTTATCTGATTGACTAGCTGGTGATTCCTCTCTTCCCTCAATCTCTCTCTTTCTTCGTTTTGTTCCCTTATCTGATTGACTAGCTGTTGATTCCTCTCTTCCCTCAATCTCTCTCTTTCTTTGCTTTGTTCCCTTATCTGATTGACAAGCTGTTCGTTCTTTTTCTCTAATTTCCGTAAAAATTCAGCAAATGGATCCGGTATTGGCGAGCATACCTGTGTAGTAGTTGTTCTAATCATTGGAAATTTATCACTAGCCCTACTAGTAGCACCTATCGGATTTGCTGTTTTCGTCTGCTGGCTACTTCCTGGCATATCACCGGAAAACTACTTTCTTTACATCCCCCCCCCCCCCTCCCCCCGATCACTATTAATGTTTAAGTAAGTCAGTGTCACTATCCATATCGCTCAATAATTGCACATTATTTGTAACATTGGACACATTATCTGGTTGTGAATCTAACACACGTCCAACTTTTCCCATAATGACGATAACTTTCACTGGGCTAACTACAAAAATTGTTCCAAACTACAAATGCGGACTAAGTTCACAAGTCAAACTGCTTATTGTTTCCAAAATCACAAAATATTAATATCTACACCACTGTACACCATGTACCATCTATGATACTATACTTTGATGATACGGGCCTATGTAGCGAGCTTTTATGCATAGTGGTCCCTACCTTGATCTTTTTTTCTTTTCTTTTTGCTATCTCGTCCTCTCAGGGTCTACACAGTTCTTCTCCGCTTTCCTCGTTCAAGTTTATACATGAAATGGAATTTGATAGACATTAGAATACATACAATACATGTTAACGATTACATACATACAAAACCTAAAAAAAATATTTTATCTCTTTGGGCCCCACGTTGGGCGCCATTTATAATATCTCTTAAAAAATATTGTAACTATTTATTTAGAGGACACACTCTCCTAGTAAATTTGTTTGTCCTTTGGTTTATCGTGATATGTTGCTGATTTTTAGTGAAGTTAGTTTTTACGTTTAGCTTTCAAAAAATACAAAAGAGATATAATAAGCAAAATAATGAATTTCGTAGGTTGCCTATTACGTATTATATCTGTTTTTATCGAGCGCCAGGCTCCCTACAAATTACTGCAAATGCAATAGCGTAGTATTACTCAGCTCCAGTTCACTATCACAGAAAATAGACAAGTTTTAATAAAATTATTTCACTGGATTCCTTCAATTAATCTCACTGAATATTTTTACATAATTTCTTCCGGTCCGGCTATCAGACATTGTGCTGTGAAAAAATATTTTTGAATGTACCGCGTAATGGCGGCTAATTGTTAACAGTCAGAGATCACCGTTACTCGCTCCGCAGCAGCTGGTAACAAGCTAAATAATTTTCATTAAATATTCTTTTTATAAGTTAAATGTGGCGTAGGTTCTTGAAATAACCCACGGGGATCACTTTATACTAATACATTCTTACTAGGACACAGTTTACACCATTAAATATTTGCAATTACGTTACGACAGAAACAAATGCTAGCGCAACACAATAGCTTGCGTACCTTATTCCAGCTAACACCAGAACGAACAGAACAAAACAGACTAGAGAGAAGAATGAGCATTGCATTGTATATTATACTCTTACAAAGATAATATTTCTTTTAATTACTTACACATTATAATCTCATACAATAAAAATAATGTCTTTTCTGCATCTAGCGATCTATATTGCATATTTTTACAGTTAGTGTTATCACCTTTCGCAGATAAATCGATGTTTGCAATTCATTTTTAGTCACATACATTCCTTTCTATTTATGTTTCACCTCGATAATGGTGAATATTGCAAACGGGACACTACACAGGAACGAAAAGAAACCAATGTGGGACATAGTCAATCAGCAAGTAAGAAATTAAGTGCTCCAAAATTCAAACCTCCAGCTAGACCAAGATGACAAACAAATTACAGATCCTGAAGAAGTAGCCAGTGCTTCTAATACATACTTCTCAAATATATAATAACAACATCTTCCAGTAAAAATTCTACCAATCACCAGCAAATCTAAATAGAAATCCTGTCTCCCTATTTCTTCTCCCAACCAACCCTAAAGAAATTGTACTAGTAAGTAGTAAGTTAAGAACAAAATTTTCAACAGATCTGTATGAGATTCAGAATTATGTCATTAAAAATGGAGGTGACCTGATTTCAGTACCATTAGGCCACATTTTCGACAGTTCATTCACAAATGTAATCTTTCCTTCCCACTTAAAAATAGTGAAACCCAAGCCACTGTTCGTTCAAAAAAAAGGCAACAAATAAGATGTAGCCAATTACAGACGTTTTGCTTTGCTATCTATATTTTTGAAGAAACTAGAAAAACTTTTTCATAAGAGGTTGCTAGATTTTTGAGAAAAGGGCAACATAATATTCACAGACCAACCAATAGAAACAGCAATATTTGAATTTCTGAGTGAAGTGCGCCAAAAACTTGATATTAGAGAAAAAGTAATAGGCTTATGTCTTGATGTGTCTATGGCAGGCATGACCAGAAACTCAATAAATGGGCGGCGCTTTTGGCATGCGGGCAACTCTCGTCTCGCCGTCAGTGCACATTTCCCTCCACTACTCCCCCCCCCCCCCCCCCCCGGGCTGACTGAGGGGTAAGGCAAAGTAACTGTAAAGGCAGCACAGAGGAATCGCCCCGCCGTGCTGCCTGAGGGGTAAGGCAAGGTAACTGCAAAGGCAGCACAGAGGAATCGCCTAGAGCACAGACCTGCCCACATGCAGCTTTGTTTCATATTATGTTAGGAAATTCTGTAACTACACAGACGTAACTATTTTCATGAGTTATTCGCGTTGAGATCAGCTCACTGCACAGCACTCCACCTTTTTAGGTCTGCTAACTTGTTTTCTCTTTCATCACCAAATAAATCTATAACTTCCTAGTGCATTGTGGTGTACAGCCGCCTACGGCATATCTGTGGTGCCCGGCAATTATGTGACTGCACAATAGACTCTGAGAATTTTCAACCTTCTCTTTGAAAAAATACTACACTCCTGGAAATTGAAATAAGAACACCGTGAATTCATTGTCCCAGGAAGGGGAAACTTTATTGACACATTCCTGGGGTCTGATACATCACATGATCACACTGACAGATCCACAGCCACATAGACACAGGCAACAGAGCATGCACAATGTCGGCACTAGTACAGTGTATATCCACCTTTCGCAGCAATGCAGGCTGCTATTCTCCCATGGAGACGATCGTAGAGATGCTGGATGTAGTCCTGTGGAACGGCTTGCCATGCCATTTCCACCTGGCGCCTCAGTTGGACCAGCATTCGTGCTGGACGTGCAGTCCGCGTGAGACGACGCTTCATCCAGTCCCAAACATGCTCAATGGGGGACAGATCCGGAGATCTTGCTGGCCATGGTAGTTGACTTACACCTTCTAGAGCACGTTGGGTGGCACGGGATACATGCGGACGTGCATTGTCCTGTTGGAACAGCAAGTTCCCTTGCCGGTCTAGGAATGGTAGAACGATGGGTTCGATGACGGTTTGGATGTACCGTGCACTATTCAGTGTCCCCTCGACGATCACCAGAGGTGTACGGCCAGTGTAGGAGATCGCTCCCCACAAATGATGCCGGGTGTTGGCCCTGTGTGCCTCGGTCGTATGCAGTCCTGATTGTGGCGCTCACCTGCACGGCGCCAAACACGCATACGACCATCATTGGCACCAAGGCAGAAGCGACTCTCATCGCTGAAGAGGACACGTCTCCATTCGTCCCTCCATTCACGCCTGTCGCGACACCACTGGAGGCGGGCTGCACGATGTTGGGGCGTGAGCGGAAGACGGCCTGACGGTGTGCGGGACCGTAGCCCAGCTTCATGGAGACGGTTGCGAATGGTCCTCGCCGATACCCCAGGAGCAACAGTGTCCCTAATTTGCTGGGAAGTGGCGGTGCGGTCCCCTACGGCACTGCGTAGGATCCTACGGTCTTGGCGTGCATTCGTGCGTCGCTGCGGTCCGGTCCCAGGTCGACGGGCACGTGCACCTTCCGCCGACCACTGGCGACAACATCGATGTACTTGTGGAGACTTCACGCCCCACGTGTTGAGCAATTCGGCGGTACGTCCACCCGGCCTCCCGCATGCCCACTATACGCCCTCGCTCAAAGTCCGTCAACTGCACATACGGTTCACGTCCACGCTGTCGCGGCATGCTACCAGTGTTAAAGACTGCGATGGAGCTCCGTATGCCACGGCAAACTGGCTGACATTGACGGCGGCGGTGCACAAATGCTGCGCAGCTAGCGCCATTCGACGGCCAACACCGCGGTTCCTGGTGTGTCCGCTGTGCCGTGCGTGTGATCATTGCTTGTACAGCCCTCTCGCAGTGTCCGGAGCAAGTATGGTGGGTCTGACACACCGGTGTCAATGTGTTCTTTTTTCCATTTCCAGGAGTGTATAATTCCCACTCATATTCAAGTGGTTATGACAGTATATTACTAGACTGCCTCCTTTTGAGTGTCTGTGCCATTGTAACAACCAGTTCTTTTACATTTCCTTTAAATCATAAGCAAATAGCAAGGAATGCACAGCACTGGCACTTTGAAAAATACTGTACTGTATACCTGAAGAAACAGTGCCGCATTGCACTACTTCATGAAATGTCACACCATATTGAGTGTTTCCAAGAAGGACTAAGCAAAGCTGGGACACTCGGCCTGCACACCACACATGACTGCAGTTTGGCATGCTGTGGCCACCCTTGGTTTAAGTCTTTTGACGTCATAGGCCATAGGTCATATCTTACTGGCTGTAAGCAAATAATAGAAATACAATTTCAAGAATCAACCAGACACTATTCTGATTACAAAAAAGTGAAGTGTGGCATACTACAGAGCTCAGTATTGGGTCCCATCATCATATTTTTGATATTACACTGGTAGAAAAAAATCACAGCATAAAAAAATAATTAATCTAGAGTAATCAACTTTCATGAATATGTTTGTCTAGGTAACATCCTTAAGTGATCCACAATGTAAGGTCTTATGTTAACATATGTGTGAGATACCCATTGTAAATGTAAAATGCTGGTACATTAATAATCAGGGTAACCACATGTTGAATCCAAGCCTGCAAACATGACACATTTTACGATAATGATGGAAACTAAAGAAATGAATTAAAATTTGTGCCATGGCTGGGACTCAAACCCGGACAATAAGACTCGGGTTTATTTCTTCATCTTCCAACATGAGACTTAAATGTCTAAGGGAAAATTTAATTATAAGAACTATGCATGCATTATGTTGTACAGGTGTTAGGTGTCAGTTTGTGGGATATAGCTCCATACTTGTTGCACTTGGTTGGTCAATGCAGGGACAGTTAATGCCGTTTGTGGATGACAGTGGGGTTGCCATCTTATGATGTCCCATATGTGATATATTGGAGACAGATCTGGTGATTGAGCAGGTCAACATAACATGTTGACACTCAGTAGAACATGATGGATTACAGCAGCAGTAGTACGTGAGCGAGCATTATCCTGTTGGAAACCCACCGCCTGTTAGAATGCTGTTCATGAATGGTAGCAAAACGTGTCAAATCATCTGACTGGCTTACAAACTTGTGGACAGGGTGCAGGCTTAACCACGAGAGTGCTCCTGCTGTCATAGGAAATTACAGCTGAGACCGTAACTCCTGATGTAGGCTCAGTGTACCTAGCACACAGACTGGTGATTGGTTTCAGGCTCTCAGCTGGCCTCCAACTTCTTCTAATGAACACACAGTCATTACTGACACCGAGGTAGAACCAGCTTTCATCAGAAAGCAACAGATCTCCACCCTGCCCTCCAATGACCTCTCACTTGACACCACTGAAGTCACAAATGGGGGAGGTTTGGGGTCAGTGAAATGCATGCTACAAGTCATCTGGCTTGGAGCTGTCACTGAAGTAACCGATTTGCAACAGTTTGTTGTGTCACTGCTGTGCCAACTGCCTCTCAGGCTGCTTCTGATGCAGTAAAATGTGCCATAGCCATACACCAAACACTATGGTGTTCCAGCCACGTGGTCATCTGGAGCCTGGTCTTCTTGGGACCATATATTCTCGTGATCACAGCTGCCAGTAGTCGAGCATAGTGGCTATATTCCTGCCAAGTTTTTCAGCATTATCACAGAAGGAACACCCAGTGGAATTCTTGAGTAACATCAACTCACTACATCCAGTCTCATGGGTAACTAATGATCATGACAATTACAGCGTGTATTTAAAGGAAGCCTGATTTGCATCACCATAGTGGCATTGCTCCACCCATGAACCATGGACCTTGCCATTGGTGGGGAGACTTGTGTGCCTTAGTAATACAGATAGCAGGTAGGTGCAACCACAACAGGGGGTATCTATTGAGAGGACAGAAAAACATGAGGTTCCTAAAGTGGGGCATGAGCATTTTAGTCATTGCAGGGGCAACAGTCTGGGTGATTGCTTGATCTGGTCTTGTAACATCAACCCATATGTCTAAGAAAAGAGACTGACAGGAAGAAGAAAGTGGCTACACAGGAATGGCTACAGGACAAATGTAAAGACTTAGAACCATGTATCAATATTGGTAAGATAGATACTGCCTACAGGAAAATTAAACAGACCTTTGGAGAAAAGAGAACCACCTGTATGAATGTCAAGAGCTCACATGGAAAACCGGTCCTAACCAAAGAAGGGAAAGATAGAAGGATTATATAGAGGGTCTACACAAGGGAAATATACTTGAGGGCTATAATATAAAAATAGAAGAGGATGTAGTGAAAATAAGATCAGAGATATAATACTGCATGAAGAATTTGACAGAGCACTGAAAGACCTAAGTCAAAACAAGGCCAGACAACTGATAAATGTGGGAGAACCAGCCATGACAAAGCTCTCGCATCTAGTGAGGAAGAGAGATGAGACAGGCAAAATACCCTCAGACTTCAAGACGAATATAATAAATCCAATCCCAAAGAAAGCAGGTGTTAACACAAATTCTTTACAGATGAATGGAAAAACTGGTGTAAGCTGACCTTGGGGAAGATCAGTTTGGATTCCATAGAAATATTAGAACACAAGAGGCAATACTGACCCTATGACTTATCTTAGAAGATAGATTAAGGAAAGACAAAACTACATTTCTAGCCTTGGTAGCCTTAGAGAAAGCTTTTGACAATATTGACTGGAATACTCTGAAATTCTGTGGGTGGCAGGGGTAAGTGAAAGGCTATTTACAATTTGTACAGAAACCGTGTTGCAGTTATAAGAGTTGAGGACATGAAAGGGAAGCAGTGTTTGAGAAGGGAGTGAGACAGGATTGGATCCTGTCCCTGACGTTATTCAACCTGTATATTGAGCAAGCAGTACAGCAAACAAAAGAAAAATTTGGAGTGGGAATTAAAGTCCAGGGAGAAAAACTTTGAGGTTTGCCAATCACATTACAATTCTGTGAGAGACAGCAAAAGATTTGGAAGATCAGTTGAACACAATGGGCAATGACTTGAAAGAAGAATATATGACGAACTTCAACAAAAGCAAAACAAGGGCAATGGAATGTAGTCAAATTATTTCAGGTGATTCTGACGTAATTAAATTAGAAAACGAGAAACTTAAAGTAGTAGATGATTTTAGTTACTTGGGCAGCAAAATAAATGATGATGGCCGAAGTTGAGAGGATATAAAATACGGACTGTCAATGGAAAGAAAAGCGTTTCTGAAGAAGAGAAATTTGTTAACATCAAGTATAGCTTTAAACGTCAGGAAGTCTTTTCTGAAAGTGGTATTTATATGCACCGTAGCCACGTTTGGAAGTGAAAGATGGACAATTAACAGTTTAGACAAGAATAAAATTGAAGCTTTCAAAATGTGGTGTTACAGAGGAATGCAGAATATTATCTGGGTAGATCGCGTAAACAATGAGAAACTTGTATAACCTGAGAAGATGAAATTAGTTGCTAGCACACATTCTGAGACATCAAGGTACCTAATGCCAATCTTAGGACTGGAGGGAGGTGTGGTGGTATTGGGTCGGGGGTGGGGGATAAAAATCGTACCGGGAGACCAAGAGATAAATACAAGATGTAGATACAGAAGGATGTAGGTTGCAGAATTTATTTAGGGTTGAAAAGGCTTGCATAGTATGGAGTCGCTTGAAGAGCTGCATCGAACTAGTCTTTGAACTCAAGACCATAACAACAAACAGCAGTACCACTACCAGCGCAACTTAATGCAACTGGCACGAAATTTGAATAAATAACTCCTTTCAGATGTAGGAACATACCTACCAACTTTAGTTTACGTCGTCACAACTCCGTCTTGGTGTTGTGTGTATTTTTTTTTTTTTTTCGTCAATGTATATGAAGGGCCTACCATTAACCAAACAGTGTCACAGCACTACCCAGTTTGCAGATAACAAAAGTATATTAATCTTTGGGAAGAAAGCAGGAATGTTACGGACAACACTGTCAGAGACATTAACTAGTGTTGTACTGGTTCAACCAAAACAAACTAATAATAAATAAAAGCAAAACAGGGGTGTTAAACTTTCATAATCTCAAGAGAAACAGTGAAGAGGATATAAAAATTTCGATATCGGTCACAGATATTGCTAATACAAAGTTTCTGGAGACATGGCTCCGAAAAAACCGTAGATGGGATAGTCTCATTGATAGCATATTAAGAGACTATGTACCATGTGCTGTTTAGTGAGAGTGCTTGGAAGCAGTTGCCATAAAGATTGACTAATGACTGTTTACTATACTAACATACATTCTGTACTGAAGAATGGGATATTTTTCTGGAGCAACTCTCCATCCTGCCTAAGACTCCTCATCATGCAAAAAAGAATAGTGAGAATCATGAAGAAATATGGAATAACAACTTCTAGTATCCTTCCCAAAAAAGACAATGTTCATCGTCTTAACTCCAAACATAAAACTGATTTTCACAGGTTCGAAATAAAAACCAATGTATGCCAAAAGGAACATTGCACCACAGTAAAATTGTTTATAATAAGTTGCCAAATGAAATTAAGGTAGTAAATCACCTAAAAAAAATCAAAGCAATATTAAAAGAATGTCTGTTAAACCCGCTTAGTCTTCAGATTTTTTTTCGCTGCCTGGAGGTAGGGGTACCAACTTACGCGACTAGAGGCTTCTCGCGGATGGTTTTCGACAGCGTCCCGAACTCCGCGACTTCGGTCTCCCAAGTTCGGAAACCCGAAACTAAACAAATATCAGCCGTCCCAGTATGCCATTTGCAGTACTTTTAGCACAGTCCTTCTTTAGTTTAATATATTAAATATCCTATTACGAGGTAACGGTAAATGAATACCGTAGAAAACACGTGGTAGGTGCTTCCGGTCGCTGATTTCGGATGTCAGTAACTAAATATCAGCCGTCTCATCATACCACTTGCAGTATGCATAGTACACTCCTTGTTTAGTTTAATAACAAAACGTGAAGCCAGACTAAAGGTCCGATTACGAGATATGGGCAACTGAACAGGCAGAAAACACGCTCGGCGCTCTCGACTTCTGATTTCGGATGTCAATAATTCAATAAATATTCTCCGTCGCAGTTCCCCACCTACGGCATCCAGATTACACTCCTTCTTTAGTTGAATTACAAAAACATGAAACCAGATTAACGTACTGACCTCCGAAAGTTGCGACCGAAAGTGCCCAATACGTATTTTCTGCTATATTCAGCCACTCATATCTCTTAATCGTAGTGTTAATCTGACTTCATGTTGTGTGATTAGTAAAGAGGAGTGTACTGTTCATACTGCAATTGGCATACTGCGACAGCTTGTATTTATTTAGTTACCAACATCCGAAATTAGCGATTGGTAGCGCCCATCACGTATTTTCTGCGGTATTCACTTCTCATTACCTCGTAATCTGACCGTTAATCTGGTTTCATGCTGTGAAGTTAAACTAAAGAATGAGCGTATTAAAGATACTTCAAGTGGCATAATGGGACGGAGGATATTTATTTAATCATGGATTTCTGAATCTTTCGAAATGTGGTGCCATAGAAGAACGTTGAAGATTAGATGAGACGGTCACATAAATAATGATGAGGTACTGAACAGCCTTGGAGAGACAAGAAATTTGTGGCACATCTTGACCAAAAGAAGGAACCGGTTGATAGGACACATTCTGAGACATCAAGAGACCACCAACTAGTACTGGAGGGAAGTGTGTGTGGCGGTGGTTGTGGTGGTGGTCGGGAGCAAAAATCATAGAAGGAGAACTAGATATGAATACATTAGGCAGATTCAGAAAGATGTAGGTTACAGGAGTTATTCGCAGATGACGAGGCTCGCAAAGGATAGACAAGCTTGGAAAGCTGCATCAAACCTGAGGATTCTGAACTTAAGGCTGAAGTTGCAGAGCTCAGGATGCTGTCGAAAACCATCCACAAGTAGCCTCTAGTCACGTATGCTGGCATCCCTGCCTCCAGGCAGCGAATACAAATCTGAAAACCAAGCCAGTTCTATTAATGCACTGCTTCTATAGGCTACTTCGGAAGAGTTCCTCCAAAATCTTTGAGAGACTAAAAAAGTTAACGTCAAGGTACTACGTCATATTCTATATCACTTATGAAAATATTGTGTAAATATGACAATCAACTTGTAGCTTACAAAAACTGTAATCATTAATATTAGTTTAATCATATTTTCTGTTGTAATTTTCTAGTTAAAGTTGTTTAGTTCAAATCAAAGATGAAAAAAATTGTATTATTAATACACAGGAAACATCATGTAAACATGAAGATATATTTGCACTGACCTGTCCAGTACCCAATGTGCTGTAATTTACATGTAGGATTTACTGGCCCAAGTAGAAAATACAAATACTATGTACTTTATCGTAAAACCAGTACTGCTTGGTGGATTTCACTTGAAGTTAGTGCCAGAAGTAAATGCTTAAATAGGGCATTTATGATCGTCAAGTAAGTCTACGAAGTGTGGCAAGTCACTTTCCTTTCCACGGATCGTATTTTGTCTAAAAAATTAAGTACTGAAATCATTACAGTATAAAACAAAAGAGAAAGGAAATACAAAAAAAAAAAAAAAATCGCTGAGGAAGACCAAGAGATGAAGAAGGGTGTACATCGCAGTTGTTATTCGGAGATAACAGGCTTCCAAGTCTTCGGACTGAAGACCACAACAACAATATCGCAAAGTTGCTCTTTGCCTGAATTGGTTTCTTAATTCCCCTGCAGTTTCTTTAAAGAAACTTTCCCGCTGGGCGCTGCAGCCTCCCAGAAGGGCCCGCCTACGGGGGTGGGCGGCAGGTTGTGGTGGGGACTGCTTATAGAGTACAATGCCTCGCTGTTGCAGGCTGCTGACCTGCAAGTGCGTCCTGCAATGTCAGGGGACCGGCAGATTTCTTTATTCTTCTCCTATTACAGACGTGAGCATTGCTGGACAGACCGTTCAGCTGTGCGACAGAGGCTGTCAGGAGGTAAACACGGCAGTAGTCTTTCGATGTGCTTGAGAGACCTACGCTGTGTGGCTTTAGTTTGTTCGTAGTCATGACAATTATTTGCGTACTATATTGGCAATTTGTCCTCATAAAATGCAGGTAACGGCGCAGGCTAGAAGTGACTTCTATAAGCTAGATGCATGCCTACACACGCAGGTGTGCCCTCGCGCTGTCTCGGCCTAGTGCCGGCCTTTCCGATTGTAGGATCTACCTTTCACTGTAGAAGCATTCCGGCCATTTTTGTGTTAGGGGAGCCGATTAGTGGGAGGATAGTTCGTTGTAAGTTTATCATAAAATTAAAATAAAAATGTTTAAGTCTGAATATCCTAGTATTTTGTTAGATTACCGCAATACGGAGATTGTTTGACCGTTTGAATGTGAAGCCCTTATTGTTTTCCCGAGACCCTTTACCTAAGAAAAAACGCCAGTCTACGCCATACAGCCCTTGCTACCTGTGTCGCCGCATTTTGAATGTAGTGGACTCCTGACCTATTTAGCGGAAACCGAAAATCCACCACCCCGTGAAGCATGTCGAGAAATCTGCAGCCAATGTGACTGCAGAACCGTCTGAGCCTCTGGTTCAGACCCTCCACTTGGCTCTGTATCAGACGTCCAGCAATCGGTCCTGTCGGCTATGCTGCAAAGGGTGAGCTCTGCAAGACTGGGCCTTTACTACTTCTGATAGCCACTTGAAACCAGAGAGAATCTCTTCCAGTCCAGAGCGACACACATCACTGGTAAAGACGTAAGGTGCCACCTGCAGTTGGCTGCACCTTGTGCTCTTCATGGCATTTCATGTCTGGAATGACTGCACCCAGTAAGCACCAGGAATGCAACTGGCTTCCTTCCCCTCTGTAGCAGCAACGTCTGTAAGGGGCCCCTCAATACACCTAACATTGGAACTCCCCTCCCAACTACCATTAATTCTACCCTCTGTGATCGCCCAGTTCTTACAGAATGAGAGGCTTCCTCTGAAACAGGACAAGCGACGGCATCTGGCTACAGGACAGTGTCGGCACCCTTAACCTGTTTGTTCAAATGGCTCTGAGCACTATGGGACTTAACATATATGGTCATAAGTCTCCTACAACTTAGAACTACTTAAACTAACTAACCTAAGGACAGCACACAACACCCAGTCATCACGAGGAAGAGAAAATCCCTGACCCCGCCGGGAATCGAACCCGGGCGTGGGAAGCGAGAACACTACCGCACGACCACGAGCTGCGGACTAACCTGTTTGTCAGACTAACCTGGGTGGCCTTATGTTCGCCTCTCCCCCAGGACATGTTTCGCCGCCTGCCATGCCACAAGGTGACCTCTCACTCGACCACAGGTGAGGGGTCAACCTCAGTGTGAGCAATAACTGTGCTGGCCACTATTGTGCAGCAGTCGGTGGGCTCATGGGTCATGGTGTGCATCCATTTGATCCCCAAGGCTGGCCCGTAACAATGTAGCTCATCCACTGCAGACTCAGGCTGTGTAACTGAAGCCAACACAACAGGGTGCTGAGAGCAAAGTGTCACCAACTCTGCTCATATATGCAAACAGCAATACAGACACTATCCATACTAAACATCGTGGAAAACTAGACTACACCGACAGAGAAACGACTACCGACACACGCTACGAAACTCTACAGTAGACACTGATGAAAACGCAAGAACTGGGTCTAATAAATTAGGTTATCATGCACAGATTCAAAAACTAAACCACCAAAGCACATAGCCACGGAACTATCAATAGTGTTTATGTTGCACAAAATAGTGTGGGTGCCAGACGTTCACAGAAACTAGATCAATATATCTGGGTGCTATACAATGCTAAAAATTTGCAGTATCACCTGAATTTGCTGTTGCAGCTCGAGTGAGGTCGTGATTAGTAATGCTAGTCTTGGGATGCTGAGAACACTAACGTGGGGGTAGCAATGGAGGAACAACCAATAGCTATACAGTGGGGATGGTGGTAGGTAATAGGGCCCAGTGTGGGAGACGCCATTTTTGGGTCACAAATTAGCATAATTAAAAATGACAGCTATCACTTCACGATAAAAGCGTATCGACACCTGGGTAAACTTACTGATCATTAACTGCCATTATCATGACACTAACTGCTCATTAATTATGTCCTAAATAAACAAAACATGCACTACGGCAATTAGCTGGTTTGTTTACTTACGAGAACAATAGGGCATTTTGTCACTGAACCGGCAGACCTCTCTTACTGCCGGTATCTCCAACGATTAACTCATTTCCCTCACTTGGCTTCGTCACGATTTCCTCTGTCCTTTCACCTAGTCATCGACTCATTCCTACAGCAAGACACAACTGCAGCATTTAGAATGTCAGTAGATTGGATAGCAGATACATATTGCATGCTGACATTTAAAATCACCAGCTGTTTTAGATACCCTTTACTTCGTAGAGAAAACAATTTAAGTTCAGAAGAACCCTTTTTACTTCCAAAGTTAAGTACAGTAGCCATGTGTGAGTTTAGTATCAAACTCCAAAAGCAACATCAAACAAAACAAAAAAATCCCACAAACATTTTCGTAAGCAGCGACAAACTGTAATAAATGCACAGCCATACATACTTGCACTTGGTCATGAGTGTGGTCATGGTGTGATTTGAAGTTCTGTTTAATGTAAACAAAGTTTATGTAACAGACAGCGTTCAGATTCAAAATTCCCATCTACAGCATGCCTTGCCACATGGCTGTGATTGGTCAGCGCTTGGAATCTAGTGGCAGACAACACAACGTATGCTAGTTGCCACGTATCAGAACAAAATGCATTAATTCACTTTATAAAACCTGTCCATAAACGTGAAAGTACGACCCTCCAAAAGAAAGGTTAACACACCTGCAATAACAACAATAACAGAAAAAAGAGAAAGACAGAGGTACCAATAGCTTTAGGGTAGCTAGGATAAAACCCTGCGTGGGCTAAAAATACGTACCAAGTTTTCGAATTGGCCGCCAGCGATTCAGATGACCAACAGGTCACTGCAGACTGAGAAAACAAGATAAATCTGTTTTACACTATTTCATGTAAGTTCTCTGATCTCTTGTTCAATACAGTTCCAACAATGTGACGACAAATGTTCATTGAAAATCCCACAAAATACAACATTCAACACACACTGCAAGAGATTATCTCTCCTGATGATATAATTCTGCTATTTAAAATAAAAATTTAGGGAAAACTTTCTAGCAAAGCATTGTAATCCGTGCTGCTAACATCGACACCTAATAAGACACAAATGAAAGAAGAACGTATTAAAAAAACCTAGCTTCTAAGAAGGAAAGATGTACCAAAGAAAGAAAAAGAGTGTGCTATAGAAACAAAATGACGTAAGTAGACTTCACTACATCAATGCCATAAAAATTAAGAAAACAGGTCAAACTGCCAGTTGATTATATTTCAGGGATAGATTCAGGTTCTCACAGCATAGTAGTAGCTGAGATATAGATGTAGGCTTACTGTTTGATGACGAAGTATTCAAAAAAGAAAAAAAAAAAAAAAAAACAAGAGCCGATGAATACAAGGAAGAATCTGTAGATCTAACAACGTAAATTGTTTACTGGACACCTAGATACCTTAGCCTCAGTTCCTGAATTCTGTCAGGTTACCCTACCAAACCTCGAAAAAAACTTGCATGCTGGTGATGTCATGGCGTAGGAAACGAAACTGGGCCTGCTGCATGGCACCTGGCTACAATACAATGATAAAATGGTTATTTAAAGTGTTTTGTATTATCCTGCTGTCCATTTTATCCATGTTTACCTTAAATAGGGCAAAGATTCGCACTGTAGGGGTTTACCCAATTTTGTGGGGTAAACACCTCACAATTTTTTAGTTGAATTATAAATTTTTCTTTAATTAATCACCCAGCAGAGCTGGAATTTGGTTGTGTTATAGGTAACAATCCAACCTATGACCTCAAATAGAAATCTCGGGAAAATATAAATATTAGAAAAATTGAAAATTGTGGGCTTACCCCCAACTACACTAACTACCATTAAAAGTCGCCAACAATGTCGACGCGAACGGTGGTGCACTTCCCTGAAATTGCATCATTTTTAAATAAAGCAAGAACTAAGAAAAATTAAAATCTCAAAAGAAAAGCAAATGACATCTGAAACTACATGAAATGCTTTTAGTGTTATCTTCAATAGCCTGTGTGTTGTGACGCAGACGGCGGCTCGTTGATGCTGGCGGCGTGATTAGAGCTCCATGCTTGCTTAGTAAAACCTGCTCCAGGCAGTAATGTTATTCTCCGTTGCATTTCTTTAGTCGCATGCAGGACGGGCGTTACTGTTGTCCTGTGGGTCAAATTTCGTATGAGCGCGATAATTTAGTCCCTTACACATACAATTCAGTTATCAACGTCGCGTATACAATTTTAAAAGAGTACGGTATAATATTCACTCTAACCCGCCGATGGCGAAACTACAATCCATTCGTTTTTATCGTTCACAGTCACGAATTCACAATTTAGCCGACAAACAGTACCACACGTAACAAACATTTTCTTAGTCTCCACAGTGTTAGTTATGTTTTAATGTGCGCGATAACTCATAACGTTACAAATGAACTAAGTATTTTTCAAAGAACGTTGGTTCGTGCAACTTAAGTCATACGCAAAACAAAATTCCATAGTGATACCGAAAACCAGACCATTCACTCGAGTATTCTCGCTGCAGTTTATAGTATTCAATAAAGCTCAGTTTATACCGTGACCGAAAAATAAGAACGCATGATTATACAAAGCCTCCTTACGTCAAACATGTCACTTGCAAACAATTAACACTCTTCGACTGCAAACATCGACATTGTTCTCGAATCACAGTTCATACAACGGTGCTTCATTTTACATTTGGTTTCACATGATGCATTTCACAAACTCTTTGCAAAGAAATCGAAATTTTACATAGTTAATAAAGAGATTAATGTAGGAATAACAATACCATACGGCCATTTCATTTGATTTCAATGTAGGAATATTAATAACACAAATACAATTACATTTCATGCTACAGGGAAAAAAATTAACAATCGTAGATATATTGTCATGCTCAAAAGTATCCGAACAATCTGAAGTGCTATCCATCTGATTTGCATGCAGCTTCTCTAATATCATTTCGGTACTGTTTCTTGACTATACAAAACAGTTATTACAAGTGCAAGTGACCGCCAGAAAAAACTACTCTTATCAGCAATAAGTCTAGGTGTAAATGAATACTACGATACCTCAAAATCAGGGAACTCCTGATACACCTTTAACGCTTGTAAACCCAGACTTATTACAATATGTGACATTTCTAAAGTGTTAACGCCCTCATTAGTATCTGACACAAATAATACATGTAACCGTAATACACAAATCATTCCATAACCCTTACTCAAAAACGAATTTTTTTTACTCAGAGATCTTGCAAGAAGATCTCGATACTCAAATCTCTATGATAATCCAAAGTATTCTTGCTCTCTAGAAGGTTTTCCAAGGACCTATTAACCAGTGTTCAATAACCGTGTGCTTTTGCATAAATTAATTAATGAACTAACCTGTTACAAAAACTATGATTAACATCATCAAGCGATCTACCGAAACCTCACTGGCAGTGACATATCATTATTGAAATCGCCACATTCATGATAGCCGGCAGAGAAAGACTTACCGAGAGTCCGATCGGACGGCCTTCTCAGTTTGTCTGACGAACACATTTCAGGCGTTATCTGTGGCTGACGAAGTCCTGAGCCAGATGACGTCGCTAGCCCTGCTCCAGAGGAATAGTCTCGGCCTACAAGATCTGGACATTCATAGAAGGTGGGAACTCCAACGTTAGGTGCATAATGGGACACTTTAGGGATATGATGCGAAGGAGGGGAAGGAATACATTGTGCACTCTATATGCATGCTGGGTGGAGTCATTCCAGATGTGGAACTGGTGCTTCCAGATGCCATGAACTGGGTGCACCCAGCTGCATGTGGTGGCTCATGTTGGTACTAATTATGTGTGTCTATTTGGACTTGAAGAGAATCCATTTGGTTTCAGGCAGCAAACTGAAATAATAAGGATTGTCATTCTTACTTGCAAGATGAAGACGGAGCTCACCATCTGTAGCATTGTCGACAGAACTGGCTGTGGTCTTTTGGTACAGAGCCAAGTAGAGGGTCTGAACCAGAGGATCAGAAGGATCTGCAACTGTGTATGCTGGAGATTCCTCTACTTATACATAGAGCGGTGTGTTTTTAGATTCTGCTAAGTAGGAAAGGAGTCAACAGCACACAGGAAGCAGCTACATGGTCAGTGGGGGCTGTGTGGAGGGGAGAGGGCAGTTTCTTACTTTGAAGAGTCTCAGGAAAGTGCAGAAAGGGCTTCAGTTTCAAAGGGAGCAGGAAGAACACACAATGAAGGTAGACATAGGAACAAACGATATTTTAGTTCTAAACTGTCACAGATGTGTTGCAAAAGAACCAGACCTCCAAGCGCAAATAGAAAGCACTGAATCTCAAATCGTTTTACCTATGGAAACCTGGGTAAAGCCGGAAATAAGTTCAGCCGACAATTCTACAAAGGACCTACCCGTGTTCAGAAAGGTTATATTAAATACAGTTGGTGGTGGAGTGTTAATTGCTGTCAGGAGTTGGTTATCTTGTAGTGCTATTGAAGTAAATAGTTCCTGTGAGTTAATATGGATAGAGGTTCCACTTGGAAACCAGAACAAAATAATAATTGGATCCTTTTACCGACCTCCCACCTCAGATCATACAATTGGTAGTGATTTCAATCTACCCTCGATATGTTGGCAAAAATACATTTTAAGGTCGATGGCCGGCATAAAACGTCTTCCAAAATTGTACAGAATTCCTTCTCAGAAATTTATTTTGAACAATTAGTTCAAGAGTCTACTCAAAGTGTAAGTGGCTGCAAAAACATAATTGACCTCTTAGCAACAAATAATCCTGACCAAATAGGGAGCATCAGGATACATACAGGGATTAATGACCACAAGGTTGTTGTGGCTAGACTGAATACTGTAACAACTAAATCCCCTAAAGTTAAACACAAAATACATCTATTTAAAAAAGCTCATAAAAATCCGCTGATTTAATCGTAAGAGACAGTCCCTACTCTCACCAATCTGACTATGTAAACGAAGACCACATTTGGTTTAAATTCAAAGAAATAATATTAATGGATATAGAGAGATATATACCAAGTAAATTAATAAGGGACGGCACTGATCCCCCATGGTACACAAAACAGGCCAGAACACGATGCAGAAGCAACGTAAATGCTTGCCAGATTTAAAAGAACCCAAAATCCCCAAGACTGGCGAAGCTTTACAGAAGCGTGAATTTCGATGCGATGTGCTTTTCATAGTTTCACAATGAAACTCAGTCTCAAATCTGGCAGAGAACGCAAAGAGTTTCTGATCGCTTGTAAAGTACACCAATGGCCCCAATGGCCAGGCGCAATCAATACCTTCACAGCACGACAACGATGGTGATGTTAGTGATGACAGTACCACTAGACCAGAGTTATTGAACACGGTTTTCCGAAATTTCTTCACAAAAGAAGACAAAGTAAATACTCCAGAATTCAATTCAAGCTCTACCAACATGAGTCACTTAGAAGTAGATGATAAATGTGCTCGGTGTAGAGAAGCAACTTAAAACACTACAGGGGGTCCAGTCCAAGATTCCTACAGTCGCCAGGAGGGAGCTGGGTGGGATGTGATGGTGGGACCTAGTTACGCTCGAGAGCACCAAAAAAACATCGTTAACAATAAGACATGTATTGCACAGTAATACAGGATTTTCTGTCAAGGTACCATGCCACATTTGGGCCAGTGGAGTTACTAATGATCCGCAATGGAAAGTAGGCTTACAGTCGACTTGTAGTGCCACCAGCGCAGCATAATGTCGGTTGGCGGCTGCTACGTTATAGGCGGCCGTCGACTGTAGAATCTGATGGTCTCCAGGTTTGTGTATCGATCTCCAAAAATACTCGTGGATGTCGAAGATTTGCAGTTAGGAGTCCTATCCCAGGTCCACATGCTGGCTCACAGAGGTCGACTCACAGCCTCCGTTTAGGGAACAGGAGCCAGAAGCATGGGTTTCTTCCACCAGAACGGGATGAGTAACAGCAGTGCCCACCAACTCGAAGGCATATGATGCACAGCCACAGCATCCAGGTCACGCAGGTCAAGTCTCCAGCAGATTTGCAGGGTTATGACATCCTCTGTGTCCCATCAGTGTGCCTTCAGAAGTTGGCAGTGCAGCTGACAGCACCTCCTTCCAGCTGAACTCTTGGTCCATAGACGATCGAAGACAGCTGGGAACGCCGAGGATCGACTTCCATAGTCTCCCCTTACACTGAACAGCTGTAATTGACACAAGGGCTGAGATACGCACTGCGCAGTCGGTAATCAGCACTCAGCGAACAGACAACGAAGGGTGGAATATTTATGTTGGCGCATCCAGTGCGCTCTGCGGCGGTTTGGTTGGCTATGACACCATGTGTCCTGGTTTTCCCTCCCTGTCAGCTCTCCTAGTGACTTCAGATCTTCGAACCTTCATCTTTCAGAAGCCCTTCACTGTTGGCTCAACACTGGAATATTTCTTGTTGCGTTGTACCTAGCTTTCCTTACGAAACTCATCTTTTTAACTATTATGATGGTATCTCACGGCTTCCCTGACGTCATTATGCTCACTCGCAGTGAAGTGTTGTTCTTGTTGGTTGGGGTTTTACGTAGCTACTGGCTCGCTCCTTGTAACTGAAGTTGAGTCAGAATATCATGCGATCTGTCACCCAGCATAATATCTGATGTATTTAACTTTTTTTTTTAATCCGGGCGCCATAGTTGATTCTCTTGAAGTAGAGGTCCGTTAGTCAGTGCCTCTGAAATCCCATTTGTAGCCAAGGAAAGGCTTAACTTTTTCACGTTCTACAGCTGTTATTGGAACAAAAGAAGATTACTTCTACTCATGTAACGAATGAGCACGTCCACTACTTTCCTTTTACAAACAAATATTTCCTTCAATGTGTCTACAAATCATTAGAATGACTCTTGAATTCGAGTACAACACAACTTTTCATATAACATACACCCTGAAGGCTCAACATGGCATCCAAGATTACAATATATTTTATTTGTCACAAAAGCAACTTGTCTTTCGTTTTCATTCTTGGAGAAATGTGGTTGCTCCTTGACGGTCAAAGCCACCGCCAAGACGCGGTGCCAAAATGTAAAAGGCCCCGCCCACAGCAGGTGAAGCCGTTTATTCGTTGGTACACCCGCCGTTTTCTCGTATTCCACACCTCTCGTTTAATGTCCGCACATACGAAAACAAAAACCAGCGCACGATATATGTTGCGCGACTTACTCCCCACTTAATATTATTCTGTCACAATCATCTTTCCTTCTACTACACAAGGAGTGTGAAATGTCGTCTGCCTACACTGCTTCTAACACTTCAGAAGATTTGGGCACTTGGTTTGTCCCCCATGCTACGATATCTCGTCGTAATTGACGACATAATGACTTGTACGTTATTACGCTTAAGGCTATTTGGAACCACCAAGGGCACTTCAAGATAGGAAATCAGATACCCAATGAAGAGAGCAGGCAAAAGTGGTAGCGTTTAGATTATCGGAGATAAATGATAACTCTGAAGCCGTTCAAATTGCAGGCGCTTTGTGCAGCGTTCCCAGGGGAGAATTTTCACTTCAGAGAATTAACTAGTAACTCCATCCATCGCCTAGACGTTGCCATAAGGCTCACTGTAGAATATGGTCACGAAAAGGTACGTCTTAGCAGAGGCAACAAGCTTGACACTTGCTCCTGAGAACTGCAACGTCAGTGGGTTTACAGAAGTGCTACTACAGCACTCTCCACCCACCTAAGGAGGGAGGGCGGGGCCAAGTGACGTAAAACACTGTTGCTGGCTATAATGGGAGTGGCACTGACGTTTAGCTTTCAGTTGAACGCTGTTGACACCAAACTTGGAATCCAGAAGCATCCCTACCTATCAAGTAGAAGTAGGGGAGGATTCTAATTGCGGTTGGCCAGAGGCGTCCTGGAAGTAGAGAACGACTCTCCAGATTGGACGAAGCTTGTTAAGTACCGGTGGGTAGTCTATAGGAAGCGAGAAATGGCGCGCTGTTATGATCCTTTAAAAACCCATGCTTTTATATTGAGACCGCTGGGGCGTCGACTCCGTGTCGCTCGTGGCCAGCGTCGTAAGCTCCGACATGTCAGTTTTCCTCACCTAGAATGCTGCCCTCAAATTTGTACTTAACGTGTCGCAAGTGTTCGCTACTTCTGTTAGCACCTGGCCCCGTTGGTTTCAGACACTGACTTCTGTTGTGTAGCCAGTTGCTTCCTTTGCTTTTCTAATGTTTAGAATGAGCCTTCAGTGTAGTAGTCAGTCTGATCGCAAACTAGTAGTGTTAATCAGACCCCAGAATTCCATGAGTCTCCTGATGTAAACATTCTGTGAAATGATAATTAAATGAACTCCCTAGCTGAAAACAGGCGTTGATATACTTCATTGGGGAAATGGTGAAAATGTGTGCCCCGAAGGGGACTCGAACCCGGCGAAGGATTCCAGTCCAGGTAAAGAAGCATTTTCGCAACGGACTATAGCTAGTGTAAACCAACCACTACCAGCATTCCCGATAGCGACATCCAAGGAAAAATTAACCCTGCAGCCACGGAAGAATATAGGTCCATTTAAAATAACTGCTTGGGCTGTTCCATTTCCACCAAGTTTGTTTTCCAGGCTAATGATGTGTTTGTAAACAGGCATGCGGTGACTCGAACCCGGGATCTCGTGCTTACATGGCAGACGCTCTATCCGTCTGAGCCACCGAGGGCACAGAGGATAGTGCGCCTGCAGGGACTTATCCCTTGCACGTTCCCCGTGAGACCCACATTCCCAACATGTCCACACGACTGCATTCGTAGTGCGCCTAATAGATGTTTTCCCATCATTCTCATTACTCGTGGCAGATTAATCTACCAAGTCCCGTACGAGTTCGGGCATAGCGTGTGCGTTCGCACAAGAAGGTCAATGGCGGGGAAGCCATATTTTAATTATATGTGATGACCTATGCAGCTTTGCTAGAATTCTGTCGAGTCCCAAAATCGGCATCTCTCGTAGATGACAGTGTTTAGCGCTGATCCAATTCATCAACCTGCATTCACTGGGAATATGTCTTTCTGCATTTGCTCCTCACCGCTCGGAAATTGTACACTGACCTTAAACCTCTTGTCTTCCCTCTATTCTGTGTCAGAACACGACTGGCTTCCGTGTTTGCTGCACCTCACTCAGCAATTACCCTAGCTTGCAGTCTAGTGGTCATTGACACAGGCGGTTCGGATTCCGAAAGCTGTCAAAGACGAATTTTTGGTGTCCCCTATTGTGGCGCGTAGAATCTCCCCCTTCCTTCAGAAAATTCGTCTAGAATTTTTCAATTTGAATAACCTCATCCTACGTATTTTATACCAGTTGTTCTACATTATACAACTTTAGACGGTCTTCCATAACCATACATATAATTTACGATATTCTCAACGGTTGATATATCTAAGTGATATCGCAGGTCTTTGCGGAAGTCATATCTTATACACTAACACCATTATTTATATTCTATTTGCTTACACGTAATTCCTTTACTGCGTCTGAGCTTTATTTACAAATCAGTCAACGGGTATCTGATGCATAGGTAAATCAGGGTGACGCACTGACTTCGTTTAAAACGGAACTTGATTACAGAAATCGAAATGAGAGCCACAACAGCGCTTATAGTCGTGATACTATGATGTTGTCTATCGCGGTATTCCTGTATGCGCTGGACTATTTGTTCAGCTGTACTTCTCCCTTTTTTTGCATTGCTACTAGTTCGTCTAGTGAGCGTAGACTGTCTGGATTTAGGGTGTTATTTAAGAAGGTTACCTCTAGCAGCTTGTCGGGCCATTACTACCCAGACTGTTCACACTTAAGTGTGGTCGTACTAGTTGTACTGGTAGATGAAATGTCGCGCCAGCTAAGTCACAAGTCGTACCGTTTTATTAGTATTCTGTTGTGCCGTAACCCCACTCTGTCCATACCTGCTAGTTTCCTGTGTTTGTAACTACTATGACTACTGGTGAAAAAACTAACTGTGGATGCCCACTCTCTGGAAACGTGGATATGGTGGTAACACTTCCCTCTGACATTCCCTTGCACAGTTTTCCCCAGGAACAACTAGATCTCACGTGTCTATATGCCAGTCTGTGTCATACTACTGGGGCAGATCGTAACACTTTCCCTCTGGCATCTCTGTAGATCATCGGGCGACATTAGAGCATACCCATCTCTTTGCTCTGAAATTATTAATACGTCTTTGATTTGTACCTGTAGGTATGCGACCCGAGAAAAAAACCTTTATCCCTATCTTCCCTGCCTTACAGAAGGCGAGATTACCTGGACCAGACTTTACCCCCATGTACAAAAACATCGATCCCTTGATAATGAAAAATAAATGAACACTATATAACATACTATAAACGGAACGAAATAAAACTGAATGACTTACAAGAATCTCAAATGTCATCTATCAATGTGGCATTAGGATGTAATGGTAGTTTAGACATATTTTGATCATCTGTCCCCTGTTTCTTCTTTGTTCCATGAGGCTTCGCATTCTGTACTGCAGACATTGCTAGATCTGTGGCAATGCATTGACAGCTTCCTTCAAATGCTTAATATGTCCCACATTAATAATCAAATTCTTCGTTGGGATCTGTATTTTAACACTGACATTTACATTATTTCCACTATTTGGTTTGGTCCATGGTATCAGGTCATGAATTTGCTTGTTTTGCCTTTTGGTATATATGGGTTCATTACTAATAGTCAATGGCCAATCCTGTATTGCGGTAACTTCCGTACACATTGTCCTGCTCTTGTCGTTCTGAGACATCTGTATCTGCTAGTTTTACTTGTTGCCACATGTCTCGTAATGTCTTAGCAAACTTTATTGCTAAGTCGACGTCAGATCAAAGCTGGGGATTAGTCACTTTGAAAAGCGAAGGCATTTTCCCCCCATAAATTATCTCGTACAGAGAAAGACTGGTGGACTGGTACCCATTTGGACTTTAGAATTGCCCATAGCAGTTACAAAATTGAAATATACATTCCAATTCTCATGATTACTGCCAAAGTTGTAAGGTGGCTATAATTTCACACCTTACAAGCACTCATCCACATATTTGGCCATTATTTACAACCGCAGTTAGGTGTCATTTGATAGGCTGCATATCGTATATATGTTTATTTAAAGAAGATTGACATTGTCACATACACCTTGTAAATAATTGTTAACGCTTTTGCTTGAAAGGTGATTGAGTGTCTTTATTATAATAACGGCGTAATGAATGATTGTGTATACTATTGAGGTTGGAAAGCCAGTGGAGATAAAACGGCAGGCAGAACTCAAGCTCTGGGTGGAAAAATAGCCCGCAAAGGTGTGCTGGTTCAGCTTGACACAGGATGTGCTACACCCCCTCTGCCCCACTCCCCTGGCAGGAAGTTCAAATTCCACCAGGACAATGCAACCTCTACTAACCTAAGAATACTGTGGGAAAAAGAAAGGGCAGTTGGGTTACCTCCACTAACCCAAGTCATTCGACCGCCACCTCTTCTTAGGGATTGGGACAATGTTTGAATTATGGTGATGAAGAATGGTCGCTTGGGCTATACCTACTGACCTACAAAAATGGCAGGAAAGAAAGGTCACTTAGATTAGTCCACCAGCCTAAGTCATCCGACCGCCACCTCTTCCTAGGGATTGATGGCAACAGGACTCGACCTGTGATGGACATAAGTCTTCATTATTTTGCTTGCACCACTCTCTATTTAAACAATTAGAGGCAATACCACCACCCGGCATGTTCGTCATGAGGTTTGGACTCCAACTGACCAAGTACACAGTACTGCTGCCAGAGAGCGCTCTCGTCCGTGACGTAATCCAAGATGGCCGCCATGACGTCAGCTGATGACGCAAGTACCGTTATCCAAGATGGCGGGAAACAATGTGTTCACCATGAGGCCCAGGCCTAGCACACAGTACTACCACAGGACAGCAGTGTCATCACTCACAGCTGTTCGACCACTTTCTCTCTCTCACGATTCTAACAGAATACATCTGACATGTATAGCCTGCACCCGCATACATAATGCCATCACAACATCTAGTCTGCACGTGCATACTGACATCCCACATCGTGTTCTAGAAATCTGCTAGCGATTCTAACAGAACATGTGTGATGTGTAGCTGACAGATCACGCATCTAACAAAGTTCTCAAGTCACATCACTACATCAAAATAAGAACCAACTCGAACTCTTGGAAATTCTATAGTGTCCCACAAATACTTAACATTCACTTTCTTTATGGTTCCATAGAAAAATTTCTGCCCTAACATAAGCTGTTTACCATTCTTCTTTGTCATCCACCCCCTTAAGCTACTGTACAGCGTTTTACATAAAAATTATGCAAATTAACCTAGTGTTCTGCACTTAACCTGCTGTTCTGCTGCATGTCACCAACTCATGCACACCCTTCCCTTAACTATTGCATTGCTAACTCCACGTTGATATAAAAAATTATGCATATTAATTAAATCGGTACTTTTCACATGTATGGGGTAGTTTTTTAAAAATTTATAGCATCCTATTGGTCAGTGAATCAATGGAATACAGTTTAAACTAAAGATCGCTAATAAAAAGCACATCCCACACTCGTTGCCCGATGCCGCCGCCGCCACCGCCACTGCCCCGCCCGACCGCACCCCGGCTGCAGCCATCACAGCATCGATCTGACGTCTATGGGCCGCCCTCCCTCAGGCTAGCAGCTTAGGTCTGCAGCAACAAGGCTGTTCGTAGTGGCCAATTCCACAGCATCTCCATCTCTGCCGTCTCGTCTTTGGCAATCAGGTGAGGTACAGCACACATCCCTGTCCACCTCGCCACAGAACTCCAAGGCATACTCACGCTGATCCCATATGAGAAACGCCTCTGGGCAGCAAGTGTGTTTACCGTTGCTGACGCTGTATCTGTGGATACTGTCGTCACAGTCAGCGCTATGGAAATCTGTTCCATAATAGCACAGGCGGCTTCCCCCCTAGCGATCTAACGAGTCATACGAGCTGCGTCCAGCTGTGGCTACCTGCCCCAGCGTCACTGACGCCTCCCTGCAAAACACCCGCATGGCAAATTACCATTTTAAAGGTTCTCAACGTTATACTGATGTCTCACGGCTATGTAAAATAAGAACCGAGTCGACCTCTCAGAAATTGTATAGTGTCCCAGAAATAGTTAATGGTCGCTTTTGTAAGAGTTTTTATGATGTCTCAGCTTGTCTGCATGGAAATTCTTGTCCTAACAGAACCTGTTTACGAAAATAGCTCAGAATAACCTAGAGACTCCTCTACCCCAGCACAAAGGATGTCGTGTGAATGAATGGGGGATTATGATTGGCTCTTATCGAATTTACACTCCGAATTACTGTTGCAGCCAGTATAGAAGCACTGTCCGCCTTTTCTTTCTTTCTGCAGATGAGACTTTAAGTAGAAAAGAAACTATTTTACACAGAAAGCCGTAGCGCACTGACAATTAAACCCTGGAAAGTGCTCCTACATATCGTCAAATATGACTAATATGTTAAGACTCTTACTCAATTATACTGCTCTCCCACTGAGGACAGGAGCTTGAATATTGGAGTGTGAAACCGATGTCCAACCCACCAATATACGACCATGTACCATGTCGATGTAGAAAACATACATTTTCTGTCCTGCACCATACAAAATCATCCCTTTTACATCATTCGTACATATACCGTGAAGACTGTCAGCATCGTATGTACTCCTCGCAGCACTAGATATTTCCATGTGAGGTCGGTGGTCATCCACCCCTGATGGGTAACCATAGTGCCCTCAGCAGACTGAAGTCACTCTCAGAACTGTTCTACAAATTCGGGCTCGTTTCCACTCAGCACAAACGCGTTACTGTTTCTGGTCCAGGCCTGCTTCTTTGTTCGCTTTTCTACACCGATCTCTAGACTCTGGGATTACAAGAACATGTGTATTTTCGCATGGTTTGCCATAATATTATACCATTTTCGCTGTACTTCTCGATATCAAGCACACGGAAGCATCCTACAGATCGCTCGTACTACATAACTCCGAAGATATAAACTGGAAATTATTTCTCTACAAGCCCCATACTTTAGCGATGTGGATCGTGCTCTAGACCACTAAGTAATTAGAAACTTGTCCCATCTGCGAAGACCTTTACTTGAGAACTCGATACAAATAGAGGAAAATGATATTTCCACTCTCGAATACCGATGTTGGTGATGTAACAGATCCCAAATCATCCCTATAACGTACAAAGTCAACTAAGGTGTTTCTCATGTGTAGAGAAACGTCAAACGTGTCCTTCACCTGCTAGATGCACACACCACAATTGATGTTCCCTCAACTAAATAAAGGCGCGAAATGTGCAGAGGCAGTCAACCGAACAGTTTACATGGGAGGGAAAAATGGTCCATCACAAACACATGTCCCTATTCAATCTTCTCAAATTTCCACCTGATCACGATAGCTGTTCAACACATACTGGCTAGTAGTTTGCTATTCTGCTGTCTAGAGGACGACACAGTTAACTCAGCTACATTCATGCATGCCAACAGACCTTTGCATCCTGATGGCTCCTGCTGTTAATGGGAAAAGTGAATCAGGCCCACCACAGACCACATATAGACAGAATGATCCTACGAAATCATTCACATATATGCTTTATCCCTGTACTTACAACTAAATGTTAAGATCGTGGTCTCAGTTGAACGACGTTCGACAATGAGAGAAATGTCGGAAATACACCCTGTTGACAGCTGTGGCTCTGGAAATGGAAATATCAGTACCATTCATATGACTTGACATACTCTTCCCTTTGCTATCCCAGTACTCGACATCAAATCCATACCATCCTTACAAATGGACATAGTCATTTCCTTTGCACATGTCGGAACACAAACACATACTTTATAAGCCTTATGCTCAAGGCGAACCTATCTCACACCCTCTACTACTAAGTATAATACTTTCCCAATAAATGATTCCATATGATACAAAATAATACTCAGAGAAAATCAACGATGGATGAGCATGTTTCATAAGTTTAATCGTCATACAAACCACCAGATCTTAAAAAACTATATCCAAACAACTACAGCACGTTACTGTCACAAGTGGTGGTGGTTCTACATGTGCACACAAGTATCCGTTAAAAGCTATACCAGCTTTATAAATCCATGTATGGCATTACTTGCGAATCACTTGGTTTTTCCAGACAAATACTGACACGGTGATCATAGAAGTGTATATTATCACCGGCAGTCCAGCTACACGTAATCCACGATGTAACCTCGTCATATAATCGCTCAATTTTGAAAGTAATTTGGTTAAGGAACGTGGTATGAAACCGTTATTTGCAACCCCTCCCCCCCCCCCCCCCAACCACACACTGCCGCTAGTAGATATTTCTCTAGTATTTGTAACGCATTCTGTCTCGATCCCATGTCAGAGGTTTGGTGATACATCCACTGGGCTATAGGCGATGACTGGTTGACAAGGATCACAAACAGCAGTAGATAGTGTGCTGATTGAGGTCGTATGAAACGTACACTAGCTTTGCAGATCTCTAGTGTTACGCTATCTGCTAAAAATGATGTCTATGGTTTGGAATCATGGCCTTCCATTCAACAACATACCTGCATTGGATCCTATGGAGAAGTCATTTAATGTTTACAGCCACTACTGAATCATATTTCTGGCACTCTCATATCACGAAACGAGCCACCGTTCTCGAACCTGTCTGTCACAGTAAAATTCCAACATGGCTTAAGGTACCCGTATGCATCTTTCAAGCACCCCTCAGACTTTATGCTACCATCCCTGTAGATTTTCGCATGTGATCGTTCCAAATTAAGTCGGAACTAGGTAGAAGTTGGAGAAAGTCATATCCACCACTTCATGTAACCCATGTAGAAACAGAGCGACCTGCGTTTGTGGGACAGGACTGTGTTTTGACCATTTGGTGGAAATGGGCACATTGTGGCACGTCCCCAAACTAGATACAGACACTACAGATCCACATTAATTCACATCTACCTCCCCAACATGCTCTCTTCGTTATTCTACACCATCCATCAGAGAAAAATTAAGAACTATAAAAGCTCAGCTAACTTCATCCGACAGAGAATTAGATAAGATTTTTAATGCATCTCTCTCCTCCCATATATCGAAACCAAATACCGCAAGCATGCAGGCATCGTGCACATGTGATGATCCTATTAAATATACAGGTATTGATCAACTGCACAGACCAGTTTAAAGTTCTATTACCTGTGCTCTCGGAAGATGATCGTATCCTGCAGACTATACTGTAAGTTGCAAGAGACGCCCCCTGTGACGCTGTCTCCTTGTTTGAAAAATTATTTTATTGGTGCTCTAACACCCTTTTTACACTACCAAATACTTGGTTTTTCAGCCAGGACCTCGATGTCTGTGTCAGGTTCTAAACTGACATTAAGACATTCTGATCCACTGCCTTCCGCAGACAACAAGGACATCACCCCACAGTTATCCAAGATGTCGCACTGTGATGCGATTGACGTCATTCATTAAGATGTTCTGATCCATGGCCTCTCGCAGACAACAAGGACATCACCCCAAAGTACAGTTATCCAAGATGTCACACTGTGACGTGATTGACGTCATTCGAGATGGCTGCCATGACGTCAGCTGTTGACATGAGTACCGTAACCCAAGGTGCCTGGAAAGTGCCACACCAACCTGCCACTCCCCCTGCCGTGATGTTTGAATTTTAGCAGGAAGATAGGTCAATTGGGCTTACTTCAGACGCCACACTGCTGTTACCATAACACACCACACACACTGGATGATTTTAAATGAAAGTCATTTACAAATAAGGAAATTGGAGGAGTTTTATGGCGTTGGCGTGGGTTTCCAAACTACATTTAAACTCATCTGTCACACTGCCCGAATAGCTAAAGGCTCTGCATTCTGTTTCGACTGATTCCTCGTATTGCAGTCATGTATGTGATCATTGTTTCGGTGCTAGTCATCCCCAGAAGGTGTCACCCCATAACAAAACTCCTTCTACAACTCAAACAAGTGCTGTCAGTCGATCATTATGTTATAACCAACAGTGTGCCAGTGGACGGATGGGATGGATAAGACACCTCCGGAGTACTGAAGTAATAAGCATCACAGTTGATACTGTGAACAATTTTACACCAATTTCAACACCGACCAATGATGTGACAGCATATTTGCCACTTTCAGTATCGTAGCTAAAGCACCCCTTCTCCACTTTGCGAGTATCATTGCGAATGTGGATAGATGACTATACAGTACGTCCATTCATTGTTAATTCTCGAACACATACATCATCAAAGTATATCAGACAGCACTCTAGATATTTCTAGCACCTTGAGCATAATGCTCTCTGTGCTGATGGGAGTCACAGAGCATTCTCGCAGTCTTAGGGTAAAATTAGAGACTGAAAGACCCCTTTACACTGTCATTGACAACCCACACTGTAGCACCATCACTGGTTTAATTTGCAATTGACCAGAAGTAGACCACTACATTCCACATCTCGTGACTGAATGGAGCTTACCAAGTCTTCACCCATCCAAGTGCACAAGATTTCTCGAGATGTGCCTATGGTGAGGAAGTTAGGTAGGGGGAAAGAAGCCTGTGCTATTATAGAACAGATTTCAATAGCACTGACTGTGACATCAGTATCCACAGGTATAGCATCAGCAACGGTAAGCACACTTGGTGCCCAGAGGCGTTTCTCGTATGGGATCAGTGTGAGCATGCCTTGGAGTTCTGTGGCGAGGTGCACATGGGTGTGTGCTGTACCTCATATAATCGTCGAGGATGTGACGGCGGAGGAGGAGACGCTGTGGAATCGGGCCACTGTGAGCGACCTGGTTGCAGTAGCCATAGCCCACTAGCCTGAGGGAGGACAGCCCACAGACGACAGATCGATGCTGTGGTGGCCGCAGCCGGGGTGGGGTCGGGGCAAGGGGCAGTGGCGGCGCCGGCTGCGTTGGCGGCGGGGGTGGCAGTAGCGTCAGGCGTCGAGGGAGGGATGGGTTTTTTACTAGCGATCTTTTGTTTAAACTGTATTCCATCGATTTCACCGACCAATAGGATGCTGAAAATTAATAAAAACTACACCACACATGTGAAAAATATCGATTTAATTAATTTGGATAAATTTTTTATATCAATGTGGTGTTAGCAGTATAATAGTTAAGGGAAGGGTGTGCATGAGTTGGTGGCATGGAGCAGAATAGCAGGTTAAGTGCAGAACACTAGGTTAATTTGTATAATTTTTGTGTAAAACGCAGTACAATAGCTTAATGGGGTGGGTGACGAAGAAGAATGGTAAACAGCTTATGTAAGGGCAGGAATTTTTTTATGGAAATATAAAAAAGTGAATGTTAGGTATTTGTGGGACACTATTGGATTTCCAAGAGTTCGAGTTGGTTCTTATTTTTACATAGCAATGTGACTCGATAACTTTGTTAGATGCGCGATGTGTCAGCTACACATCACATGCGTTATGTTAGAATCACTAGCAGATTTCTAGAACATGATGTTGAACGTCAGTACGCGCATGCGGGCTAGACGTTGTGACGTCAGTATGCAAATGCATGTGGGCTATACACGTCAGATGTGTCTGGGTTGGAAGTCGTCGTTGAGTATGCAGCGTTCATTGATTGAGAGCACTTCTTCTGCCTATACTTACGTTGAGCCGTTATTTGAACTCTGTCCTTGAGGCTGGGAGTTTGCGTCTCTCATCTGTAGAACACAGAGAAGAGAAGACAGCATTAGAGTATATTAGTCAGGGAGCCGCCTTCTGCCATCCTAGTGTTTGAAAGAGTTTTATTTGTGGCTGGAATTCTTCCATCATTGCAGACGTGTACGAGAACTATCACTCCGACGAACCGGACGCAGTACATACAGTAATATTGCTAATTGCAATGGCTTATTAGGGCTATAAAGCTAAAAAGCTGTGATCATGCTAGTTTATTTCCACTGAGGTCCCACACCACTGTAGATCCCATTTGAAAGTAGTATCTTCTAGTGTTTGGTATGTAGATGATCTCAGTCATTTTGCGTTATTTATGTTAGATTGCATGGCCATAGAAGGAGGCAGAGTTGGGAAACTAATCAGCAATTTTTAGTCAGGAAATATAGACAACTGTAATATAAAGGGTTGTTTTTTAATCTACAATAATGTATAATGAGAAACAACATTTATCATTTAGCAGTATTAGTTGCCTTAATCATTCATTTATGTTGAGGTTGAAACTTATATGTTAGCTCCTAAGATCTACTTCGGAGGGTAGTCAGACTGGGCCATATCATCATTTTAGCGTTCAATATTTTCCGTTGCGCACATGTATTTTACACACACCTGGAGTAGCATCTTGGAAAGTAATAGCTCAACATCTTCAAAATTATGTGGTGAACTCTCTCTGTTCTCCCATCGGCTTGAGGGTGGAATGGTCTTGTTCACATCTTGTGAATTCGTAACAATCAACACAATCGCTTTACAGGATCAGCCATGAACCCTTTCCTGAGTGCATTATATTTTGTTCAGTTTTTTTTAATGTTTTTTTTTATTTTGCTTAGGATATAGTTTCTAAAGCGAAATGTGTAAAAGGTGTATGATTGCTATGACCAGTTTTTTAATATTTTAAGTGGGACTTATATGTCCCATTGCTCATTAGGTGGGAGTATTGTATAGATTTGAATACAAACAGAGCATAAGAGAGAACATTTAATTTCAGCTGAAACTTTTAGAAAAATTAATTAATTTTTGTGAGCAGTTTATACAAATACAAGTACAAGGGTTATATTGCAAATGATGTTTGATGTTGATTTTTCCAATGCCAATATCAGGAAATGTATTCTCTATGAAAGTTTTCGAAGCAGGGATGTGCCATAGAGGCATACACATCATGTCGGTTCGTACTTCCTTTCGCTTTGTGCTACAGAACTTGCAGCACTTCCTTGTGTCTTTTACTGGGAAATGTTTTCCAGCTTGAAGGCGAACTTCGTCTGGTACACTCTTGGCACCCAGCTTGTTTCTTCTTAGAAAATTTAGTCTTCCTCTTCTTTTGATTTCATGACCTGCTGTTAGTTGTCTGATAAGCGAAAGGATAACTGGTTATGTCCTCCTCCATGCTTACAGTTCCCTTTGATAAAGGTTACATATTTTTGGCTATGATAAGTACTTAGTATTGTCACAGTCTTGTTGTCTTGCCATTTTATTGCTGAGACACATCCCTTTGTCTTGAACATAAACTGCCACCATTGTAATTTCTCTTGTTTCTTCATCATACCTGGAAGCCCTTCGTGTTTGTCCTCACTGTTCCAACTCCAGAAAGTCCTCTTTTATTTAGTGACTTCATCAGATCGTATGACGTGAAGAAGTTATCGAACACAATTAGGTGGTGAGACTGCATGTATGACTCAGTAAGATGGAGCACAATATTTTTCTCCCAAACTGCCTGTTGAGTCTTAGGTGTCCTTCTTTCTAGTATACACCTCAAACTGGGTTATGAAACCTGTTTTTGAGTCGGCAAGGCACCAAATTTTGTAACTTTGTTTTACAGGCTTCATTGGAAGGCACTGCTTCATAGAAGAACGCCCTTTGAATGGGACCATACTTTCATCAACAGCCATGATACCTGAGGTATGTACTTTTTCAATTTGTTATTGATAGGCGTCAATTATTGGGTGTAATTTGTGTAGTCAATAATAGCCAGTTTCACCTCTTAGTACTACTGTAGCATTGTCATTGCAATGAATGTTTTCAGTCAGCTTTTTAACTTGGTTTTAGTCATTAGTTGACAAATTGCACTTACACTTAAAAGTGGGTCGGTGGAGTCGGTCGGTAGACCAATAGTGACTCAGGTCAGGCAGCCTATGTATTCCCATTTGAATGTGAATGGCAATTAAATATTTTATTTCTTCAACATCAGTGTCTTTCCAATTGCAGCTGGACTGTCTTATGTTGTCACTTATTTGAGCTGCATGAAGGTTAGTCTCATCTTTGATCTTCCTCAAACAATCATCAGTAAAAATTGTAAAAAATAATCTATTTCTTTATCATTTTGTCCAAAATCGAACTTTATATCTGCACTTCCATCAAGAGATGCTGATAAGTTTTCATAATAAGTTATGTCGTCAGTCCACTGTGTTTCAATTTCAATGCCACGTTAGACCCCATTCACTTGTTTTGCACACACAATAGCTTCATTTGCGGTGTCATTCGTAATTTCGGCGACATTTTCTTTTACTGCACATGCAATACCATCATTTTCTGCCACCTCCTTTCCAGCACTGTCACCATAGTTGTGACGACCGCAGCTAGATGACTCAGCCAATGTCCTAGGCGGTTTAGTATCAATAGATTTACTATTGGATACATCAAGATGGGTGAGTTCATCTGCAGCTCCATCATCACCTTCTTCTTCCGAGAATTCTTTATTATCAGGAAGTGAAAAGTAATACTGAAGAAGTTCATCTTTCAGACGTGACATTTCTAAAAAGAAAACGGAAATAGGGTCTGTAATTAGGCTAGCACACTGTATTGTGCAACAAATTATTATTATTATATTATTATTATTGTATGAATACATTACCGAGCCAACTGAAGTAGCATCGCACAGAGTAAGAAATGAAGCCAAAATGTCGAATGTATAACGAAATTGTAAATAATATGTGGGACAAATATGTCCTACTAGCCATGTGATTGGGATTTCATGCGGTGAAATATCTATTTATCAAGTCACTGAAATACATTTTACACTGAAATTGCATGTAATACTTACAAATAAATGACGAGAAACACAATAAATACGGTTATTATGCTTACCTTGCTTATTTGCAAAAGAGAAGTTGAAAAATATGCCAAAACTTTCACATAAGCTATCAAACAAGTGCACTGCATCACTTCCAGCAGAATGCAGCTGTTTGGTGGGAATAAGTCAGTAATGGTTTCAAGTAGTAGCGAAGGCTTCCAGTAGATGGCAGCACACTACAGATGTGGGTTTATATTGTCCCCTCGGTCGTGAAGCACGAAAAAGTGAAGTGGGACACATTAGTCCCCCTGGTCATGACAGGGTCATTTTGTAATTAGCAAGTCTGGAATGCCAAATGTGACCAACCAATTATTTACTATCGCTTGAACAATGCTACTCGATTTTGGTCAAGAATTATGACCATTACTATATAACATGATAAACAGTTATAGTCAATACGTATTTAATTACTGGTGGTGTTTATTAAATTGGCCTAAAAAACATTATTACGCACTAGCAACTAGTAATTTGAAGTAATATAATTTTGTTAGAAAAATTCTACTTTCATTTACCCTCATTTCTTCATTATAACAGATTTTGGTAAAATATGAAATATGCAAAGCAAAAGCAATACATTCATTCTATTTAAAATTTAATTAATAAAAATATTTAGATTTAAATTGCTTGTACTCAATCTGTATTATCCATTAATTAAAATAACTTTGAATTTATTAGAAATAATAACAGTCAAATAATTTGGGAACATGGTTTAAAGATATTGTGTTTCCATTATTTGAAGGAAAACACATATTGATAACTACTCATCTTTTATACAATGCTTCAGCTGGGAAAATTTTCCCACCTGAAACATTACTGCAACATAAAGGAGATTGTCTTATTTCTTAAAAATGATGATATTGTACTTATTGAAACAAGAAACGTTAAAACACTTGCACAAGAATACAAATATATACAAAATTGTATGAAATGTTTGGCACCAAATAATGTTGAAAAAGCTTGATTTTTATTAACAGTTAATGATTTAAAAGAATAGTAATAGCATACAGCACAAAATGTGTATACAAGCATGAAAATATTATTTGACTACAGAACAAATTTTGATACATTTAATAAAAATTACATCAGAATACAAACCTGAACTACAAGCTATACAATTTGAAAATAAACTAAAAAATCAAAGACAGTGTAATACATGCAAAAGATAATGATCTACAAGAAAAAGTCAATGAGTGTTTAAAAATTGAAAATACAGAATAATATCTGATATAGTATAGATGAAGAAAGATCAAATTATTTATGTTGCCACATCAAAAACTCTGCTAAGAAAAACTTGGTTATTTACTGTCTAATTTTGTAGTTGTCAGTACACGCCAATTGCGTTTACTGCCAATGTTGTTCAAAACACTACAGATGATAGAACGCTGCAGCGATGCTAGCGCTCCATGTTGTGACATGACACATTGCAGTGAACGGACGACGAGCGACTTCTCTGATCAAATCTACAGCGAGGCCCTAGATTTGATCAAATATTTGACGACATTTGACAAAGTTGCCTATTAAACCATCAAATCTCTTTGACAAACATATTGGACAAAGAAATTTGATAGTGTAATACAGGCCTAAGAATTAATTACATTACTAACTTAATAAATTTGTACCAAAAATGAAAACAACTTTGAAGATTGTTTGCAGTCACATATTTATATGCAAGAACAACTAATTAATGATATATTTAATCTTCATCAGATTGAGTTAACATAAAATCTATTAATCCCTATGACTCCTGCTGAAAATTATATTATTTTTCGATAAAAATGAAAAACCAATTACTTGTTTCACAATTTGATTGTATATAACCTTCATAACAATTTCTATATATTTCTCACAAACTAAACTTTATCAATCGACTCAAATTTCAAATAACTTTTAATGAAATGTATTACAAAAACAAAATATGGTTCATCAACATTCTGTCTTCTTCATTAACCCACACAGCAAAATTTATATTCTAATCGGTACCAAACAACTCTAAACTTCCAATTCCATTTGAACACAAAATTTTTGCTTTATTGACCCAACTGTTACATGAATTATCAAAACCCAACAAGGTAACATATACATTGTCACATTTCATATATATATGTATATATATATATATATATATATATATATATATATATATATATATATATGGATAATTAGTTTTCTGTAACTCATGTTTATAAAATTTATTTCCCTTCTCAGTCTAAAGCTCTTAATTTGTATCTAACTGGATCAGAAAAAATAACATCTTCAGTTTCAGATATTGCTGACAACTTTCCAGTACAACCTTCTTTAAAAATTCCTTTTGGTTTAGTGACTTTAGCTTTTCCACCAACAATATACACTCCTGGAAATTGAAATAAGAACACCGTGAATTCATTGTCCCAGGAAGGGGAAACTTTGTTGACACATTCCTGGGGTCAGATACATCACATGACCACATTGGACAGAACCACAGGCACATAGACACAGGCAACAGAGCATGCACAATGTCGGCACTAGTACAGTGTATATGCACCTTTCGCAGCAATGCAGGCTGCTATTCTCCCATGGAGACGATCGTAGAGATGCTGGATGTAGTCCTGTGGAACGGCTTGCCATGCCATTTCCACCTGGCGCCTCAGTTGGACCAGCGTTCGTGCTGGACGTACAGACCGCGTGGGACGACGCTTCATCCAGTCCCAAACATGCTCAATGGGGGACAGATCCGGAGATCTTGCTGGCCAGGGTAGTTGACTTACACCTTCTAGAGCACGTTGGGTGGCACGGGATACATGCGGACGTGCATTGTCCTGTTGGAACAGCAAGTTCCCTTGCCGGTCTAGGAATGGTAAAACGATGGGTTCGATGACGGTTTGGATGTACCGTGCACTATTCAATGTCCCCTCAATGTTCACCAGAGGTGTACGGCCAGTGTAGCAGATCGCTCCCCACACCATGATGCCGGGTGTTGGCCCTGTGTGCCTCGGCCGTATGCAGTCCTGATTGTGGCGCTCACCTGCACGGCGCCAAACACGCATACGACCATCATTGGCACCAAGGCAGAAGCGACTCTCATCGCTGAAGACGACACGTCTCCATTCGTCCCTCCATTCACGCCTGTCGCGACACCACTGGAGGCGGGCTGCACGATGTTGGGGCGTGAGCGGAAGACGGCCTAACGGTGTGCGGGACCGTAGCCCAGCTTCATGGAGACGGTTGCGAATGGTCCTCGCCGATACCCCAGGAGCAACAGTGTCCCTAATTTGCTGGGAAGTGGCGGTGCGGTCCCCTACGGCACTGCGTAGGACCCTACGGTCTTGGCGTGCATCCGTGCGTCATTGCGGTCCGCTCCCAGGTCGACGGGCACATGCACCTTCCGCCGACAACTGGCGACAACATCGATGTACTGTGGAGACCTCACGCCCCACGTGTTGAGCAATTCGGCGGTACGTCCACCTGGCCTCCAGCATGCCCACTATACGCCCTCGCTCAAAGTCCGTCAACTGCACATACGGTTCACGTCTATGCTGTCGCGGCATGCTACCAGTGTTAAAGACTGCGATGGAGCTCCGTATGCCACGGCAAACTGGCTGACACTGACGGCGGCGATGCACAAATGCTGCGCTACTAGCCCCATTAGACGGCCAACGCCGCGGTTCTTGGTGTGTCCGCTGTGCCGTGCGTGTGATCGTTGATTGTACAGCCCTCTCGCAGTGTCCGGAGCAAGTATGGTGGGTCTGACACACCGGTGTCAATGTGTTCTTTTTTCCATTTCCAGGAGTGTATTTGGGCTCAGTAGCTACAACATTTACAGTTTGCATAGCATGATTTTCATTTTCTTTAGCTACATCTGTTGTTTTCATTTTTAAATTATAATATTTTGTATTATTGCACTCATCAACTAGTTTCAGATCCAAATCTATCCATTGTTAATTACATTGAAGAGCAAATTTTTCCAACATTTTTTTCTTTTATTTTTCTTTTAAATCGCTCAACATCTAATGCCTTTAATTCTGTAAAAGTTGAATAATGGTTAATGTTGTAGTTATTCATAATTTCTTGAAAATCTTTGTTGTGAAATTCTTTTCCATTATCTGTTTGAAGATTTCTCAGAGTTTGTACCAACAACATTTTTTCAAAAGCTTCTGAAATATTTTTGCCTTTCATCTGTAACTGGAATAGCCCACACACATTTTGAAAAAATGTCAATTACAGTTAATAAATATTCATATTGTATATTTATTTTTGAAATTCCTTGTGAGTTGCCCGAGTCCATTTCAGTGAAGTCTACTTGTCATAAACGAAATATAGCTAGCAAAACAACATATCTTCTTTTAAAATTTTTCTAATTGAATGACGTAATTCACAAATAATTTCTTCATGAATATTTTCAAACTGTTTTTAACAAATTCACTTTTTTATTTTTACATAATCTGCAAAAAACTTCAATCCCTTGTCATCCGTGTTTAGTTATTCATCATTGAAGTTCGAAAGTTTGGGTAAGTGTTTTACACTTAAGACACAAAATACGCATATCCATTGCATATGATATTACATGCTAAATTAAGATTTCTCATATTTTATAGATTTGACATTAGCTGTCATAATTATTTCACCAGACATAATTATATTTACCTCAAATGCTTCAGGTTTAATTGTAATTTTTAATCTCATAGTTAGAAAATTTGATTTATGTTATATTATGGATTAATTATTATTACATATTTCCTATATATTATCATATACACTTACTGCAATAACAAAACATTCAATTTTAAACCTTTGTTATAATTCTTTAAAGCTTAAAATCATATTGAAAATAATGATTTTTTAAATTCATTTCCAGTCATATATCTAAATTCAGTTATTTACCATTGCCCTTATTCTCTGATTCATTGTGTCTGATGCAAATTTAAGAGTTGTTCTGATGTTATTTATTTTCTTATTATAATTTTCTGTAATAAAATCATACATCATATTTCTTTTAATGAACTGTTGCACGTGAACACATTTATGAATTGTGTTCGTATACTTGTAACAAAGTCATCTAATTCATTTTCTAAACCCCATTTTTAACAGCAATAATATGAAATGCACAGGTTTTACTCGGCATGTAGTGGAAATGCTGAAATGCAGATAGGCATGACAAAAAAAAGTCCGAAAATTTGCTTTCAACCAGCGTGGCCTTAATCAGAGATAGAATACACCCACCCACCTACCCACTCACCCCCCCCCCCCCCACACAGACACAGCTGGCCGTTGTGGCTGTGCGGATTTAGGCGCTTCAGTCCAGAACTGCCCTGCTGCTACGGTCGCAGGTTCGAATCCTGGGTGTGTGTGATGTCCTTAGGTTTGTTAGGTTTAAGTAGTTCTAAGTCTAGGGGACTGATGACCTCAGATGTTAAGTCCCATAGTGCTCAGAACCATCCAACACACACACACACACACACACACACACACACACACACACACACACACACACACACACACGCACACGATTGCAGTTTCTGGCTGCTTTTCCTTGGGCCCATCTGCAACTCAGTATCTTTGCTATATGGTAAGAAGCAACTTTCCTTTTCATAATATTTCACAGACAAAAACTTTTCGTTTATTATGTAATTCATTAACCATAAGTACAACATGAAAGTGTTCAGTTGTTACTTTTTAATAAGTTATTGTATATCAAAATTACTTAATTATTTAGCATACAAAATATTTATTTTATTACGTTTTTGTAATGTAAAGGCTTTTTCCTAATGTTAGAGTACGTCTTTTTGCTCTGCAAATTCTGCATCATTGATTTATCAGGAACCGACTTTACTATAGCTGTTACTCCACTAACTAATGCATAAATAAGTCGTCATGCTGCTAATAAAATTGGTAATAAGGCCCCCTCATGTTATGTTAAACCTGTCCCTCCCTTCTTTTTAATTAAATATTTAATACTTTGTTGTATAATATGTATACCTAGTGTTATAATTAAATTTCCGCAATTTCTTTTCTGTCTTTGTTTATTTATTATCAGGTAAATAATCAACGCAGTGTAGTTATGCAGTGTAATTTTAATATTATTTGGTAGTAGTACAAAATGATCTATCCTTAAGTTATTCTTGATACAGTCTAAAATTTTTTACACCCCTTTATGCTTTGATTTCAGATCATTATGAATCATATAGAAACATCACATTTTTTTTACATGATTTTTCTAACAGATTCCACAATTTAATTTTCATCTAACAGATTTCTCTGGCTCATTTTCATCTAATTTTTTACCTGGATCACTATAATTATAACATTATAGATGACTTTGAATGGTAGTTTATTAATTAATTTATTAACTAATCCTTTATGACATTTTTCAGATTTCCAGAATGAATGTGGTAGATTCTATAAACAAGTAATTAAAAAAGATATACGATTTGTATTGTTGATGATAAAATTATTGAACTTCTTATTAAACATTTTTGATACACCACATTTTTGATTAATGAATTTTTTATATTCAGATAATTCACCATAAATTACTGCACTGTGACATGATCGGGTGTTTGAAAGTACAGTGCTGCAAAACTTTCCCACTGATGCCAGAGACACTATACACAAGCAACATTTGTTCTGTGTTTTATTCTTTGATTGTTGATATCTGTTTCCAATTCTACTCCGTGGTGAAAGCGTGAATCTAAGTGTGTCAGATATGGAATAATTTACTGTACTGAACTTTTCGCACGCATCTTGATCAATGGGAAACTGACTACAGTCTCCATTGGCCACGTGAAACTGGTGTACGACTTTCTGGAAGCAATGACGCCTGACCTACCAAACATCCGCCTCACTCAACAATCACTCTGTCAACGCCGTCGCTGACGCAGCTGGGGGCTGCTGTTGACCCACCACCACACACCTCTAGATATGGACGACATGTCAATTTTCCAGCACGCTATTTGAAATGACGCTCCGCTTCCACCATGGGGGTGACGTGGTATCTTGTGTCATCGTCTAGCACCGTGACATGCTCGGGTGTTTGAAAGTGTAGTGCTGCAAAAGTTTGCCGCTGGATGCCAGAGATGCTATACACAAGCAACATTTGTTCTGTGTTTTATTCTTTGATTCTTGATTTCTGTTTCCTCGTTCTACTCCATGGTGAAAGCGTGAATCCAAATTTGTCAGATACGTAATAATTTACCGTACTGAACTTTTCTCACACATTCGCATGAGTTATCAGTTGCAGTGTAATATTGTCTGTTCCGACCGCAGGGGTTCGTAAATAAATTGTTCCATCAAGCTGAGACAAACCTACTTCTCTTATTCAGCCTACAAGCACACGCAGATGTTAAACTGTCAATCGCGGTAATTCAAACTGGTACTGACAAGGTGGTGACCCTGGCGTGATCTCCTGCATGCACATTGAATTTACGAGACGTCCTTGCAAGAAATGGAGATGATGAATCCACCAGAGCCGACAAATGCTTCTGTGGCGCATCTAGCGGTGCGACTACCTCCCTTCTGGCCTTACAATCCATCCCTGTGGTTTTCGGAAGTCGAAGCAAATTTTTCCTACGCAGGTATCCTGGTCGACGCCACGGAATTCTCGCTGGTGGTCAGAAAACTAGATCACCAGTACGCCGTTGAGGTTCAAGACATCATAATTAGCCTGCCGGGATCTAACAGCTATGACTGATTGAAAGCAGAACTAATTCAGCGTGTGTCCACTTCACAAGAAGAATTAATCTGGCAGGTGCTTACCCAAGAGGACATCGGCGATAAGAAACCTAAACAGTATCTACGTCATCTGCGGAGTAAAGTAGACGCACGTACGTTCCCGGACAGTTTGTTGTGCACAATCTGGAGCAGCCGGTTACCACCACTAGTGAAGGCAATTGTGGTGTTGCAGACTGACGCCTCTATAGATGCAGTGGTCGATTTAGCCGATAAGATCCAAGAGGCAATGACGCTGTCAATAGTTAGCTCCGCCACTGTGGCGTGCGCCTACACGGACTTATTATCACGGCATCAAAGTGGACTTATTATCACAGCAAATCAGCGAGCTGTTACACTGCCGCGACACAGACAACAGGAGCCGACATTGATTCCGTCATCGCTCACGCAGCCGATCATCGACAGCCTCGACTACGACAACGACAGAACAAACATTCTGTTGGTACCATCGCAAGTTTGGTGACCAAGCACGTAAGTGTACGATGCCCTGTGCCTACCCAAACAGCAGCGGCGATCGGAAGTGAGCGCCTCCTCCTGTTGCTGTCCGACGTTGAGGCGCATGTTCGTAAGTGACTGACATTCCACCTGGAAGAACTTAGTAGATACTGGTTCCGATTTGTCAATCTTTCCTCGAACCATGCTACGTCAAAAGCGACCATCTACAGCCATATGCCTCACAGCTGCTAATAACTCCCGGATTACGACGTATGGCACGATGTGCTTGCAACTCGACCTCGGGTTGCGGCGCGCTTTCACATGGGACTTCACCGTCATGGACATCGCTGAACCAATCGTCGGAGCCGACTTCCTCGCCCACTACAACCTGCTGCCTGACATAAGGAACTCTCGCCTGGTCGACAACACCACCGCCCTAACAACTTCCGGATTCCATCGAGATGCCACTGTCCATACTGTCAAGGTAATTCAGGTAGTGGATGGCGAGTACTCAGAGCTGCTGCGAGGATTTCTAGCCCTGATGCAACCACCCAGTGCACCTAAGGAGGTAAGATATGACACTGCCCATTATATTGAGGCTTCTGATGGACCCCCTAACTCTTGTAGGCCACGACGTTTAGCTCCAGATCGCCTAAAAATAGCAAAGGCAGAATTTGACTGTATGTTGCGCGAAGGTGTAGTCCGGCCTTGCAACAGCCCTTGGTCATCACCATTACATCTAGTGCCAAAGAAGGAGGGTGCATGGAGACCGTGCAGCGATTATAGAGCCCTGAATGCCCGGACAATACCTGACAGTTATCCCATACCCTTGTTGTGTAATTACAATTACGCATTGAGTGGCTCAGTAGTGTTTGCTGTGTTAGACTGTGCAAAGGCCTACACACACACACACACATACCTGTAACCGAACATGACATTCCAAAGACAGCCATCATCACTCCTTTTGGTTTATTCGAGAGCATTTTCATGACTTTTGGACTAAGGAATGCTGCAGAGACATGGCAGTGCTTCACAGATTCTGTGCTACAGGGTTTACCTTTTGTGTTCGCATTCTTGGACGACATTTTGGTGTTTTTGTCGTCGTCTGAGGAACATTGCCACAATATAACCGAAGTATTCAAGCGATTGGAACACTACAGAATTGTGCTCAGTACCTAAAAATGTAGCTTTGGTCAACCTGAAGTAGACTTTCTCGGACATAGAATATCTGCGGCCGGATCGCTACCACTACCTTAGAAGGTGGAAGCCATTTCACGCATTCCGAGGCCTGCTACAGCCAAGGAACTAAGGCGTTTCCTCGGGATGTTAAATTTTTACCGCCAGCATTTGCCACACTCTGCTGAGCTACAGGAAGCTTTAGTCGCAGCGCTAACTGATCCAAAAGCCAAGGGTAAAGCGCCTAAAACTTGGACTCACGAAATGACTGTTGCATTTGAAGCAGCCAAGAAAAGCATCGCCAATGCAGCCTGGTGGCACATCAAGATCCTACCGCCACGTTAGCACTGGTAGTCTGCGCTAGCCAGTGTTGAAGCGACACGTGGCAGCCACTTGCATTTTTTTCATGCAAGTTGACAATCTCACAAAGACTTTGGAGCACATACGATAGAGAATTCTGGCCATTTACGAATCTGTCAAGTACTTCAGACCATAACTGGAAGCATGTGACTGTTATCTTTATGGATCACAAGCCACTAACATATACATTCCGTCAGAACAACATGAACTGTCCACGAAGACAACACAACCAGCTAATGTTTATTTCTCTGTTTACCACTTATATACGTCATGTATCTGGAATCGACAATGTAGTGGCCAATTGTGTGTCCAGAGTCAGCGGCATCGCCAATACGATCGATTACGCCAACTTTGCTGCAGCACAGCAAGCTGTTGCGGAATTACAAGCAATTCTAACAAATGGTGAATCAGCACTGGACCTGCAGCTGGTAGACATTCCTGGAGGTGATGTAAAGCTATATTGAGGCATGTCCACATCGAAGCCAAGACCCTTCCTACCTCTGGAATTTCGGGAGGACGCTTTCCATTCGATGCACAACTAATGTCACCCAGGGATACAAGCTACGACACGCTTAGATACAACGCATTACGTGTGGCCTGGACTGCACACGGACTGCCGTTAATGGACGAGATGCTGCTTGAAATGCCAGCGTATCAAGATAAATCACCACGTCCACTCACTGGTAGGAAGCTTTCCAATCACGACAGCATGTTTCACACATGTCCACCTTGACACTGTTGCCCCATTGTCATCATTCGATGGTCACCATTACATACCTACACTCGATGGCCAGAAGCTGCACCAATCGACAATGTTACAGCAGAAACTATCGCATTCGCCTTCATCACACACTGGGTGTCTCGTTTTGGTTGCCCACTGCACATTACAATGGAAGTACGATTTGTTTCGAGAGTTGATAAAATTTTGTGGCACACTTCACCACTGGACGATGAGCTATCACTGCCGCAATGGTTTAATAGAGTGATGGCACCGTACCCTAAAAGCTGCCCTAATGTGTTATGACACCAGATGGACCAAAGCACTTTCTATGGTATTACTTGGACTCCGAAGCACATTCAAGCCAGACCTGGATGCTTCTAGAGCCGGATTAGTTTATTGCGAATCATTACGCCTGCCAGGAGAATTTGTGACTACTGACGCTCTGCCAAACCCTATGGGTGACCAGCCGGAATTTCTCTGCCAACTGTGACAACATGTGGCTCGCCTCCGTACGCAGCAACATCACCGACATGGAACTCCTGCCACATTTGTCCATCATGACCTATCCTCCTGCACACACATCATGTTACAAATGGAAGGTATTAAACCATCGCTCCAACCACCATATTCCGTCCCACATTGTTTTGTAAACAGAGGAAGCAAGACCTTGGATATCTTGATCAATGGGAAACCGACTACAGTCTCCATTGGCCATGTGAAACTGGCGTATGTCTTTCTGGAAGCAACGATGTCTGACCTACCACAACTTCCGCCTCAATCAGCAGTCATTCCATCAACGTCGTTGCCAATGCACCTGGGGGCCACCGTAGACTCACCACCACACACCTCAAGATATGGATGACATGTCAATTTTCCAGCACTTTATTTGAAATGACGCTCCACTTCCACCAGGGAGGTGATGTGGCATCTTCTGTCATCATCTACCACCGTGACATGCTCGGGTGTTTGAAAGTGCAGTGCTGCGAAACTTTGCCTCTAGACGCCAGAGATGCTATCCACAAGCATTATTTGTTCTGTGTTTTATTCTTTGATTCTTGATTTCTGTTTCCACGTTCTACTCCGTGGTGAAAGCGTAAATCCAAGTGTGTCGGATACGGAATAATTTACCGTACTGAACTTTTCTCACGTAATATCGGTTGCAGTGTAATATTGTCTGTTCCAACCGCAGGGTTTTGTATATAAATTATTCCATCAAGCTGAGATAAACCTACTTCTCTTATTCAGCCTACAAGCACACGCAGATGTTAAACCATCGATCGCGGTAAATCAAACTAGTACCAACATATATCATTAATTGAAATATATTAAACTGGTTGTTTCGTACACATTTTTTTTACTAATTCTTCACCTGCCTCTTCATTTTCAGAAGCTTCTATATTTTCATGTAAGTCACTCGCTTAGTTAAATTTGGAAAATAGACATTGACAATTCTTTATCAATTATTGTAGATAATACCTCTATGTGATTTTATTTTGTTTATTTGTCATAATATAATGCTTCTGAAATGAATAACATATTTGCACACCTTCATAAATCATTAGAATCAAATTATACATTCAAATCATCCATAGTAATATGCTTTTTACTTATAAGATTCATTGCTGAATCTGTTCCCTTACGCTGTCTTCCACCACCAGCATATTTTTCTCCATCAAATTTTCCTGGTTAAATTATCAATATACTTCAACATGCCAACAGCTCTTAATGAAAATTTTTTATCTTGGCTAAGGTTATACACTCTATCATTCTTTCATTTTTATTTTTCAACTTCATTTTTCTCCTCTTTTTCATACTTTTTCAGTACATTCTGTATTTATGATATTTTACAATGAATAGTCAGTTGGTGTTATATCATTACATTTTGATGATTTGGAATCTTTTTTTCTTCAACTTCTTGTTTCCTATAGCATTCAACACATTATTGGCTAAACATTCAATTCCTTGGTTAACTAGAGAGCATTAACAACAGATTAACATTCTTCTTTGTATTTCTCATATTGTGTTTCTCATTGTTCCTTCCATTTTTTAAATTCATCTTTAGTCCTTCCTTTTTAGTGTAGCTTTTTAACAACTTTTTGAGTTTATAATTTAGAAAAGACAACAAAGCATTAATAATTTATTTTCTAACATTTATGTTTAATGCATTTAATGTTTATGTTTAATGTGGTCAACATTTATGTTGATATTAAAGAAATGTTCAGTTTGTTTCTTTTCTACTCACCATTAGATTTCTACACTGTATCTATTGTGATAAATCCAAACTTACCACCATTCTGACGTTTACTACATTCTTTAAAGCACCAAAATTTAAACCTCCAACAACAAGCTCATGGTAATGTGATGTAAATCTGTGTCATCATGTGTAAGTACATTTAAAAAGTTTAGATTGTCTGTCACTAACTGTAGGTATTTTTGAATGCTTGAGAAAAATAAAAACAATCGATTCCATTATGTCTATCTCTAGTAGAATATTCACTAAGTGCAAGCTGATTGACAAGTAAATATCATCAAATAAAACAAATGAATTATCCTCACATTAATTCAATGATACAATTTCATCTTTGTTTCAATAAAAGTAGAGATATTCTCTTTAAGCTTTTTACACATTTTCATAAACTCTTGATGTTTTGGTTGATCTAAACTTCTATAAAACATATATATAATTGTTTTTATCACAGATAATCCATCCAGGGGCTAAAATGTAATTATCCATCATTAACACTGATTTTTCCACATCCTCTTCATCCTATTATTGCACATCAAATTGACTTAGGTAAACGCTTACAATGTTTCATTTTTTTCTTATCTAATATTCTTACTTTTGGGAACCAATCAATTCCCATTTTATTGATAATACATAAAAAGATTATTTCAATTAAATGGTAACTCACCAGTACCGAAGAAGAGATTATTTGTTCCTATAAGAGCTTTTACAAAAATATTTAGCAAATTGGCTTTTATACAACATTTTTACCTCAGAATGTCACTTCAAGAAATAATAAACTGTTTTGTGATGGGAAGATTCCTATTGATCAATATAGTTTAACAAGTTTAGAAAAATGTATTTGTACAAAAAAACGTAATATATACACTAAAGCAGATAAAAGTTTCAGCAGAGTTATTATTGAGATAAGCTGTCTGTTGGTAGAAACCTGATATTCTGTCATTACTACTGTGGTCAACGGTACATTAAGCACTAATCTTCACACAAAGGAAAATCCATTATGTAATAATGACAGTGTTATGAAAAGGGTACTTGGTACTCACCATTTAGTGGTGATACTGAATATATGTTATCTACCTGTGATGAGTGCCTGTTTGGCTGAAAGCTTTGTTTGACAATCTTCTTGTTGTGCCTAACTGTGAATCAGCATCTCCACTATATAATGAATAGCACCTATCCCTTTTATAGTATTGTCAAGCAATCTTCCTTTTTTATTGCTGTGAGAAGACAAAGCAATCCAGGTACAGCCAGTGTAACTATTTTAAAGCAGACAATTGCTTTTGTTGTTATAACCAATGTTTGATTTGTGATGGTATACCATACTGACACCTCTAATACAAAAGCATTGAAATAATGTTTTAAGACATTAATAAAAAATAGTCCACGGTAGGTCACAGTACTGGTACTACTACTTTTTTACAAATCAACCACTGGTCATAGCGGTTGCTACAACATATCTAGAAGAACTTAAGTGTTCATTTTCAGAGCCCATTATGTACTCTCACAGGCTGATCAATCTGAAGTTACAGGCAGAGGAGAGGTGATGTGTGGAAAGAATCAAAGGAAATGAACTGAACACATGCCAAATAAGAAGCTGTGTATCACTGGCTGAATGTGTTACAGTTGGTTTATTATACCTTATTTTAGGACAGATGAATATTCAGTATTTCTTCAACCCATTCACATTGCTGGAAGTTATGCAGTCAAAAGACTGGTTCAGTCACATCTGACTGCAAACCCAGAAATTCGTGGAATATTTCCTCACAACAAGAGAGAAATGTAGGTTCAAGTTGCAGTCTGGCAGAAATTTTCATGTCACTAATAGGTTTTACATTTGTACCTAATACTTCTCATGTCTAACAGTTCACAGTAATAGAATAAATGGTGAGTAACTGAATGTATTATAGCAAAGCATTCAACATTCCATTCAGAGCCAATCACAAAATATTTTAATTTCACACTTTTCACAGCTTTAGAAGAAATGTAAGCAACTCAGTCAAAAAATATTATACTTGGACCTATAATCATTAGTGGATGAACCAATAAACTCTTCTCTCTAAAGTGTGTAAACTACCCACCCCCCCCCCCCCCAATCATCCAAAACATACACACACATGATGTAACATTATGAAGTGATTCTGTAATTAATTTCACTGGGTGGGCATGGGAGCAGGGATTGTGAACTAACACATATAGAATGGGACAATACAACACATGTAAATCACGTAACTCCTTTTGCAATAAACAAATTTATCTTTCTGCAGTTGTTTTTAACATGTCATACTAAAAAAAATCACATTTATTGAAACAGTACCTCCAACACAAGATATACATGTGTCATCCACTTCAGTAAATATTACATGACAGTGGGTTTTCACAGTGGAATGTAAACAGTCTCATTTTCTTAAAGTGTATCTGTGATACTACTATTGATAGTGCCATAACATTAATATATTAACAGACATATTAATTTGGCACAGATGGTAAAATATAAAATAATGATCCTCGATATATACCGTGGCCTATCCTTAGAACCATCCCAAAAAAATTTAGGGTGGTGGCAGAGAATGTTTGGTTGTACAATCCTGTAATTCTGGTGTGGTACTGGATTTGTGATGTGTTTCCGAAAATAAATCAAAAGTATACTGAATGAATTATCAAATACTTTTTGATAGAACCAGTCAGTATAGAAAAGACCAAACATAAGTAGAATATCATCACTACATGTCAAATTAGAGAAGTATTAAGTATGTACTTATTAGTAACATGAGTTTTGTATGTAGAGTACACCACTGTCGGCAATGAGATACAAATCAACATCCACTGAAGTACCTACGAGTAAAACTTTCTACATCTGAACTAACATTAAGTTGTCAAATGCTGAAGCACATATCCAGCTAATCTGATCACATATTGCATCAAATTGTAAGTGAGAAGCTTGAGACAGACACTAGTGTTTAACATCTGTCGTTTTGTGGATGCATATTCAAGGCATTAAGCATTCTCACAGCACCTTCACAATTTCAAAAGAATAGTGATTTCTTCCACTCACTGGCAATAATGACCTCTCTGCAAAACAAGTATTCGCCCAAAAGTCAAATACGCAAAATACTCAAAATTTAACAATTAATTACAAAAATTAAAACTATTGATGTTGTATATTTCACATGACCTAGCTATATATCTCAAATGGAGACCTGAATACCAGTAACCCATACAGAACACAGAAACTCAACACAATTTTCACTGGAGCTACATAGCTCCAACAAAGCCCTTGATACCAGGAACCAACTTCTCTAAAACATGATGTTTCAAATTTCACTTCAAGCACATAGCTCAACCACAGCCCTAGATACAACACTTTCACTTACTCTATCTAAACCAAAGTTCTCAGTACAACAAACCAAACCATGCTCATATGACTAATATCAGAAATGTATCCTAAACAACGATGGTACATCAGTACCCATGATACCTACCAATAACAATCCAACAATTACCGAACACTAACAAGGAAATCCCGAAAATTCATGAAAACTTTCACCACCACCAATTTCAATATACACAAACAACTTCGCCCATTGCAACAAGCAATGAGCTACTAAATCTCCGACCACAAGAAACACATGTCACTAAAATTTACAGACAAAGAAATGAATCCATCAGGCAAAATATGCAAATTCAAAGTAACTCACCAGAAAGCCAGTACAAATTCTTTCAATACCAACATGAAACATTCAATTCACGTCAAATTACTTACTAAAAACATACATCACAACACACAATCTACAAACACAAAGACTCGAAAACATCAAGGCTCACCATGGGTCAAAGCAGATGGGTGTAGCATTAGCACCTGACCTTGTGCGAATAACCTCACATTAGCTTGAGGTAGAAAATAGTGATGAGGCCATGACTGCCAATTGACAAGAAAATAGGACTAAATTATCAAGAATCAAACTTAAATTACTGTTGGAATATTGGTTCAGAGTTTGCATCTGTTTGGTACAAAAAGCCAGTACTGCGTGCTTTGCACTTAGATGTTTCTCACTGTATTGGCCCACAAACAGAATTCTTTTATTCAGTCCGTCCTACAGCATTTTCTTTCTAAGCAGCGCAGCTAAGACCTAAAAGTTGTCCATTCTAACATTGAAATTCTAATACTTACATCCTAAACCATTTACTCACTAATGGTCCTTATGATTAATAACGAAGAGTGAATTTACTAGACACTGATTTGATTTACAGATTTTCTATATGTCAGGCGAGACATTCATATGAATCCTTACCTGCTAATTCTGTACCTTATTTTGCAAATGCGAATTTCTCACAGTATCTACAGCTTTTCTGCATCTCTCTTCCTGTTTTTGGCGAGTTTCATCGGCATATACTTCAGTGACTAAAAATAAAGTCCAACAACTCCATTAATTAACATCTCAACAAGTTTAAACGAGAGTTACATTTGAAGAAGGCTTCCAACAGCCACTACAACAGTACTAAGTTGCATACAACACAGCTATGAAACTAAATCTGCCGTTTATAACGTTCATGAGTACAACACTACACGTGCAGCTTGAGTACATACGCTTGTTTGCCTCACAGAATGCGAATGTATATTACGTTTCCTGTATTCTCTCCAACAATTTTGCGTTCCGCTTTTCGTCTCTTAGAAATCACAATACCACAAAGCCTATTACTGAGTTACTAAAAAAAGTTCGACACGGCATATACCACCTCGACGAAAACAATAACAAACACAGCTTCCCGCGAAAAATTTCGTCTTCAAAGTTTGTACAGGCAAACCCCTTCAACTGGATGTGGTAACTTCTGTGAACTACGTCACTTCCCGTGTTTCACTGTAGCTAGCATGGAGGTACTCCATGGTAGCTAGTGTCTAGTATGTTAAAATGTGTTTGTACGTAAAATATAGTATTGGAAGTGTGTTAGGATTTAATAAGCAAATTATTGCAGCTAATGGAAAACCTATTGCTCTTAATATTCTTAAAATACTTCCATCTGAATTAATTAACGATAATTTTAATTTCTCTGACGAAATGTTTGAATAAAAAAAAAGATACTTTTCACTGTGAAAATAATATTATTGCTTCATTTAAGTAAGCTTCACATCGAAAGTTAAACACTATGAAGCACATTATACTTTATTTACTCCAGTTTATGATAAAATTCGGGAATTAGAACCAAATATTACAAATGAACTGAAAATTTTTGTCTTTAATACATGAACAGGATTAAAAGCTATCAACTTTATTCTTTTCTCATCATCAAGAAAAGTAAAAATACCCTAATTTTTCTGAACAAGATCTCTTCGAACTTCTCAACTTTTAGGATTGGGTAGGTAGCAGCTCCTGGGTGCTAAGTGACTTGTCTAAACAACAAGGTAATGTTCAACAATCTCATAGAATCCTCGTGTTAATGCCCAATGACAAGAACAGACTGCACCATTTACATCTACATGATTATTCTGCAATTCACATTTAAGTGCTTGGCAGAGGGTTCATCGAACCACAATCATACTATCTCTCTACCATTCACTCCCGAACAGCGCGCGGGAAAAACGAACACCTAAACCTTTCTGTTCGAGCTCTGATTTCTCTTATTTTATTATGATGATCATTCCTACCCATGTAGGTTGGGCTCAACAAAATATTTTCGCCTTCGGAAGAGAAAGTTAGTGACTGAAATTTTGTAAATAGATATCGCCGCAACGAAAAACGTCTTTGCTTTAATGACTTCCATCCCAACTCGCGTATCATATCTGCCACACTCTCCCCCCTATTACGTGATAATACGAAACGAGCTGCCCTTTTTTGCACCCTTTCGATGTCCTCCGTCAATCCCACGTGGTAAGGATCCCACACCGTGCAGCAATATTCTGAGGACGAACGAGTGTCGTGTAAGCTGTCTCTTTAGTAGACTTGTTGCATCTTCTAAGTGTCCTGCCAATGAAACGCAACCTTTGGCTCGCCTTCCCCACAATATTATCTATGGGGTTTTCCAACTGAAGTTGTTTGCAATTTTAACACCCAGGTACTTAGTTGAATTGACAGCCTTGAGAATTGTACTATTTATCGAGTAATCGAATTTGAACGGATTTCTTTTGGAACTCATGTGGATCAGCTCACACTTTTCGTTATTTAGCATCAACTGCTACCTGCCACACCATACAGCAATCTTTTCTAAATCGCTTTTCAACTGATACTGGTCTTCAGATGACCTTACTAGACAGTAAATTACAGAATCATCTGCGACCAACCTAAGAGAACTGCTCAGATTGTCACCCAGGTCATTTATGTAGAACAGGAATAACAGAGGTCCCAGGATGCTTCCCTGGGGAACACCTGATATCACTTCAGTTTCACTCGATGATTTGCTGTCTATTACTACGAACTGCGGCCTTCCTGACAGGAAATCACGAATCCAGTCACACAACTGTGACGATACCCCATAGGCCCACAGCTTGATTAGAAGTCGCTTGTGAGGAACGGTGTCAAAAGCTTTCATGAAATCTAGAAATACGGAATCAGTTTGAGATCCCCTGTCGATAGCGGCCATTACTTCGTGCGAATAAAGAGCTAGCTGCGTTGCACAAGAATGATGTTTTCTGGAACCATGCTGAACACGTATAAATGGATCATTCCCTTCGAGGTGATTCATCATGTTTGAATACAGTATATGTTCCAAAACCCTACTGCAAACCGACGTCAATGATATAGGTCTGTAGTTCGATGGATTACTCCTACTACCCTTCTTAAACACTGGTTCGACCTGCGCAATTTTCCATTCAGTAGGTACAGATCTATCGGTGAGCGAGCGGTTGTATATGATTGCTAAGTAGGGAGCTATTGTATCAGCATAATCTGAAAGGAACCTAATCGGTATACAATCTGGACCTGAAGACTTGTCCGTATCAAGCGATTTGAGTTGCTTCGCAACCCCTAAGGTATCTACTTCTAAGAAACTCATGCTAGCAGCTGTTCGTGTTTCAAATTCTGGAATATTCCATTTGTCTTCCCCGGTGAAGGAATTTCGGAAAATTACGTTGAATAACTCCGCTTTAGCAGCACAGTCGTCGGTAACAGTACCATCGGCACTGCGCAGCGAAGGTATCGACTGCGTCTTGCCACTTGTGTACTTTACATACGATCAGGATTTCTTCGTATTTTCTACCAAATTTCGAGACAATGTTTCGTTTTAGAACCTATTAAAGGCATCTCCCAATGAAGTCTGTGCCAAATTTCGCGCCTCTGTAAATTTTAACCACTCTTCGAGATTTCGCATTCTTCTGAACTTTGCATGCTTTTTCCGTTGCCTCTGCAACACCGTTCAGACCTGTTTTGTGTACCATGGGGGATCGGTTCCATCTCTTACCAGTTTATGAGGTATGAATCTCTCAATTGCTGTTGCTACTGTATCTTTGAATTTGAGCCACATCTCATCTACATTTGCATATTCAGTTCAGAAGGAATGGAGATTGTCTTTTAGGAAGGCTTCTAGTGACACTTTATCTGCTTTTTTAGATAAAATTATTTTGCGTTTGTTTCTGGTGGCTTTAGAAGCAACGGTATTGAGCCTAGCTACAACAACCTTGTGATCACTAATTCCTGTATCAGTCATGATGCTCTCTATTAGCTCTGGATTCTTTTAACTTAGTTCGGCTGTTAAGTATAACCTCCACCCATACCAATTCGCACGGAGTATCTACTTCGACTTCACTACAAGATGAACCACTACTGACACACACAAACACTGCACCGCCAATTCTGCCTAATCTATCTTTCCTGAACACCGTCTGAGGCTACGTAAAAATTTCTGCAAAACTTATTTCAGGTTTTAGCCAGCTTTCTGTACCTATAACGATTTCAGCTTCTGTGCTTTCTATTGGCGCTTGAAGATCAGGGACTTTCCCAGCACAACTACAACAATTTACAACTATAGGACATGCAGCTTTACTGTAGTAGCATGGAGAGCTGCATCAAACCAGTCTCAGGACTGAAGACAACAACAACAACAATTCCGACTGTTCCTTGATCCAAGCACGTCCTGTATTTGCCATGCACCCTTTGAGATTGCAGCCCACCCCGTACTTTCCCAAGGCCTTCTAACCTAAAAAAACTGCCCAGTCTACGACACACAGCCTCCGCTACTCGTGTAGCCACCAGCTGAGTGTAGTGAACTCCTGACCTATTCAGCGGAACCCAAAACCCCACCACCCTATGGTGCAAGTCAAGGAATCTGCAGCCAACACTGTCACAAAACCATCTGAGCCTCAGATTCAGACCCTCCACCCGGCTCTGCACCAAATGTCTGCAGTCGGTTCTGTCAACGATGCTGCGGTTGATGGGCTCTGCCTTCATCCCGTAAGCATGACCGGCAGCCTTCACCAAATCAGATAGCCGCTGGAATCCAGAGAGAATTTCCTCAGATCCAAAGCGACACACGTCATCAGTGCTGACATGTGCCACCACCTGCAGCTGGCTGCGCCCTGTGTTCTTCATGGCATCTGGAAGGACCCTTTCCACATCAGGAATGACTCCACCCAGAATGAACACTGGATTTCTTCCCCTCTTTAGCCGCCATAACTTTTAGGGGCCCCATTACACGCCTAACATTGGAGCTCCCAACTACCAATAAGCCCACCCTCTGCGATTGCCTGGATCTTGAAGGCTGAGAATCATCCACTGAAACAGGGCAGGCAGCTGCATCTGGCTCAGCCACAGACAGTACCTGAAGCCTGTTTGTCAGACGCGCCGGGAGGCTTTCTGATCAGCCTCTGGGGATGTCTTTCACTGCCTGCCACGCCTTGGAATAACCTCCCAATCAACCACAGGCAAGGGCTCAGCCCCACTGCTGGCAGCAACCGAGGCAACCACAGCGGCAGACAGATCTGGGACAGACGGGTCGAGGTTGACATCCCTGTGATAACCAAGTCCGGCTCCCCACAGTGGTGCCCACTGGCGACAGCCTCAAGCTGCGCGACCGAAGTCAGTGCCGCCTGCAGCTGTGAGCGAAGGGATGCCAACTCAGCCCTCATACGAACAAAGCAGTCACAGTCCCTGTCCATTCTAATCGATGTTGAACAACAGTTACTGAAACACGAGTGCCTAGATAACGCAAGGGAAACACACAAAGAATGTATGAACTAACCTGTACAAATGCCTAATGACTGCGCTACAATCTGCCTGAATTTACGATTACAGTAACTAAAACTGGAAATTACACCTCCTATATGAAACTCACACGCAAGTTAAGTCAGAGTGTAAAAAAAAAAAAAAAAAAAAAAAAAAGAGGTTCAAATGGCTCTGAGCACTATGGGACTCAACTGCTGTGGTTATCAGTCCCCTAGAACTTAGAACTACTTAAACCTAACTAACCTAAGGACATCACACACATCCATGCCCGAGGCAGGATTCGAACCTGCGACCGTAGCAGTCCCACGGTTCTGGACTGCGCGCCTAGAACCGCGAGACCACCGCGGCCGGCAAGTAAATACAGAAAAGAAGCTATATACGTATCTTTCTGCGCTGTCGATGTGCACCAACTGGGAGCTCGGGCGGCAGGGAGCACACTGGCTGTGACCAACCGACACTGGCATGTTCAAAACAAAAACAGAAAACAGACGACTACGTGAATTTACACTATTCAGGTACTAAAGCGCGATGCTACAACTCTCAGATACTATAATACGCCAGAAACTTATGAATTAAACAATGCAAATACCCAAAAACACGCAAAGAAATCAAGAATTAAACTGTGTAACAAATAAGCAAGCTAGGGGTATACGACTTGCTGCTGGCAGCTGCTTATCCAACGGTGGCAGGGAGCACACTACACACCGTATTTAATCTTACAGATAGGCTCTTAGATGATGCAGCAGATATGGCGCTCGAAAGGTTTGAACTATGCAACAACTCCTGGTACAGCTCCAATGAGAGAGATGACAGCTGGGATACAGCAAGCAAATCTGAAACTTTCAATTGATGTTGCACAATAGATTAAGAGGGAACTTGCCAAAATGTTTAATATCAATTGAATAGAAAGGAAGGCTTTGCAAGACTACAGAGCAGATGAAGACCTCGTTTTTTACCTGCCAACAAGTGGAGTGCCAATGTCTTTCACTCACTGGTTGAATACAACAGCAAGATAGGGGTGCTGTTTGACTATCCTGCCTATAGCACACTAAGATAGTGCCCAATAGTAAGACTCAGAGAAAAATATTAGCTCTTCTAAATAGGAGTTCTATTCTGACTCAAGCCATTAAGGGCATGTGCCAGCAGGCTGCAGTTCCCTCAAGACTGTAAAGCCAACCAAAGATACATAAGGATGTATCCAGTCAGTGCAGAGTAGCAGCAACATTTGAGGCCCAACCTAATTCCTCATTAAACATCTCACTTTGCTATTGGGACCTCTAGTAGGCAAATGTGATTATCGTATCCAGAACTGGGAGTACTTCTTAGGATGCCTGAAGACACTTAAGCTACAACTGTCAGATCTTGGTTTGGTTTTGATGATGTACCTTCATTCATGAAAGTATTCCTGCAGGACGCATTAGAGCTTATCAGCTGCAACTTTGAGAAATACATTGTGGCATTGTTAAAATATGGGCTCATGTCAAATTATTTCTGATTCAATAACAAGTATTCTGAATGAGTGGACAGTATCGGCATGGGAAGGCCTCTGTTCCCATCGTGGCCACCCATTTTAGAGGACTTTGAGTAAAAAGGAATGCAGTCAGCATATCTCCAATCTTCCTGGTTCTGGTGGTATGTAAACACATTTGTTGTGTGATCCTTATGTTTCTCCAACATTTGAAGTGCACTCCATCCGAATATACAGTTCACCATGGAAGTCGAGGAACATGGCATCTTGCCTATCCTGGGTGTCACGTTCAAACAGAATGGCTATTCTGATAGAGAGATATGCCATGCATTCTGTTATAAGCAAGTTCAAAGCAGGGGTGTAATTGAATGTGTGGAGGGACCCCCTGCATTGGTGTTCTTGCCGAATTTTGGCAGTATGTCATCAAGAATTGATAGAATCCTCAAGAAACACATCAAGTGTTTTTTCCCCCTGGCAAACAGCAAAATTGAGGAATTTGTAGTATTTGGTCAAATAAGATCTTGGCTTTAGGAAACATGGCATATATAAGATCCTATGCCATTGTGGGAAATCTTATATTGGGCAGACATGCTGAACTATACAAGAACATTGAGTTAAACACCATCATCATAGACATCTGTGTCAAAAATCAGTGGCAGTGGAGTGTTGCCTGGATACAAGGCATCGAATGTTTTACAGGAACTCCATAATTTTATCTTCAGGATCTTCTTTCTGGGACTGTATTTTTAAGGATGCCATACAGATTGGTACAGCAGACAATCTCATCAAAAAGGGTGCAGGTTTTCAATTAAATGCCAGCTGGAAACAAGCATTGACTTCCTTTAAATGAAAACAGAAGAAACAAGAACGTCTGATTCATGACTTGACACAGCACACTGTTGATATTTAATTCAGCTTTTAACCATAGGAGCACCTGGCAGCAGTCACTGCCCACAATGCATGAATGAAAGGTCATTTTACAGCTTTCAGCAGGCAGCACTATGAGCACCACTTTCCTCCAGCCGCAGTGTCTCCTCACACACACACACACACACACACACACACACACACACACACACACACACACATTGCCTGCTCCTGGACTGATAAATTTCAAAACTGCCACGAGCCTATCCTAAGTTGTGCCCTGTAGAAGGAACAACAGCAGCTGCCACCACCTGAACATATTAAAAGTTGTCTTCATGAAATATTGTGTGACTTGCACAATATGATACGAAGGTAAATACAAGAAGAGTGTTTGCAACAGATCTGTTGGGAAAGCCTGAAAAGTCACTGGAGCTAAGGTGTTATTATGCAGTGTACGCTGTGCATGTCCATAATATAACAACTATGCATTTCCGAACATAATCAGTTGTGGTCCCACTGTCACCCGATTCAATTTCACTGAAAGGTTTAGGACACTCAGTATGGCTAGAAACAAGAAGACAAGCATTTTCTTGAAAACAACAATTAGATATATTATTTAGCATATATTTGATGAATTTTTTTATGTAAATGACATAGGTATTCAAACTGAATGGAAAAATAATGACTGAAATGAGACGCTGCACATTCCTTCTTTTATTCTGCAGCAGTCAGTAGCTTTATTTTCAATAAGCGATGCATTCACACTGACCAATTCAGGAAGTATATCCATCTTGTTGTTTTGTTTTCCATATGGTCAAACATAAATGAACAGACCTGTAGTGAGGTACAAACACACTTATGCTTGTTGATGAAAGCGACAGCAGAATCTAAATATGTGTTAGACTGTGGTGAAAGCAAGTGACTGTGGTATCACTCACCACTGACTATCTAAAAAACTTATGTACATAGGTAGCTGGATGTACATTCATAAGTCTTTTAACATCTTTGCATCTCCAGGGCGCCTTCCATCGCAATTCATGGCGTTAACAATAGTCAAATGCATGTTGGCTGCTGATGGTTTGATGACCGAGAATTAACACTGACTCACCACAGAGACATTTTAAATGTGGTTTAATTTTAACTGTGATCTCATGGTCTTGCTTTTTAACTGAGGTTGGTGTATTAGGCCATTAGTCGAGGAGCTGACTGTATCTGCTTTGGTTGCATGCTTGGTTGTCATTTGACAACTGCAGCATAATTCTCAGTTGGGCGAGTTCATTCTTCCCGACATATTTGATTGATGGGGAAGAATAGTGCTACATATCAACACACCTCTTCTTCAACATTCTCTATTACCTCCTACCATATGGGGTCAACATCCACAGTTGCTATCTCTTGTGTTCTCAGTCTGACAGTTCTGGCTGCTATAAAATGCTATAGCTCTTCTCTTTAACATGGTGTGTAATAAGCGAGGTGAGATCAAAGGGGTCTTTCACATCTGCCAAGGGGACAACATTTGGGAGTTGATCACACCTCTTTCATCCGAGCATTTTCTGTTGCATTTCTTCATTGTGCTGACACTACTTGAGGAATTCCTCTATTGTGACATCCATTACCAGAAGAGCTGCAACTCCTTTCATTGAATGTGACATTTTGTTAGCTTCTGCCACATTTGTATTCACATTGTGACATAGTGTTAAAACGTTTTGTGCGTAGTGTTAAAACATTCTGTGAGTTGGGTTGTGTAATATCTCCATGAAACTGGGATTTGTTCATCAATTGTTCTTGTGTTAAGTGAACTTGTTGCTGATGTTTTCTTCAGTTTGGCCTGGAATTTATGGCAGCTTCTCTTTGTAGTTTCAAACCACTGCTTTGTGGTCCATGTAAAAGCACACATTTGTCACCACACAAGATGTCATCCAACACCAGTTGTGTTTGGTGACTCAGTCAAATCCTTTCAGACATTTCATTGTGCCGTGACCAGTTTTTCTGGAACACACTGTTGGATGCCTGATATTCAACTGACTTGTTGCTGTTTAGTAATTCCTTGGTCTCCTGAAAATGTGGACGGTGGGGATCATGCACTGTTTGTATTATGGTTTCTGTCCATGCAGGTGATGGCTTTTGTTTTGCCTAATTGGAACTAGCTACTACAGTGGTTTAGATGTTTTCAAGCATTCAGCGTCTCCACCAAACAATGTTATATTGTGACCGGAATCAAATTGAAATTTGGAAGCAGAGTTGCCAATGAAGTGCAATTCATAAACCTGAAACCACTTATTAACAGCTGTAATTCACAGCCAGATCAGAACTGAAGTAGAGGATGGAGAGTTCTGCCATTTATACAAACACTGAATATTCCAGAATGTACAAACATATAGTATTTCGTTAACCTTCTAGAAATGCTAAGTACTAAATAAATAACTGTTGGTGATCATGTTCAAACTTGCACCACTACACCAAACAGAATGCATAACAACTCACAGCGATATACTTATGGAGGAAAGCCCTTACTGTGTCAGAAAAATATGGATGGAGGCCTGCCTTCAGAACCATCAATTTCCAAATCTGTTGGTGAGCATTAGACAAAAAAGGATACAGCTTGCACCAAGGATCAACCACATCATTGAACTTCAAAGGCACATTCATTATTCACTGCCCCCCCCCCTCCTCCCCTCTTGTCCACAGCAGAATTTGTCTAACTTAAAATAACATCTAAATTTAATGACAGATGTTATTCCCTTTCAAGGAGTACGAAATATTGCAAAGATTTTAGGTTGAACCTACATGAGGTTACATGGCCACCACACCAGATAACAAAGGCTACCATCCTCTAGTGTGTCTCCAATATAAGGAAATCACTAATTCTTAGACTTCTCAGAAACTATTAGGTTGTAGGCCTGATACATATAAATAAAATTTCCTCGTTTTTGTGTGTTTGAAAGATTCCATCTGGTCAACAGTAAAAATGGATCTTTCATCATAAACTTTGGCTGCAGTTTTTTTTGGAGAAAAAAAGAAACAAACAAAAGAGTGGCACCTGACTAGTACATCAATGATCATCAAAATCAATAGATAACAGGACACGCCCTCTCTCTATAAGCCAGCAAATATTTTATTTGTAACCTTTACTTCCTTATCAAATTTTCACCTAATGAATTAATTATTTTAGCAGTTGTGGACACAACTTCCAAATTGCTTCATTTTCTATCGCCCATAAAGATTATGTTGGCAATGTTCTGGTTCTCCTAGTTCCCCATTTTCTTTTAAATTCTATGGTCTTTTTTTCTGGAAGCTTATTTGGGCCTGTTAAATCATTATCAAAATACTATCCGACAAAAGTATCCGGACAAATAATAGTGGACATTAATATAGGATGTGTCCACCCTTCAGTTTTAAGATGGCTCTAACTTTGCTGGGGACACTTTCAGTGAGCTGTCAGAATGCCTGTGGATGAATGGCAGCCCATTCTTCCTCATCAGAGAAGGTAGTGATGTTAAATGCTGCAGTCTCGAGCGAAGTAAACATCCTAACTCATCCCAAAGTGTTCCACTGGGTTCAGGTCAGGGGTCTTGGCGGGCTGGAATTTTATGGTCCACAAATCAATGCCTTACAGAAGCGGCTTAATGACAAGGATGATTATCATGCTGATACAATCAATTATCATCTCCAAACTGTTCCTCTTCTGAACCAGAACATAATGCAAAAATATCTATTCATATCCTTCCATATTTAATGTTTTTGAAGAGCAATACATTGACCACACACCAACCCATGGCAAACATCTCATTACCATAACACCATCTCCTCAGTCCTTCACTGTTAGCGATACATATGATGGGAGGTAATGTTCTCCAGGAATTCACCAGACCTGCTCCCTTCCATTGGATTCATTACTCCAAATTCCTCATTTCTAGTCATCCTCTGTCCAGTAGCATTGCTCTCTACAGCACCTCAAGCATGGCTTAGCACTGAATACAGAAATGTGTTGCTTGTGAGCAGCTGCTTGACAGTTGTACCCCATTCTTTCTAACTCCATATGCACAGTCACTGTGCTAGCTAAACAACTGTTAGCACTATGGAAGTCACAAGTGATTCCTTCCACTGATTTCATTTGATTTTTTACAAATTCTCTCCACAATGCTTAATGGGCGCTGTCCATCTGTTCATGAGATCTGCCTGGTCTTGGTTTAGCTGTGGTTATTGCTTTGCAATTCCACTTGATAATCACAACACCAGCAGTTGACTTGGACATATTTGGTAGGGTTGAAGTGTCCCTGATGTATGTATTACTCAGGTGATATCTAATGACTAATCCGTATTTGAAGTCACTCTCTCCTGACCAACCCATTCACTGTTACTGCTTCTCTAGTATAACACAATACTCCTTGCCTCTCATGAAATTAGATTAGATTAGTACTTGTTCCATAGATCATGAATACGACACTTCGTAATGATGTGTAGTCAATTATACATTACATACATTTGTCTGGATACTTTTTGATCAAATGGTGTATTTTTTTACAAATATTTTCACTGAAGTCATGGGTACTGTTCATAGGTCAGTTTTACTCATGAAACTCATCAGCTACCTGTATGTTCTTTTGAGTTTATAAATGCTGTTACTGACTTTTCATTTTCATGATCTCTCATGGTTACCGAGAGAGCCAAGGCATATATAGTATGCTCCGGCTGCTATTGCTGCATCCTGCCACTAGTCCTGGTTGCATTTTCTGGCACAGTGTGCCTCACACTGTCACACGCCAATCAACTCTAGTTGGCCCCTGTTGCAGACTAGAGGACACCTGGCCACCACAAGTTGCACTGCAGTGAGTCATGATCTGGTCTCATCATGTTGTGAATTCACACACAATGTAGAATGGACCTGCAAGTACCATGCTGAATGAATAGCCTGCATAGTGAATTGAAATAACTTTCCAGTCAAGTCATGTTATTAACTTAAATTTTAGTCTTCACAGCTGTTAAGTTTTATGTCACTGGAATCACTTTACTAAATGACAAATACAAACCCCCCAGTTAGTGGCAATTTCTCTACTTAGTCTATAAATGCATTCTGATCTCACTCTTCATGTTAACTTTACTGACAAATGGTTGCTACGCCAACCTTCTGCATGCTTCCTAAGTTCCTTAAAACCAACCGTTTAGGACGCACCATTGTGGCCAGTTACTGGGCCCTCACTGAGAGAATCTCTGCTCTCATAGACCAACACCTTCAACCTAATATCCGGAACCTATTTTCCTATATAAGATACCAACCACTTCCTCCACTGACTCTCCACAGTTCCTGTCCCTTTACCACATTGTGCCCTGCTCGTCACTACAGATGCCACCTCCCTTCACACTAACATCCCTAATGCCCAAGGCTTTACTGCTATTGAACACTACCTTTCCCAATGCCTAACGGATTTCAAACCAACAACCTCCTTCGTAGTCACCATGACCAACTATATGCTCACCCACAATTACTTCTTCTTTGAAGGCATTACCTACAAATAAATCCATGCCAACCTATTCATTGGCCATCTAGAGGAATCCTTCCTAAACATCGAGAATCCTGAGCCCCTCACCTGGTTCAGATTCACTGATGACATCTTTGTGATCTGGATCAAGGGTGAGGACACCCTGTCCACATTCCTACAGAACCTCAACAGCTTCTCACCCATTTGCTTCATCTGGTCTTCCTCAACCCATCAAGCCACCTTCCTAGATGCTGACCTCCACCTCAACGATGGCTACATCAGTACTTTTGTCCATATCAAACCTACTAACCACCAGCAATACCTCCACTTCAACAGCTGCCACCCATTCCATACCAAGAAGTCCCTTCCATACAGCCTAGCCACTCATGGTCATCGCATCTGCAATGACAGTCTCAAAATATATCGAGGGCCTCACTGAAGCCTTCACAGACCGCAATTATCCTCCCAGCCTTGTGCAAAAACAAATCTCCTGTGGCTCGTCTTTTCAGTCAGCCACCACCTTCCAAAGTCTCAATGTCTGGCCATAGAGGAGCATTCCCTTGATAACTTATTACCATCCAGGACTGGAGCAATTGAATTACATTCTCCTCCAGGGATTTGCTACCTCTCGCTGTGCCCTGAAATGAGAAATATCCTGGCCACTACCCTTCCCACCCCTCCCACAGTGGTATTCCACCGTCCAATATACTTGTCCATTCCTACACAACCCCTGCTCCAAACCCTTACCTCATGGCTCATGTCCCTGCAATAGACCTCGATGCAAGACCCGTCCCATACATCCTCCTACCACCACTTACTCCAGTCCAGTCACAAACATCACCTATCCCAACAAAGGCAGGGCTATCTGTGAAACCAGTCATGTGATCTACAAGCTAAGCTGCAACCACTATGCTACATTCTATGTCTGTCCATATGAATGGCCACCAGCAAACAGTGGCCAGGAAGCAAATAGACTGTCTTGGTGCTGAGCACGCTGCCCAATATGACATGCTTCATTTCAATGACTGCTTCACAGCCTGTGCCATACGGATCCTTCCCACCAACACCAGCTTTTCTGAACTGTGCAGGTGGGACCTATCCCTGCATTACATTCTATGTTCCCATAACCCTCCTGGCCTCAACCTTTCTTTAAGTCACTGTCTTCAACCATCCAACCCATTCCTTGTTCCCATTCCAGCACTATACAACCATTATTCCACCATTGCATCCAGTCTTTTTTCTTCTCTCCTTTACTGCTTTGCCCTCCCCTCTCCCCTGCCCTCTGTCTAACCTCATAACTGCACATATCTGCCCTACCCTCTCTCCACCTTGGCCCTGCACATTCCCCCATCAGCACTACTTCAGTCCCCACCCCTACCCTACTATTCCTTCCCCTCACCACCCCACCCTCCTCCTTACCCCCATCGAGTCGCCAGAGACTGCACTTGTGTGTGTGCGTAGCATTTTTGTGTGTGTGTGTGTGTGTGTGTGTGTGTGTGTTGTCTATTTTTGATGAAGGCCTTGCTAGCCGAAGGCTTACTTGTAACAGTCTTTATGTTGTGCCTATTGTGACTCAGCACCTCTGCTATATGATGAGTAGCAACTTTTCTTCTTATTGTTACATTCCATATTTGTATTCCACTGTATTTGAATTATGTCACTTACATGTTACCGAAAGTTTGTCTCTTGCAGGCCTCCATTAAATTTCATTTGCAAGTTATGCATTATAAAAGACCATCGATCTCTCACTTATCATGGTTCACTATAACTGCTTGTACATACACTCATATATAGGTAGTTTTAAATGTATACTCCAGATCCTGGACACGATTATTCTTACAGTTGTGTCTTTTGTGCAGCTATATCTCAGAGACAATTTTATGAAAGGAATAGATTACTGCTCACCATATAGCAGAGATGCTGAGTTGGAGATAGGCACAACAAAAAGACTGTCATACAATATGGTGAGAAGGATAGTTGCTACTCACCATATAGTGGGGTTGCTGAGTTGCAGATAGGCACAACAAGGAGACTGTCATAAAATGAGCTCAAACACACACACACACACACACACACACACACACACACACATGATCACAGTCTCTGGCTGTCGAGGTTTGTCTGGCCTCAGCAGTAATTTGTGTCTGAGCTGCGTGTTGTCTGGGTCTGATGAAGGCCTTTTTGGCCAAAAGATTACTTGTTTAACAGTATTTCTGTTGTGCCTATCTGGGACTCAGTATCTCTGCCATAAGGTGAGTAGTAATCTCTCCTTTTTATGATATTTGTCATTATTTCATTCTGGAGTTTCCATTGTTTGTATCTCAGAGATGATATAATAGTCTAATTAATAATTTCATGATACACTGAGATGATGAAAGTCATGGTATCCCTCCTAATATCATATTGGACCTCCTCCTGCCCAGTGCAGTGCAGCTGGTAGAAGTGGCATGGACTCAACAAGTTGTTGGAAACCCCTGCATAATTATTGAGCCATCTGCTTCCATTGCCATCCATAACGGCAAAAATGTTGGTGAAGCAGGATTTTGTGCACGAACTGATCTATCGACTATGTCCCATAAATGTAAGAAGGGATTCATGTTGGCCGATCTGATCAACCAAATCATTCGCTCAAATTGTCCAGGATGTTCTTCAAACCAATCATGAACAATTTTGGCTTGGTGACATGGCACATTATCATCCATAAAAATTAAATCATTGTTTGGGAACGTGGAGTTCATTAATGGCTGCAAATGGTCTCTAAGCAGCCAAATATAACCATTTACTGCCAATGATCAGTTTAGTCAGAACGGAGAACACAGTCCATTCCATGTAAACTCAGCCCACACCACTATGGAGCCACCACCAGCTTGCACAGTGCCCTTTTGGGTGGATGGATTTGTGAGGTCTGAGCCACACTTGAACCCTACCATCAGCTCTTACCAACTGAAATTGGGATTCATCTGATGAGGCCATGGTTCTACAATGAGGCCATGGTTCTACAGTCATCTAGGGTCCAGCTGATATGGTCACGACCAACAACATGCTGTTAGCAAGGGCACTCATGTCAGCTGTCTGCTACCATAGTCCATTAATAGCAAATTTTGCACACTGTCCTAAAGGAGAGATTCATCATACGCCACACACTGATTTCTATAGTTATTTCCCACAGAGTTGTTTGTCTGTTAACACTGACAACTCAACGGAAACACTGCTGCTCTCAATTGTTAAGGGAAGGCTGTTGGTCACTGTGTTGTCCGTGCTGCGAGATAATGTGGTATTCTTGGCGTGCTCTTGTCACTGTGGATCTCATAATTTTGAATTCCCTTATGATTTCAAAAATGGGATGTCCCATGCATCCAGCTCCAACCACCACTCTGCATTATGTCTAATAATTCCCACCGGGTGGCCATAACAACATCTGAAATCTTTTTACATGAGTCATCTCAGTACAAATGACAGCTCTGGCAATGCATGACCCTTTCATATCTTTTATATGTGCCATCTGTATATGTGCATATTACTATTCCATGACTTTTGTCACTTCTGTGCACAATGAGGAGCGCTTTCTAAAGTGAATCACCTTGTTCCATGAACAAACACAAATACACACATGAACAAGGTATCAGATGATTCTGTAATGCAGAAAATAAACACATTTTAACAAGCCAACTATCCAGCACCCTCCTTCCAACATATATTAACATGACACCTGAAGACTCCATTCTACAAATACACATATTTTGTAAATAAAATAGAAAGAAACTTCCACATGGGAAAAATATATTAAAAACAAAGATTCCAAGACTTACCAAGCGGGAAAGCGCTGGCAGACAGGCACATGAACAAAACACACAAACACACACACAGAATTACGAGCTTTCGCAACTGGCAGTTGCTTCGTCAGGAAAGAGGGAAGGAGAGGGAAAAATGAAAGGATGTGGTTTTCATTTTTCCCTCTCCTTCCCTCTTTCCTGACGAAGCAACTGCCAGTTGCGAAAGTTCGTAATTCTGTGTGTGTGTTTGTGTGTTTTGTTCATGTGCCTGTCTGCCGGCGCTTTCCCGCTTGGTAAGTCTTGGAATCTTTGTTTTTAATACACATATTTTGGTATATTTACAACTATATTAAATATTATTTTGTGTAATGGAAGTTACATAAGTCACAAAACCTCAGTACCATTGATACAAGTAAATGTAAGTTATATAGAAATCCCACGTATACAAATGTAGACAAATCCTTAATATTAGGAAGTATGTACAACGAGTATACAGAAGGAAACGCCCAGACCATTTAAGGAAATTATTATTATTATATTAACACCTTTAACTTTGAATACAGAAATCTGACTTTTATTGTTTATTTATATATTCCTTAGTTACATATGTTTATTGTGTAATAATGTATGTTTCCTGATTTCATTTGAATTTATGCTTACTGGATGTAGTTTACAGCTGCTTGTAAATTTGCGTGTCTGTAGTTTCTCTTGAAAAACTGTTAGTGTACATGCAATGATAGTGAGATTGGTTCTCTGCAAAAATAAGGTGCATTATGCACGTTGACATGGGAAACTAAAAGGTGTACAACTCTGCTTCTGCCGTTTCCCGACAGATGGTGACAATGGTAAGTAGTGGCTGAAAGAAAGAGATCACAGAAGTCAGGCAGTTAGCTTGGACCTTGGTCAACATAACCTCATTCAAACATTTGTCGATTTGTGTCTGCATCATAAAGTTGTTCTTGATTGAAAATGTCAGTTTTCGAGCCTAATTCTCATCATTTGCGGGAGCTGTTACTGTTTTGTTTCAATATGAAGAAAACAGCAGCTGAGCTTCATCGAATGCTCTCAAGTATGTATAGTAAGGACGCTACTAGTGAAAGAATGTATCTTGGATGGTTTCAAAACTTGAAGAATGGCGATTTTAATGTCATAGACCGGCATAGTGGTGGAAGAGAGAATGTTTTTGAAGATGCAGAATTGGAGACATTGTTGAGTGAAGACTCGTGTCAAAGTCAAGAAGAAATGGCATGTTTAGTGGGAGTGACACTAAATGTCTCAAGGCTATGGGAATGATTGAGAAAGAAGGAACTTGGGTCCCATGTGAGCTGAAACCACAAGACAGTCAACGGCGTTTGTGTGTTTGTGAACAGTTGCTTCAGAGGCAAAAATGGAAGGGATTTCTGCATCGCATTATGACCATGGATGAAAAATGGGTTAATTATGATAACCCTAAATGCAAAAAAATCATGAGGATATCCCGGCCATGCTACCACGTGGCTTCAAGTTCATGCTCTGTATTTGGTGGGACCAGCTCGGCGTCATGTACTATGAGGTGTTAAAACTACGTGAAACAATCACAGGTGCTCATTTTTGAACATAATTAATGCATTTGAGCAGAGCATTAAACGACAAACTGACGCAATACAGCGAGAGGCACGATAAAGTGGTTTTGCAGCATGATTTCGCTCGACCCCATGTTGCAAAAGAGGTCAAAACATACTTGGAAATGTTAAAATGGGAAGTCATACCCCACATGTTGTATTCTTCAGACATTTCTCCCTCTGACTATTACCTGTTTAGATCAATGGCACATGACCTGGCTGACCAACGCTTCCAATCTCATGAAGGAGCCACAAATTGGATCGATTCATGGATCACTTCAAAAGATGAACAATTTTTTCAACATGGGATTCATACACTGCCCAAAAGATGGGAGAAAGTAGTGGCCAGTGACGGAAAATACTTTGAATAATACATGTGTAATCAATTTGTTTCATTACAGCCTCAAATGTTGGGGAAAAAATGGCGGAAGCAAAATTGTACACCTTGTACAATATGGTTAAATCTCTGCCATGGGAAAGTGTAATTTAGGAATCACATATTTTTTGCTAAATTAACCCTCCAAGTAGCACTGTCAGGAAATTTTATTTGTATTTAAAAATGATCTTGGTTGTTTGAATAAAAGGCTTCCACCATTTATCTTCGTACAAGAACCAGTGTATGCATGACATCAGTAAACAGGAAACAACTTGTCAACATCATTTGCCCAACCATGCAGGCCTCCTATAATGTCCCGTATTGTCACTGCCTCTTCTGTTAGGTGTTCTTTCAGTTTAATAACACCTTTCTGTGAAGCATTCCCACGGCGACAGACTACAATAACTGCAACAGAAACAAAATCAAACAATGGAAAATCCAGGATGGAATGTAACAATATTATGAAAAGGATACTTGCTACTAACCATATAGTGGAGATGCTGATTCACAGATAGGCCACCAAAAAGACTGTCACAAAATAAGCGTTTGGCCAATCTAGGCCTTCGTCAAAAAATAGACAACAGACACACAAGGGTGCAAGCGAGCGAGCGTGTGCCCCCGCCCCCCACACACACATATGACCACAGTCTCTAGCACTCTGGCTTCAGCCAGCCAGCAATCAACAGTCGACAGCACTGGTGTTTGTGTAGAGCTGTCAGTGGTAACAGACAAGCAACACTACTATGTGAGATAACTGCAGAAATCAATGTGAGGCATATGATGAACGTATCCGTTAGGACAGTGCAGGAAAATTTGGCATTAATGGTTTGTGGTAGCAGACGACTGACACAAGTGTCTTTGCTAACAGTATGCCGTAGACTGGAGTGCATCTCTTGGGCTCTTGGCTATATCGATTGGATCCTATATGAGTGGACAACCATGGCCTCATCAGATGAATCCCAATTTCAGTTGGTAAGAGCTGATGGTAGGGTTCAAGTGTGGCTCAGACCACACAAAGCCATCAACCCAAAAAAGGCACTGTGCAAGCTGCTGGTGGCTCCATAGTGGTGTGGGCTGAGTTTACATGGAATGGACTGTGTTCTCCGTTCAGAATAAACTGATCATTGGCAGTAAATGGTTATATTAGACTGCTTAGAGACCATTTGGAGCCATTAATGGACTCCAAGTTCCCCAACAATAATTTAATTTTTATGGATGATAATGTGCCATGTCACCAAGCCAAAATTATTCATGATTGGTTTGAAGAACAACCTGGACAATTTGAGCGAATGATTTGGTTGATCAGATCGGCCAACATGAATCCCTTCTAACATTTATGGGACATAGTCGATAGATCAGTTCGTGCACAAAATCCTGCACCGCCAACATTTTTGCCGTTATGGATGGCAATGGAAGCAGATGGCTCAATAATTATGCAGGGGTTTCCAACAACTTGTTGAGTCCATGCCACTTCTACCAGCTGCACTGCACTGGGCAGGAGGAGGTCCAATATGATATTAGGAGGGATACCATGACTTTCATCATCTCAGTGTATCATGAAATTATTAATTATACTATTATATCGTCTCTGAGATACAAACAATGGAAACTCCAGAATGAAATAATGACAAATATCATAAAAAGGAGAGATTACTACTCACCTTATGGCAGAGATACTGAGTCCCAGATAGGCACAACAGAAATACTGTTAAACATGTAAGCTTTTGGCCAAAAAGGCATTTATCGGAACACAACAACACGCAGCCCAGATACACGACTATGGTCGCTAGCTGCTGAGGCCAGACCGACCTTGACAGCCAGAGACTGTGGTCCTGTGTGTGTGTGTGTGTGTGTGTGTGTGTGTGTGTTCTCCCTCCGACAAAGGGCTTGTTGGCCAGAAGCTCATTTTCTGACCGTCTTTTTGTTGTGCCTGTCTGTAACTCAGCCTCTCCACTATACAGTGAGCAGCAACTACCCTTTTCACAATACTGTTTGACAGTCCTTTTGTTGGGGCTATCTGCAACTCAGCATCTCTGCTACATGGTGGGTAGCAACTATCTCCTGCAGGAAAGCTTCTGTAAAGTTTGGAAGGTAGGAGACGAGGTACTGGCAGAAGTAAATCTGTGAGGACAGGGTGTGAGTCATGCTTGGGTAGCTCAGTTGGTAGAGCACTTACCCGTGAAAGGCAAATGTCCCGAGTTCGAGTCTCGGTTTGGCACGCAGTTTTAATCTGCCAGGAAGTTTCATTCAGCAAGATGTTCATAGATACTTGCCAGGTCATAAAAAATAAGGGAAACTGATAAGTAGCGAGGAGGGTGAAAAAACTTGTGTAGCATTAAGAAAGACAAAACTAAACCATTATCTTGCAAGAAATGTGCTAAAGCCTATAACTATTAGTCAAAGTAGGTATGTTATTCCCTGGAATGTAAATGGTTTAAACACTGATGCTTTGAACAATAAAAGCTCCACAATAGATGAATTGGAAATCATTCTGTCAGAATGTGCAAAGATTAGAGCTGTTTGTTTAAATGAGCACTGGTTTACTGAGGACACAATTAAAATTCTAAGCAGAATAGGGAACTTCATATTAGCAAATAGCTTTTGCAGAAGAAACAAGCCACCTCGAGGCTCATGTATAATTCTACACAGTGATATAAATTTTGAGAACAGAAACTGTTTTAATTATTTAAATGAAGAATATGAGTTTGAGTGCTGTTGTGTAGAAATAGTGGACTCACTAGCAAATGTTAGAATAACCTCAATAGACAGAATTCCAGGGATGGAAAAACGGAACTATTCTTATAAAAGCTTCAAATTATGCTTGAAGACCTTTGTAGAGAAAAAAAAAATTGTCTTAGCTGCTGATTTTAATATTGATATCACATTTGATAGTAGCCATGCTTCAAGATTCAATGACTTAGTAAAGAAACATGGTTTGAAACTGAATTTCTTTGAATCTACAAGAGACAATGGGGCAATCAGCAACATGTATTGACAATGTTCTAACTAAGTATGTACATGAAGATGTGTGAAAATTTGGTCTATATCTAGGTATTTCAGATCACTGTGCATTTTTCATTGAGCTGCCACAGACAGACAGGAACATTTCATGTATGAGAACCCTTATGAGCAGGAACTTAAGAGAAAACATAGCCTTTTGATCATTGTAACTCAAGAGACGAAAACTTTGAGAAATTCCTAAACAGTTTTCTTGGTGTCTTTAATGAAACATTTCCACCTAGACTCTGCAGCAATAAAATAACAAATAAAGTAAAGTGCGGGGGCATAAAAATTTCCAGAGTAAGGAAAAGGCAACTGACAGAGAACTAAAATACACTACTGGAAATTGAAATAAGAACACCGTGAATTCATTGTCCCAGGAAGGGGAAACTTTATTGACACATTCCTGGGGTCAGATACATCACATGATCACACTGACAGAACCACAGGCAACAGAGCATGCACAATGTCGGCACTAGTACAGTATATATCCACCTTTCGCAGCAATGCAGGCTGCTATTCTCCCATGGAGACGATCGTAGAGATGCTGGATGTAGTCCTGTGGAACGGCTTGCCATGCCATTTCCACCTGGCGCCTCAGTTGGACCAGCATTCGTGCTGGACGTGCAGTCCGCGTGAGACGACGCTTCATCCAGTCCCAAACATGCTCAATGGGGGACAGATCCGAAGATCTTGCTGGCCAGGGTAGTTGACTTACACCTTCTAGAGCACGTTGGGTGGCACGGGATACATGCGGACGTGCATTGTCCTGTTGAAACAGCAAGTTCCCTTGCCGGTCTAGGAATGGTAGAACGATGGGTTCGATGACGGTTTGGATGTACCGTGCACTATTCAGTGTCCCCTCGACGATCACCAGAGGTGTACGGCCAGTGTAGGAGATCGCTCCCCACACCATGATGCCGAGTGTTGGCCCTGTGTGCCTCGGTCGTATGCAGTCCCGATTGTGGCGCTCACCTGCACGGCGCCAAACACGCATACAACCATCATTGGCACCAAGGCAGAAGCGACTCTCATCGCTGAAGACGACACGTCTCCATTCGTCCCTCCATTCACGCCTGTCGCGACACCACTGGAGGCGGGCTGCACGATGTTGGGGCGTGAGCGGAAGACGGCCTAACGGTGTGCGGGACCGTAACCCAGCTTCATGGAGACGGTTGCGAATGGTCCTCGCCGATACCCCAGGAGCAACAGTGTCCCTAATTTGCTGGGAAGTGGCGGTGCGGTCCCCTACGGCACTGCGTAGGATCCTTCGGTCTTGGCATGCATCCGTGCGTCGCTGCGGTCCGGTCCCAGGTCGACGGGCACGTGCACCTTCCGCCGACCACTGGCGACAACATCGATGTACTGTGGAGACCTCACGCCCCACGTGTTGAGCAATTCGGCAGTACGTCCACCTGGCCTCTCGCATGCCCACTATACGCCCTCGCTCAAAGTCCATCAACTGCACATATGGTGCACGTCCACACTGTCGCGGCACGCTACCAGTGTTAAAGACTGCGATGGAGCTCCATATGCCACGGCAAACTGGCTGACACTGACGGCGGCGGTGCACAAATGCTGCGCAGCTAGCGCCATTCGACGGCCAACACCGAGGTTCCTGGTGTGTCCGCTGTGCCGTGTGTGTGATCATTGCTTGTACAGCCCTCTCGCAATGTCCGGAGCAAGTATGGTGGGTCTGACACACCAGTGTCAATGTGTTCTTTTTTCCATTTCCAGGAGTGTATAATAAAGATATTGATTTCATTAAATATGTTAGACTCTATAAAACCATATTTAAAACACACAAAAAGTAGCATATATAAGCTACTTCAAATCCATTATTAGGTATGGTACTGTTTATTGGGGTAACCTGACAAACATAGTGCGGATACTAAAATACAGAAAAAAATCATTTGAAATATGTGCACTGCAAATCACAAAGAACCATGTTGACCATTATTTAGAAAACTTAAAATATTAACTCTGCCATCCTTATACATATATGAGATTATTATATTTTTGTACACCAAACATGAATTATTTGAGGGAAACCATTTTGTCCATTCACATGATAATAGAAACAAAGAAAATTTTATGCTCCCCATCCACCGCCTCAGACTATTTGCCCAGGGACCTCAATACATGGGAATGAAAAATTGTAATAAATTAAAAGGAAACAAGTTGATGCAGATGAACTTAGGTTCAGTTAAAAGAAAGCTATACGAGGTACTGACAATGAAGTGTTATTACCCAGTGGATGAATTCATGTGGAACAAACCGGAATTTTGATATGGATACAATGTGTTACACATTCCAAGAAATATCTTTATACTGTTATTATTTATTATAGTGCTATTATTTATTAATGTAAAAATCATTGTAACTATTTTATAAATTTTTGATATGTATCCTGTACACAAACCAAATGGATTGCAAATGTAAGTCACGAGATGAATAAAACACAATTCACAATAGTATCTTAGCAACTGAAACTGCTTCTTAGAAATGTTTTGATGTGTACATGTGTGAAAATCTTTGGTAAGTGTCATATTAATGTATTATGTCGGAAAGTCATATTTACCTTGAGGCAGCTGACAGAAAAAGTTTGCAAGTTTGATTAGGAATTACACCTCACCTTCATTGATTTTTGACAAGTTTATAGCAGCACTAACTGTTCCATGTTATAGAAAACGTTGAGGAATTAGACATCCCATTGAAATGTATCCAAATACTGCAGGTTGCTACTCTCAAACAACTTGTCAAGAATGGTTTGGCAACCAACTATTGGCACTACTAAGTATTCAAAATAGGTGGTGGGGGCAGACACAATCCTGCCATTCACTGATGACTCTGTGATTCTGGCAACACCAAGGAGCAAGTGTGTGCTGACACCTCCTGATTACTCCACAACGCAAAGAAAACTACATTGTTGGTGAATGATGATTTCATAGTGTGTCATGCTGTCAAGCTCTCCTTCTGATTGTTGTTGTTGATAGGCATACCACTGAATGAGCTCAAGAATTCAAGGGGATCCGTACTGACTAAAAAAATTAAGTGACAAAAGAATAGCATCAATGAATAATAAACACAAATCGCATGTTCTTAAGTCTGGACACTCTATTCAAGTTATGTCTAATAAAATGGAAGAAAGAGATTCAGTTGTACATGACAGTAGCATGGCCAGTACTTTAAATGGTAGCTAAACCTGTGTGACATCAGCAACTACTGAAGAAACAATCAGTGTCTTTGAAAAGAAGGTACTTCAAAAGACTTACAGAGCCATCTATAATACTATGGAAGGTAAGTGGGAATGAAGAATGCAAGATTACCTATATGAGCGGTGGTTGAGAAAGCTGGGTGATGTTAGCTACAACTTCAGGAGGAAGGTAGTTCAAAAGATCAATGGAACTGTCTGCGATACAATTGTAGGTAAACGGGAATGAATAACGAAGGAAGACTACACCAAGTGTCTGGAAAGCCACACATTGGCCGAATATTAGGTCAGAGAAGGATACAGTGGTTTGTACACTTCTTTTGAAGTGACGAATTCCTTCTTAACCAAGACGTCCATTCTCAATCTGCTGAAAAATGGCCTAAGGGACATCCCAGGATTCAATGGAAAGATTGAGTACTAACAATCCTTAAACAAGTGGAGCCAACAGTGATGGAAGATGAAGCCAGAGAATGAGAATGACGGAAAATGAAGCTAGAGACCAACAGTGGTGGAATTCTATCTGCTCCTCCGTTGTGACTGACTGACTTCCCTCTATTTATTGTGCTTTTGTAATGTGTTCCTTTGCAATATTTTATAGTGTTTAGTTTTTCGATTTTTTCTTCTGTTTCCTTCTGTAGGCATTAAAGGCCCATTAATGCAATAGGTAATGATGAAGATAATGTGGGAAAGTCAGTACTGTCCTATATCCCTGGCTTAGCCAGCTGTCAAAGTTAGTCCCAAGCCTCACATTAGGAATTTTATACAACAAAATAACATATCCTATTTATGGTGCTATGCACTGGATGTACACTTAAACAGAATAACTTCACATAAGAACAAAATTAAAATGACCGTGGTTTGATTTGTCAACATAACTAAGCCATGAAAAGAGAATGATTTCAACACAAAATTAATTTTTTTATATAAAAATGTTTAAATGTATTCAAAGAATTTTAAGTGGGAAATTGAAAACTCAGACAACAGTAGCATATTACATATGTTGTAAAACACTCCAAATAAGAAGCAGTAGCATTTGAAAGTATGGTTAAAATTTTAAATGGAAAGTCGAAAACTCAGACAACTGAAGCATATTGCATATGTTATAAACAAGTCCAAATAAACAGTAGTAGCATTTGAATGGTATGGTAATAACTGTGTAAAACAGATATAAGATGTAGCAGTTGTATGCAACACATTCCTTCCGATATAATTACTATAACAGTATTGTTTATGATGTTTGCACAAACCACTGATTCAATGACTGCATGGGAAAATATAAATAAATAAATCAGGTGGCTTTTAAAGTATGAGTGTAGATGTAGTGAGAAATATAAAACAATGGAACTAAGTGCAATAGCTCATATGGTCCATCCTCAGAATGCAATACAGCAATGATTATTTATGGCATGGATTCAACAACACCTTGCTAGGTTTATGGAATGTCACACCAGATGTTTATGCATAGTTCACAGATTTCCCATACATTACGGGCTGGTGATCTTTGAACATGGAGATGGCACCTGCCAATCTCCCAGCTGTTTCTCTGGGTTCCTACCAGGCAAATCTGGTAGCCAAAGGAGCAAGGTGAGTCCACTATCATGCTCCTCAAACCACTGTAGCTCAATTATGACCTCATGATATGAACATTTTTCTTACTACAAGATGCCAACGGGGAAGACATGAAGTACGTAGTGATGTAGGTGGTGTGCAATAATGTTCCAATAGTTCACAGTAGCTGTGGTGTTGTTAATTACTACCACAGCTCCCATGTAAGCCGAGGCAAACGTCTGTCATAGCATAATACTGTCCCCGCCAGTCTGCGACTGTTGTATGATACCTGTTTCAAGCAGCTGTTCGCCAGGATGATGGCGTATCGGGACACAACAACTGACCTGGTGTAACAAGAAGTGTGATTCATCTTAACAACTGACACATTTCCATTGATCCACAGTCCAAAACCCATTTCTGGAGAGCCACGGTGCACTCTTAATGATTCTGTGCTCACTAGAACTGTAACTGACAATGTCATTGGACCAACATGGGAAAACATAGGAGTCATCTGCCGTGGAGCCACTGTTCAACCATGTGCACTGAACAGTGTGCTCCAAAACAATTGTGACTATACCAGCATTGTGTCATCAGATATGCCACAGATCCCTGTTTGTATTACTTCACAGATCAGGAAAGCCTCTGACCTCCAATTTCTGTGATGAGGTATAGACGTCTAATATCTTGTTGCCTAATTGGGATTTTTCCATAGATACATACGACACAGCACAGAAACACCTGACTAGCTTCACGTTTTCTAGATTCTTATTCCAACGTACAGGGCAACAACAAGAGGAGAAGAAGAAGAAGAAGAAGAAGAGGGAAAGTGTACTTATGTCAGCAGATGATAGGATTGGAATATACATAACAAATAATTGAAGAAATTGGGTGTAAGTGCTGCTTTGAGGTGAAGATATTGGCACAGGAGAGAAAATTATGGTAAGCTACATTAAACAAAGCAGTTGGCTGATGGGAGAAAATGCTAACTGCAGCACCGGAAATTGATTGAAGGGCACAATTTCATTCCATTAACTGTTTTCATACTATCTGACAGACAGCTGCTATTTCAGTTCAAAATTTATTTTCCCAACACAGTGATATTGTGTGGTAAGAGGGATAGCATATTAACAGCCTGCCTAGAGGATTATCATTTAAACAGCTTTTCTGGCAGTAAAGACAAAAATATTATGAGCTTCTTTGCAAAAACTATCAATTTCATAAAGCTGATGAGCAATGGTTAAGTTTGAAGATACTTTACTGATGAGCTTTATATAAATTTAATGGGCTTATTAAAGATAGTCAAACATTTATAGAAAAAACTCGATATATTTATGACTTAAATAGGTTTCTTCAAAAGGTTTTTCCTGTTGTTTCAATACTGACCTGGGAGAGAAGAACTTTTATTTCTTTTTGCATCAATAAGTTGCTTTATGTCACACAGAACAGTTTCACTGTTTATTGTGTCAAGCGGAATATTTATTGCGTTGTCTAAGTGGCATATCTCATACTCCATTGGAGGTCTTACATCTACTAAAATATGTGGTTTCCCTTCATTAAGAAAGCTTCTGTATTCCAAAGGTGTGATCCTGTCCCTAGCATCTAGTAACTGAAGCTTATGATCCTGAAAAAGCAAGAGAGAAAAATCAGTACAATGAATCACATATAAAAATAATAATTGTGATACACGCCCTTAAGTTATATATTATCAATACTGAAGATTAAACATTTCACTCATCACTCACAAATAGACTAGTTAGTGATATGTGACTCCTTGTATGATGACACAAGACTGTCGGAACATAGTAGTACATGAGCTGTAGGGAGCAAGGTTTTACTTAACATGTTGGACCAAAAGTTCATTATTATATTTTTTGTTATACATGTGTCAGGTCTTACACCATTGTTCTGGGTTGCATTCAAACCTCTCGATATGAGTGACACTATGTTGATTGTGAGACATTCACCAGATAAAGATGTTAAGCTTTGTGGTCCTTTTTGAGAGAAGTAGGTCACCTTTCAGCACCCTCACAACCTTAGTTTCATTTAATATGTAAATGAAGCAATATACGTAGAAGAGCTCACAATGGAGATCTACCATACACATTTATGTGTCTGCCACAGCATCCACAGGTTGTATGATGGCAACAGCAAACTACTACCAACAAGCCCTAGATCATGATTGAATACAGTGGCCCCTTCATTATTTTAAAGCTTTTTTTTAGCATGAAACTGTCAGGTACTTTTAATTCATAAAGCGACAAATCACAAAATGTTAGTTGCCGAGGAAATTTAATTATGGTGACTGCTAATAGAGCTTTAAGAGGTTACTTAGTTACTGCATGGGTAATACAGGGAGAGTTACTCTGAACACAACGTAGTATAACAATACCACCATAGTGACACCTCAGCAGTCATTCTCCAGAAGTTGTTTATACCACTGTATCATGGGGGAGACAATGTGGAATCTGAAAGAAATGGGGAAAATTCTGAAACAGGCTGCAGCCTTGAGTTACTCCATAAGGCATATAGAACCCAGATACTGATTCCCGGTCCGGCACCCACTTTTGGCTTCACATACACAACCACAGGTTATCAAGTACTGAGACAATAATGCTTATCACAACAGTTCTCAAAATGTAGCAGCACCACGAAAGTCAGTACTGAAGGAAGAACAAACATTTATTTAGGCAATTCTTTCACATGTTTTCATAGTGAACTGGAATGTGAACTAGTATTGAAAAACTGCCATTAATATGTGGCAATTCTTCTCCTTTCAGGGTCACATTTCAATGAGTACAGGTAAGAAAGTAATTCTTTTGAAACAGAAAGTAGCTCCTGGCACTCGTCAAGAACCACAGTTAAGGGAAACATACCTCTTGCTTGAAGTTTTGAAGATTATTATATCCACTTAACCAACAGTACATTTAGCTCTAGTGAGAATTGGGTTGATGGGTATTTTGTAAGTTCTCACAAGTCTCCACAGTCTGCGCTCTTTCATATCTTGCTACACTAGAATTTATGGTATAAGAGTGATACTTCAGAATAATTTAGTCTGCAGACTATGTTCATTTCCAGAATGAGAGTTTCATTTTACATGAGGTTACAGTGATACTAACAGTCTTATCAAATTAAAACTGTTTTCCAGGCATGTAAGCAGTTTTAACCAGTCATGACGGTTCTTTGCAACGCACATAGTGAATGTATCATTCTGGATCCAACCTCTAAGCTGTGATTAAATTATTCCCCACAGGTCATTTCTCTCAGGAATGCTAGAATATTAAAAGAACCTACATACAACATGCAAAAATAGGACAGATATTACTGGCAGGCTGAAACTTTGAACCAGTCTATGAAGTAAGCACAGATGGCTCCATTGCAGAACTGGATTTATGCACAGGCCAGATAGGCCATGGCTGAGGCCACTGAGAAGGTAGGGGATACCGAGAGACCTCGATCAGCACTGAGAGAGAGAGAGAGAGAGAGAGAGAGAGAGAGAGAGAGAGAGAGAGAGAGGGGGGGGGGATGTGAGGGGGGGGGGGGGGGGAGATTGTGAAAATATGGAAGTCAAGCTATCAACACTGTCACTAGCACAGCATGCAGTTCATTGTTGAGATCAGCTGGAGTGCGATTGTTAAGGTTGCTGGTCGCAACTGGTATTTCAGATGTGGATCACAGTTAAAGAGTCTAAGATAGAGCCACTCAACATATATATTAAATTCTATTTTTCAATCATGTTTTATAGAATTCACATTATCAGGAAGAACATAAGGTTTTATTTTATTTTATTTTTTATTTTTTTGAGCTTAGGTGATTCTCCATTCAATCCAGATAACAATAACTGTAGGTGATGTAAATTCCCCTTTCATACTATAATCATGGGTGAAGACTTTAATCATCCAACAATTTATTGGGAAAATTACAGTTTTGTTAGTGGTGTGCTTGATAAGACAACCATTGATACTTTACTAAATGCCCTCTTGAAAACTACCTACAACAGATAATAAGGAACACCACTCAAAATGGAAATATACTGGGTCTAACGGCAACAAGTAGACTTGACCTATTTGAGGATATCCACAAGGAATCTGGTGTCGGTGACCATGATGTGGTTGTGACAACAATGATTGTCAAAGTACAAAGGACAAGCAGAAAGATATATATGTTCAGTTAACTAGATAAAAAATCAGTAGTGTCATATCTCAATGACAAACTTGAAACTTTCAGCACACTTCGGGAGCTTATATAGAGGAACAGTTGACCACACAGTGTATAGATAGGTACCTAGTAGAATAGTTCATAATGGGAGGGAACGTCCATGGTATACAGTCACTGTAAAGAAGCTTCTAAGGAAACAGAGATTACTGCATAATAAGTGTAAAACAAAGCACAGGGCTATAGATAGAGAGATGTTGAATGAAACATGTTTGGCTGTCAAGAGAGCAATGTGTGATGCCTTCAATAACTACTGTAGCAGAATATTGGCAAATGGCATTTCACAAAACCCAAAGAAATTCTGGTTGTATATAAAGGCTGTTAGTGGCACCACAGTTACTGTCCAGTCTTTAGCAAATGAGACAGGAAATGAAATTGAGGGTATCAAAGTAAAAGTTGAAATACTTTACTCCATTTTCAAATGTTCCTTTACAAAGAAAAACCCAGAACTGCCCCAATTTAATCCTTGTACCACTGAAAAGATGAATGAAATAAGTATTTGTGTCAGTTGTATTGAGAAACACCTGAAATCATTAAGATTTAAGAAAGCTCCAGGTCCCGATAGAATCTCCGTCCGATTCTGTACTGAATTAGTGTCTGAGTTAGCCCCTCTTCTAACTATAATGCAGCATAGATCCCTTGAACAAAAAACCATGTCTATTTCTTGGAAAAAGGTACAGGTCACACCTGTCTACAATAAGGGTAGTAGAAGTGATCCACAAAACTGCTGTCCAGTATCCTTAACATTAATTTGTCGTAGAATCATATAACATATTCTGAGCTCAAACATAATGAGGTATCTTGAACAGAATGACCTTCCCAATGCCAAGCAGCATGGATTTAGAAAACATTGCTCATGTGAAACTCAACTCGCGCTTCTCTCATGTGACATACTGAAAGCTTTGGATCAAGGCACCCAGGCAGATGTAGTATTTCTTGATTTCCAAAAAGCATTTGACTCAGTACTACACCTACACTTATTGTCAAAAGTACAATCGTATGGGGTGTGAAGTCAAATTTGTGACAGGATTGAGGATTTTTTTGGTAGGGGGAACACAGCATGTTATCTAGGATGGAGTGTCATCATGAGGTGTTGAAGTAACTTTGGTTGTGTCCCAGGGAAATGTGTTGGGCCTCTTGCCGTTCGTGTTGCATATTAGTGAACTTACAGACATTATTAAAAGAAACATCAGGGAGTTAATGTAGTTATCTATAATGAAATACAATCTGAAAGAAGCTTCATAAATATTGTCAAATCTTCAATGTGGTGGAGGGATTGGCAACTTGTTCTAAATGTTCAGAAATGTAAAATTTTGTACTTCACAAAAAGAAAAGAGCATAGCGTCCTATGACTATAATAACAATGAGTCACTGTTGGAATCTGCCAACACATACAAATACCTGGGTGTAACACTTTTTAGGGATTTGAAATAGAATGACCACATAGATTCAGTTGTGGGTAAAACAGGTGGTAGACTTCGGTTTATTGGTAGAATACTGAGGAAAACCAGTCTCAAAAGAAATTGCTTACAAATCACTCATGCGACCAGTTCTAGAATACTGCTAAACGTTTGTGGGACCCATACCAGACAGGACTAACAGGATACTAAATGTATACAGAGAAAGTCAGCACAAACTGTCACAGGTTTGATCAATCTGTGGGAGATACTGAACGAACTGAAGTGGAAGACTCTTGAAGATAGATGTAAACTATTCCCAGAAAGTCTATTAACAAAGTTTCAAAAACCAGCTTTAAAGGATTACTCTAAAAATATACTACAACTCTCTACATATAGCTCACATAGAGATCGTAAGGATAAGATTAATTACTGAACGCACAAAGGCATTCAGACATTCATTCTTCGCATGCTCCATATGTGAATGTAATAGGAAGAAACCCTAATAACTGGTACCATAGGATGTACTTTATGCCATGCACCTCAAGGTGGTTTGCAGAGTATAAATGAAGATGTAGATTTAGGGCATTTCCCACTCATTTAAATACTGACAAGATTTTTAGAAGAGTCAATATCAACTGCTTTTTTTCAAACAGGTAGTAAACTTACACATATGCCTTGAAACGCATGTATCAGCATGCTAAGTTTATAAATGTTTCATTAGAGTGCACTGAATATGGTAAAATTCATGTCACCAAGTAGCAACAAGTAGCAAAGATAAGGCGAAATAAGTGAGCGAAACATGTTGTTACTTTCAGCAGCTAATAAGATCCTTGGTTGCCAACAATGTCTGCCTGAAAAAGTTCATTATTTCAATGTTTCTTTTTGTTACTTGAGGTCATTTTGGAGGTTTTTCCAAAATGTGTAATAGATGGAACTGTCAAAATCAAATATTTTGAGATAACTGATTCACACTAGAGTTGACATTACTTTTGTATCATACCGTAAGACACAAGCAACAGCACGACCACAATGAACCAAGCTTATTTTTCTTCCACATATATAGTGAACAACAGTTGAGGCCACAGACACAAACAAAGAAACAATCCAGGTACTGATATGAGCAGCTGCTGACAGTAAGTATACACAATATGAGTGTGAGAGCTTGCTGTACTGCACTTATAAAGAGGAGGGGTCTAGTAGATAGTGCAGCAGATGCCGTGCCATGTTTGAAGTCATGTGGCCCACACAGGTGGCCTCTGGCGGCCGACACACGCAGATGCTGTTGGTGGAATATTTGAAGTGTAGTGCGCAGGTGACCTGGTGCCACAGTGTGTATCCAAGTATTACATACAGGGTTATAGCACCCCTCCCCTCTTGGGGAAAGGGTGACGGGGGTGGCAGCAGGAAATTCCGGGCCGGAAACAGTGAGTAGGAGCATGCCCAGCAGCCGCCCCAGTACCATAAGAGAGGACCGGAGACAAGGGCACTGGTAGCATCTCGACATCTGGTTTTTTGATGTGGTGTGCCAATGGCGAAGGTGCTGGCTATTACGTCAGAGTGCCAGGGATGCCGGTGTTGAAGAGTCCAAAGGCGCCAGCCCAGTTACCGGCAAAATTGCCAGTGACAGCAGAGTATCATGGGAAAGCCTGGCAGCAGGCACTGGTGGGCAGGACTCCAGAGGAGAGGAGAGGCTTCGATTGCCATCCCTACATTACATCAGCTATTATTCTTTTTTAAAACGTGGACTATCTAACACAGTAAGCAGAAAAATCAATTTAAGTGCAGAGTCCACTTTAAGCTCCATTTCAGTGATCAATACTGTATGCAAAGAGATAACTTTCAAGTGCAGGACCCATGATATGTTTCTTTTAAGTAATTCAATTACATTTCTTGCAAAATGGAAACTTAATTTTGCAGGTTGTCAAAAAACGTATGAAAGCTATCAAAAGTTGAAAACAAATGATCTGTGGGGATTGAAAAATCTCTGTACTAGGGCACTGTTGTCTGTAAATACTCTCTCGTTCAAGTGATACGTAGTAACTCTTCAACAGTTGGCAGTATTGGTATGCGGCAGGTACTGACTTGTTACGTAGCCTCTTCTCTACAGCTCCAGTTGGCGGGAAGTCTTAGCATTGAACGGTTGTGTTGTTACATTGTAAAGTATGGAACCCTGTGCAGACAGTTGGTCAATGCGATTTAAGCAACATGCAGTCACTTAATTCTTGACAACAGAAGGTGTCACCCCAAACGAGATTCATCAGAGAATGAAAGCAGTTTATGGTGATTGTGTTGATGTGAGTAATGTGCGTCATTGGATGAGTAAGTTTAAAGATGTTGAGGAGGGAACATTTGACCTGTGTGACACACAAAGAGTTGAACATCCTGTAACAGCAACCATTGTGTTTCACGAACAAAATGTTAACAGATTGATTCAGGACGAGTGTCGTATCACTCAGAGAGAAATTGCAAGCACATCGGCATTTCAAAAGAACAAATGGGTCACATTCTTGCTTTGCTTGGCTATTGGAAGATCTGTGCATGATGGGTACCATGGATGCTGACACCTGAAATGAAAGCACACAGACTTGAAATTTGCCAGTAACTCCTCTTGCATTATGAGAATGAAGGTGACGCCTTTCTTCATTCAATTGTAACAGGAGATGAAATGAGGGTACACCATTACCACCTGGAGATGAAACATCAGTCTATGGAATATCGACACAAAGACTCACCCCAGAAAAAGAAATTCAAGACGCAGCCCTCAGCTGGAAAAATCATGGCCACAGTGTTCTGCGAAGAAGATGGTGTTATCCACTTTGATTTCCTTGATCGTGGAACAATATATTCAGAGCATTACATCACAATGCTGCGAACTCTGAAACTATGGCTAGCAAGGGTCCGAAAGGAAAAGGGAAAGGTTTTCCTGCAGCATGACAATGCCAAACCACACACTTCACACGCCACCACAGCAGAACTCCAGAGACTGGATCTCATCACCATACGGCATCCCCCATACAGTCCAGATTTAGCACCGTCTGTTCCTGATAATGAAAGAAGATCTGCGGGGATATCATTCTGTTTCTGATGAAGACTTGAGAGGACTGTGAGACTGTGGTTGCAGAAATAGAGTGTCGACTTCTTCCATGACAACTTCAGAAAACGTATTCATATTTGGAAGAAATGTATTCAACTGGCGGGTGATCGTGTGGAAAAGTGAATATTGGTAATTAAAGATCACATTCTAAGGATTATTTCTCCATTTGATTTTATTAAACATTCCCATCCAAACCCAGTTAATGAAGGTGGAGGCATTACTTTTCATTCAACCCTCATACAACACAGAGCATTAAGCTGTTAATATAGTTAATAGTGTGAGAACAAAACTGGTGACAATAAAACAGTATAAAGCTAAAACAGTTGAAATAAAAAATCACCTGGATCAAAGAGTGATGATCAATTTGATATCCAACTTATCCTAATCACAAATGTCACCCTCACATCTACATGTGCATCTATACTCCACAACCCATCTTATGGTATGTAGCTAGGTAGTGTTCTATGCATACTACTATCACTTTCTCGCTTTCCTGTTCCAGCTGCAAAAGGTGTGCAGGAGGAATGATTGCTGATAAGCCTCCACATGAGTTGTAGTATCTCTAGTTTTACCTTCATGGCGTTTTTATGAGGTATACATAAGGACAAAAATGCCTCTTCTGTAGTTCAGATACTGAAGCTGAAGGAGCACCTCTGAAACACTTTCACCATATTAAATGAAACTGTGATGAAACACAGTGCTCGTCTTAGAATCCTCTTTATTTCCTCTATGAATCCTATTTGGTGAGAGTCTTCGACTGATAAGCAAAACGATAGCTCAAATGAGGGTTTCGTAAACTATCTCTTCATGGTTGGGCTACACTTCCAGAGGATTCTTCAGATGAATCTCTGTCTGCCATTCTGCCATCTAGCATTCCAATGATTACTTTTATGTGGTTATTCCATTTTAAATCACTGCACATGCATACTCACAGATATTTAAGCTTTTAAGCATGGGACTCTACATTTGGTGGACCAATACAAGTGTGGCCTCATTACCAGGACCATCATATCAAGGACCAATGAAAGCATGCTTTCACTACAAAGTGAAACAAAATTTTCAAGCTACCCATCATTACCACCACAGAGCTATAAAATGTAACTCAGTTAAACAAAGTTTCAGTTCTTTCCTTTCTTTGTTCCTTAATTTGCAGACGATTTATTTTGAGAAGTACATCTTCACTGAAATGATAAATTAGAGTAACATTTCTCTTTCTATACTACAGCAGATTGTACAATAATGTAACGACATATATAGATGTGATCCAAAAATACTTTTACATACTTCAGGAACAGGTTCCTTACACTAAAGAATTTTTTGTATTATTAATGAAAATTTACATTCAAAATCTCACCAGGAACTACCTAATATGTTCAATGCACTCCATCAAAGAAGGCTTTGTCACTGTAGCTATTGTGTTCTAGATAGTTCTGTGCTGCATTCATTCATAGAAGGCTATGATGCAGTGTATTCAGTGTATTCCAGGTAAAAATGTGGTGTCATGGAGAGTTATTTACATTTTGTTATTCATCATTAGTCTGTCTTCAACATTTCAGTTATGTACACATATTAAGATAACAAGTCGTTCCATTCAATTAGTAGGAAAATTTGGATAGGTCTTCGGGCTGGTCTGATACAGCTATACAGCCTCAATGGCATTGCCACTTGCACAGATGCACATAAAAATCATGTCAGCCTGCTCACAAAATGAATATCTCATCATGGTTAAACAAAACATTTTTAATTACCTCACTATATGGGAAATAATTGTAATTTTGAACGCAGACTAACAACAAATGTAAACAACTCTCAACGACACCACATCACCATCTATGACACAAACCATCAATGCATTCTTTGAATGAGTACGAGACACTACTGCCTAGGACACAATGTATACAAAGAGTCGAAGCATTCTTTGAAAGACTAAACTGACCCTTTTGGGTTGATCTTGAAAGCTGCTGATAGTAAACAACTAAAAAATAAAAGATTTTTTCACACATGTTTATTTGAATTTTTTTTATTTGTTTTGGTGCAAGGAAACAGCCCTCAAAGTTGTAAAAGAAGTTTTTTTTGAATCACCCTGTAGTATACAGAGAAGTTGCAGCATTAGAAAATTGTAGCGAAATGCAGGAAGATCTGCAACGGATAGGCACTTGGTGCAGGAAGTGGCAACTGACCCTTAACACAGACAAATGTAATGTATTGCGAATACATAGAAAGAAGGATCCTTTATTGTATGATTATATGATATCGGAACAAACACTGGTAGCAGTTAACTTCTGTAAAATATCTGGGAGTATGCATGTGGAACAATTTAAAGTGGAATGATCATATAAAATTAATTGTTAGTAAGGCGGGTACCAGGTTGAGATTCATTGGGAGAGTCCTTAGAAAATGTAGTCCATCAACAAAGGAGGTGGCTTACAAAACATTCGATCGACCTATACTTGAGTATTGAGTATTGCTCATCCATAAACCGTGATAGCGTTACGGAGATGTTTAGCAAACTCAAGTGGCAGACTCTGCAAGAGAGGCGCTCTGCATTGCGGTGTAGCTTGCTTGCCAGGTTTCGAGAGGGTGTGTTTCTGGATGAGGTATTGAATATATTGCTTCTCCCTATTTACACCTCCCGAAGAGATCACAAATGTAAAATTAGAGAGATTCGAGCACGTACGGAAGCTTTCAGACAGTTGTTCTTCCCGTGAACCATACGTGACTGGAACAGAAAAGGGAGGTAATGACATTGGCACGTAAAGTGCCCTCTGCCACACACCGTTGGGTGGCTTGCGGAGTATAAATGTACATGTAATAAAACTGATAACCAATAAAAAGTCAGTAAAAACACTGACTAAACTATCAATCACTTAATATAAAATAACATTTTTTATTATTGAGTGAAGCTGGATGTCCCTATTCAGAATGGAGATGTGGTAACACATTCTCGTCACTGTTATATAAAAGTGATTCATATGTCAAATAATAATGTGCACAAATAATTTGTAAGTTAGAACTTCACAATCAATGGAAATACATACTTCTGACTTAGCCAGTTTGCTTCAAAGCCCAGAGTCAAAAGAAGGACGAGAAACATGACCTTTGTTTCATCACACCTAGTCTCTTATCATGCATCCATCCACTGAAACATTGTTTCTGCACACAGCAGTACTTCATCATGTGAGGCCACACTATACAGCTAATACCAGTGTTAAAGAGTGAATGGTTGTGATCACTTCCTGTGATTGTTCAGAAATCATGTAATTATAGAAAAAATGGTTTACTTTTATCTACATGCAATATGTTACAATTGAGTGTCAACTACCAATCTGTGCACCAAGCATTGATTCCACTGCACTTCTGCCTGCATTTTGCTGCAATTTTGTAATGTTGTGATCTCAGCAAATACAAAAGTATCATCCTTCAACAGCCCCATGGAATTTCTGGTGTTATTCATGTGTATCAATACCAGCAAAGGTAGAGCCTGGCGATAGTTGGTAAAACACTGCAAAAGTTAGGAGAATGCCGATAGCAGTTGCACAGGACAGTGCCAAAGCCAATTATGTGCACCAGGGATAGGTCTCCCCCAGCTGCCGAAACAGGTGACCTCTGCAGATGGTACATAGGACAGCCCCACAGCAGCCAAGCAGATTCAGTTAACTTGGCCATGGGCTGAAGACCAGATTACACCATGTCCTGCCATCCTTACGGTGTGTTTAATGTTCATGTATGTTGCTGTGAACATTGGATTACGATATTGGATGGTACTTCAGGACTGATCAAAGTTGAATAAAGATACGTTTACAGATTATTTGTGCAAAGTAATTATTTGCCTTTGGCCAGATCTCTGCCAGCAACAGTTCCATGCTCCACCATTCCTGGCAACCTGTCTTCCTACACTAGCGTCCCATGGGGGACACAATCCAATTACTTTTTTTTTATTTGCCTTTAATTTGAAATTTAGCTCCTGTAATACTCAACACTTACATATGGTTACTAATACCAGCTTCCAGTTGGACTGTAGAGTGTGCACAGACAGAGTAGCATGCTCAAGACATACAGGGTGCCTCAAAAGAAACTTTACATTTGATGTGCCAAATAAAATAGAGGTTGAAGTTTTTTTGACAAAATCTTTATTTATTATTGGAATATACAGCTAAGGAGTTAAATTCTTAAAAATAATGTCATTTAACACAATCCAAATGCCAAAGGCACTCACTTAAATGATGAACAAAATTTTGCATGACGGCTCAGCATGTAGGCACCGAGATGGCTTACACTTCACTATGGATATCTCCTTTCAATTGCTCCAGAGAAGTCAGACTATTGACATATACTTTAGATTTGACATACCCCATAAGAAAAAATCCATGGGGCTCAAATCTGGACTACATGGTGGCTAAAAATGTCATTCCTCCTGGAGATCAGTTTGGCAGGGAAAATTTCATGAACTCGCAGTACAGTCACATTGAATGTCTGTCCTGTGGCTCCATCTTGCTGTGGCATCTTGCTCATGATCTAGTGGCTAGTATTGCTGCCTCTGGATCATGGGGTCCAGGGTTCGATTCCAGGCTGAGTTGGGGATTTTCTCTGCCTGGGGGCTGGGTGCTTGTGTTGTCCTCATCATTTCGTCATCATCACCACCACCATTTGTGATCATGGCTACATTCGACTGTGTAAAAAAACAAATTGGACTTTGTAAAAATTGGGACTTTGTAAGGGTGTCCATGACCAAGCAGTTGAGTGCCCCAAAAACCAATAACCATCATTATCAATCTTGCTGAAATCATGTTCTTTGGCTATAGCCATGAAAGTTTTGCAATTCAGGCACGATAAAGTCATTTAACACTGTCACATAACGTTCCAAATTACCTGTAACTCCAAGACTGTTCCTGTACTCGAAAAAGTACGGGTCAATTACTTCTTGATCTGACAATGCAGCCCATACAGTAACTTTTGGTGAATGAAGAGGTTTCTCATGCTTCTGTTTAGGATTCATTGCCCTACAGTAGCAGCGAGAAAGAAAACTGGCGTTCTACGGATCGGAGCGTGGAATGTCAGATCCCTTAATCGGGCAGGTAGGTTAGAAAATTTAAAATGGGAAATGGATAGGTTAAAGTTAGATATAGTGGGAATTAGTGAAGTTCGGTGGCAGGAGGAACAAGACTTCTGGTCAGGTGACTACAGGGTTATAAACACAAAATCAAATAGGGGTAATGCAGGAGTAGGTTTAATAATGAATAGGAAAATAGGAATGCGGGTAAGCTACTACAAACAGCATAGTGAACGCATTATTGTGGCCAAGATAGATACGAAGCCCACACCTACTACAGTAGTACAAGTTTATATGCCAACTAGCTCTGCAGATGATGAAGAAATTGAAGAAATGTACGATGAAATAAAAGAAATTATTCAGATAGTGAAGGGAGACGAAAATTTAATAGTAATGGGTGACTGGAATTCGAGTGTAGGAAAAGGGAGAGAAGGAAACATAGTAGGTGAATATGGATTGGGGCTAAGAAATAAAAGAGGAAGCCGCCTAGTAGAATTTTGCACAGAGCACAACTTAATCATAGCTAACACTTGGTTTAAGAATCATGAAAGAAGGTTGTATACGTGGAAGAACCCTGGAGATACTAAAAGGTATCAGATAGATTATATAATGGTAAGACAGAGATTTAGGAACCAGGTTTTAAGTTGTAAGACATTTCCAGGGGCAGATGTGAACTCTGACCACAATCTATTGGTTATGACCTGTAGATTAAAACTGAAGAAACTGCAAAAATGTGGGAAATTAAGGAGATGGGACCTGGATAAACTGATAGAACCAGAGGTTGTACAGAGTTTCAGAGAGAGCATAAGGGAACAATTGACAGGAATAGGGGAAAGAAATACAGTAGAAGAAGAATGGGTAGCTCTGAGGGATGTAGTAGTGAAGGCAGCAGAGGATAAAGTAGGTACAAAGACGAGGGCTGCTAGAAATCCTTGGGTAACAGAAGAAATATTGAATTTAATTGATGAAAGGAGAAAATATAAAAATGCAGTAAATGAAGCAGGCAAAAAGGAATACAAACGTCTCAAAAATGAGATCGACAGGAAGTGCAAAATGGCTAAACAGGGATGGCTAGAGGACAAATGTAAGGATGTAGAAGCTTATCTCACTAGGGGTAAGATAGATACTGCCTACAGGAAAATTAAAGAGACCTTTGGAGAAAAGAGGACCACGTGTATGAATATCAAGAGCTCAGATGGCAGCCCAGTTCTAAGCAAAGAAGGGAAGGCAGAAAGGTGGAAGGAGTATATAGAAGGTTTATACAAGGGCGATGTACTTGAGGACAATATTATGGAAATAGAAGAGGATGTAGATGAAGACGAAATGGGAGATACGATACTGCGTGAAGAGTTTGACAGAGCACTGAAAGACCTGAGTCGAAACAAGGCCCCCGGAGTAGACAACATTCCATTAGAACTACTGACGGCCTTGGGAGAGCCAGTCATGACAAAACTCTACCAGCTGGTGAGCAAGATGTATGAGACAGGCGAAATACCCTCAGACTTCAAGAAGAATATAATAATTCCAATCCCAAAGAAAGCAGGTGCTGACAGATGTGAAAATTACCGAACTATCAGTTTAATAAGCCACGGCTGCAAAATACTAACGCGAATTCTTTACAGACGAATGGAAAAACTGGTAGATGCAGACCTCGGGGAGGATCAGTTTGGATCCGTCGAAATGTTGGAACACGTGAGGCAATACTGACCTTATGACTTATCTTAGAAGAAAGATTAAGAAAAGGCAAACCTACGTTTCTAGCATTTGTAGACTTAGAGAAAGCTTTTGACAATGTTGACTGGAATACTCTTTTTCAAATTCTAAAGGTGGCAGGGGTAAAATACAGGGAGCGAAAGGCTATTTATAATTTGTACAGAAACCAGATGGCAGTCATAAAAGTCGAGGGGCATGAAAGGGAAGCAGTGGTTGGGAAAGGAGTGAGACAGGGTTGTAGCCTCTCCCCGATGTTATTCAATCTGTATATTGAGCAAGCAGTAAAGGAAACAAAAGAAAAATTTGGAGTAGGTATTAAAATTCATGGAGACGAAGTAAAAACTTTGAGGTTCGCCGATGACATTGTAATTCTGTCAGAGACGGCAAAGGACTTGGAAGAGCAGTTGAACGGAATGGACAGTGTCTTGAAAGGAGGATATAAGATGAACATTAACAAAAGCAAAACGAGGATAATGGAATGTAGTCAAATTAAATCGGGTGATGCTGAGGGAATTAGATTAGGAAATGAGACACTTAAAGTAGTAAAGGAGTTTTGCTATTTAGGAAGTAAAATAACTGATGATGGTCGAAGTAGAGAGGATATAAAATGTAGACTGGCAATGGCAAGGAAAGCGTTTCTGAAGAAGAGAAATTTGTTAACATCGAATATAGATTTATGTATCAGGAAGTCGTTTCTGAAAGTATTTGTTTGGAGTGTATCCATGTATGGAAGTGAAACATGGACGATAACTAGTTTGGACAAGAAGAGAATAGAAGCTTTCGAAATGTGGTGCTACAGAAGAATACTGAAGATGGATAGGTGGATAGGTGGATAGATCACGTAACTAATGAGGAGGTATTGAATATGATTGGGGAGAAGAGAAGTCTGTGGCACAACTTGACCAGAAGAAGGGATCGGTTGGTAGGACATGTTTTGAGGCATCAAGGGATCACAAATTTAGCGTTGGAGGGCAGCGTGGAGGGTAAAAATCGTAGAGGGAGACCGAGAGATGAGTACACTAAGCAGATTCAGAAGGATGTAGGTTGCAGTAGGTACTGGGAGATGAAGCAGCTTGCACAGGATAGAGTAGCATGGAGAGCTGCATCAAACCAGTCTCAGGACTGAAGACCACAACAACAACAACAACACAGTAGCAGCAATTTTGCTTATTGATGTTACTGTCTGGGTGAAAAGTATCCTCATCAAAAAACAAGATGATGTTAAATGAAGGGCACTCAGTCACATCATTAATGAACTGCAGTCTATGTCTGGAATCCTGAGATTTTAATTCTTGCATCAAGTGAATTTTGGGTGAACTTTAAGATCTTTTTGCAGAAACTGATGCAGTGATGATGTATCCACATTTAAAGTCCTTGTATGCTTAAGAAAGGAGAGGTTAGGATCGTCATGAACAGACCGATTTACACTCTCCATCTATTTGCTCATTCCTGATGACCTTGGTCACATTGATTATAGTTTAACCAGTGTTGAACCGGTCTGCTCAAATGTTTTGATCCAATCCTGAGTAAGGGGAACACTCGGAGCATTACTTACATTATGCAAGCCACAATCACTGAAAAATTGCCTCTGTGCTATAGTCACTGAATCACCGTTTATGTAAAATTCTTGCACACATAATGCATGGTCAGCTCCCGAGAAACACTCCATGTCAACGGAATACCTAAAGGCCAAGCAAGCGATGAATGTACTCCACACTCTCCTCTGATTTTTTGCACATGCATACAGAGCTCTTCAAATATAAGCTTTCTTTTCGGACACCCGGTATAGCCTGCTACCTTAAAATATGTCCCCCATGCTTTTAGGGCCAGTGTACAACATATCCTATGACTGTAAATTGGGGGAACGACTAACGTATTCATAGCTCACCACCTATTAAATGTTATTATATTTCACATTTTGTTTTCATCCACAACCCATCTTCAAGATTTGTATCATCCTAACCTCATTGTTGCAATCCCGACATGGCTAGGACCCATCACCAGCCATCACACTTACATATCTGCCCCTCTTACCATCTCACTTTTGCCTCTGAAATGTCTGATGTTAAATTAATGATTATTTTGAAGAATTTGTTTAGCTCCTGACTTCAACATTACTGCCAAAATCTCCCTCATGTCTCTCCTGTGCCAATGTTGTTATGAGTACAAGTAAATTTTATGGAATACACATCCTGTTTATTCCAAGAATTTAATTTATTTTTATCAAAGGATCATGCAGGTTCTTAAGATTGAATTTACAGCTTTCTATAAGTGGGACTGGCAACTATTACATGCCATCTATATCAAAGAGCTCATCTAACTTTTTTTTAATTATACAACCAAGTCTGCCAGCTTTTGCAAAATATCCATTTTTCTGTATTTCTTATCCAAATATGTTTTAACATATCTGTCCTTCATCAGAGGATCAGCATTTTCTTATTGTATATCTTAATTCATTGTTTCTTTGCCCATAAATCATTCATTTGTCTTGGATGGGTAGCCAATCTCTTTCTTCTCTTCATTGTTATTAACAACATACACGGTTCTAGGAAACAAATTTTTGGTTAACACAGGCTACATAACAAAAATAATAGGTCAATGATGAGGGAACAGATGTACTGAAACACATTTGCGAAAATAAATTAAGAACAATCTGTTTTGTAAACAGGGGAAAAACAGCTCTATTACTTTAGAACATCACACACCAAAGGCTGAATACCTAATAATTCTACTTGAGTAGCAATAAATGAAAATCGGCAAGATATTTCCTACCTACTTCTGCTTTACTTGGGTTAGTGTTTACCAACTCCTACACTGCCTTGTGAATTAAAGTTCAAGTATCCAAGAAGCAGCTTCTGTACAGTACTTGAAACTGTACTACGTCTTCATATTGAATGAAATATGCTAACCTTGTCATTGGCTCTTGATCCACAAAATTGTTCATAATCAATAAGAGTTGTAATTTTTGGATTTTCTCCGCAAACCTCACAATCTGGATTCTTTTTCCTTAAGCGAACATTTCTGAATATTCCAGATGATCCATCAAATAATAACAATCTTTGTGAGAGAACACCTGGTATCTTCAGTATTATCTTAATTGCTTCTAGTGCCTGTAACACACCAATAGCCCCAGGAACTGGAAAGACACAAGAAGTTTATATTAGTACATATATAATTGCTTTAACTGCTAAGTGGGAGCACAGTTGTTACTGTTAGAAGTGTTATTTAAGTATATTCACATAACTGAGACGGTGAAATTCCAACTATCATTTCAACAAATGCATATACGTAACTTATGAATATTTACTTGTTATCAAAGCAATTGTTTCTGAAGGTTATTTACAAATTTAGTAATCACAAAACACACTTTTATTATAATGAATTAAGATTAAAAGTTGCATAATATCAGTCCAAATTCACAGTACAGAAAACTTATGCTAGGTGCCTGAATGGATCAACCAGCAAATGTTTCTGAATCATATGTGCACCATAAGAAACCTAAGCAAACATTAGAAGAACCATAAATTGATTCACATACATTTTATGTATCAGTATTACATACTATTAAATACATAAATAAAAACATGACTGTTAGAAGGATTTCGATTCTTTTGTCCTAGTATGTTCACATTTTTGTGAAGTATGTTAATGCATTTTAGGCAAAATGGTAGAATAATACAAAGAAAGTTTTTGGAAAAAAAGTGTCAGCTAAGGAGTATCTGTTAGGACAGTTGTCGAGCACATATCTTCCTCTTGGGTTGGTCACAGAAGCATGGTTGAGAAGAGTCGTCTGCAATGGTCTGTCTTTATTTCTACTATAAGTTGTTTCGCAGAACTGATGAACACTTTCAATTAATATTATGAAATCAAGCTTTTGATAAGTGTACTCATAATATTTACCTAAAATGTTTGTAAGATGTTTATATGAAGGAGTATACTAGCCCAAAATTCATTCCCAACTTAGTCATCAGCAAAATTAAAGATGATGAGTTGGATCACTGGGAACACGGTGTATGTGTTACAATTTGATGATCATTACAATACAATGAGATCAGAAAAGGTCAATAACCAACAAAATGACTATGGTGAGTGTACGAGTAACTGAAGCTTGCATCACACTGCAATGAGTAAATCTGAACTCACTGATGTTAAGGAAACTATTTTTTAATATATTGTTGGTTAAAAAACCTTGAAGTCAAGGTCACAAACAAATTTTATTGTAATTACTAGTTTCAGCTACACATAAGCTATCTTCCCATCATAAAAGGTTGGTTGGGTGTGGGAGTGAAGGGACCAGACTGCTAAGGTCATCGGTCCCTTGTTCCACGATAAAATCACACGAAATAAAAACTGTCAGTCGTTAAAAACGGAGAACTGAGAGAAGGGACGACACAATACAAGAAAGGCAGACAAAGACCAGACAAACGGAACTAAAATCGCACTGAGTGTGAAGGTGGTTGGCCGACCATGAAAATAAGGAAAAGCCAACCACCAAATGACATTAAAACCCACAGTTTAAAACCACAGGCCAAAGGCCCAAGTCAATACAGGAAATAAAAGGACAAACACTCAAATCATACGATAAAAACCCCCTGCCCGAATAAAACTCAACACGAGGTCCGCCATAGCATCGTCATCACATAAAAGGGCAGGGAGGGTATCAGGCAGCGCAAACGTCTGCCTGAGTCCTGTTAAAAGCGGGCAGTCCACCAAAATGTGGACCACCGTCAGAGCTGCCCCGCAGCGACATAGCGGTGGGTCCTCCCGGCGCAACAAATGGCCGTGCGTCAGCCACGTGTGGCCAACGGGCAGCCGGCAGAGGACGACAGAGTCCTTCCGAGAGGCCCGCATGGAGGAGCGCCACACACGGGTCGTCTCCTTCACCGCCCGAAGTTTGTTGGGCGTGGGCAGGGTGCGCCACTCGTCACCCCAGGCACCAAGCACTTTCTGGCGCAAAAGCGACAGGAGATCACACTCCATAAGGCCGAGTTCCAGAGCCGGTGAACTCACTGCCTGTTTAGCCAGCGTGTCAACCCGCTCATTGCCCGGGATGCCGACATGACCTGGGGTCCAAACAAAGACCACGGAGCGGCCGCAACGGGCAAGAGCATGGAGCGACTCGTGGATGGCCATCACCAGACGGGAACGAGGAAAGCACTGGTCAAGAGCTCGTAAACCACTCAGGGAGTCACTACAGATGACAAAGGACTCACCTGAGCGGGAGCGGATATACTCTAGGGCGCGATAGATGGCAACCAACTCGGCAGTGTATACACTGTTCCCGGGTGCCAGCGACCGTTGCTCACAATGATCCTCTAGAGTAAGAGCGTAACCAGTGCGACCAGAGACCATCGAACCGTCGGTATAGGCCACGGCAGATCCGGGAAACTCGGCAAGGAGAGCAACAAAGTGGCGGCGGAGGGCTGGAGGAGGGACCGAGTCTTTCGGACCCTGTGCCAAATCCAGCCGAATGCATGGTCGGCGCACACACCACGGGGGTAGACGGAGATTGGCCCGGAAAACAGGCGGGAGAGGAAAAAACTCAATCCCACACAGTAGAGCCCGGATGCGAACCGCGATCGTACACCCTGACCGGGGCCGCCTGTCAGGAAGATGGACGATCGAGTGCGGGAACAGGAGACGGTAGTTGGGATGCCCTGGCAAGCTACAAACGTGGGCAGCATAAGCGGCCAGAAGTCGGTCGCGCCGGATCCGCAATGGAGGAACACCAGCCTCCACAAGTAAGCTGTCAACAGGGCTTGTCCGAAATGCTCCTGTGGCGAGTCGGATCCCGCAGTGATGGATGGGATCCAGCAATTGCAACGCTGATGGCGACGCCGAACCATAAGCCACACACCCATAATCAAGGCGGGACTGGATCAGCGCTTGATACAGCCGGAGAAGGGTGGACCGATCGGCACCCCATCCGGTGTAGCTAAGGCAACGGAGAGCGTTTAAATGCCGCCAGCATGTTTGTTTAAGCTGCCTAATATGAGGCAGCCAAGTCAACCGGGCATCAAATACCAGTCCCAAGAACCGATGCGTCTCTACCACAGCAAGAGGTTCACCGTCAAGGTAAAGGCGTGGCTCAGGGTGAACCGTGCGACGCCGGCAGAAATGCACAACGCAGGTCTTAGCGGCCGAAAACTGGAAGCCGTGCGCTACAGCCCACGACTGCGCCTTGCGGATAGCGCCCTGCAGCTGGCGCTCAGCAACTGCAATGCCAGCGGAGCTGTAGTAGAGACAGAAATCGTCTGCATACAACGAAGCTGCGACGGACGATCCCACCGCCTCAGCGAGCCCATTGATCGCAATTAAAAACAGGGAGACACTGAGGACAGACCCCTGTGGGACCCCGTTCTCCTGGACCCGGGAGGAACTATGGGACGCAGCAACTTGCACGCGGAAGGAACGAGACAACAGAAAATTCTGAATAAAAATCGGGAGCGGGCCCCTAAGACCCCACCCATGAAGTGTGGCCAGGATGTGATATCGCCAAGTCGTATCGTACGCCTTCCGCATGTCGAAGAAGACGGCAACCAGATGTTGGCGGCGTGCAAAGGCTGTATGGACGGCAGACTCTAGGGAGACCAGATTATCGACGGCAGAGTGGCCTTTGCGGAACCCACCCTGAGACGGAGCCAGAAGGCCTCGAGACTCGAGGAGCCAACTCAACCTCCGGCTCACCATACGTTCTAGCAACTTGCAAAGAACGTTGGTGAGGCTTATGGGGCGGTAGCTGTCCACCTCCAGCGGGTTCTTGCCAGGTTTCAACACGGGGAGGACGATGCTTTCTCGCCATTGAGACGGGAACACACCCTCAACCCAGATGCGGTTGAAAACATCTAGGAGGCGTCGCTTGCAATTCACAGAGAGGTGTTTCAGCATCTGGCTGTGGATGCGGTCTGGCCCAGGAGCTGTATCAGGGCAAGCAGATAGGGCACTCTGGAATTCCCAGTCGCTGAAAGGAGCATTGTACGACTCCGCGTGGCGCGTGTGAAAGGAAAGCCTCCAACTTTCCAACCGCTCTTTCCGGGAGCGGAAGGCCAGTGGGTAATTCGTAGATGCGGAACACTGAGCAAAATGCGCTGCTAACCGGTCCGCAATCGTGTCGGAGTCAGTACACACCACTCCATTCAGTGAAAGCCCAGGGACAGAGACAGGCGGCCGATAGCCATGGAGTCGCCTAATCTTAGCCCAAACCTGCGATGCAGAGGTACGGACGCCAATGGTGGAAACATACCGTTCCCAGCACTCCTGCTTTCGTTGGCGAATAAGGCGTCGGGCACGGGCACGGAGCTGTTTAAAAACGATGAGGTTCTCCAAGGACGGGTGCCACTTATGGCGTTGAAGAGCCCGCCGGCGATCTCTAATCGCCTCTGCGATCTCGGGCGCCCACCAAGGCACAGTCCTCCTCCGAGGGGACCCGGATGAACAGGGAATCGCAGATGCCGCCGCAGAAACGATGCCGGTGGTGACCGACTGAACCACCGCATCAATGGTGTCAGGGGAAGGAGGTGCGATAGTGGCGAGAGAGGAGAACAAGCCCCAATCAGCCTTATTCAGAGCCCATCTGGAGGGGCGTTCAGAAGAGTGACGCTGTGGTAGTGACAGAAAGATGGGGAAATGGTCACTACCACATAAGTCGTCATGGACACTCCAGTGGATGGATGGTGAAAGGCCGGGGCTGCAGATAGAAAGGTCGATGGCCGAAAATGTGCCATGGACGACGCTGAAATGTGTCGGCTCTCCTGTGTTTAAGAGGCAGAGGTCAAGCTGCGAGAGAAGAGTCTCGACATCTCTACCCCGGCCAGTAATCGCGGCGCTACCCCACAGGGGGTTATGGGCGTTAAAGTCGCCCAGTAACACAAAAGGAGGAGGCAGTTGTGCTATCAATGCAGCCAACACATGACGCGAGACATCACCATCTGGCGGAAGATACAAACTGCAGACAGTAATAGGCTGAGGCGTCCACATCCTTACAGCGACAGCCTCTAAAGGTGTGTGAAGAGGTACACATTCGCTGTAGACAGAGTTAAGGATGTAGACACAGACTCCACCAGATACCCTCTCATAAGCTGCCCGGTTCTTGTAATAACCCCGATACCCACGTAGGGCAGGGGTCCGCATTGCCGGAAACCAAGTTTCCTGTAGGGCAATGCAGAGGAAAGGGTGACTGCTGATGAGTTGGCGAAGCTCAGCAAGGTGGTGGAAAAAAGCGCTGCAGTTCCACTGGAGTATTGCTTTGTCCATGTCCGAAAAAGGCGTGAAGGGGCCGAGGAGGCAGATCACGCCACTGGGTCACCTGCTGCCACCGATGGAGGACCAGTACAATCTGCTTCCATGGCGTCTGAGGGTCCGGCGAGATCCAGGTCCTCAGCGGACGCCCGGATCTCCACCTTATCCCCGGACGCAGAGCCTGTAGGGAGCAGTGGGGTGGATGCCACCGCGTGGTCCTTGGCCTTAGAGGTCTTCTTCTTCGTCTTGTCTCTCTGGTCCTTGGGTTTCATTGGCTGGGAGGGCTACAGCGAGTCAGTCTCCGGGACGGAGGAGGAGCGGGAAGCCCTGCGATCAGCCGCTGGTCTGCTTTTTTTCCATTGGCTGACGTCACCCTTCCCAGAGGCGGAAACCTGGGAAGGAAGGGACCCAAGGGACCCTTTCCGTGCTATTCGAGCAGGGGAAGTTTGAGGCTTCCCCAGCTTAGAAGTGGGGACTGATGTCCCCGATGGTTGGGGGGTTGCTGCTCCTGAGGCAGGTAGTGCAGGAGCAGCAGGGAGTGAAGTGCCCCCCACCATCAAGGGGGCAGGTGTAGCATTCCGGCTCTGAGAGGTGGCAGTCTGAGGGAGAGCTAATGGGGCCATAACAGTAGTAGCCGCGGCGTAAGAGGCAGGCATTCGAACAGGATGGAGGCGTTCGAACTTCTGCCTGGCCTCAGTGTATGTCAGGCGGTCCAGGGTCTTATACTCCATGATTTTGCGCTCTTTCTGGTAGATCCTGCAGTCCGGCGAACAAGGTGAGTGGTGCTCTCCGCAGTTTACACAGATGGGAGGCGGAGCACATGGAGTATCGGGATGTGATGGGCGTCCACAATCTCGACATGTGAGGCCGGAAGTACAGCGGGAAGACATATGCCCGAACTTCCAGCACTTAAAGCACCGCATCGGGGGAGGGATATATGGCTTGACGTCACAACGATAGACCATCACCTTGACCTTCTCAGGTAAAGTATCACCCTCGAAGGCCAAGATGAAGGCACCGGTGGCAACCTGCTTACCCCTTGGACCACGATGTACGCGCCGGACGAAGTGAACACCTCGCCGCTCTAAATTGGCGCGAAGCTCGTCATCGGACTGCAATAGAAGGTCCCGATGGAATATTATGCCCTGGACCATATTAAGACTCTTATGGGGCGTGATTGTAACCGGAACATCCCCCAGCTTGTTACAATCGAGTAACCGGCGGGACTGGGCGGAGGACGCCGATTTGATCAAAACCGAGCCCGAGCGCATTTTGGACAAGCCCTCCACCTCCCCGAACTTGTCCTCTAAGTGCTCGACGAAGAACTGAGGCTTCATGGATGTAAAGGATTCACCATCAGCTCTCGTACACACCAGGTAGCGGGGCGAGTATGGTTCGCTGGCATCCTTAGTCTTTCGTTCCTCCCATGGTGTAGCCAGGGAGGGGAACGATTTGGGGTCATATGTAGTTGCGTTGTATTGAGCCCTGGAACGCTTAGAGACTGCTGGCGGCTGGCCACCAGCAAGAGATGATGTACCACGCTTCATTGCAGGTCATCCGCCCTGATGCCACCTACTCCGACCAAGGGCCCTCCCCACGGGCGCCACCCAGCCTCAGCAACGACCACCTGGCAGGATGGCCATTGCCGGGAGTCCCAATGCCCCAAGGAGATAGGCATCTACTCCTTGGCATACGTGGGGAGTTAACGGCGCTGGCATCAGCAGAGCGATCCCTGTGTAGTCAGGGGGCTACAACCAACAGGGTACATGGCGGCCCCACCACAACGGACTGGCTACCGTGCTGGATTTCAGGTGATGTAGTCCAATATCGTCATTGGCGCATAAAGCGGCACAGCATAGCAGACTGCAAGAAACCGCACCCAAGAACAAATCCACGCCCAAGAGATGGTAGGTGAGCGGGACTGCTAAGCGATGACGACAAACCTGGCTAGAGATGGTAATGCTTGATGGACACATCGCTCCTTGTAAGGCGCCCTTCCCCAATCGGCTCGCTCTTCGGAAAATTTAGAAGGATGGAGGTCAAACCCGTTAGGGGACCATCTCACAAGGCCAAAACGTTTGAGACTCCTTTTAGTCGCCTCTTACGACAGGCAGGAATACCGTGGGCCTATTCTTACCCCCGAACCCACAGGGGGGGCCCATCATAAAAAAGAAACTTGATTAGTGCAACTGCCGTAATAGCTTAAGACACTGTCATAAAATTTTGAGTGATAATATTCTTACACTTTTGTGTAGTAGGAAATTAAATTTCTAACTGTGTGGACATAAACCATAAAATCTATTGTAGGCAGTGTAATAGTAAACGCCACCTAAAATGGCTAGTACTGAGGAAAATAAAAGCATTTTGGCTCAAGCAGAATCATCTTTAAGCAATGTTATTAATCATTATAGCAATGTCAGAAAATGAGTTACACATCATACCACACTAAGACCACCATATAAGACGAGTGGCGCCTTGTCAGATAGGATACATGTTGTGAGTTTCCTGCAGATAAAGTTCTGCTGTGAAACGAATAACTGGTGCATTACAGTGTCCAAGTGAAACGGCACAGCAACTGGAAACATACTCCAAAACTGAAGTACATGGGCCAGTAAGATTCTTGTGAGCAAAACATCTAAATTGCACTGCAAAATTTTGGCAGTATAAGGAGCAAATGCAATGTCATATTCTGCCACAGTGAAATGATGCCAACAATTTCACCACGGCCATGCAGACATGGGTGCTGCTGATCGGGAAAGACAACCAATAACAGCAACCACAGAAAACAATGTCCATGCAACCAAGGAAAAACATCTGGGAAAAGAGATTTTCTGACAATGAAGACATTCACACAGCAGATCTCAGATGGCTCCATGACCAAGGAGCAGATTTCTGTAATTGAGGAATTGAATAATTGCTAGAATGTTCTGACCATTGTTTAAAGACAGTTGCTTGTTATGTTGAAAATTAGTGTATAGTATCTGGGTCACTTTGTAGTACACCATTCAACAAAAGTTACTTGGTCTGCTACAACAATTATATTTTGTGAAGTCAATTTTTCAATCACTGTTCAATTCAAATGCAGATTTGCACTCCAGTCTCTAATCATCAATGGTAAATGAACAATGTTGTGTTAACAAAAATTTTATAAATTATTAATAAGGGCAAGAAAAGGCCTAAAGAAATAAAAATATTGAGGAAACAACTAATGGGAGTTGAGGATATTAAGGAAAATAACAAAAAGTTGAGGGAAGCTTTCCATGATCTGGGAACGGAACTCCCTGTTCTATTCAAATGACAGCATGTAGAGCTCCAAAATGCATTTTAATGTAAACTTAATGGATTCAAAGGCATGGTCAATGAAATGGAAAACAAAAGTTCTGAGTAATGCAAAAAAAAAAAGACAGTGTAATATAAAATCTGCCAAAAAGATAGAAAGATCACTAATCTGAAGACATGTGAAATACAGGTAAGAATCTGCTCTTTAAGTAGTTAGACTCCACACAAGCATAATACGATGAACACAAAAGACGATTGTCATACTTAATTCAGTTGCCAATACTGGTATGAACATGTGACAATTTCTGAAATTTAAACAAGGTTGTTACTTAATTCAGTTGCCCATACTGGTATGAACATGTGACAATTTCTGAAATTTAAACAAGGTTGAGACATATAAGGAGTTCTATATACAAACAATTTAAAAAATGCCTTTTCAAAACATGTTCGGAGTCACAAAAAAAAAAAAAAAAGAAAAAAAAGCATGTTTTAGTTGTATGAAGGATGCAGCACACACAAAAACTCATGATTGACAACTCTAACACAACAACAAATCTGTGAAGCAGTTATTTAAGAATGTAATGTGAAGAACTAAGTCATCATTATCAAGAACTTGTATGGCTATTTTATGATCAACATGAGAAAAATCATACACACTGCACAGAAAAAACAAAGTGATTTTGGAACTGTTTTGACTCTTCTGCAACTTTCTCTATATACCATGACTGAGTCATCAACAAACTCAAACTTAACTCAGGTGATAGCTGAACAAGCTTACATCAGGTTAATGGCTAACATTTAGTGTCACTCTCCTAAAGATTAATACTGGGTGATGGAATTAAAAGTAGCCTGCCTCCCCCTTGAATGACAATGCAATATTTCGATTTCTGAAATAGAATAAATAGTTGCAACAGTGGACAGTTTTACATGATAATTGTTAGCATTCTTCTTTCAGCATTTCAGTTTATTTCATAAGTGAAGTTAGAATTTCTCTTTGTGGTCAGCAAAATGACTTACTCGATAGAAGAAAGAATTGAAATTGTGGAAGGATATGGGAAAACAGATTCAGTTAAGAAAACTTACAAAATTTTTGGGTTCAAGTATCTGCATAGAGGCCTACCAGCAAAGACGGCAATACAGAGTCTGTATAAAAGTTGGTGCACTTATGAATCTGTGCAAACTGTAAAACGACACAGAATTCCTTCAGTTTGCATACCAGAAGTTATTGCAGACATTTGCTGAAAAATTATTCAGAGCTCAAAGAAGTCTACATATATACTGGCCCAACAGATGTATGTAAGTAGCAGTTACCAGCAGATATTGAAAATCCTTAATTTGAAGCCATACTGTGTGATGTAAGTGCAGAAATTATGGGAGGTTGACAATGAGAAATGTATAGATTATGGCATGTGGCTTTTGAATATCATCAATGACAGTTTGTTAAACCCTTTCTGTTACAGCATGGGTGACAAAGCATGGCTTCATCTTTCAGGTCATGTGAATTGACAGAACACAAGCTACTGGGCAATGGAGAGGTCTAATACTGTGAGCCAGCAACCACATAACGATGAAACAAACAGTGTTTAGTGTGGTATACCAGAAACATTTGGGTCAGACTGATATTTTTTGATAATACTCTCAACATGCAAATACATGGAAATTTTAGAAAATTTTTGTACACAATTCACTGAATATGAAAGAGAAAACTGATTCTCCCAGCAAGATGGGTAAAATGCCACACATCTAAGGTACCTCTGGAATGAGTCCATGATGTCTTCACTGAGGAACGAACTGTCAGCAAACATTTATGGTCACCATGTTTGGTGGATCTAATGACATTTGATTTCTTCCTATGGGGGCACTTGAAGAGCAAGGTGTATTAAATAAATCCATACACAATACAGGTATTACAAGACATCATCTGTGAAGTTGCCGACAAATGTATTTTTCATTGTAAATAAATGGTAAGTCCATTTCAGCTCTTTCTGTCTGTGATTTCACTGCACTCCCTTTTTACTTTCATGGGCAACTTTTTTTTTGCACCACCTGGTATTATGTGATTTCATTCAAGCAAAAATGACCTCCTAACAACAGAAGCTGACATTATGGTCATACATTGAATCATGCTGGCCCAGGAGTGAGGGTGCTCCTCTTCACACTCATGTGCAAGTAGTGATGGCTACTCATTAGATGGTTCTATTGCATACATTCTACACACAGGCAAGCTGCTTAAACATCCCTACATGCATCCATTTGGCCGAGGAGTATGCTATGACCTGGATACAAGACTGTCTGCATTTCAGCCACTTTCCAACCTGTGCCTACTTAGCTGCTCCAGGCACGCTCACGAGCTGAAATGACTTTCACTACATCAAATAATATGTGTCAGGTTGCTTGTATCCAGCTGCATTACATGTTAAAATGGAGTCATCACATAAATTAATCACAGAGCTCTGTTTGGCATGTTTTGTCATAGAAGTGTCTCTCACTATGCTGATCTAAAACAAGAATGTTGGATTATTTTACATCTTTCTGTGGTTAGCTGTAAGTTGGTGCAATCTTTACTGCCACTACGTGGAAGTAATAACTGGATTTTCTGTCCAGTGATTTGAATGTGACACCATTTATACCACAGTTTTTTCTGGTGCTCAATTTAATTTGGATCAATATTTTTGTTTATTTCTAGCTTAATGATGTCCAAAATGTTTTAGACTTATTTCTTGAGTGTCCCAATTTTTGACATATAATATGTTCCAATTTTTTGACTGTAGTATTTTGCAATACTGAGGGTAATGGAGTTTCAGCACTTAACAACCATTTGTCCTCTGAATTAGGTAAGCAGATATCAGAAGTGTTTTCAAATGTAGACTAAAGACGATTCTCTTTAGCAACTCTTTAAACACCATAGAGGAGTTCTTGAACATAAATATTTAGCCACTGATATAGAAAAAACTGTAAATGTCCAGCATGTAGCTAAATAAATATTTTTTCATCATCTCAAATACGTATTCCTGCTTATGTTCAGCTAACATGTTCCACATCATAACATTTATTGTTAATATGTTCTGTGCACAGCATAATTAACTTTTCCATCCTAGCACACAATACTTTAGCACCAGAAATTATCCAATCTTTGTAACTGTTTGTGGTTAATTTTGTTTGTTTTAGGAAGAAACAAGACACAGTGAAATAGGAATATATTTATAAAAGAGTTGAGTTTTCCACCTAGCTTTCTCCTTTATACATCTACATCTACATCCATACTCCGCAAGCCACCTGACGGTGTGTGGTGAAGGGTACTTTGAGTACCTATATTGGTTCTGCCTTCTATTCCAGTCTCGTATTATTCGTGGAAAGAAAGATTGAGCCTCTGTATGGGCTCTAATCTCTCTGATTTTATCCTCATGGTCTCTTCGTGAGATATGTAGGAGGGGGAAATATACTGCTTGACTCCTCGGTGAAGGTATGTTCTCGAAACTTCAACAAAAGCCCATATCGAGCTACTGAGTGTCTCTCTTGCAGAGTCTTCCACTGGAGTTTATCTATCATCTCCGTAATGCTTTCACGATTACTAAATGATCCTGTAATGAAGTTTGCTGCTCTCCGTTGGATCTTCTCTATCTCTTCTATCAACCCTATCTGGTATGGTTCCCTGATGTTCTTCCTGTAGTTTATACCTAATCAATGCGATTGAAGCATTGCTTATGATCCTATGATACACTAATTTTCTTCTATTATCTGTAGCTAACTGATTAGGATATTTTTATTGTTAACATTTAACTGTCATGGGCAGATAAATCACTAAGTACTGGTTTACGTCTACATCAAAGAAGATTACTGGTTGAGACAATAGCTGCAGTTCCAGTTGATAAGATTTTGCCTGTAACATATTTTGATAGCTTCTCTAAGGATGCCAACACAATATTTTCATGTTTGTAGTAACATCCTTAAGTGTTCATATTCCACCACATGTGTCTCGGATAAGAAGTTTCCTGTGACTCCTGATTTGTTAGGATACATCAACCTAGTGTGCTGCTGGGGTTCTATGCATTGCCCTTTGGTGCTGCACATTGTTTGTCCAATATGTCTCGTCACATTGGCATGTGAACTTTTGTAAGCTGAGGTCATCTTTGACACACCCCAGTAATGTCCACATTTTATAGAACAAGCAGTAGACACAGCAGTTTTCGATGATTTGCTTGATTTTTCTCACCAGCACACCACAATGTTTATAAAGGTTATGGCTGTATCTTTCTCTGTAACTTCACAGGGCATCAGTTTCAGGATACACTGCTCTTCATCTAATAGCATTACTTCTCAGCTCGTCTCCCAGCAGCTTCACTTCCCAAATGTACAATGTTGAAATCCCTCTCACTGAGTGCAGTTTTTGACAGCTTTGTGGCAGTTTGCACAGTTGTCCATTTACCGCCACTAAAGCCTACACAGTACCAGTTTCAGAAGAATTGCTATTGAATTTGTCCAATGAATCTGTTCTACTCATGAGGGAATAGGAAAAGTAATCCTTGACAGAGCAAATAGGGAGGACACGTTACATGAGGCCATGATTTTTACTGCAGGACATGGCATTTGGCCACTGCAGTTTGACTGAAACATTGTCCTGGTGAAATATCTCCTCCCCACACAACATATAGAATAGTTTGAGAACTGTTTTGTGTTCAAATGGCTTGTAAAGATTTTATCATGTGTCCTGTTCCTGTTTGTGTTGTTTCTGGTACAACCTCAAAGATCAGCAGCTATTGTTTTCCTGGCGGAAATATCTGTCTTTTCAGAAAACACTCCCCAAGTCCAATCTACTATTCTGATTAGAATTGAAATTTGTAGCATTCATCAAGCATGGAACATCTTCCTCGGCACTACTTCATACAGATATTAATCTACATCTTGATCTATCTTTCAGGTATATGAAGCTTCCATAGCAACACAATTAATTTTTAAAACTTTTCAGGCATTTTAACTGGCATGTGATGTGACTTCCACATGCAAGTCTTCCAGCACTTTGTCCATAATGGCCATTATTTGTACAGCTGGTGAACTTTAAATAGGAATTTTAATCACTAAACAGAAGTCTTCTTTATGTTTTTGTAATTTACACTTCAGAATCTAATCACAGAAAAACATGATTTAAGTATGGCTGAAAGTCAACAAAATGTTGGTAGAGCATCTCAGGCTGTAAAGCAATACGGTTAACATTACTTGAGACGTACGAGACTAATGGCTACCATAAAATTTGTGGTTTGTTACACATGTTGCAATGGTATGTGGTGTAATCACAAAGTTTTAATTACCACAACAAAAAACTCAATGTGTGACCCTGACACATAGTGATAATGTTACTCCTACTTATAGTCACACTTCAACACATTTTTCCTAACTGTGGTTTACTTGGTGGATATTTCTTTTGTAGCAATCTGCATTATCACTGTTCAGAAAACAATCCATCTTGTCAAAAGTTCTGAAAATGTCTGCTATGCAACGGTCTTTTCACCTGAGGGAGGAGGAACAAATCTAGTGAATACAAGGGGATATTTGTGGGATGTACTGGGTCCAGTGTAGAATGAGGTGGAACATTGCCATAACAAAAAACACCCTCTAAGGCAGCTTCCCATGACACTTTGCCCTGTCAGTTTTACATAACCTTGTCAGGAGATTTCAGTAATACACTCCTGTGATTGTATGTCTCCTGCAAGCATAATCCATTAACGTTACACCATGACAATTCGAAAAGATCACTCAGTATCAGCTTTCGTGATAATGATTGGGTCTTTGCCTTTTTTGGCAGAGGTGAATCCACATGTTTCCACTCCTTTGTTGTGAGGCTCATAGTGATACACCCAACACCTGTCCATGGTGATTAGGTGGCTAAAGAAGCCACCTGGACTGGCCTGACACAGCTGTAATAATTCTGCTACTGCCTTGGTTTGTTGGTCATTTTTAGTGGGTGTAAGCAGTCATAGAACCCTTCATTTTAAATGGCTGGCAAGTTGTTGATACCTTTCTCACTTCTTTCACTATCTTCTCAATTCTGGTGTGCTGAGCCCCTGCTTATCTTGCAATTCCTGTTTCTTCACAGAGAGATCGTCTTCCATTTTGTTCACCATTGTTCATACTTGTTTGGTCAGACTGGATGCCTGCATGTCACCTATCTCCACTTTGCCATATGGCGGTGCACTGATGCTGTACACTTCTACGGGTTGCTAAGTACTCCACTTTATCACAGTGCTGCACCATTTTTGTTTGTCTCCACTAGCAGCATGGCACGGTAGTACGGTACTGGGATTTTGATGTGTATCAGGACTGCAGACTTGTACGTGAAACAAAACAAAAAAAATTAATAACTTTTTTACATGATAATTAAAACTTTGTGATTACCCATATGTACTATACAAAAATTTTTTGTGCAGTAAATTATGAGCATCAATTAGTCCATAACACAATGAAATGCAGAAAAGGCACAATTTTTGATCATTTTGCTGCTTAACATATTATGTTACTTTATCTGACAGGTCTTTGGATACAAATCTTCAATCAAATGTAGATTATATGAATACAACCTGCTCCTAAGACTCCACCGTCTCCACAATTTGTAACAGTTTCTGGTGGTGGTGGCACAGGAAATAAGCAGCGATAACAAGGCCCATCTTCATAGTTATAAACAGTAAGCTGCCCTTCAAACTGTAAAGCACTGCCTGACACAAGTGGTCTTCCTGCTTTGACACATGCATCATTAAGAAGATATCGTGTAGCAACATTATCTGTGGCATCCACAACTATATCATACTTTTTTACTATTTCCAGAGCATTCTGACTGTCCAGCTGTATGTGGTAGGGAGTTACTTGTACCCCACTATTTAGCCTATGGAAAGAAACAAAACTTAAAATATTTTCTTATAATCCTTACCACCGGACAAAACATTGATAGTACAATCATAATTACAGTAGCAGATAAGACTTAAAAACTGAGCAACAGAAAATAAAACTCCATCTCATCACTTAATTCATTCTAAAAATGTGATACTACCCAGATAGATAGAAACTATCTGTATTGACTTTAGTAGCAACACTCAAGTGTGATTACGGAAACTAGTCAAGGTGAGTATCAGTTTTGAGCATTACTGTAACTTACGCCGC